>NC_143066.1:22719230-23334807 GCF_052426305.1 Pelodiscus sinensis
CAAGCCCATTCTTGTGCAAGAAAAAGTACAGTTAATCGTAAGAATACAGGGCTTTTTGCGCAAGAGTTATTCCTTTTTCTACAAGGAATAAGCCTTTTTGCACAAGAGCTCTTGTGCAAAAAGGCATGTGTGGATGAGCAACAGGGGTTTCTTGCGCAAGAAACCCTGATGGGTAAAATGGCCATCAGAGCTTTCTTGCGCAAGAGAGCATCCACACTGCCATGGATGCTCTTGCACAAAAGCACATCTCTTGCGGAAAAGCACATGACAGTGTGGACGCACTATTGCACAAGAACTTTTTGCGCAAGGACTCTTGCACAAAAAGTTCTTGCACAACAAGCCTGCAGTATAGACGTAGCCCCAGCCTCTCACAAACTGCAGCAATTCTCATTAAACAGAACAAATCAGAATCTCTTAAGTTCCACTCGAAGAGCAAGAACAAACAAGAACAAAAATATATAGTTCAAAGATTTTGATGTCAATTATACTGGTGACAGTCTTTGATAAATCCAATGAAGTCAATAGTAGAACGACATTATACTGACACAACTAAGACTAGAATTTCACTTTTTTAACAGTATTCCACTCGTAGTGTACCACGATAAAATACATATTTCTGGTTAGGACACAAGACAAAAGAACGCTCAGGAAAATAGGAAATTGGGTACAGACAAAGTTAAGTAGAACATAAGCAAATAATATGGGAGCACTGCTTGAATTTTGTTCTTCATTCCTTCTTTCTATATTTCTACTTATGTTGGGTATAAGATAAATATGCTGAATCACCTGCCTCACAATCCATTTATGGAACTAGACTGGTAGAAATATTCTGTAGCAAGTAGCAAACTAAAAAAATTGAAAACCAAACGTAGGAATGGGCAGAAAATGGAAGTTCAGATTTGAAACTTCCTCTTCTCCAAGTTTCGGGGAAGAAGTGCAGATCGGGATCGTGTGGTGCTTGGTGAGCTGAACCCACTTGAGTGTTACAGCCCATTAATATTTAACAGATTTTAATTTCCATTCAAAAATCATGGACACACAATACCTAGCTTTCATATGCAGGTTGCTCAATTCCTTCAACTAGAGCAATCAAAACATCGGAGCATAAATGTATGCTTTTCATGCCAAGATGCAGATCTGAACATACTTATTAGGTGGATGGAGTGCCAACAGCTCACCAGAGGCTGACCCTGGTGAACGGCATCCAGCCCAGGGACCGGTTATTGCACACCCCGGCCTAGACGGTCCTGCCATGAAGGCAGGGGACTGGACTTGGCGACCTCTTGAGGTTCCTACCAGTTCTAGTATCTTATGATTCTATTATTGTGATTCACACACCTGAAAATTAAGCCTTCAGAATGGGGGCAAAGTAGGGGGGAAAAACTCAGAAAAAATATCATTAAAGATATTCTACACATGCTAAATATAAAAGTGAGTTAACTAAGTAACAAGCAGGTGACTTTTTGCAGGGAAACTGCTACTGAACCATGGTAATTTTTCCTCAAATAAACTCATCTGTTTGGAAAAGCTCTGTTTGTATTTAATCAAAACTTTTAGTAAGGAGACCTGAGTTCTAATTTCAATTTAACCTTGCAGCACACACAGTACTTAACTAGTTTTAAGGTAGGAGATTTCATACTATGCAGAGCTGAAAAGCACCCCAATTCCCTGCTAATTTTTTGCTAGAGCTAGGAAACAAACAATTGTGATGAAATAACAATAAGGATCTACCCATGTGCAAGTCAATACAATCAGATTTGCTCCAGAAAATTAAAAATACTTCTTTTAACACTGACGCTGTTGGGTGCTGTAAAAATTCAGGAAGTGCAAAAAGTCAACATCTACTGTAGGAAATGACTTAATTTCATGGCAGCTGGGCCCTATCCTGTTTCCCTAGCAACCCAGAAACTCCTCCTGATGACCATAGGAATGCTGGGGATGCAAAAAACAGAGGAGCGATGAGGACGTTAACGAGACTGCTCCCATACATCTCCAGACCATGAGAAGAACTGAAGAGGAAAAAATCTCACCCCATATGACAGCAATGGCCATGTAAGGCAGACAAAGAACAGAGGATTGGGAGCTCTTAGTTGTGATCCTTTAGGTATTTTTAGATAATTTTTGCGGGGAGGAGGGAGAGAAAGGGCAACACTACAGATGTACTTGTTCCCCAGACACAATACACATATCTAACAGAAGAATGTGGATCATTTTAAATCCAGGTGCCTGCCAGGTGTTACCCTGCTGTCCAGCACTACAGTAGGGGAACATTTACCATGCTAAATCAATTAACATAAGCAGACCCTGAGCAGTTCTGAGATACATACCAACATTAAAATAGCTCTTTTGTTGCCCAATTCTGCAACTCTTACACATGTCAAGTGGCACTTACCTATCTGATGAGTGTAGTACTGCAGACTCCAAACACTTAGAAACCTTCTCACCTCCCTGCACCTCAAGAAATAACAAGACCAGGCAAACGCCATTTGTCTCTACTAATTTCTGAGGTACCATTCTGTCCCTCTCCTTTCTCCTCTCAATCACTCTCCTGTCTTCTCTTCCATCTCTCCAGCCCTCCTCCTCTACCCTCCTTCTCCCCCTATACAAATATTCTCTCCCTTCCCCTTCAATCTACACCAGCTCACATTCTCCCATCATATCCCCCATATTAGCATTCCCCCAAATCTCCTGTGCCCGTTTTCCTTTACAATCTCTCTCTCTCATACACAACATCCCTCTCTCTCTATCCCATCACATTCCTTGGCTTTCTCAGCTGCTACCACTATGCATTCCCCTATGCCCTCAGTGCCTCCTGTCTGAGATACATACAGAAAAGAGAAGCTGCCATTTTAGCTGAGGGCATCTTGGATTCAATCATATAAAAAGTAATGGGAAACAGCAGCCATTTTGAATTAGTTTGCTGCCCAGCTTCTAGAGGCAAGAATCTTTAAAAAAAACACACACTAAAATAACATTTGTGAAAATATCATGAGCGCTCATGACTTTCATACTCTCTAGAGGGCTGCTAGCCTGACTATATGCTACACAGCACAAGTAAGGATAGCAGAATAAGATCATTTAATTGTATTTCATATAACCTTCTTCACTATTATTGAGCGCAAAAATTAACCAAGAGGGTTGCTAAAGGCAAAGGATCTGGAGCAGATCCATGGAACAGGTGGGAGGCAGTGCTTCTGTAGCCACATCAGCCACATGTTGCAAAGTTCAGCTCTCCAAAGGAACTGAAGAATTGCCCCACAGGTCGGTTAGCATGGGGCCAGAGAAGGAGCAGAGGCCCAAAGGTGGTGATCTACCCTAGCCAGAATGGAGGATCAGAGATCATTGGATTTACCACGTTAGGGCCCATAGGTGGGAATCTAGGGGTGGGGAAATGCTGCAGTACTCCTGGGCTCCTGGCCCCACATGTTGCCATCCCCACATGCTGGGATCCTGGCTGCCGCCCTGTCAACAACGCTACCACCCTGCATACTGGCTGCCTCTGCTGCTGGCTCCGCCCACTGGGGCATCTGCTGCCATCCTCACGTTCCGGCTGCCACCCCCATGTGAGGGTGGGGGATAGAGCTAAGAGGGCTGGATTTCAGCACCCCCACCCTTGAAAATGTTCCCACTGCCAAGGCCTGCCACTCCACAGACTTTAGTGAAGGTTTCTTCTGCCTCACCCCTCCCTGGAGCCCCTACCAAACCTAGCCACTTGTCTCCAAATACTCAATCATTTCTGCAGCGTATCTTTCTAAGACCAATAAAAGCACTCTCGTCACTTGCACACGACGTTTCCTTATTTAGCATTGATTTTATTTCTAATTTCCATTAGCTGCAGATAAATGAGATTCTAGGCATAATTCTGACCCTTTAAAAACAGTTCCCTGTTTAATAACCACTTTAAAGCTGTATTGCTAGCCTCTCTGCACCTTCTTACTATACTAATTCAAAACAATAAACAAGCCACTGTAATCCAAACAGAAAAGGATGAATTTTATGTACCTTGTATACACAAACCTGATAGATCTGGCAGGGGAAAAAATGAACACAAGGACACTGGGGGTGAGGATGACACGGATCACATGTCTACCCATCTGTCCTCCGGCAACTCAGTGAAGTGCGGTGCATTAAGAAAGCAATTAAGGGAGCACCTCACCTATTGTGGTTTCAGAAACGCATTGCACATTTAACCCTGGAGGGCCAACTACTCTGCTTCTCTGGGAGGCTTTTTAGCCTTGCAGATAAAGCACTAGATTGACACTAGGGTTCCTGCTCTGCTAGAGGCATGCTAGGTGACCTTGAGTCACTTTGCTGCCCAGTGCCTCAGATTCCCCAGCTGTAAAATGGAGATAACAATACTGGTCTCCTTTGTAAACTGCTTGGCTGTGTCTACATTGGCATGATTTTGCGCAAAAGCGCCTGATTTTGCGCAAAAACATGCTGCCTGTCTACACCGGCGGGGAGTTCTTGCGCAAGAATACTGACGTTCTAATGTGTGAAATCAGTGCTTCTTGTGCAAGAACTATGATGCTTCCGCTCAGGAATAAGCCCTCTTGCACAAGTGTTCTTGCGCAAGAGGCCAGTGTAGACAGGCAACATGAATTTCTTGCGCAAGAAAGCCCAATGGCTAAAATGCCCATCGGAGCTTTCTTGCGCAAGAGAGCATCTACACAGGCACGGATGCTTTTGCGCAAAAACACATCTCTTGCACAAAAGCATATGCCAGCGTGGACGCTCTCTTGCGCAAATACTTTAACGCAAAAACTCTTGCATTAACAGTATTTGCGCAAAATCTTGCCAATGTAGCCCTTTAGTTTTGTTGTTGTTACTGTTGTTGTTTTAGGACCAGATTTTAAAAGAACTTAAGTGGCACAGGAATGTAAATCCCATTGGAAATTCTGCTTTCTAGGAGCTGTATTCTCTTAAGTCACCTTGGTGCTTTTGTAAAGTTCCCCTGTTTAACCTAGTAAATCAAAATAACATTAATAAGACCAAAAGTTTCAGAGGGCTAGCTATGTTAGTCTGTAACTGAAAAAAACTTAAAAAACAATAAATAGTCCAGCAGCAACTTAGAGACAAACAAAAAATGTAGATGGTATCATGAGCTTTCGTGGGCACAACTCACTTCTTCAGATGAATGGACGTAAGGGGTCCAGGTAGCAAAATAATAGCAGAGAAAGGGCATGGGAAGGGAAAGAAAAGGAAAAAAATGGGGGGAAAATTAGAGTGTTCATGCTAAATGAAGCTGATAGAGTGGGTTCTAAGTACTCTTAAGTATCCGGAGCTTGGCTTTTTATGTCATTATGTGGGATGTGGAATATAGCAGGTAATCCAGTTAAAGTCTTTGTTTACACCTCTATTGCAGGTACTTGTAAATGAAATTAAGTTCTGCAGCTTCCCTTTCAAGCTGTTTTTTTAAATTGGCTTGTAATAATATGGCAACTTTGAGATCCATTAATGAGTGCCCAGGCAAATTAAAATGTTCCCCCAACAGGTTTCTGTGTGTTACCTTTTTGAATATCTGATTTGTGTCCATTAATTCTTTGTCGTAGAGATTGTCCAGTTTGGCCAATATACATGCCAGAGAGGCATTGCTGGCACTTAATGGCATAGATCACATTGATGGATGTGCAATTATATGAGCTTTTGATATCATGGTTTATGTGGCTAGGTCCTGTGATGATGTTGCTAGTATAGATGTGTGGACAGAGTTGGCACTGAAGTTGATTGCAGGGGTGGGTTCCTGGATGAGTATGAGGGAGGTGTTATGTGGTTGCTGGAAAGAATATGTTTGAAGTTAGGGGGTTGTCTGTAGGCAAGGATTGGCCAGTCCCTCAAGGCCTGTGGGAGTGAGGGGTCATTTTCCAGGATAGGTTGTAGATTGTTGATAATGCGCGGGTGGGGATTATGTTGGGGGCTGTAGGTGATGAAAAGTGGTGTTCTGTTGTTTTCTTTGCTGGGCCTGTCTTGAAGAAGCTGATGTCTGGGTACTCAGAAGACCAGAATCAATTTCTCGGTAAGCCTCAAAAATAGTGTAGTAGATATCATTTAGTTTCACTGCGTGCTGTTTCTTTGCTATCTTTCTGCCTAGAATAATATTTTACAACCAAACTAAGTGCTCCTAAAAATACAGATTTATCCTGAAAATAACTAAAGTTAAGGGCTATTTCAGCCACTTTCCCTGGGGTTATGCATGGGTGCAGAGGTCCACCAACATGCAACAAATTACTGAATTAGGACCTGAATTAACCCTAACCCCAAATCCCTATTTGTCTGAACAGTTATCTGATGTATTGTTTATGGCTAAGGTAGATCATAAACTCCTCTGGTAGGAACCCTGTCTGTTATGTGCCCATAAATTACAGTGCATGATCTAAGTAATGTGATAATAATCTTCTTACTATATATTTTAGAAATGTGCATCTGTCTATCCATTTGTGAGTCCATTTGTTCAAGAACTCTCTTAAACTCTAAAAGCAAGGACCGCCAAATTTGGTGTGCCGCCTTCTCTTATCATAACTTAAAGCAAGGTCAGGATATGATTGTGCCAGGACAGTGGGATGTACCTGGAATTTGAATGTTTCTTAACAAAATGGAAAAGGAGGCGTCTGGGAGTAGGGACAGTTATACTCTGGAATGACCACAAGATGATAGCAAGGGACCAGAGATGGGGACCAGGACAATTACAATTTCATTGGGCCAGCAGAGGGCAGGGGTGGAGAAAGGGAGAGCTATCTACTATATATTTCAGAGACTGTGTCTATTTGTGTGTCTGTTTGTCTGTGTCTGTCTGTCCCCCAGCTGGGGGACATGCACCCTTCACCCCATCTGTGCAGCTGCAGCAGCCATAGGCAAGCGCTTCTCACCTGGCCTCGAGTTGCTGATGTGAGAGAGGGTGGGCTGTCCTCACTCTCCAGGGCAGCCTGCATCTTGAACCCCTCTTCCCCAGCTCTACCCCAGAACAATGATTTAAATGAAGAAAAACAAAACTTATTTCAATTAAGGACCCGAGCAACGCCAGGTAAATCTACTAGTAATAATAATAAATACAGACCCTCATAAATAGTCATTTGACTAGCAGTATGGAAAATTATGGCAATCAAAGGAGCAAAGTACTCAAAATAACACAGTCCAATTTAGAGATTTCATTAAACTTAAAATGAAAGGTATTGTCTTCTCAGCATGGAATACAAATTGAGGCCAATTACCAACTTGCTTTGTTGGCTTGTAAGATAGTTTCTGACTTAAGCTTCGGGGCAGCAGTATTTCAAGGACTGTAGCTACCTGAATTAACAGGATATGTTTAGTTTTACTGCAGTTATATGCATTGTTTATGTATTGTATACACCATTTCCACCCTTAACACCAACCCTTCCCACCAGTTTGTTATTATATGTACGCAATTAGCCAGGTGTGTAATATTTCTGGAGTCTTATAGCCCTGTGTTTATGCCTTCATCACAGACAAAATAACATTACCTTTGTCTTACTGCTATAAACTGGAGATAACATTTGCTTAAAATGCACATCTAAACTTACAGCCATGCTGGTGTCTGTGCAGGAAAAGGTCCCAGGATTTCAACTTCATCTTCGCTCGACTGACAGCAGCTACAGTCAAAACACTTCTGACAACAATTTCTACAAGTCCATCTGCACAGCAAGAGATCCGATATTCTAGAGAGCAGACCCTAAGGCCATTGGAAACCAAAGAATAAGATTACAACCAGTAGATCATTGGTAAGAAATAATGCTCAGCTGTATTTATGTTTGTGCCTCTACAGCAGAACATTTAGAACTATATTTATTCCATTTATATAAACAGACAAGTACCGTGCAGTTACTGGCACATTCTCACTAAAGCCATAACTAAGCAGAGAAATAAACATTCACTGCAGGTATTTTGTTTTATAGAATTATATGTACGTGGGCGAGACAGTGATATACAAAACACTGTGGCATAACAATATGCTAGAGCAGAAACATGCCCATTATTTCACCCACATTAACAAACTAATATATCAGCAAATTTGTGGCAAAGAGAATTGGAAACTGAAGATTAGTGACACCCCCACTTTTGATTTCACAAGTTGTTTCATAGTTGAAAAAAACCTAACACAACAATATCAATATATTTTAATACTGTATGTATTGTAATCATGTGATATTCATATGCTCTATATATGCAGTATTACAGCATCAAATTTGTCAGCAAAATGTATCATCTTCGGTACAAAATCTTTCCTGATTTTTACTATGATGATTAATTTATTGAAAAGTTGTTGTTGGTTTTTTTAAGTTATTTGCCCTGGATCAGTATAGAAGTGCCCTGCTGTATGGTGGCAGTAATAACTCCCTTACAGTGCTACTACATTTATTACATGTACAGTACATATATGTACATAGGCTAAGTGTATACATTTATAGCAAAGACGTGCACCCCAAGAAAAGAACTGTGTTTGAAAAAGCCACAGTTCTCTTCCATCTCCCCCTTGCCCCAAGAGCGTAAAATCTTGCTATTGGTTTATACCAATTACAAATAACTATCCCCTTCAGCCCCACACCCTTGCTGGTGCACTGACGAAAGAAGAAGAGGGGCAGGAAGCCAGAGGTCCACTCATTCCCCATCTACTCCTACTCCCCTTCCCCAGATACAGGGGAGGGGCAGAAGAAGTGGTTTGTAAGAAGGCTTGCAGAGCAGTGTGTAGGACCCAGACAGACAGATTGTAGCTATCTGTTCTCAGTGGGAAGTGAAAACCCAGCATGCGTTATAAAACCTTCACAAAGCAAAAATTTGAGAATAGCCTATAACTGAACCAAAAAATCTTGAATCTTGCCGTGTTGAGCACTATCTGTATAGGGAAGCAGTCAGCACTCACTGGGAGGCGTTCCCTAGAAGTGCTGGGCTGCAGAGGACAGTAGCAGATTGATAGTAAAGCAGACTTTTATTCCACACCTGTATGGAATTCAATTTTTTCTTCTATTAAAAAAAATCACCGTTTTTCTACACATGAACCCAGGAAATCAGAAAAGCCACAAAGCAAGGAATCTGGCCTACCATCTGTACCTACGGCATTAGAAAAGATTCTGAAAATGCAGGACAACCTCCTCTGTATGATGAGACGAGACAGAATAGGGAAGAATCATCAGATTAACTCACCTCATTTATCGGTTCCAACTGTCCTTTTAGAGATTCATGATGAAGCAAAGGGGAATAAAATGAAAAAGACAAAACCAGTTTAGCAATGCTCAAATAACTCTAAATCAGCAGGCAGACAACATGCTTTAATTTCTCAGGGCATACTATTTCCCAAGCTTGTCCTATTTAATTTTAGGAAAGGGGGAAGAAGCTCTTGAGGGAGAGACAATATCTTCTTCTCTTTTTACCCTCCCACTCCTCTTTTATCCTCTTTTACCCTCCTGCTGCTCACAGCAAGAGAAATGCATGTCTAGCATCTGCCGTCAGCCCCCTCCCAGGTAGGGTTGCCAGGTGTCCGGTATTCTACTGGACAGTCCAGTATTTGCGCTCTTTGTCCGGTAAAAAAAAATCAGAGAATACCGGACATTGCAATCCTCTGATTTTTCCAGCTGCGCACCAGACGGAAGCCTGGCGTGGGTGGGGGGAGCGGCTGGAAGGCGGGGCCACGATTGGCGCTAGGAGCCTGTGATTGCGCAGAAGCCTTGTGGGAGTGGCTGGGACTCCCAGCCACTCCCCCTGCCCCGGCTAGGCTTCTGAAGTGCCCAGAGTGCCAATCGCGGCCTCGCCTCCCAGCTAGGGACTCCCAGGCTGGGAGGTGGGGCCACCATCGGCGCTGGGAGCCTGTGATTGTGCAGAAGCCTGGCAGGGATGGGGGAGAAGTGGCTGGAAGTCCGCCCCCACCAGGCTTCTGTACAATCACAGGCTCCCAGCACCGATCATGGTTCCGCCTCCCAGCCAAGCTGGGAGGTGGGGTTGCGATCACCACTTATCCCGCGTTCCTTTTTTTTGCTTGACCATCTGGTATTTTTTGGGAGACCATCTGGCAACCCTACTCCCAGGAGACCCATCATGTGCAATCACGCTCTTCATGTGTCCTTAGGAAATTACTTGATTTCTACAACTATTTTACTGCATCAGTTGCAAACCCAACCAGGTTGTAGATACACTACCAGCTGCCAGTAATAGAGACCTTGGTCTCAGTTCAGTCTTAGCAAAAACAGTTGCAATTCCAGATATTAAGACCCACACTTTTAGAAGGAGACACTAATTTTGAATACTCCCCTTTCTGTGTGCCCAACGCAAGTCACTCTGTGCCTGAATTTTCAGAGGCGCTGAGCGCCTTAAATTCCCATTGTCTTCCATTGGGGTGATGGGTCCTCGGTGTTGGAAAAATCAGTCCCCAGAGAACTGTTTAACAGCTGAGTCACCCAAGATTACTGACCACTTTTTGAATATGTGAGCTGAAGTGACTTGCCTAAGGTCACACAAGAAAAGTGTGGCAGAGCCAAGAAAATCTCCCACGTTCCAACCTACTGCTTTAATCGCACCATCTTCAACACTTACTCACTTTATCAACAATATACAATCTATCCTGGAACATGACCCATCACTCTCACAGGCCTTGAGGGAAAGGCCAATCCTTGCCTAAAGGCAACCCTATAACCTCAAACAAATTCTTTCCAGTAACCATGCAGCACACCTCCATCATAATCATCCAAGAACCCACCCCTGCAATCAGCCCCAGTGCCAACTCTGCCCACACATTTACATAAGCGATTTCATCACAGGACCTAACCACATCAGCCACTACATCAGGGACTCATTTAACTGCACATCCACTAACAGGATCTATGCTATCAAGTGCCAGCAATGCCCCTCTGCCATGTATACTGGCCAAACTGGACAGTCTCTATAATGAAAGATTAATGGACACAAATCAGATATTCAAAAAGACAACACACAAACACCTGTTGGAGAACACTTTTACCAGTCCGGGCACTCATTAATGGATCCCATGTTGTTTCAAGCCAATTCCACAAGCCAAATACACAGGGAAGCCTTAGAACTTAACTTCATTTACAAGTTTGGTACCCATCACAAAGGCATGAATAAAGATATTACCTGGATAGCACACTACCTTCCACATCCTAATGACTTAATCAACCAACAATGGGTACTTAAGAACAATTTGCACCTTCTTTATCAGCTTCTTGTAACATGAACATTCTAATTCATTATTTTTCCCTTCCTTCCCGCCTCCCATCCCCTATTTGTTTTGGAACTGGACTTTTAATACTCCATTCATCTGAAGAAGTGGGTTGTACCCATGAAAACTCTACATGTTTTATTAGTCTTTAAGGTGCTGCTAGACTCCTCATTTTTAAATTTTTTTTTTCAGTTACAGACTCACTTTGTGTTATTCTTGCTGCAACTAGTTCCTTTACTTTCATGAACACTGAATTCACCAAAATTCATTAAAAGATCTTACTTAGAAAAGTTTGGATCTCTACTATAGTTGCTTTTCTATCTTCAGCCCTTCCTCATATACAGTAGTTTTCTGTCTCATGTGCCTTCTTTTAAAGATGGTTTCCTTAAGAGGCTTGTTCTCCCACCTCCTCCCTCACCAATAGAAAGTATGCTGCTTCTGTTGGCTATCTTCTCTTTGGAAAATATAAACACTAATACTATTCAAAAAGGAACAATGCAATTTAGCTCTGCAATAGCTTCCAAAGAAAACATTTTAACACAAATATCCATCTTCATGTTCTCACAAACTATTGCTTAGTGTAAATACTCCCATCTGTTTGAGGTAGCACAACACAGGAAAGTCCTGTACTGTAATATGGCTACACCCACAAACCATTAAAAACAGGGTTGTATCATCCCCCAGTTTACACTCTAAGGGTATGTCTACACTACAAAGTTAATTTGAACTAACAGACGTTAGTTCGAATTAACTTTGATAGGCGCTACACTAGCGCTCCGCTAGTTTGAACTTAGCGGAGCGCTTAGTTTGAACTAGGTAAACCTCATTCTACGAGGACTAAGCCTAGTTCGAACTTACTAGTTCGAATAAGGGGTGTGTAGCCCCTTAATTCGAACTAGTGGGAGGCTAGCCCTCCCCAGCTTTCCCTGGTGGCCACTCTGGCCAACACCAGGGAAACTCTACTGCCCCCCTCCCGGCCCCGGAGCCCTTAAAGGGGCACGGGCTGGCTATGATGCCCATGCCAGGTGCAAGCCTGCCAGCACCCAGCCAGCAGACCCTGCACCTGGCACGGCTCGAGCCAGCCACCTGATGCCCCCCAGCCCTCCCCCTCTTCCCGGGACCAGGCTGGCGGCTCCCGGGAGCTTGCCCTGGACCGCAAGAGGCGGGCACCCGCCTGGTCTAGTGCGGATATCATGGACCTCGTCCACGATCTCCACACTAGGCACAGGAAAGCGGCCGTCTAGGGCAGGACAGCTGCCAGCCTGGCCACCCAGGAGCAGGTGTGCATGAAAATCAAGGTGGTCCACTGAGACCCCCGACCCTGAGCCCTGAGCTTACAATGGCCGTACTGGGTCAGACCAAAGCTCCATCTAGCCCAGTAGCCTGTCTGCCGACAGCGGCCAACCCTAGGGACCCTGGAGGGGATGGACCAAAGACAATGACCAAGCCATTTGTCTTGTGCCATCCATCTCCAGCCTTCCACAAGGGACACCACTCCTACCCCCTGGCTAATACCACTCCATGGACCCAACCTCCATGACTTGATCTAACTTCTCTTTAAACTCTGTTCTAGTTCTAGCCTTCACAGCCTCCTGCAGCAAGGAGTTCCACAGGTTGACTCTTTGCTTTGTGAAGAAGAACTTTCTGTTACTAGTTTGAAGCCTGCTACCCATTCCTTTTCTTTGCTGTCCTCTAGTCCTTCTATTATGGGAACTAATGAAGAACTTTTCTTGATGCACCCTCTCCACACCACTCATGCTTTTATAGACCTGTATCATATCCCCCCTCAGTCTCCTCTTTTCTAAGCTGAAAAGTCCCAGTCTCTTTAAACTCACTTCATATGGGACCTGTTCAAAACCCTTGATCATTTTAGTTGCCCTCTCCTCTCCCAGCCTCTCTCTTCCCTTCTCCCACCTCCTTTTCCCAGTCTCCCCGAGTTTTGTTCAATAAAGAGAGATTCTATTTTTGAACACACGTTTTCTTTATTTTGTACATCAGGAAGGGGGGCTAGGAAGGGGTAAGTGGAAGGAGGTGAGGGAGGAATGGGGTACGAGCCCCCGATGAGGAGGACTGGGCTGGCTCTGCAGGCTTCTGGGGGTGGAAGCTCTCCTGCAGCCCCCCAATTGCCCCCTCTCCCCAGATGGCAGCCTGCGGCAAGTGCAGCCGGTCTGATGGCCGAGTGCTGTGATGTGCCCAGTGTGGGCACTCCGGGCACTCCAAACCAGGACTGCTTTGCAAGCGGGGAACCCCTGAGAACTGTCTGTCTGGGGTGGGGGTCGGGTCCCTTTAAATACAGCCCTCGGCTAGCCTGAGGCAGCAGCTCCACGCTCTAAGTCCTCATCTGATGCCCTGCCGGCACTGCTTCCAGCCATCCTTAACCCCGGTTCAGGGTCCACTTAATGTGGACATGCTAGTTCGAAATAGCAAAACGCTAATTCGAACTAGTTTTTTAGTCTGGATCCGTTAGTTCGAATTAGCTTAGTTCGAATTAGCGCTGTAGTGTAGACATACCCTAAGTTCCATCCAAAACTGACATGGTTTATTCCAAGCCTGCACTAAAATTAGGACCATTAGATTCAAGTTCTGCAACCAAGCAGCCCAGTATGCATTATGAGAAAAGGCTTTGTGGCATAGGGGAATGGGTGTGGGAGAGGGTGTGGTAACCTCAGGCAGGCCTGCATCAGACAACCCTTCTGTATTAGTTGTGCAAGCAAGGCGTCAAGTAAAACAACCTAGGATCTGTTTTAAAATAGGTCCTTGGACACCGAGTGCCACAGGTGCATGAGCAATGCTATGCACAAAGTCCATCATAATGCTACAACAGGCCCATCTTTAGAGCCCTGCAAATCCACAGTTATCTGCTTTATCTCCATGGACCACTTCTGTGGCTAGGAGGGCAGATGCCAATACACGTCGCATCTGTGCAAGCCTCTGATGTAAAGAGCTGCACAAGCAGTTGTAAGGAACTGCAGCGCAGATTCTCCACCTGCCCTGGGCTGGGGTGCCGGGCCAGGCCAGCCAAGGAGCAGACACGGACCTTCCACCTGTCCATGGTGCTGACTGTGTCCCTGCCCCCAGGTTCAGCCAAAGGAAGGTGAAAGGTCCACACAGGCTCCCCACTGTAGCCCACGCAGCTCTCCCCAACCATGCTCCGATGAGGTGGGGGGGGGGGTGCTTTGGAGTCTCAACCAGGCCTCCGGTGCAGAGCCCTGCTGTGGATCAGTTTTGTGGATCACAGATTGGATGCAGAAACACATTTGTGTATCTGCACAGGGCTCTAGCCATCCTGTCTGTGTACTCAACCAAACTCCCTCTGAAACCCTAAGCAGGAACACAGGACTGATGACATAGACAACAGGCAGGAACTAATCACCATACACAGCAGCAGCAAATGAACAGCCAGTGCCATAAAATTCATAAATGCACAGCTCCATGAAATAAAAGCAAACATGAACAGCTGTCTGTGTCCATGCCAGTCACATGCAGCAGGGGGGCTACCTCGGGGGGAATGGAGTACAAATGATATGATTGCCAGCAGTTGGAGTTTATGACACAGATAATGTAACAAACCCTAGCACACAGAGAGAGACTGCATCTACATTCAGATGGATCTAGCAGTCTACCGGGAATGCAAAAGGAATACCTCTCACATCACTACTGCTCAGCCTAGCATTATACCAGCTCTGCCCATTCAAAATCAACTCTTTGACCCAGGAGCATAATCCATCTGGGACTCCCAGTCACTACAGTCACTGTTGTTTCAGAGATGAAAAGCTAAGAGGGCAACTAACCAAACAGTATTTTACAACCACTGTGCACTGATGTCAGTGATTGTGCAAAGCAGTGGAGCACCCAACCAAATCAGTGGCAGAGCTCAGATAAGAAGCCAGATTTCCTGGCTAACATCTCCCAGGAGTTTTTAAATCACAAACCCAGGGGTATCAAAACTCATTCAGGAGAGCAGGTCAAATTACATCTTTAATGATACACAATGGATCCGGTTTACAGTGTTAGGGTTTCGTATAAAACAGCCAATTCACCAAACAGCGCCTACCCTGGCATAATTGCACAAGGGACAGGCCAGACCCAGTACTTACAGACCCCAGGGGCTCAAGGCCCCCTGCCCATCTAGTTCCTAAGAGCCCCTCAAAGTAACAACAGTGTTTTCATGGCCCTCTGCAAGTTGAGTGAGCCCCTATTTTGAAGTTCATAGTTGGTGGTAAGATGTATACTACACTGGGATCCCAGTATCTATATCCACAGTAGGCCCCATTGTTGTGAGGGGCACCGTTTCAATTTCTGCGGGGATTCCCGTATGTGTGAAGGCTCCCATTTCTAGGTTCACAATGTATAGGTTAGCATGTGGGTGGTTGGCTCCCACAGTGTGTGGAGAGGTGTCTCACATAGATCCAGAGCCTGCGTTTGCTAGGACCCGTGTGAGTGTGAGGGTCACTTCCCACCCTGCTGATGTTTCACAAGTCTGCAAGGTGTGAGAAGCAGAGTCATCTCCATGTGGGGGAAGCTCTGTGTCCTTTCATGTCCTTCTGGCTGGCTCCTGAGCCTCCCAGACCCTGCCTACTCCTCAGCAGCAGCCACCGAAGCTCAACTCAGCAATTAGTAGAAACAGCATCTATGGTAAGGCCAGCTGGACGGATGAGAGAGGAGCTGGTAAAACACGCCTGGCTCCTTCTCTCTACTGACTCTTGCTCCCACTCCAAATTCAATCCTACACATGGAACCCACAGTCAACAGCTGGATCATTGAACAGGCAATATAACAGCAGCAAAGGCAGCTGCAAAAACTGTTACTCTGTGTCTCTCCTTGTGCCCTGCATATGCTAAGCTGTAATAAGACATAAGAACCTCGCTCTGTCTTTCTCTCTCTCTCTCTCTTTCATACACAAACTCATGTGTATGCCGACATTCCCACACCTAGATTTGTGCACACTCCCTTAAACCCACAAACATAAGCACACCTGTGTACAAGCACCCACTCATCTGCATACAAAACCCCCCATGCACACAAACACACAGTCGCATACATACATCATCAGTCAGATGCACAGATTCACACAAACATGCATAAAACGGGATCTTCGGATTCATTCTTAGGCATGAAAAGAGATTCCCTCCCCCCCCCACACACACACCCTTCTCCTGTAGTACTCCACAAAGTGCCTGCCACAGCCCACAGTTCTGGTCTGAATCAAGATACAATGGCTGTAACTGTTGCTATTGAACAGGTGCAAAAAGGGAACCCACAAAGCATCCGGCTGCCTGTGTCGCTAGAGTACTTAACCTTCAGGGACTGACTTGCACCCCCACACATATCCCGTGAAGGGGGAGCAAAGATGACTGTTGCCTGCGGGGAAGGTGCAGGGAGGGCCACCCAGCGGAACAGGGAGGGGGCACGAGGAGGCACCCCATTTAGCAATGAACATTGTGGTTGGGAGCAGAGGGGGCGGTGCTCCCCCCACAGGCTACCACAGTCACCTGTGGGGGGGAGAAGGGATCACTAGCCTGGGCCAAAGGGACATGCAAGGAGTAAATTCGGCTGAGCACTAATCCAGGCTGGAGCAGCCCGGGTCTCCCTGTGGCCTCCGTGCCAGAACAGAGGACGCTGCCTCCCCAGCTGCTCAGGAGCGCACTAGTCCCCCGCACAGCCCGAGCATGGCACCTCTCTCTACTGTGCCCTCCACAACAACGTGACTTGTCTGCTGGATGAGCACTGACCATCTCCCCCTGCCACTCCTCAGCGCCTCCCCCAGCATTTCCCTAGCATGGGGAGTGGGACGCCTCTGTCTGGCACTCTGGCTTTGCGGGGTCCTCCGCGCACCGGTGCGTGGCTCAGGGTGCATTTCTCCCACTTGGGCAGCAGCCCTGCCTCCTCCCGGGCTCGGCATTCCCCACTCACGGGCAGCCGTCTGGGCTTTGAGCCCCAGCCTCCCCTGCCACAGCCAGCGACATTTGGTGCAGAGCCAGACACCGCCAGGGCTGCAGCAAGCAACAGGGGCTGAGCCCACTGGAGGCAGCACCATGAGGGGATCACCTCCAGTGTGGCTGGGGCTGCCATCCTGAGGAACCGCCAGGGCGAACAGACTGCCTTTGGAAGAGCCCACTGGACAGCAGGCTCTGGGCATGGTGGGACTTGTGCATCTGATAAAGGGGGGTGGAGGAGCAAAGTGGGGGGGGGGGCATTCTGAGGTAGGTGGGGGCAAGATCCTAGGTGAGCCCTGCAAACTGCCTGCTGCCCAGGAGAGGGCTCAGCCAGTGGTTAAAGGAAGCAGGTAGGGTGGGGATCCCCTGGCACCTCCATGTACAAGGCAGCCCACGGAACCACCTGCCACCAACGTGTGCTACAGCGGGGTCAGCCAGCTAAGGAATGCAGCAGGGGGCAGGAGAAGAGGGGGGAATCCCCCCAATATAGGCCCTGGTGGGACTTGTATCACACTCCATGTGGCATCTGTGGAGGGAACCCTGGGGGTAACACCAACAGGGAACTCACTAGGAGGATGCCACTTAATAAAAAAAAACCCTGGAGCCAGTGCTAACTCCAGAGTTTCACACACTACAGGACTGGACCCCAGCCCACAGCACCTGTTGGTGACAGGCCCTTCCATTAGCTCTGGATGCCCAACCTATCATTCACCGCAGCTGCCTTCATCCCCTCGCTCCATCCCCTCGCCCCAGATTAGTGCCTGAGAATCACTTTTGTTGTTTTAAAGGAAGTTTCTAGCCTGCAGGGTTGTTGAGAAATGTGACTCTCAAATGCCAGCAGGCAAATAAAAAGAACCCAACAGGTATTACCTTGTCAATGACTCAACTGTCCAGGGGGCCTGACTCATGAGTCTGAAACACTTGGGTTTGCTATACTCATTATTGCAAATGCGGAATGTGCTCTAGGAAACCTAAACCCTGTGCCCAACAGGGAAGGGGCATATAATTACTAAGGGAGCAATCACAGTATGCTCTCTTTGCAGGGGTGCCCAATTGGGGGGCATCCCATATGCAAATTAGCCCCCCATGTTCAATCTCCACTGTGTTCGGGAAGCCCTGTTTTGACCTTTGCATGAGGACCCCAGATGGGTGTTTGAACCTCTCTGTGCCGCCACAAGATCCCAGAGAGAATGTGTGGACCTGGCTTTTGGATTTACAGTGATCACTGAATGCATACAGGGATGCTCCTTTCGGTGCTCACAGGTGAAGGGGGCCACATATAAGTGTGGTCCTCAAGGCTCCACGTGACCTCCACGGGACTCTTCCATGCTGACATTTCACAGGATTGCAGGCACGGAGTCACATAGCCAGCCAACACTATCAGGAAGCTCTGCCCTTTCATGCCCTTCTGGCTGAGAGTCCCAGATCCACTCTATTTGTATCTCTGGGGGCTGCTCTGCCTGGATCTCCATCTGCTGCCCAGCAGCAGCAAGCTCTCCTCAGCTCAGCAATTAGCAGGAGAAGCATCCATGGTAACATTAGGTGGATGGATAGAGGCTGGGGTTGTTAGAGCACCCCAGCTGCTCTCAGTCCCGTCTACCAGGCTGCTCTTGCTCACACACCACTCTCAGTCCCAGGAACTGAACCCTGGAGTTAACAGACGGATCATGGCACATAGAGCAGCAACAAGGGTGTCTTGTGAAAATTGTTCTTCTGTTTCACTCAGGGCACAGTTGCACACACGGTGCTATAAAGCATCAAACCTCTCTCTCTTACACACACACAAACACACACACCCTATATATGTACAGACATTCATACACATAGATAATAGCTACACATGTGTGAATGTAAGTCTCCCATATCCACAGAATCTCACTAGCACATTCATACACTAAGTATGTTACTTTCCTTTTGTTTTACCGATTTGTATTGACAACCTTAAATAACATGCACCCAGCGGATAGCTAGAAGGAATGCTTTCAATTTTTGGTTGTTTTTTTATTAAGATCCGATCAAAATACAATTTCCCCAAACTTATCTTGGAAGTGATTGTTTTGTTACGCTACTTAGTATTGCCAACCACCAATAAGCCACAGTTCTTGTTTCTAAATGCTCTACAAGCAAATATTACTATTGAGTGCAAAAATCAGAACCATTAATAATGCTACAAGTTGCATCTGTCACTAGACAACTTAACCTTTTCTGTAACTAACTCTCAAGTCTCCCAGTTAGTGGGAGAGGGAATCACTAGTCTGGGATGGATGAACATGCAACTAGTAAATTCAGCTGAGTTCTATACTAGGTTAGAGCAGACCTGGTTTCCCTATAGTTCCCTCCTCCCCAGATAAAGAGGACATTTCCTCCCCAGTGCTGTTCAGACCTACCTGTATATACGCCATCTTCACTAGGTATCACATTAGTTCCCAGCACAGCCTGAGCATGGCGTCTCTCTCCACTTTGCCCTCAAAAAAAAAAAAAAAAAAAAAAAGACGTGACTTGTATGTTAGATGAGCACTGTTCATTCCTCCCCTCCCTTGCTGCTCATTGCCTCTCCGTAGTGATCAGTGTTTCCTTCCCAGCATTTCTTTAGCCAGAAGTGCTGATTATTTTGCTTGATTCTAATATTTTTGTATGGCTTTCTGGGTTCCCAGGCTCTCTGTGCTGCGTTGGGCTGGGAGGGACGTGTTCTGTCAGCCTGTCACTGCTGCATGATTGATTTCCTTCTTTTCCTTCTTCTCTATGCTAGGCTGGTGATGAATTTTCCCCTCTTGGGCAGCAGCTTTCACACTTCCAGAGATCTAGATTTGGATCCCCTTCTCTCAGTGCATCTTTCCTTAGATTTGTTTTTCCAACTTAAAGCCTGTGGATGAATCCGGGGAAAGTGTCTCCTGCAAACAGCATCATCCATCTGTCTGCAACCAGATGGACAAGAGACTTTGAAACAGCAACATGTAGGAGGGTCCTTTTTGTCACAGAACAAGAATCAAAACGTGTCTGAAATCTATTGGTGATGATTTTCCACCAGCAAACCAAAAACCTTGCTCTTTATTTCAAATTCTGCGAGACCAGGTTAGATATCTACATATTGAAAGGGAATGGTGTAATGAAGGAAACTCTTTCATTATGAGTATTCAGAAGCAGCTGGTACTGAGTTTACAGAAGGACCAGCAATAAAATATACTCAGGGGACCTGGCACATAATCTATAGAGAATACTGTCACAATGTGCCGTGCAAACTCTCTTTTCACATGCACAAGGAAGCTGACAAAAATATGAGTAGAGGGAACCGCAATGTAACCTACATTTTGCCATGTAAGATTCTGAGAGAACAAACACTTTAATAGTCACCTTGATTTGCCAGCATCCACCTCTCTTTTCTGTTTTTATAATTAAAGCTCACATTGATTAGACCTGCCCCTTTTCCCTCTTACAAAGGGAAATACTTTTTTAAAGTATTTCACTACAGCTATTCTGCAACTGGGTGATTTTTAATTTAGGGAAGGTGGTATTGTTAATTGGTAGTGCTAATGAGAAGAATTAATAAATGAAGACTAATCTATAGACTCTGTGTGTTTGCATTATGGGGCGGAGTGCAAGTCCCTTTTGAAGAATGCTAGTGTCAAAGCTGCAATTGCAACAGGTCCTGTGCACAACAGCAGAACAGCGACATCCAGAGGACATAACCCAAAACTTCAGAGAGCTGGAAAACACTTCCCCAAGCTTATGAATTAACCAAGAGACACGACCCTATGTCTGGATTAGATTGGTTTCATAACACAATGGTATCATATGCTGGTAGTTAAAGTGCAATAAAACCTTATCTAGTGCATTTAACTAACAGGTCTTAGTAGAAGCAAATGTACCTAAACAGAGTTTATATCAGCATTTATCTTCATAAGCATATTATTTGCCACCAATAGCCTGCCATTATTATTGCCCTAGTCCCTTAAAAACCAAGGATTGAATCAACAAGTACTAAACTGTAGAATTCATTGTAACAGAAACTCATCCAAACCAAGCACTGTGCCTGATCTTTAAAGAACTGGATAATTCTATGAACATTAATTCACAAGCTAAAGGATAAGGATAATCAGATCTTGAAATTCACATCATATGGGTAAGTGGAACGGATAAGGAAGGAATTTTAGCCCATCTATAACATCACATATATTCCCCATTAGGAATTTTTTTACTCTGATGAAAGTTATTGCTGGAGGTAAGATATTAGTTTCATGTGGACTAATGATCCACTAATGAAAAATGATCCACTAGAAAAAGTGGAAGAGCACATGCATTCCCTGGATCTGGCAGAGTTTTTCCGGGATACCTCTGGTATCCCAGAAAACCCCCGTAGTCTAGACATAGCCTAACACAACTACCCCTCTGAGACCTTTCATACATATATATGACATGACAAAAAACAGTTATCTCTTTGCCATTTCCTCAGTGGTCACATAAGATGATTTTCTGTCCGATGTAAGCTGTATAGTTTATCTGATATGAAAACAATATCCGACATCATATGAGAAATCCATTCCTCCTTCTCAATCACTGGCAATTTCAGTGTGGTCAAAAATGAAACTGTATTTGATCTCTTTATTTTCACTCCATCAAGCATGACCCCTAACATCAGGGATCATACATTGGCTTCCTCCTGCTCTGCTGGTGAATTAGCAATCAGAAGATTGTAAAGGTAAAAGAGCCTGGTGAGAAATCAAGTTTAAGCTTAGGGATCTGATTCTCTGCTGCCTTGCACCTTGCAGAGTTCTTTACACCATTCTGATCTGGCAGTATTTGACACTTTGTGACCAAGGAATGCCTTGCAGTTCTTCAGAAACTATGGACTGATGAAATGAGACAGGAATGGAATAATCTATAGAGACAGATGTGGAATAATCTGTAAGAATCAGCATGTAAGATTCACTCTTAAAACTTTCCTCTTGGCTGCCTTCAGGGCTCGGAAGGCAGAAAGCAAGCTACCACACACAGAACTATATTGGAGATCTTGGAATTCTGCTCTCTGGGCCAAGAGTAGTCAGAAGGTTTGCAGACAGTGTCCCTGCAGACCCCATCCTGCTCCTTCTGAAACCAACAATCAGACTTCTCAGCGCCTAGGCAGGAGTAGGGGTCAGTGTCTTGAAAATAAAAGCACCTTCCTTTTGCTCTCCAGCAACAAGGAAGGACATTCTGAGCCAGATTCTGGGATGTTGTTCTTGAGTGCCATCTTTGCACATCCCAAATTATGGCCTTGTCTGAGGGAAGCTCTAATTTAAGTCTCCTGTCTGTGGCTCCCTGTGAAGCTGTCTAGCTGAACCTTGGTACACCCTTGCACGGATTTACACTGGACCGTAGACAGCCCTTTACTAGAAGAGCCATACTAACAGGCAGCAGGAATAGGCTGCTATTGTCCACATGCTAACCACTAAAGAAGGATGCATAGCACACTGAAACAGAGGTTTACATATCTACAAATAGTCCCATTTAACAGAGCATGGATGACTACTACTACATATAACACATTCTGAGACAATGTAGTTTATGGAATGAGACTGGACTCTATCCCCAACTAGTCTAATCTCTCAACTCTTACTCAATAAGAGTTGTGAAGGGACAGAGTTATTGCCAACAGATAGTATAAATAGTGATTTTAAATCAAGCTCTCCTGGTTCTTAATCCAGTCCACCTTCCTCTGAGTCCAAGGGCGTTTTGATGGGGCAGAGGAGAAAGATGATATAACTGTCTTGTCTGCTCCTTCTCCAAAGAATTTAATTTACCTGTGACATGCTGTAGTGATGCACAGAGAGTGGTTTATGGGCTGATGAAACATTGAGGGACAAGCTCTCCCTGGGGACTAAGGGGTTAACTGTAGCTAACCAGGTGGCAGTCGGCCAATAGAAATGCAGGTAGCAATTTCAAACTGGGACAAAGGAATTTTTGGTTTTTCCCTCCTTTGTCCCTGGGCAGTTTTCTCTCCAGATACTGAGGGAGACAGACATGTCTCTCTCTCTCTCTCCAAGAAAAGACTCTTCTCTATCTGTAAGTAGGGTAAAGTTTAGATAAATCCATTAGGTTTTATTGTTTTATGGTTTGGGGATGGGAATCTGATGTCCATGCATTTGAAATGGGTTTTCCTCTCCTTTGTAACTAAGCTTTGGGCCCATGGGGGTTCCCTATGAGTGTATTAATTGGTGACTTTTCCATCTAGTCATTATGCTTGTAACAGGAGTATTGTGTTGATAATAAAAGTTCTTTCTTTTTTTTATTAACCTAGTATTGGTTAATTTTTGTGTCCTGGTTTTACTTTAGGGCTGAGATTTCCCAAGTGATCTCTTCCCTAGTTTTCTTACCGTTACTTGGGTGGTGGCAGCGGATTTTTATCCCCAAAATCTAGGTTTTTAAGATTTGGGGGGGAAGATTTTATACCAAAGCCTGGAAAGATAAGGTTTTGAGGTACTCTTGCAGGCCCCCACTTCTGCATTCATTGTGCCAAAGTGGGGATTTGACCTTGACAAGCTGCCAGCAAACCTGCCCAGCACAACTCAGGTGGGAAATAATGATTGTCAGCTGCTTAGAACCAGGTCCAATCAGAATGGAGTTTCATGGAGACAGCAAGTGGAACCTCCCTCACCCATGACTCTAAGGGTACGTCTACACTGCATGGCTATTTCAGGATACCAGAGGTATCCCGGTAGCTACCCTGCATCTACATAAGCCGCGCATTATTTTGAAATATTTTTTTAAATACCAGGTGTGCTATTTCGCCATCCTAGTAAACCTTGTTGCACGAGGGATAAGGGTTGGCTTGAAATAGCGCTTTATTTTGAAATTTGGCGCTGTGTAGATGTGCCAAATTTCAAAATAAGCTATTTCTAAATAGATTTGAGATAAGATATGCAATTTCCATAGCTCAAATTGCATATCTTATTTTGAGTTTAGGGTGCTCTGTTAGATGCACCCTTAGTTTCAGTCTCCTGCTGCAAACTCTGGGAGAACTGGAGTTCTCCAAAGAAAAGTATAACATTCTAGGCAGCCTAAATATATGTCCCACTATGGCTCCCTGCATAATGACAGCAAGTCCCTCCGGTACAGCACTGCTAGAGGAGACTTCCGCAATGCAATTTATATTTTAAGGGCTTTTTTCTGCTTTCTCTAAAGTCAACAGTAATACCCTCACTGTCTACATTGGCAATGGCTCCTCTGTTTCTTTTTAATATTTCTATTTCTTTTCCTCCTAAAGGCAGTTCTTGTTTAAGAAGCACAATTATCATAGTTTAAATGTAATCACTTCCCTCTCTCATTCTAGTTTTAGGGGGTGCTGAGCACCCAGTTAAGTTGCAGTGCATGGCATTTCTCAATTTTTACTACTTGTTTAATAGACTTTTTTATTCTACAAATAGCTTATTTCTAAGTTTAGCATTTAAAAAGTCAGTCTTCAAAAAACTTCAATTTGACTCACTGTCACTTGCGTGGGGCTTACAGTAAATGAATAGATGGAGTTTTTCCATATTGCAATACAGTAAAGAAAGGCTTGTGTCTTTAAAATAATTTTCAACTCATGAAACCATCATGCAGTGAGTCACATTAATCCAGAACGCATGACATTCTGTAAATGTCACACCACGTGTATTTGGTGTCGTGTATTTTCATGGTGTATTTTTAAAAGAATATAAGTATGGAGCTTATATAGAGAGAGAAACAATTTGTAAGTAAAAGATGAGACAGTCAAATCTTTTATAAACCTAGAATTAATCCTCTTGTTCTTACTTAGGCAGAAGTCCCCTCAAGTGCTTTATATTCTTAACACCTATAAACAGTTTGACATACCCCCACCCAAAACAGAGAGGTTCCATGAAACCCATGAGAGCATTTTCTATTGTTCATTTTCCTTGGAAGGTGCCAGATGTTGTGATGATGGGCAGCTGTCTAAAACCCTGAGACAAAGACAAACTTGCATTTTTTTTTAAATATGCACAAGTATTTGAATCCATATTTAGGAATTTTTCAAAGTAGTTACTGGCTATTTAGAAAGGCTTCTATATTAGGTTCTCTTACAGTTCAATAGATACACAGAGTTACAGTCCAGAGAACAAACTGGCTTCTAAATAAACAGCAGACAAGTGTGTATTGTAAACTCTAATTACCAGTCTGCATTTGGCCAGTACACTGATTAAGCTCTGCTCCTACAGCATTCAGTATAAATAGCTCCATTTGACAGGATGACAACATAACCTTTAGACTCCCTATGCTGCATGAAATGTGTCATACTGTGTATTTTATAGCATGTACTCTGTACCTTCTCATGTATAGAATGTGCCTGCAATATATACAGACTTGAAAATCTGGTATTTTTAACTTTTAAGTAAACTGTTAGTTTTCTGTTTTAAAAGTTACTTCCACACAACTGGAAATATTCTCTTCTCACTTGCATTGGTGCATCTCAAGAGTATCTCCTGTGAAATCAGTGGTGTTACACAAGAGTGACACTGGTTTTCATGAAGAATCAGGCCCATAGTAAACCAAGACCGAATACCTCTGAATATGTGCGTGAGGCAGAATTCCCATCACAATAAGGTAGCAAAACCTGCTGCTAGTATAGCAACTAGTTCATATGCTAACTAGACACATCGGAATATGCAGTAGATGTGTTCAAAACACATATTTAAAACATACCAGATACTGTACTATTAAACCCAACTTAGAAACTAATTGTTAAGCCTGCTGCTGGTAAAGCAGCACAAGTGAACCTCAAAAGTGAGTATCAAACTGAGGGTGGCAAAGATGAGACTTAGCGGGCAACTTTGTTTGAATCTTACCAGGGGGAGTCTGGCAGCATTCACCAATATAGCAGAGCATATCTGTCCAAGATGGGAAGTCTTACTCTGCTTTCCCAGACTGAACCCTGGTCATACTTACTTTACTTGAGCCTGCTGAAATCATCTGCTGCCACCATATCTTAAAAGAAGCCTCCTCATTTTTAAAATGGCAAATCACTGGAGATGGTGCTTGCCCACTGCTCTTAGCAGCTTGGTTTTGCCAAGATGACAGGTCAAGCTTCACTGTCCCACAGGCACTCTCCTCTAACAATGCCAACTTTTTATTTATATCCCTTGTTCCAGCTGCTTGTTGAGTAACATGCTTTACTGCTGGCAGGGTTTCATTCAGGCATAGTTCTCCCTCGGCTGCCTACTTGGCCTTTATGTACCTACATGTTTGCAGCTTCTACTTCAAGTCAGTGCAGTACTAGGTATTTAGATGCTGCCATTACCATATTATTATTATGTATATGCCAACATTACATTCGAGTCTGAGAACCTGCCAATCATTAAAAGTAACACCACCTCAGGAGGTAGGAAATATTGTTACCCCCATTTTACACATGAGGTACTGAGGCCCAGAGATGCTATGGGTATGTCTATCCAGGCTGCAGCAATAAGATTCTCAGCTCAGGTCAACAAACAATGGCTGTGTATGCACTGCAGCTTGGGCAGGAGCTCCTGAAGCTTACCCAGGGAGGTGGGGTCCTAAGCTCCTGCTAGTTACAAAGTACTGTTTACACAGCTATTCTTAGCACAGTAGTGCAAGCCAAACTGTCACCCCAAGCTGGGAGGTTCCCTGCCACAGGCTGCCACAATCTTTGCAGAAGTAGTCTGTGTAACTTGCCCAAAGTCACCCAAGAAACCTGGGCAGAGCAACAAATTAAACCTAGGACTTCAAAGTGCCAGACTAATGCCCCAACCACTGTGCAATCCTTTCTCCTTAGTTCCCCTCTGTGAGGATGGCCATGGAGCTGACAGAATTTCCACCAGCTCACGCCCTTTGGAGCAGGGACAGGTTGCCACCGTAGCTCTCAGAATGACCAGGGGATTCAGCCTCAAATCCAGAGGTTCTGTGAGAACCAGAATCAAGGTGTCGGTAAGAAGCCCAGGCAGTCCATATGTGACGGACCGGGCCAGGTCTGGTCACAGCTGAGGATGTCCACTCAGGGCGAATTGCTCAAACTTGGGGCTCCTTACAGCCCCAGACTGGAGACCTTCCCAAATAGGCCACAAACCAGTCACACCAAGCTCTTCAGCTGCCAATCTGGCCAGCCAGAAGCCTCACTAGCAAAAACCCTCTGACACCCCAGCTCTTCTTGTGCCCCAATCAGCCCTGGGCCTAACACACAGGTAAGGAGATATAGAACCTAATCTCACCTACCCCGAATGGGTTCTTTTGGTCCCAAGAAACCAGCCACAGGTCTCAGTCAATTTACACTCTGGATCTTACCCACAAAATCACGCTGAGCCAGTCCTTTAGAATCTAAAATCTAAAGGTTTATTACTAAAGGAAAGAAAAGCACGAGAGTAAGCTTGTTAAAGAAAATACATTACATGCATCGAATCACCAAGTTCTCAATGCAGGATCTTAGCAGAGATGTTATAAACTGCTATCTTATGAGTCTCTGGTATACATCCTATGTCAGGATAGGTCCACAGTTCTTTTCGGCTCGTTGTTCCCTGCAAGTCTGCATCTGGGATCAGGAACTGAACTGAAGACAAGATGGAGGGTGCCACATGGCACTTAAATACCTCTCCTGGCATCCTCCTGGCCAGAGCAGGTCACATGGTTGAGCGACCTATCTCTGTTTTACATGCTGTTAACCATTATGCCCTGGCTGGTTTGCAGGTATCAGTCACATTCCTCAGGTGTGTATTGGCACCTAGAGATTCATTGTCTCCTTGCTAATAAGCATAGCCACTGGCTGAACATTCTTTGCCCGTTGCTCTGTCTCAGACAGAGAATTTTCCAGCATAAGCAGAGAACATGTTTATAACTCCACATACATATATTATACAAGTACATTAATAGCACATACAGAATCAGTAGAACATAAGCTTTCATTTGACACCTCACATGTCCCCCTTTGTACCGACTTTTGGGGCAAACAGCGCCCCCCATGGGTGCAGCAATTATCTGGCTGCTTCCCTTAAAATTCAGTAATGTGACACCATGCATCTACGTAGTCACTGCGATACAGCCCAAGCACTGAAATTGTGAACGAAGGTGCCGTGTTTGTTACAGTGGTTACTTTTGCGATGTCCACTGGGAACTGGACTGAAGTCAGTAGGTCTGAGGTGGATAGATTTGGACTAGAGGTGGCCTAAAGGCCAAAGGCAGCATAGCCCAGCTCCACATGCCACCTGGTCTTCTGTCTTTTGAGTTTCTAAATTATACACACTTGCAGATGTGGGATCCCATTTCACGTGTTCCTTTGCTTATGTCCTGAAGATGATAGCCAGCTGTTCTTTATATTTCTTTTCCCTCTGTTGCTCTTCTCTGTAATTTTCCTTGGCATTATTCCTTTCTAGATTAGTATTATCTGCCCACCCATTTCTCTTTTTTGTTGGGTCCTTTGCATCCCTCACATCCCACTTGCCTCATTAAAGCATAATAAAGAATTAGCCGCCAGACTGCCTGCTCCCCTCCTGTTCTTTTTATTTTGCCCTCTAAAGCTTTATTCTGTTTTACTTCAGAAACAGCCTCAGCTGATTCCACATCTTCTGCAGTGCATCTGGATTATTATCAGGCCACCTGTCAACTCTCTAATTGGCAGTATCAGTAAAAGCACATTTTTCTCTTTTCTTTAAGTCTCCAGATGAATAGCTTAAATTTGATCTATAAACCTCAGATCCCCATTGCCTGATGTCATTTATAATGTACTTGTGTGCAGTGTATAACCACAATTATGCTCTTCCCCTCACACACGCTTTCTGTTCTATCCTTAACATACATTCCTGCAAGAACGGAGATTGAATAATGCTGGGAAAGGGTTTGAAAACAGCCAGAAGCACACAGCTACTTCTAAGCCACGTCCCTTTAGGAAGTCTGTTCTGTATATCGCTTTAGCAAGAACATTAAACACAAATACTTGTGAAGGAACATGCTCCTAAGAGCTGGTCTTCACTAGAAAGTTGGGCTGTTAGAACTAGGCCTTGCAGAGTCAGGTTAACTAACATGACATTGACAATGCCTTAGCAATAATTAATGTAGAGGGGGCCCATTGTATTGAACAGAGTGTGAGCAACTGAACCATTAAACACAACGTGCCCCCATCTAAACCAAACACTAAGTCATTTTTAACATGTTTGTTAACATGACTCAGGTCATGATCTACCACCATCTAACTTTCTAGTAAAGCCTAGACCTAAATGACATGGGCTCTATCTACTTGCAAGACCTACCTTCACCTCTCTCCTCATGCCATACTGCTACAACCATATCAATAGAAGAGTTCATGGTAGGGCTCCAGGAATTAAGAAAGGGGCTGCTGATGGTGCTTCCTCCACGAAGGCTCCTCCACTTTGGAACTCACTCCTCTCATTTTGATTCAAAACAGCCTGAATCTGTTGACCTTGAGGGCATGCTGCAGAGGTCAATTTTTGCTCAATTACTTTATGATTCAGTATGCTTCTGAGTGATCTATTCAAGCTGAAAGAATTGAGGATATAAAATCATAAAATAGAACCATAGGACTGGAAGGGACCTCAAGAGGCCATCTAGTCCAATGCTTTGCACTTATGGCAGGTCTAAATACTACAGGGGTGGCCAACCCGCGGCACACAAGCCGCATGCGGCTCTTCACCCCTGAAAGTGTGGCTTGCAAAGCCTCCCCATGCGCCCCTACAAACAGCCCCTGGTCCCAGCATGGCAAAATGGCATCGGCCAATGAAATCCTGATGTGACCAACCCACAGTTTTTAAAGGGGCATTGCTCAACAATTCTGGTGCAGCGCCTCACATTTTTTCTGCCACTGTTTCGGCTCTCTTCGTTTAATGGGTTGGCCACCCCTGAAATATTAGGTGGATGCCAGCTAAATTTGAGTGTCTAATTTCTGACAAACAATAGACAGATTTTTTTAGTATAAATCAAGAAAAATATTAATACAATATTTTTGTGTCTGCATATCTCACACTCCATATTCAGATGAACTTCCCATGGAAATATGATCCATTTTTATAATGCTTTCAATGGATATAGTATTTCCCATCAGAGGATCTCAAATGTTAGTCTCTCTGTCCTGGTCTACACTAGAGCATTATTTTGAAATAACCCCCCTTATTTTGAAATAATAAGTGGGCTTGTTATTTTGAAATCTGTACTCCTCCTTTCCTCGGGCAATAATGCTTAGTTCAAAATAGTGTTAGTGTTGATGCTCTGCTGCCGCTATTTTGAAATAACTTCTCCCCAGAGTAATTTGAAGTAATTACTCCCCAGTGCTTCATGGGGCTCTAAGTCGAGCACATACACAATAACGGAGTCTGCCACAGACTAATTTCGAGGCTCCCCCATAATGGGGACACACTATTTCAATTTTGTTATTTCAGAAGTTATTCTTTCAAATGTCATTATTTTGAAATAATTTCCTAGTGTAGACATGCTCTGTGAGGTAGGTAATACTTGTCTCCATTTAAAGTTAGGAAGACATACACATGCCAGGTTACGGGATCAGAACCATATCCTCAAAGGTATTCAGGTGCCTAAGTCCCGTTGACTTCCCATGGGATTTCGGCACCTAATTACCTGAGAGATCAGACCTCTGTCCTGCCAACTGAGGTTGAGACTATTCAGCAGCTTTCAGGAACAAATGTTAAGCAACTTGTCCATTGTCAAAGAAGTCTTGGAAGAAGTAGGGACATGTCTACACAGCACCAACAACATTTGCAAAAGGGTGCAATTTATAGAGAGCTCTAACATTCTGCACTATAACTGCCCTCATGTAAACTTTGCTGAGTCACACTAAGGAGCACCAAGTTTGTGTTAACATGACCACATTAAAGCAAACTATGCACCCTTTAGAGCACGCTAGCAGTGTCTATAAGGAGCAATTAGAATGCAGCACATTTGTGCACTTTACATATACACATAGATGTTGACTCTGTGAGTACTCTAACCCCGGAGCACACACGGAAAAAAATTAATGGGTGCATAGCACCCATGAGCACCCAAGTTCCTCTCCCCTCCTCCAGCGCTTCCTGCGCCTGCTGGCAGCCCTGCAGATCAACACTTCGCCCTCCCTCCCACCTGCTGCAGATCACCTGTTCCTCAGTGTTCTGTGGGAGGCAATGGGAGGGCGGGAGAGGAATAGGAATGAGGTACACTCAGGGGAGGGGCGGAACTGGGCAGGAGGAGATGGCAAAAACATTATGGGGGAAGAGTTGAGGTAAGGAATTGGGACTAGAGTTAGAGTAGGAGTATGCACAGGGGCTGAGCACCCCCAGGGAGATTTGCAAGCTAGCACCTGTACTGGTACCTTTAGAGAACATGCCAGCAAGATCTACATGGGGCAGCTAGAATATAGCATATAGAGTGCTTCACAAATCACAGCCCTCTGACATGCTTTGCAGCACCTTGTAGACAAGCCCAAAGAACACAGTCCAGATCTCCTGACTCTCCAGTTAGCACTTTTGCCATAAAACAGACTAACCTCTTCAGAATCTTTTGTCATGATTTCCACCATAAGAGCAGGGAAGTATATTCCAGGGCTAGAACCTAGGATGGCAGGAGACCTGGTTCATTTCCATGTTATTCCACAGACTTCCTGTGATACCTTGGGCAACTCACTCAGTCTCTCTGTGCCTCAATTCCCCACCTGTAGGATGGGGGATATTTCCCTACTTCACAGGGCGTCATGAGGATAAATACATTAGAGAGTGTGAAGTGCTTTAAGATCTAGAGATGAAAATAATATATAAGAGATAGGTATTATTCATCTACCCTCATTAAGGACAGAACAGACTGAGTTTGCCCAAGATCATCTATTTAAGGTTTGGTGGATAAACAGTAAAGTAGCCATGAAGATTGTTTTGGTTATATATTATAGACTTAATGCTAACTCATGTTAGCAGAATATTTCTGTCCCCTAAAACATGTGAAAAGTATTCCTTGCAATACAATATAAATTCTGAATTATTAAACAGGAATATGTGAATTAAACATTCTTCAATCATTTTTTCTCATTCATTGGAACTTATAAAATCATTATTATTAAAACAGACTCAAAAAGATACTTAATTAGCTCCTACAGACAGTCTGGACTCCAACAGTGACCTAAAAATACTGGTTAGCATAAAAGGGCTGGGTCTCATATGGGGCAATCACTTTATTATATGGAAAATCATTTACATTTTTAACTATAAATTATTTTTAAACCAACCCAGCAAAGTCTTTATAATTGCACCCCTAGACTGCACAGCTATGAAACAGGGGAAATTGTCAAAATATATTTTGAGCTGGAGAATACTGAAAAGAAATGTTAACGAGAAAAATCTTTAAATGATTGCCCAAAACAGAAGATTTAACTCATGTTGCCCTGGAGCTTCACAAATACACCAGCTCCTGGGCATTTATGGATTAATTATTTGCCAACATCAAATCATTCTCATATTGGACATGCCCCCAAGTTTACTTTAAAAATAAACAGATGGTAAAAGCAAGAGTAATTTATAATCATATATATTTAATATTATTTTATGTCTTCCTAGCACTCTGTTACTATTGTCTCTATATTAGCCTACCAAACAGATGTGCAAACTAAACCCAAACACTGCATTTTAAAGATATATCTTTTCTATATACATATATTAGAGTGTGTCTGTCTGTGCATTTGTCCATTTAAGAACTTCTCCTAAACTGTAAGGCTACATCTACACTGCAGGCTTTTTGCGCAAGAACAGCTGTTCTTGCGCAAAAACTTGTGGAGCATCTATACTGCATGTGCGTTCTTGCACAAGTAAATTTACAGTAAAGCGTTGGAATAGAGGGCTTCTTGTGAAAAAGTTATTCCTCTCCCCACAAAGCATAAGCCCTCTTGCGGAAGAGCTCTTGTGCAAGAAGGCAGTATAGATGAGCAACAGGGGTTTCTTGCGCAAGAATACCCTATGGCTAAAATGGCCATCAGAGCTTTCTTGCGCAAGAGAGCATCCACACTGCCATGGACGCTCTTACACAATAGCACGTGGCAGTGTGGACGCGCTCTTGCACAAGATCTTTTGCGCCAGAACTCTTGAGCAAAACAGTTCTTGCGCAAGAAGCCTGCAGTGTAGACGTAGCCTAAGAGTCAGGAACACCCAATATGATATGCAGCTTCCTCCTACCCTAACTTAGAATCATAGAATACTAGAACTGGAAGGGCCCTTGAGAGGTCATCAAGACCAGTCCCCTGCCCTCACAGCAGGACTAAGCACCTTCTAGATCATCCTTGATGCCTTAAACCAAGGTCAGAGTTTGGTTGTGCCTGGAAAATGGAAAGTGGCAAGAATGGGACTATTTCCCATAACATGGAAAGAGAGGGCAGAGAGAGGAGGAATTCAAAAGGGAGGGGTATGGGAGACGGATGCGATACTGAGTGTGGCCACTGGGGGCAGCTGCAGCACCAAGAGACTGGCCAGCAAGACTGAGGCTCTGCCATCTTGCCTGCCAGGACCCTGGTAAGGAGCCCTGCCCAAACTTGGAGCCAACCCCCTCCTGTGGAGAACCTGCAGGTGGTGGGGGGGTCTGCTGAAGTGGGGGACAGCCCCCAGAGCCTGGCCCCTCCCCAGACAGCCTGCAGGCCATGGGAGGGGTCTCTGGAGGAGGGAGCAGCCCCCAGAATGTATCAGAGACAGCTGGACAGGTGGGGGAGGAGTGCAGGAGCTAGTGGTCACGAGGAGCCAGCTTTTAAGCAGGCTCCCTGCGAGCATCGCCTCCTGGGGAGCCATCTGCCCCCACACACACTGCTTCCTCTGATACAGAAGCAGCAGTGTAGGGGGGGGTGTCATAAATAGGAGCTGCTAAGGAGAGCCTGACTTACCTGAAGAATGAGGAAAGGGTTAAGCAACTGGAGATGCATCTAGGGAGGGAGTTCAGGCAGTCAGCCAATAAAAATTCAGATAGGAATTTCAGCCTGAGAGAGAGCGTTTTTTCTTTCTCTCTTCTTACTTTGAGATCAGAGCACTTTCTCCCAGGAATTGAGGGAGATGGGAGATGGGTTCTCTCCAAGAGCAGACTTCTTGAAATGTGTAAGTAGGGAAAAGTTTAGATGAGGGCTACTCAACATGCAGCCGATGGGCCACATGCGGCCTGCAGCTCGTTTGTTTGCGGCCTGAGGTGCGGGTTGGGTTTACGCAGGGCTCAACACACGGCCCGTGGGTGGGATCCTTTGAACATGGACTTCACTGGGAACACGATCCACAATGGCAATTCAATATAATGGTCTTCTGTTGATATGCCTGACCTGTCATTGCTCATTAAAAGTGCTGTCATATGGGTGGAAATCAGGTAAATATTGCATTTTATTAATATCAGCAGAACTGACTTAAATGGGGCCTGCATGTGTCTTGCCTTAATCTTTCTATTCATGCCCATCAGTGTGAAAGAAGCTATTTGCACATATATATCTAATATATAGGAGAATGTTTGTATGTTTGTGCGCTAATAACTTGGACACTATAAGAGCTACCGCAACCAAACTTTGCATGGGATAACCTTTCCTCCAGGAGAAGACTTTAAGGGACTGTGGGAGGGAAGAGATGAGAGACCGACGTCTCTCCCCGGGACTGCACGGAGCTTGGCAGTGTGGGGAGAAGCAGCTTCCCCGCCATTGCTGGAAGCATATGGAGGCCCCTCTTCAATAGTGCAATTGGCTCAGGGCCCATCAGCTGACCAATAGACAGGTTGCTGCCGGGGCTCGCTCTGAGTCTAGGTGGAGGGGGCGGGGCTGGTGTTACCGCTCAGCTGCTGCTTTGAAAAAATGTCTAGAAGGCAGCGCATCAGGGACCTGGAGGTGAGAGTGGGGGAGGGGAGAGGGAATGAATGGGGGGGAGACTGGACCGTTGGGGTAAATGGGGGGTAGAGGAGGATTGGGGGGCAGGCTGATCCGGGGGGGGCTGGACTGTTGGCAGCAAGTGGGGGGAGGGCAGTATGAGGGGGGCTGGACCATTGGGGGCACGTGTTGGGGGAGGGCAGGATGGGGGGGCTGGATCGTTGGGTGGTGGGCTGGTATGGGGGGGCTGGACCATTGGGAGAGAGTGGGGGGAGGGCAGGATTGTCGGGGGTGGGGCTGGACCACTGGGTGGAGATTGGGGGGCAGCAGGATTGTAGAGGGATGAAGGAAATAGGGCTGGACAATCCTGCAGGGAATGAGAAATGAAACCCATGGCAGGGGGGGGGGTCTCCTCTGAGGGACACTGGCCCAAGGGGCAGCACTGGATGATGCTCGGTGGGTGAGAAATTAATCCAAGGTGGGGGGGAACCCTCAAATCTGGGCACTGATCCTGCATTTGATACTGGATGATCCTGCGAGGGGTGAGAGATGCAGTCCATGGGAGGGGCAGCTGGTCATACTGGCAGCTGCGGTGTGGCTGGAGGCTGTCAGGACCAGCTTCTGTTTTTCTAAATTTTGTTCCTCCAGTTTCCCGGGTAGTGCCGGGTAAGTCCAGCTAGTCTAATATATAAAGGAGAATGTTTGTAAGTTTGTGCACTAATAACTTGGACAGTTACCGCAACCAAACTTTGCATGGGATAACCTTTCATCCTGGAGAAGGTTTTAAAGGACTTTTGAACCTGATCGGGCCCGAGCTCAAGCTGTAAAAATAAAAAAGTAACCCACCGCACTGTGCTGCAGGGGCCACCCCTCCCACCCTAGGTCCCGTGCCCGCCACCTGCGGCCCCCAGTGCTGTCCGGGACTCGCCCCCTCCCACCCGCGAGGTTACATAAGCGATCCTCTTTTGCACCCCCTCCGCCGCACCAGCACGCAGTGCCCCGACCCCCACACGCACAACGGCTCAGGCACCCGCCCTGCCCCCTGTGGCACCTGCAGCCCAGGGTGCAAGCTGGGACGCCCCTCCCCCGTGTAACCTCACCTCCCCCTGGGGTCGCACCTCCCCCCCGAGGATGACGCGGACCTATATTTTAATCCTTATAGAAATCAGTGCAATTTTTCAACCATTTAAAAAAAGATAATGGATTACTGTTTTTCTGCATTTTGTTCCTCCAGTTTCACGAGCAACGCCGGGTAACTCCAGCTAGTGTATGTATATATATATATATATATATATATATATATATATATACACACACACACACACACAACCACGCTTGCGGCCCTCACCATGTGCTGAGTATGATTGTGGCCCCCAGGGCTTCCAAAGTTGAGTAGCCCTGGTTTAGATAGTCCGTCAGGGTTTATTGTTTTCTTTTTGGGGTGGGGAGTTGGAAATCATGTCTGAGCTGGCTAATTGTTTTTCTCTTTTTGTAACTGAGTCCATGTCACTTCATGGCTATCTAACAGGGCCGGATTGAGGGGTGGGTGAGCCGGGCAGCTGCCCGGGGCACCCACTGATGGGGGGCGCTTGATGGCAGCTATAAGGGGCGCGCAGTGTCCCTTATAGCTGCCATCAGGCGCCGTGCGCCTGCCTCCTACAGCGCTGGCCCTGTGGCGCCGGCCAGCAGTGCCCTTCCCCCGACAGCCACAGGGCCCTGCACGGCCCGGCACACGCACCAGCAGCAGTGACTGGGCCAGGCCGGGCTGTGCATGCGCCGTGCGCCTCGAAGGCAGGCCCGCGCTCCCTGGGGGGGTGGGCCTGCACCCCACAGGCAGGCCCACGCATGCGCCGTGTGCCCAGGGGCAGCGCCAAAATGTCCTTAAGTTTACGTGCCAGGCAGAGTCCATTGTTCTTTGCGGATTCCCTCTGTTTGTTTTCCCAACTCCAACCATAATGGAGGTTGGGGATGGGAGGAGAGCTTTGCCTTGGGGAGGGGAATCCCAAATGATCTCTTCCCTGGAAAAGGGTTTATTTTATATTTCCTTTTAGTCACTTGGGTGGTGGCAGCAAGAAATCAGTCTTTGTCTTTTTGGATCTCAGGGGACTGAGATAGAACAAGTTTGTCTCTGGGAGTCACTGAGACAGGTTCTGCAGAGTTTATTCTACTAACCAGCCCCCATCTCTGCATTCAGAGTGTCAGGTTGGGGAGTTGAGCCATGACAGGGGGCATGTGGAGGCAGGAGCCAATACGAAAGGGGAAGGGGGGGTTTCGTGAGGCGGCTCCATAGGAGCCAGTGCTCACAGGCAGTTGGCTTAAAAGCCGGCTCCCCACAAGCACCAGTTCTCTGCAAATTTACACATATCACTGAAAAAAGAAAATGCTCAACACACTGAAGATACACATACAGGCCTTTCTTCAGCATCAAACACATTCCTGTACAGCATATAACTCAACTTATCTTTGATGCTTTGATTCAAGCAACACATTATCCATCTGACACATACTTTCTGCTCCTCTTCCCACAAGTCTGGCAAGCAGCATTCCACTCTCTGATCTCCATCTGTGCTGTAACCATCATGACCCCTTGAGTGTGAAGGAACTGGGACCAGAGGTGGGAGAGAGCATGAGAAAGTGAGGGGCAGCAAAGACTTGTACTCAGATAGAAAATTGTCTAAGCTCTTCACAAGCAGACACAAACTTGAGGTCACCGAATTCTCTTTGGCTTCATAAGATCCTTGCTGTTGTCACAAGGATCCTGTTTCTAGAAATATCATTTTACCACCCCCTGGAAAGCACTTGTTTCTTAGGAGGATGCTGGCAGATGATTAGGAGGATACAGCAACAGCTAAAGACCAGCCCAAAGAACACTTTTTCCAGTTGAAAATGCAGGGGAAATTTCATATAAGCAGACTATAGAACTTAAATGGTGATCTATTTTTCTATGGAACTTACAGACTCAAAATACTTCAGCCATAAAGATTTGAGTCCCCCAAAATTGCTTTTATTCTTGAACTACTCAACAAATAAATAGTTAAGTCTACATCTAAGGCAATTCTAATGCTAATTATATGAGTGAAAAACTGGGACAATTTCATGGTTATAAAGTGAGTTGTTCCAGATTTACACCAATATAACTGCATCAGGATCTTGCTCCTTCTGTTTTGATGTTTTTCCCTTCCTGACTTCACTCACCTCCTTTCTTCATTCTTATTTTAATTCATCCACTCGTTTCCATATCCACTGTAGTTCATGTAGCAGCAAATCATGTGCCACTTTTGGACTATTGCATGTAAGGGTACGTCTACACTGCATCTGAGGTGTGACTGTCACAGACTGACATACCTCTGGGAACTTACTCATGCCATGCTAAAACAGACTGTTAAGACTGCTAAAATAGCAGTAGAGCTGCAGCAGCACGTGCTCGCAATGCAAGCAAGGTCCCCTGCATACAGCCTTCACTGAAGCCCACCCTGCTGCACCTAAACAGCTATTTTAGCCATGAACGCACAGGCAAAGCTAACCGGAGTGTGTCTATCACCTCTCAGATTGCAGTGTAGACACACCCTAGGAAAACAAATAATTAACTTTTATTGCTTGACAGTACCACAACAATATAGACAATGCTTTCTCACGGCAGCGTAGGCGCATTGAAAATTGTGGGGTTTTGTGTATTATGCATAACATTAACAAGGATTAAGAGGCATTTCAAAAAGCAAAATTGCAAACCGTCTGGTAGGCAGATGACTGCAAGAGCTGCACAGAATCTTTGGATTTGAGGCGATTGAGCTCTGCGGCTGAAACGATCCACCCTTAGAAATCCCTGTCAGTTCCCAAGAGCACTCTCTCATAAAGAAACACTTCAGAGGAACATTCCAGCACATAGCAGCTATTTTTTTAATAGCCTCTTCACTCCTAACATAGCCTGCGTGCTCTTATACTGAAATATCAACATTCGTAGATACACAGAGGATAAGCTATGACACAGGCCATTACAATTCACCCAGTTAGCCTGACACTGAGCCCAGTAATTTGTAAACAACGAGTAGTCCTGTGGTACCTTAGAGACTAACCAATATATAATATAATGAGCTTTCGTGGGCAAAACCCACTTCATCGAATGGAGAACTCATCTAGCTCGTCATCTGATGAAGTAGGTTTTGCCCATGAAAACTCATGATACTATCTATCTGTATATTTGTGGGTCTCAGACCCCTGGTCTACAGTAGGGGCTAAGTTCGAATTAAGATACACAACTTCAGCTATGTCATTTGTGTCGCTTAAGTCAGAGTATCTTACATCGAATTTTAATGCCATTCATACTGCGGGAAGTCGAAGACAGCACACTCCCCTTTCGACTTCCCTTACTCCTCGTAGAAGCAAGACTTACCAGCATCAACAGGAGCGCCCTCTCTGTTCGAATTAGTGTGTCTTCACTAGACCCGCTAATTCGAAACCTGGAATATCGACTGCAGCTGCTTCAATCTTATCTGTAGTGTAGACATGGTCATAGGTGCCACAGGGCTACTCAATTTTAAAGTTACAGATTAAGACAGTTATCACTCTGAGACCAGTCATTTGTGTTTGGGTAAAGCCCAACTTCCAGGAAGGCATCCAGTTTTGACCTGAAAACATGAATAGAGAAACCACCACTTCCCTTGGTAGTTTATTCCAATGGTTAATCAGCCTCACTGTTATAAACTTGTGCTCTTTGGCTAATTTGAATTTGTCTGGCTTCTAGGGGGATATCTACAAAATGCAGTAACTAATGCCACAAAGAAGTGGTACTTTCCCACTATTAGGATGGGCCTCAGCAGCACAATGAGTATTTTGGCCAAATGTGCCTAAATCATGTATGTTACTGCTGTCCCCAGGGTGTATCTTATCATATTTCCCACTAAGAAAACTACTAGGACTGGACAACTCAGTCAGTAGTTTGAGATTCTTCTGGATTCCTTGCTGATGCTAACCTTTCACATAGCAGTATCCTTGGGTTATGCTTTCTACCCTGTTTGACTAGGAAATCCTATCCCAACATATCAGGAAATGACATGGCTTATTCTTATACACACCTTCAAAGCCTCCCATCTGGACAATATGAAATAGCTGGGCATGAAGCCATCAACCCTTAGGAAATACCAAGTAATAGAGAACGCTGCCGTGCGTCATCTCAGCAGCACAGGCAGCCCTGCGCACATCACTCCTGTCCTCTGCTTGCCAAACTGGAACAGTCACATTTCAAGGTCTTGATCTTGCTCTGAAAGGCACTCAGTTGGTCTGGGTGCAGCATAGACAGAAAGTCATGCAAGGCTGCAGGATGGAGACCACGACTGGCAGCTCCTCTCCTGTGCACAATAGCACTGTTACCAGAGAGGTAAAGCTTGTGCAGAAGATAGCTTTATCAGGGGTCAGTTTGAGACTATGGAATGAACTTCCACAGGACTATGCACCATCACGATCCTCACTACCCTCTGCTCCAGGTGCAAGGTGACTCCTCTGACACCCCAAGGGTACTGTGTGCACCAGGGATAGGGAACCTACAGCCTGCAGGACAGTTCCAGCATGCAGTTCATATTGATCCAGCCTGTGGTGAGGCTTGGGGCTTCCCCCCCACAGCAAGATGAGCTGGTGCTCATACTCCGGCCCCATGGTGAGTCTCCAAGCCTCAGCATCCCCTGCAGGACTGGAGCGCAAGTGTTGGCTCCTCACTCCATGGGGGAAGAAGGGCAGGATTATGAAAGGGGCAAGACCCCAGACTAAGGGAGGCTCCCTTAGCCCAGAGCCCTGGGATGCAGCCACTAAAGCCTGTGTATGCTACATTCCAGCCAACTCTAAGGGGTGGGGGATGAGGCAGCTCCACATATTATCGTTCCTCCTCCCCTGGGCTGGAGCCATATGCAATGCTGATAGCACAGAGAAACCCTGTCCCTACGCTCACCTGCACGTTTTCCTCCCTCCACTCCTATTGGCTGGGATTTGAGGCCAATGGAAGCAGCATGGGTGGTGCCTGCAAGCGCAGAGCCTCATGGAACCACTTGTTACCCTCAAACAGGAGCAGCACCCGGTAAGTGCCCCAATCCCCTGTACCCTCCCTTCCCAACCATGAACCCCCACCTCCAGTCCCCTCTTGCACCTTACCTCTCTCCCAGACTCTGCAACCCCACCCCAACCTGCTTCCACATCCTCCCTTCCACCAAAACCTTGTACCCTCCACCCCAGCCCGCTCCTGCACCATACTTCTCACCCAGACCTCCACACCTTCTGCCCACGCCCACATGCACACCTCACCTCTTGCCTAGACCCTGCGACCTCCACTCCCCACCTGCTCCCCAACAGCTCTCTCCCACACACTGAACCCCCCATTTCTGGCTCCACCCTGGAGCCCAGAGAAGACCACAAAATCTACTAGCCTCAGGTCTCCAAAAGAGTTAATCCAGCCCTGGAAGGAAGCCCTGAGCCTCTGCACCACCCCCCCTCCACTGCGGGACTGGAGCCCGAGGAGGCCCTGGCACCTTAAGTTGGGTGAGTGTCTCTTTTATCCCTACTTCTCAGTTGGGGGACAGGTCAGTGAGGCTATGTCTCCACTCGCAGCTTCTTGCACCAGAAATATTCAAATGAGGCTAAGCGTGGAATATCGCCGAGCCTCATTTGCATACCTAATAACCCGCCATTTTTGCAGAAGAGGCTCTTGCGCCAGAAGGAGCTGTCTACACTGCCCCTTCTTGTGCAACAAAAACCCTCTTGTGCAATGCCATAACACCGATTACTTTTCAGGCAGAACAGCATTGCGCAAGAGGGAAAACCTACTGTTATCTTTAGTAGGAACAAGGTTTTGCTCTAAGAGTTTCAAGGCTAAGAAGTTGCTCACAGAAGTCACTGGGTTTTGTTACTGCTCTGATTGGCTCAGCCTAACTTGCAGCCAGGAATAGCGTTTGCAGAATATGTGTGTGCCCAGCTTTTGGGCACAAGTCTTCCAGCCCAGATTAACAGAAATAGGGAAGTGGGGTTTGTTCTAGTGCTTCCAGAACAACTGTACAGACTGGGGTGGGCAAAAGGGCCTGTACCCTCCAAACGGGTGGATCTGGCCCGCGGAGGCCCTGCTGCTCCCCTGCCCTCAGGCTAATTAGAGCCTGAGGACAGGGGAGCACCCCAAGCCTTCTCCACTCTGCCCCCACCCTGCGAGCAGCGTGCGGTGCTTCAAAATGCCACATGCTGCTCACAGGGTGGGGGCAGAGCGGAGAAGGCTTTGTACGCTCCCCCGCGCCCAGGCCTTAATTGGCCTGCGGTTCGGAGTAGCAAGCGAAGCCTCCTCCTGCTCTGCCAGGGTGGGGGAGAGAGTGGAGGAGGCTTCGCGAACTCCCCCACCCCCAAGCCAATCAGGGCCTGGGGCCGGGAGGGCTGCATGAAGCTTCCTTCACCCTGCCCCGGCCCTGCAAGGAGTCCGCGGCACTTCAAAGTGCCATGTGCTCCTCGCAAGGCAGGAGGAGGCTTCCCGCGCTCCCCTGCCCCTAGGCCCTGATTGGCCTGGGGGTGGGGGAGCATGCCAAGCTTCTTCTAGGGCCTGGGTGCCTAGTGGGAAGAGGGGGCAAAGAGGCTCTCCCACCCCCAGACCAATCATGGTCTGGATTGGGGTAGTCCTGCCCCTTCCTGTTTTGCCCCATCCCTTCCTGTTTAGGCCCGGGGCTACTTCAAAAATTTTTGAAGTGGCTCCAGGCAAAAATGATTGCCCACCTCTGGTACAGATGGTACTTTGAAGTGGAGATTCAGGCTCTGAAGCCTAAGGTTCTCCTCCCGAGCCTCCACTTCAAAGCACTGACTAAAAGCTGCTCTTAGACCACTAGTAGGAACTCTACTACCCAATGTCTGTTCACCCAGGCTGGAAGACTTGCTCCTGCTCCAAGCAAAGTGCTGTGTTGACATATCCTCATTAGCGTGGGAAAGGGAACTTTTAGAAAGTATTCATCCCTATCCTTGGGGATGTGCACAGGCTTTGCTCAAGGTCTCTTTCATTCCAGACACACTGCCCGCCAGAACCATTGGCAGCTGTAAGAATTATTTACAAGTTCCTCTCCCATACCTGAAGAGGAGCTGTGTATAATCCTGAAAGCTTGTCTCTCCCACCCACAAACACTGCACCAATAAAAGAGATTACCTCACCCAACCACCAGGGCACTGGTGAGGGGATCAGAAAGCTCTCTTGGGCAAGATCCTGCCCCATATAAAATGTACCATTTACAGCTGCGATACTGAGGAAATACACCTCTGGGTAACAATCCGTCCTCTTTCCTACTACAGAAGACATCACTAGAAATGCCAGTTGTCTAGCCAATTAGAATTTCTATTTCAACATGCCACACGTCATTTCAGAAATGAGTGGTTAAAGCCCAGGCCTGGGAGTCAGCAGATCTCTGTTTCAGTACCATCCCTGTGAGTGTGACCCCCTCAGGAAAGTCCTGGATTAAATCTGTAAAACAGTAGTCATTAAATTTACCTCAGAGATTGTTGTTTTGTACAGTATCTTCTATGCAATTTGGATCACAAATGTTTTATAATTAAATATTAGTGATACTCTGTAAAAGCAAAGTATCTTCCTCCTGAGGATTTCAAGATGATCCAAAAACACTAATTCCTGCCTTGTATCTATAATATTTTTTCACTTCAGAAGCACCTTTCATCCAAGGCTCTCAATATTCTTCATAGATATTAATTCAGTCGAATTACAGTACTCAGTCGATTATACCCATGATGCAGAAAGGGAAACTGAGAAACAGAAATACCTGCCTAAAATCACTTAGGGTATGTCTACACTAGCCTCCTAGTTCGAACTAGGGAGGCTAATGTAGGCATTTGAAGTTGCAAATGAAGGCCAGGATTTCAATATCCCGGGCTTTATTTACATCAACCTGTCCGGGCGCCATTTTTAAATCCCCGTAGTCCAAACTAACTGCCCGCGGCTACACGCGGCAGTCAAACATTAACTCGAAAGAACTTAGTTCGAGTTAACGTTTGACTGCCGCGTGTAGCCGCGGGCAGTTAGTTTGGACTACGGGGATTTACAAATGGCGCCCAGACGGGATGATGCAAATAAAGCCTGGGATATTTAAATCCCGGGCTTCATTTGCAAATTCGAATGCCTACATTAGCCTCCCTAGTTCGAACTAGGAGGCTAGTGTAGACATACCCTTACTTGTGGAACTGGGAATATAAGCCAAAATCACTGGCTCTCACTCCACACCAAAATAGAATTTTATACCAACCTATGCCATCAGTTAGATCATGTCCATTACCATGATATCTCAGTTGTTATATTATTATTAATTATTATGTGACTTGTGAATTAGAGCATCATTGTGCTGGGTGTTGTATGAACACATAATGAAATGACAAGTCCCCAAACTAAAGCATATACTAAGTTTACGTGCCTCACAAACACCATATGGTAGTATGAGATATGAATGAAGAAATACATTTGGGCTCTCAACTTGTATGACAGCATACAAGAGTGAAATAACATTTTAAACATTAGGAAAAGTGGATGGAGAGGTTCATCCTTCTAAATTCTAATATTCTGTGAATCTTACATTCATCTATTATGCAGAACATTTCAGTAGCTTTTGTAAAGCAGAGTTGGCCAAGGAACTAAAATAATTTCTGTGAAAGTGTTTACAGTCTGGGTAGAAAGATTACTTTGAGAAGCATTCATGATTCATAATCCTTATGACTAGTTTGAGCTTCCGCTTTTCAAATCTAGAGAGACAAACGAGCCTCCAAGAGAAGATAAGATGCTCAAAATAATGCACTTTAATTTATACTCCGCAAATGTTCTCTGCAGTATATCATTGCGCTATGTCTCTATTTTAATAGTAATCCATCCACCATTCAACAGAAAGAACAGAGCACTGCTTGGAGCAGACCCTATCTCTAGGGACACCCTGAGATTGCCTCATTGTAGAAGCCACATTTGCCTAACCTTTTTTAATCAGCCTTTACCTATTTTATAGGTAAATGGGGTCCTAGTGTAGGAAGAATTTAAAAGAAATGCAATAAAAAGATATTCATAAATGTATTGTACAGTGCTCAGATGTCTTTTGACACAGAAATAGAGGAATGATTCATTTCCTCTATAGCTGCTGTTCCAGAGCTTACTTACACAGGAAGTGGAATGTCTATATTGGTCATGCGAACAATCATTAAACAACTCAACATTTTAAATGAGCACAAGCCTAATGGAAATGCACAACTCTTTACTTGTAGAGCTCACTACATTTAAAAACTTGAACATATGATACTATTGTATTGGATAGTATTCACCAGTAAAAATCCAAGATTACTTAATACTTTTCATCTTCCAAACACTCCATCTGAAGACAGGCTAAATAAACATTTGAGTGTTTTAATTTGGCATGAAACAAGACTGGCAAGAATAAAAGCCATGGGCTGCCCTCCCCTTACATCCTTATGCCCAATAAACGTTATCAACAGAATCAAGAGACAACTAAACCTTCGTCAGATATTTATCATCTTTTTCTTCTGCTTGAAACTAAAGAGCAAGCATGTTAAAGAAATGGTTTAATCATCTGCCTACCTTATTTTTCCCTTTCTTTTATTCTAATCCATAGCTTTCATTAAGTAACCATGTAACCTTAGCCAGGTTGCTCATATCTTCTCATTATAGTCCCATCACTCCCCAAGTTGCATTATTTATAAGTTCCTTCTGCCAGCGACCATATATTTTTATTGTGATTTGAATGCCCCTACTATACTTTTAGTCACCATTAAAATATAGGATGAAGACCACTGTGACAATGCCAAACTAAATAAAGGAACTGACCCCTTTTTGTAGAAGTGTTTTGGTTTGAAGAAAAAAATAGGAGTCAAAAGATACATATTCAGTCTTGAAGTCTGCTACAGTCCTTTTGTGAAACTCAGAGCAAATTGCTCACCTTCCTGAAGTGGCTTCCCTCTCCGTTAAAGGGGAAATGATACTGCTTCCCTACTTTAAGAGTGGGGGTAGGAAGAAGCTTAAAGGCATCCATGGTTGTAGTGAGCTTCTGACAATCTCAGCACAAATATTATGTGGATGATTCTGGCAATTTACATCGAGAGCTAAAAAACAAAGTCATACTGATAAGTTTCAGTGAAAGATTGTTGGTTTAATAGAATGTTTGGGACAGTACTGAGAAGCCACTTGTGTTGCATAACCAAAATAATGCTGGACACAAAAATGCTTAAATAGACACTTCCATGCCCCAGCATAAGTACTGTATAGGTTTAACAATATCTACTAGAAACATGGCTATGGAAACCCCATTCACAGAGAGATTTGAGTCCCCATATCCTAGAATATTGAATTATGCATTGTGATTATTTTCACAATCTGAATGGGAACAGAGCTATTCATCTCTCACCTTCCCAAAGTTTGTATCCTCCTTTGTGAAATTTCAACCCCATTGTGTACCTGTCACGTTTTCCTACATATTTAATGAAAAGATATGGATCAGCAAGTCTCTGTCAAACTTGTCTGCATTAGAAGGCTGATATTTTCACAAGGACAAAAAAAAATTAAACAGTTCCTTCCATTGGCTGGATACAGACTTTTCTTTAGCACTAACCATGAGTTTTTTCTTTAGTCTGCCTATTTTTTCATTAATGAAAATGTATCATGAAAGAAGAACATTCTGCTCTAGTAATGTTTTCTGCTCCAGACAAGCCCAGGACTGGAACAGAAAAGCGGTTGAGATGCTGCAGGGCAGAGGATAGAGATAAACTTACTTACTAAACAATGTAATCAGCTCAAGATTTGAATTAAAAAGAAAAATCAAAATATTCTCCCCAAACTTTGATCACTGAATGTGCAAGAACGGTACAAGAAAACATTTTTCCCAGTAAGCTTCCAGTCAATTCAGTCAACTGAGTAATCAAATTGGCTGACCATTTTTAGTGCTTTATAAAATGGAATCTTTAACTACCTGATTTGTTTCCCTGCAGAAGCCTTTATTTGTGAGGAGCTGAAGGGAAAAATACTTTAAATCAATTATCTTATTTTTAACTTGCATATTACTATAATAAAAGTGCAGATCTTGTTAATCTCATTATCAACTACATTGGCACAAACAACAAAAATATGGTTTTAGCATCATATCTATGATAAATGAGGGGGGATATCCACCCATTCATCCACACACAACTACCACTAGCTTCATTGGAAGTCGTCCATGCACTTTGTAACTCTGAAACAAACTTGTGTACACATGTAATGCCTGTCCAGCTTACACAAAGTTCTGTGCACTAGGGGTGACATCCTAAGCCCTTGTGCAAATCCCCAAGCAAGCAGGCTTTGTAGTGGCACCTTCCCCAACCTGAAAACAGTGCAACCACTGCAATTGTAACCTGTAGCAGCATCCTTGGCCTAGTCTACATCCTCTTGCATTAAATTTTGGCAATGGACCCACATATTGGTCAAGCTTCACCCTCTCATCTGGTCCTTCCACAGTATCCGTATTCATAGACCTAAGGAATGTGCCATCAGGACAGGTCTTCTTGCATGCAGAGGAACCTCCAGCAATTACCAGGATTTCACCTTTATATAATACAGTATTGGGTTCTCTAATATTTGAGTAATTTATACTTGTTAAAGGAGTTATCTTGGCCACAGAATCACTATTAAGCCACTTAAGCACAGGTTTCAAAAACAGCTGTTTATTAATATATAGTGAAATATTAAAAATGAGTAACAAAAACTCCAACTTTTTGCTGAAACAATAAAAGTGCACATGTATTTGGATATTAAATAGAAGAGTTTATGAACATTTGTTTCAAACAGGCTGACATTTTAAGCACATAAACACTTTAAAACAATAGCAGCTGAACAACACTTAGTTAAATCTTTGGTCTGATTATTAACCAGCAAAAATAACTGTACCATGAACATCCATGTCAAACAGACACTTAGTTTGGATTGTTTTGCCAGAAAATCCAAAAGTGAAAAGAGGAATGCTTTAAAGTCATTTAATCAACATCTTATTTTACAAATGATGCTAACTTAACAATTAACACTAATTTTTAGAACATGGGGGCAATAAATATGCAGTAGCAAAAATTCATATGCATATCTCAATTTATTCCCTTTTAGACATTGCTTTTCTCAAAAGAATGACAGCCTTGGTTATACTAAGACCTTAAAATTGCTATGTAGTTAAAATACACAGTAGTGTCTAAGAAACATGTTTATTTTTAAATTAAACTATAATGTTCAATCTACATTACATTGTAACAAGTAAGGCCCCAATCCTGCAAATACATGCATGGAACTTTACTCATGTGAGCTCTCCCTTTAGGGAAATTACTCATGTGGGTCAAATACTTCATGTGCATATTTGCAGGTAAGACCCTAAAGATAGCACCAGAAATTAATAGTCACACAACCATATTTCATTTGGCATAGACTGTTAATATTCTAACAAACTCAATTTTCAATTGTCAGTTTAATCAAACATAATATGCATACCTATGGATGTAGGCATTATAGGAGATACAGGAAATACCGGTCAATACTATAAATGCACAGACTAGAGCAGGGATGTAAAATCCTGTTTAATCAATTAACCAGTTAAACATCACTTTTAACCAGTTAACCAATTAAGTGGGATCCTACAGGCAGGAGGCCTAGCCCTGCGGAAGCTGCCCCTAGCCCAGGGGTAAGCAAAAGGGCTTCCATGGGCTAGATCCGGCCCACTAAGTGGATTGATCTGGCCTAGGGAGGGCCTGTTGCTCCCCCACCCCCGGCCAATCAGGGCCTGGGGGCGGGGATAAATGCGTGAAGTCTCCTCCCACCCTCCATGGGGCTGGGTACTTAAGAGTCAATTGCCAGCTGCTGCTCAGCTGGCAGGTGACTAAGCCCAGAGCTCCACTGTAGGGCGGGGGCAGACTTCACATGCTTTCCCCATTCCCAAGCCCTGATTGACCTGGGGGCAGGGACAGGAGCACCCAAAGTCTCCTCCCATCGCCAGGGGCACTGGCACTTAGAGGGAACAACCAGCTGTTCAGAACAGCTGGTGGTTCTCTCTGACTGTGTGGGGGCAAAGACTTCATGCACTCCCCCTCTCATAGGCCAAATCAGGGTCTATGAGTGGAGAAGGACAGAAGTGTCTTCACCCCGCTCCTCCTAAGGCCCCGCCCCTTCCGGGGCAGCCTGGGGCTACTTCAAAAATTTCTGAAGTGGTCCCCAGTCAAAAATAATTGCCCACTCTAGCCCATGGAGTTGCAAGATAAGCGGTTACCAGTAATAGTAATACTTACTGGTTACCCATTCAAGTCCCTAAACCAGAGCAGCTGTTCAGTGGAGAGATTTCCTGCATCAGCTGAGTGTAAACTTAAATTTACTCACGTAAATAGTTCCATTGGCTTCAACAGAACTACTTATGTGATTGAAGTAAAAACAGGTGCGTAAGTATTTGTAGGGTCAGTGCTTTGGTTTGCTCATCTCACCAAGAATATCAGCTCACATAAGCCTTAGGTAGCAAAAGCTCCCATTAAAGATCAGCTTGATTTGAAATTGTTAGTAACCTTAAATCAATGGGAGTTTTGCAGATGACTGCAACATAGGGGTGGAAGCCCCACCCCTAAAATCTATCTTTATTTTATATACATTTTGGAAGCATGGCTTAACATGGTTAAATCACTTTCCCTCTACCTCAACCCAAATCTTTCATGCCTCTTCTACAGGTTTCTTTCATCTGCCTCTGTGTCCTTTGGATTACTTGCACTGTTCTTTTATCAAGTGTTTCTTTTCCTCATTTGTCCTTGCCCCAAGTTTCTTTTTCAACCTACTTATATCCCCCAAAATCTCAATTCTTTTTGTAATTTTCTTTTTGTAGTATCAGAGTTTAACAGCAACAAAAAAGCTGCATTAAATCAAATAGGTTTCCATGTATTAAATAAGCCTGTATGGAACACAAACCAAAATATACATAGTCCCACTTGAAAACAAAAGTGTTACACACTGTTGAAAACAAACAGTGCACTAAGGTCACCATATTGCCAGAATTAACTGTTGACCTGCATGTGTATTAACTGCTCCAGGCAACCACAATATCCTGGGCCTGATTCTCTACACCTCCCTCAGGCAAAATTCTACTGACTCAAGGACTGCAGGCTAACACTCCTTGCATGTGTGCCTAGGTCTGGACTGCTGGCAATCCTATATCAAGTGACACAAGTCTGCAAAACAGTAAACATTTTGGCCTACAAACATGCACTAAGGTAGCTCACTTAGATCCACATGGTTAGCACAGTCCTCAACATTACACATAGACAGCTTTGTATTTGCCCAAAGAGAAAACCAACGCTCCATATAAAAATAACCCAACTTGAGAAAATGACAGTAGGTTGTAAATTACCTGAAAATAAGACCGTGAAAGCAGTTTAAAAACCAAATACAATGAAAACATGCATTTATAACTGGAGAAGTTTTTAGTTTACTAAACTAGACTTTATGAAGCTCTGTGGCTGTTTTTAAAAGTTTGCTATTTTCTATCATGTACAACTACAGATAGAGAACACCAGCATAACATATCTGGAGCAATATTCCGAAATGTTAACAGTTTTACATTATTCCAAACATCTCCAGCTGTTCCAGATTAATTTAAAATTAAGCACAGCAGATTGTCTACATAGGACTCAATTCTACAAACAGGCCTGTGCTTAACCTTATGCATATGAAAAAAATCAATTATAGGCTTGATGCCTTAATACATTCTATGTTCAAGGATGTGATCTCAGAATCTGTGGAAACATATTTTGTATTACTATTTATATTGGAAACAAAGTACACTTTTAAAAAGCATATAGAAGTGTTCTGATCCTTTTCTACACACTAATTTAATGCAACTATGGCCCATAAGGTCAAATGCATTTTCTCAGCTAAAATCCAAAACGAAACTATTAATGTATACTGTTCAAAGACAGTAAGTGCTCATTACAGATTGAGAACTTGTTGTATGAGGTATTCTCAACCGATCCACACGTGGAAATATCTGGCTAGTACTTACATTAAAGGGACACCAAAGTCCTTTATTGTACCATAACTTGTTCCCAAAACTTGGGAACTTTAAGGCACTCAAATAATTTTTACAAAAAAATATTTGCTGCATTACAATTACCGCCCCTCACTTCTGCTATCTCCAAATCTGCTGCAGACCATAATGCTGCTACAGTTCAAGAGTTTGGTTAGCTGATCCCTAAAGAGCCTTACTGATCTATCAATGAAGAACATATGAGTGCACCAGCTAGTTTATACCACCATATGTTGGAGTTATTTTAGCTCTAGCAAACAAAATGTGGGGGAGGTCTGGTAGTTAAGGTATGACAACCTTAAACAAATGCTTCAGATCTAACAACTAAGATAGAATGCTTATTGAAGATTTACACAACTATCCATTTTTAATAGAAAATATTAATGCCTCTTCTATATTCAAACTAAATAGTGCAGCCAATTACCAGAAAATAAAGGCCTTTATGGAAATAAAGTGCTATTGTTCTTCTTTCATCTATGAGCTGCATAATTATATTTTAATCTTTCAGAGTGACCTTCATTTTAACACAAATGTACAAATAGATTCTTCATACTTTTGTCAAATATGTTTTAATTTCATGCCTCATAATTTAATTTATATTAATTTGCATATTATTCTACATTTAGCACAGTATATTAAATCACAAGGACAATCACTGAATACCTCACTGAATAAATATTTCAACCTGTGTTTAGGAGCAAGAAACACACTGGCTCCTCCTCCACCTCAAAAAAGTACCTTAACTGACTTGTTTTTTCCTGAATGCTATTTATCTTTGATCCCGATTATCTTTTGCATTAAAAGAAGGCACTGGACAGGGTCACTTTTAAACTTTAAGGATGACACTCCAAATTCATCATTAAGAACCCCTCTCTGATATTAAAATTAGGTTTATAAGTGGTAATTTGTAATGTTTTCTAATTAAGGCACTTTCCTGGAAGTTTCAAAACTTCTTCATGAATAACCATCACAACAAAGCTATTAAGATCTTAAAACTTCAGTATTTCTTAAAGTTTTGAACTTTGGATTTCCCCGATTACCTGGACTCGGAAACAAACACAGAACCACAGCTAATGATATTAGGCAGGTAGCTCTCTCTCTCTTAGGAACCTCAGGCAGTTTACTAGCTGCACAGGTATGTACTTTGGCCTTCCAATACATGCCTCAAAGGCACTGCCAGAGGCCCCTAGGTGATGGCTCAGTTGCTTTGGGGCTCTTGGCCGGTGTCGGTGAGGTGTTTACACAACGCAGGACTCTTCCTCAAGTACCGGGGATTACTGTACATTCGGATGATCCGAGGAGCCTGGTTCCAGGTGTTCAGCAGCTGGAAGGCGGCCAAGTCTAGAGTAGGCGCGTCAAAGGCAGCCAGCAGATTGACGGGAGCCGCTTCCTTCAGGAGCTTCGGCAGGGGCACGGCCTCGGGCAGGCTGGAGTTGCCCAAGAAGAAATGCATCAGCACCTGCTTCTGCAGGCAGTCCCTGAGGTACAGCACCAGGTCCTCCAGCCGCTCCACCAGGAACTGCTCCTCCCAGGCGTGCCAGGGGCCCCGCAGCAGCAGGGAGAAAAGCGCCGTCTTGAGGATATAGGAGGAGAGGACGCGGCTCCACTGGGCGCCGAAGGGCGGCTCCAAGCCTCGGCCGCTCAGGTCCCGCAGCCCCTTGAGGATTTGCAGGCACTTGAGGTGGCAGGAGTTGGCCGGGGTCTGCTCCTTGAGCCAGCCCAGCAACCGCTGCTCCTGCTTAGAAACGTTGAGCTCCCAAAGGGCCTGCGGGGGGCAGGCGGCGCCGGGCTGGGCGCGCCGGGCGCCGAGCGGGAGGGCGATGAGATAGAGCGAGTCCCCCAGGGGGATGGCTGGGATGAGGCGCACGGCCATGGAGATGTGGCAGCAGACGTAGTCGGAGCGGGGCAGGATGTGCAGGGTGAGCTGGCGGCCCGGGCAGGCGGCCAGGCTGATGCGGCAGCGCTCCTGCAGCCGGTAGCGCACGGCGCCCAGGCACCGCTGCAGGTGACCCTGGAACCAGCGCAGCACCAGGGCTGAGGACAGGTAGCGCCCGCCCTGCATCTCCACGCAGAAGCCCTCGCTGAAGGGCCGGTAGCCCCGGGGCCAGCCGGCCCCCCGTGGGGCCTTCAGGGCGCAGGTGAAGACACTGCGCAGCTCCGGGGCCAGCCCGGGCTCCTCGGCGCCCAGGCAGCGGGGCTCCAGCTCCATGCGCGGCGGCAGCCTCAGCGGCACCAGGATGTCGAAGCAGTCCGGGCTGCGGATCTTGTGCTGCTCGTAGGCGCTGCCGATCTGCACGAAGTCCCCGCGCAAGGTGAGGGTCAGGGCCCCCGGCTGCAGCCCCTGCACCTTGGCCGCCCGCACCAGCTCGCCCACGATGCGGCTCACGTGCGCTTTGCTGTGGCCCAGCACGTGGGGGGAGAGGCGCAGCTGCTGCTCGTAGAAGGTCTCCAGCAGGCCCCGGCGAGTGGCGCTGCTGGGCGGCGCCTCCGGGCCGCAAGCGGCTCGGGGCCGCGGGCCGCACTCTCCGGCGCCGCTGCGGGAGGCGCAGTAGCGGAGCAGCAGGAAGCCCAGCAGCAGCAGCAGCGCGGAGCCCTTGAGCAGCGGCGCGGAGCCCGAGTCCGAGGCGCTGTCCGAGTCCGGGGCGCCCGCCCTGCTCCGCACGGCCTGGTAGAGGCAGACGAGGGCCGTGCACAGGCAAGTCACCAGCGGCCAGAAGACGCGCAGGTTCAGGGTGTAGACGGTCATGGTGCGGCGCGGCCTCAGCCCATGGTTCCGGCTGCAGCGCCCTGCGGGCCCCGCAGGTAGAGGGCGCCCGTCCCCCCACTCGCCAATCTCCCCCAGCTCCGGAGGCGGGACAGGCAGCCCCCTGCCGGCTGCGCTCGCCCCACTACCCCTGCCGCTCCCGGATCGCCAGCTCCTCCCACCGAGCGGGCTCTTCCCCCGCTCCCTGCTCCAGTCCCGGGACAGCCAGTCAGCCGCCTCCTTCTCTGGGTCCTGCTCCAGCCCCTGGGGTGCGCCCAGCCAGCCGCCTTCCCCCGCCTGCCGTCTATCACCGGACACGCAGCCAGCCGCCTTCCCGCCTGCCTCCTATCCCGGGACACGCACTCAGCCGCCCCCTCGCCCCTGCTCTTGTGCTTCCTCAGTCCAGCCCTTCTCCCCCAACCGTTACTTAGCTCCGAAGCTTCCTCTTCCGAGGGGAAAAGGGGCCGCGTCATGTATCGAGTGAGCTCAGAGGAAATGCCAGTGGTTTTGGGCAGAGGAGAGCGGGATCAGGTCTGGGATAGGAGGGCGGAGTGGGGGGAGACCAGTCACGAATCCCGTGGTTTTTCTGTCAGTGACCCACAGCATCTAGCTGTGGGGGAGAGGAGAGAAGGAACAGCCCTTCCCCGCCTCTCCCACATGAAGGCACTATAAGCTAGACCCACTGACAGTTTTTGTCCTAGGGCTTATTCATTCAAACCTTTAAAGGAGGAGTTGATCTCAAATTTTCACCACTGGGTTTTGTTCCCATTTCTTAACACACTGAATCTAAGACTAAACCAAAAATAAGACAGGGAAAGATTCATAGTGGGAACTCAGTGCAATATTTTTTATGCCATTTAATCTATTTTTTCATAATTTACTGTGGGCTTTCAGATAAATGTACTTTTATCACCTATGCCTTTTTCTTAGAGGAAGCTCAGATTTGTTCAAATAATCCATCTAGCCCATACCTAGGTACAGCAAGAGCCTTGCTAATCAGTGCATTTTACTGTCATGAAGCTATCAGGCCAGACTTCCTTCTCAACAAGGATGTAAAACAAGAGCACTGAAATAAAATCAACAGCCAGATCCTCAGCTGATGTAATGAAATTAAATTATGACCATTCTTACAGAAAAATAATGGAGTTTGATCTGCAGAATCTGGGTGAAAATCAGTACCAGGACAAGCTGTCAAAATAATATTTTAGTTCTGGTTTGATATTGTGCATCATGCTCAGAAAAAAATGTATTTAGTTAACATTCAAACATTCAAAATAAATTCAAACTTGGCAGATCACTACATAGTGTTTCATGAACTAGAAGTGTGCAAACTGTCACTATTGCCTTACCTCAAAAGTCTTCCCATCATAGGCTCTACTATTAGCTAATGGTGATTCTGCTTAACTTCAGAAGTTAGAGGCCTGTGCTTTTCCAATAGAAGACACTGAGTTCTATCTGTGCTACCATGATGAAGGTTTCAGTGGTTGATGTGCAGCACAGTGACAGCAGCTGTTCCTAGGTAGCTCCACATTTATTACAGTATTAATAACTGCTCCTGACAATGCCTCTTGTCACATCCTTGTTCATCCTCAGTCTGGGTGACACAAGACTTGCTCTCTGTTTTTTATCATGCCAAACTGCTCACATGCAGATGTCCTGAAGAGAAAGGAAATGACTTTGGAAGCAGTTATTAATTTGACTAGTTCATACTTTATATTATGAATAGGACTCCATGTCTGTCATGAAGGTTGCAGAAGTCATGGATTCCATTATTTCCTGTGATCTCTCTTACTTCTGCAATGGCCAGTGTCGCTAACTCTAGCGCTGCCCAAGCAGCTTGGAGCAGTTGCACCAGTGACTGTGGGAATGGCCCAGGGCCAGCTGCACCAGTCACTGCTATTGTGACTCTGGGCATTTGGACCTAGGGAATGCCTGAGCAGCAGCCAATACAGCTGGCCCCAAGGTTGGCAGGAGCAGCCGGAGCTCAGTGGCTCCAAGCAGCGGTCCCAGGGAAGTCAGAGTAGCAGCTGGCCCTTCAGGACTTCCTCCCGGTCCCCTCCACTGGTGGCTGGAGTGGCAGCAGGATTTCCCTCCCAGGCCATCCAAAGACATATGCAGAATATGTAGTTGCATAGAGCACCACAAAATCTGCAGCATCATTGCCCCAAATTTTGTAGTACTCTAGGCAGCCGTGTATGCGATTCCAGTTCTAGCAGCCAGCCCATCCCCTGGCTGCCCCCACCATGGGCTGCCCACAGCCACTACTCACCAGCTGTTTCCTCTTCAAGCAGAAGGGGAAAATGACACTTGTCTCCAGCTGGCTGCGTAGGTGCCCACTGCTCCACCTCTGGCCTGCAACTCACCACTCGCTGCCTGGCACCTGCGCCTACCACCTGCTCCTTCTTGAGCCTCTCTGCCCTGCTCCTGTCTGCCCCCCCTCCCCCAGCTCTAGGCATGCCCCTCCCACAACTGCTGCTTGCATGGTCCTGCACCCCTTGAGGACAGCCCTTTCCTGTGGAGTGGCTCCCTCTCCCCCATGGGTCGTGCAGGTGCTCGGGCTGCATAGGGCACCAAGACTGGTAAAGATTGCCCAGCTTCTCTCCCTCCCCCTCTTCCCCCCAACCCCAGTACTGACTGGCTGGAGCAACAGCAGGCCTCCCAGGGCTTCCCCTGCAGATGGTGCTGTGGGCCCCCTGAGCTCTCCTCCCCAAGATTCTATCTGGGTATTTATGGTACAAGTCATGGGCAGTGATTGCTTGGTTTCTTGCCCATTACCTGGCTGTGACTTTTACTAAGTACCCGATTAAATCATCGCCTTAATTATGATCCTTTCCCTGCCTTTTGTAGGCTTGAGGGCTGCAAGCCTCATACATGATCAATTGCTATAGAAACCCCTGGGACATTTGTGCCTGCAGCACTGAATTCAACAATAGCTGTCTGAAAGAACCATTTGAGCTAACTCCACCTTTGATTCAGCAAAGATAGGTCCTCAGAACTTGATACAGGAAGTTATACAACAAGGAAGTCTGGAGCAGTCGCAGAGCGTGGTGGGGAGTCACCTTGCACAGCTACTTGCAATTCAGAACGAGAAGGTGTGGAAGAAGAGAGCCATGCTTAGGGGAGCTGATTCACCTCATGTGGCTTCTCTCTTTCTCTCTTTCTGCAGAGTTTATTACAAGAATATGTATTGCAATTTTAAGCCTAACCAGTGTCCCTTAGATGACTTGTCAGAAGATGCCAAAACATGTTAGTATTAGAGCTGAGCGGCTTTAATCTCTCTATATATTAAAAAAAAAATCCTGTGGGACGACAGTGACATCATCACGTCACTCTGTGTCCTGCCTGCCTCCTCCCTTTCTCCCTCCTCCCCCCTTTCCGAGCTGGAGCCTGACCTCACTGCTTCCCCTCAACACTTGGAATTGCTATTTTAAACCAAGCCCCTGCTCCCCTTCTTCCACCCCCTACTCCCCAGGGCTTTCAACGCCAAGAAACATGGCACAGTCGCCAGCAGACCCCACATTGCGGCTGTGACAGCCCAGGGTAGAAGGGAGGGTACCGTGTTCCTGACAGTAGCCTGGGGACTGGAGCTAGGAGCAGGACTCCCAGCTGGACTTACGTGACAGCAGCAGACTCTTGGGGGCTCCCTCGCCACCAGGATCTTGGGGAGCTGGAGCGTGGTACCCAACCACCCCCACCCCAGAGGCTGCACTTACCGCAGCTGCCAGAGCACTCCCAAGCCTCCCGGGGGAGCCGCTGCACTGACCTGTCTGCTCCCTTCCCTTCCGCTCCCATCAGGTGGGTGCGCAGCCCTGGGCTCTGTGGAAAGGGCTGGGGCAGTGAGCTGCGCAGGCAGGACTGCACGGGGGAGGGGACAGCATCCTCTCGTCCCTTCCCCCCCCCCCCCGCACTGCTGCTTTCCCCACCTTGTCAGGCTACAGTGCCCCAGAGTACCCACACAGCGCTACCTGTGCCTCCCCGGCCACCAGGGTTAGAGCTGGGCCTGGTGCACGCCATGGCCAGGAGGCGGAATGCGGGGGAGAGAAAGGGCCTGGGCTAGCATGCGGGGTGGGAAGGGAGAAGTGACCTGGCTCGCAGGGGAGGGGGAGGGACAAGTGGTCTGGGCTGGTGGGGTGGGGAGGGAGAAGGGCCGGGGCTGCCTGGCAGGGGGTGAGGAGTGGCGAGAAGTGGGCTGGGCTGGCACAGCCGGGGGAGGAGGGAGAAGGGCGGCCTAGGCTGGCGTGGCAGGAGGAGGAAGAAGGGATTCCAGGCTGATGGGGGAGAAGGCGTCTGCGCTGGCCCAGCAGGGGGAGGAGGGAGAAGCAGAGCCTGTGCTGGTGGGGGGGAAAGGAGAAGGGGTCTTGGCTGGCACGACAAGGGAGGGAGAAGGGACTCGGGCTGGTGAGGCTGCAGGCTCTCTCTTCCCAGTGGCTGGAGGGAGAATAGGGATTGCCTACCCCCAGCAATGGGTACTGGCATCTGTGTGGTGAGGTGGAAGCAGGGGACAGTTTATTTGGGGTCTCTGACTGAACACTCAGAGGCTTGTGTGCTGCTTAAAGTATCAAACTATGAGCCTGAGATTGGAGAACTCAGCTAGGCAAAGCAAGGTCAAGGATCACACTAAATGCTTTATTAATGACGCTGCTGTAAGTAGGATTATTACTGACTTTCAGAAGTATCACCGGCACTCGGACCTGAACCTACAAATGAATAAGTTAAATCTCGGCACACCACTGCCGTCCCCTGTCCTACACCAAAGCACACAAGAGATTCCAGCATCCACTGGAGTAAATTTAAATACTAAAAGAGATTCCTCATGGAGAATTTCTTTAGCTCTATAATTGAAACTGTGGGGAGAAAGAGGTTGAACCAGTCTTACAGTTTACACCGGGAGGGCATACAGCCTGCTGATTCAGAGTTCTCCCTCTCCAGATTAATCTCACAGCACTCTGGTAGTGGAGCCTCTGTCCATCCAAGTGTATTTACACTGACCGGGTCTCTCCTTTTGAACTGAGTTAAACACGGTCTTACTTTTCTGCATTTCCACAATAACCGCAAGCACTGGAGATCATATCTCACAATTCCTGCATTTAGTGTTAACATCATTACTGACCCCACAACAGCCAAACTGATTACAATGGGCAAAACACCATTGTAACAATTGAATATCTAGCAGGCCTAAGCAAGCTAAGTGAACTGTACTTAACGTTTCACATACCCAAAGTTTCATTCTTTAAACTGAGAATTTGTGCCAGGTTAAACACAGAATTTCTTTTTTGTATTCCCCTAATAATTAAAGACATTGCAATTAGTGTTAACACAATTTGTGACCCAACACCAGCCAAGCTGATTACAATGAGCAAAACACCATTGTAACAGCCGAATATCTAACAGATCTAAGCGAAGCAGGAGCAAACTATATTTACAAAATCACACCCAGGATTTCTTTCCCATTCCAGCGGGCTGTAATGGAAGCATTGATTCAGACCCTGCTTAAATCATACCAAAAAACCCCAAAACAGTAATATGCCAATGCAGTACAGTCAAGAGTATGTGGCATGGAAGTTATGGTACCTGATCTATTGACAAGTCTTGAAACCAAACTGGAAATGAAAAAGCATCTATGGATTTTTTTTTCCTGCTTGTTTCACATTTTCCTGCATTTCTCTACAAAGCAGCATCTACCCCCCAAAAAAAAAAAAAAAGGTTGTACTTCCTGGGATTCTCTGGTCCAGCAACATCCAGACCACAGATGCTCCTGAAGCAGAGTCCAGGAGCCTAAGGGCAGGAGGGCCAGCTGGACAGGACATCAGAGTCAGCAGCCCAGTTGGGGCCAGTGTGGGACCGGGGCCAAAGACCTCCAGCAGCCCCCAGGAGCGCAGGGACAGGGTCGGTGCCTCATGGCTTCCCCCAGCTGTGCAGGGATGGAATGAGGCTGCTTGGGGTCACAGTGCCTTGTGACCTCCCCCAATTGTGCATGGCTGGGCTGGGGCTGTGTGGCGCCGAGCCAGAGCACGGCTTTCCCTGGCTTCGCAGGGCCAGGGCTGGGGCTGCTCCCAGTTGCCCAGGAATGGAGCCCTGCAGCAGGAGCCGGAGCCTGTGCGACCCAGGGAGCCAGCAGTAGCTGGGCAAGCAGCCCAGCCAGGTTGGCTGGGGAGGGCGAGGCAGGGTTGCCTGCTGGGGCAGCCTGCCAGCAGTGGATGAAGGGCTTGGGAGCTGGTGGCAGGAGATTTCCCTTGGTCTGGGCAGATTCTCTTGTTTGGAACCACTCGGGTCCCAGTGATGCTAGGCCAAAGAGGGCCAATCTGTATCTAGGAGAGCAGTGGGATATTCTGCATAATAAGAACCTAGTTTTCATGTTAAATCTTGTGATCGCTCTCAAAAATATAAAACACAAGTCCAGAAAACTTGTGAAGCAGAATATGTACCCATCTCAGCAGGCATCAGACCTTCTTTCGATCTCATTGTTTATATTCCTTTCTTACTGAGAGTTGCATGCATGCAGCAGACCAGATGACAGGGCAAAAGGCTACCTACAAAATACACTGCATGAAACCAAATTCTGCATTCTCTGTGACACTTTTAGAATAAAAATAAAACATGCAGACAAATATATGCCTCCATATGCAGGACTCTGTGTCAACTCTGCAGCCTGAATAGGTCCTGCTTTTTGGGAATCCTACCTGGTCAGCACTTCTTCCCAGCACACAACCAGAGCCTAGTAGGCTGCAATGCCTCATCTGAAACCTTGACAATTGAGCCCTGGGGTCTTCTTTGTTGTCTACCCTCCCTTCTCCTTATCCTGCAGCCTCTGACTTTCCCCACCTCCCCCAGGATAACATCTCAGGCACAACCGTAACCTACATTAATTATTAACACTAATCGCATGGTAAATTGACACAGCTCTTTACAAACATGGTAATAACTAATCATGCTGCTTATTGCCTAGGCCCCCTGCCTTCAAACAGCTCCCATTCTTGCACCATGCCCAGCAGATAGCAAAACTAATCAGCCCTAGAAAAGCAAACATGCCATTGTTTGGCTAGCTCCATTGTCTAAAACTGAGCCCTTTTGGTACTGTTTTGGATGATCCCACTTGACTACCCTGCTACTGAATAACTGGCCAGCTGCAGGCTCAGACTACAGGAGCTTTTACTTTTTCAAGAGGTAATAAAATAGTTGAACAAAACTTGCATCCTCAAACGCATTTCATCTGTGTTAAGGTTTTGCCAGAGGCCTGAAACCTGGGCAAATGCTCACTAAGAAGTTTGCAAACAGCATTTCAAAGCAGCTTTGGGTAACTTTCCATGAGTGGCTAACGGGCGGATATAGGGCAGAGCGAGCGGGGCGGCCTTCCCGGGCCCCGCGCTTCAAGAAGCCCCGCGCACGTGCTGTGGCAAAGGGGGGCCCCATGAAATGGTCATCTGCCCCTGGTGGCTAATCCACAGATCAGCTGCAATAGTGGGAACTTTTGGTAGACTTTACAGCAGGGGTGGGCAAAAGGGCCTTCGGGGGCCGGGCCCATGAAGGCCCTGCTGCTCCCCTGGCCCCAGGCCAATTAGTTTCCTCCGCCCTCCCCCCCCCCAGCCTGCGAGGAGCATGTGGCACTCACACAAGGCGGAGGCAGAGCAAAGGAAGCTTCGCTCAGCTCCCCCACCCCCAGGACCTGACTGGCCTGGGGGTGGGGGAAGCGCACGAACCTCCTCCCACCCTGTGAGGAGCGTGTAGCACTTTGAAGTGCCGCATGGGCCTCGCAGGGTGGGAGTACGGCGGGAGGAGGCTTTGCACGCTCCCCCACCCCTAGACCAATCTGGGCACAGGAGTGGAGAAGCTGCACAACGCTTCCTTCACCCTGCCTCGGCCCTGTGAGGAACACGCAGCACTTCAAAGTGCCACATGCTTCTCGCAGGGTGGGAAGAGGCTTCGTGCGTTCCCCAGGCCCTGACTGGGCTAGGGGTGGGGGAGCATGCAAAGCCTTTTCCTGCCCTGCCAGAGGCATGGGTGCCTAGTGGGAAGGAGGGGGCAAAGGGGCGGATATAGGGCAGAGCAGAGCTCCCCCACCCCCAGACCAATCATGGTCTGGGGGTGGGGTAGCCCAGAAGTATCCTGTCCCCGCCCCTTCTGGTTTAGGCCCTGCCTCTTCCGGGGCGGCCTGGGGCCACTTCAAAAATTTTTGAAGTTCCCCCTGGCCAAAAATTATTACCCACCCCTGCTTTACAGGAAACCAAAAGTGGAGGAAACTGCATTATCCCAGCCTAGCACAGAATGAGGTGTTGGTTGTCACTGCAGTATCTAGACCAGGGTTTTCCAACCTATGGGTTGGGACCTAAATATGGGTCGCCATTCCATTTCAAAAGGGTCACCAAGTGTCTCCCCAGGTGGCTCTGCCTCCTCTCCTCCCCCCGTTTTTGAATTGCCTTGGGTCACCAAGTCTTCCTGAATTGTCAAAATGGTTCCTCATCTGGAAAAGGTTGGCAACTAGATGAAGGGGAAAGGCCGCTGCTTCCAAGCCAGCCATAAACAAAAGGCATTATGGACCAAGCAGAGAATCGAGGAGCAGCAGTGAATTCAATAGGGCCCCAAGGCAATGGATCATTTTGGCAAAACGCACTCGTGCCCCCTCAACAAATGGTGTAGACCTTGCAGCCCATCCAGGTAATTTGACTGCAGCCCATGCAGCACTTTGCTGATGTTGACCGTGGTTCTCTGTTCCTGGCTAATGGAAGCTGTGGAGGGGATACCTACAAGGAAAGGAGCTATTGGGACATGCTGACTGCCCTTTCATAGCTCCCAGTGGCTAGGAACAGAGAATCACAGCCACTGGGAGCTGCATGGGGTGATGCCTGTGGACAGTTAATGTCAGCAAAATGTCTCTCAGCTCACAATCAGATTACCCTGATGGACCACAGGCATCACTGGTATAGACGCTACCCTGGGGTATGTCTACGCTACAAAGTTAATTCGAACTAACAGACGTTAGTTCGAATTAACTTTGATAGGCGCTACACATGCAAACCGCTAGTTCAAACTTAATTCGAACTAGCGGAGCGCTTAATTCGAACTAGGTAAACCTCATTCCACAAGGACTAATGCCTAGTTCGAATTAAGTAGTTCGAATTAAGGGCTGTGTAGCCACTTAATTCGAACTAGTGGGAGGCTAGCCCTCCCCAACTTTCCCTGGTGGCCACTCTGGGCACCACCAGGGAAACTCTATTGCCCCCCTCCCGGCCCCGGAGCCCTTAAAGGGGCACGGGCTGGCTACAGTGCCCATGCCAGGTGCAAGCCTGCCAGCACCCAGCCAGCAGACCCTGCACCTGGCATAGCTTGAGCCAGCCACCCGCTGCCACCCAGCCCTCCGCCTCTTCCCGGGACCAGGCTGGCGGCTCCCAGGAGCCTGCACAGGTCCGCAAGAGGCGGGCGCCCACCTGGTCTAGTGCGAACATCGTGGACCTCATCCACGACCTCCGCACTAGGCACAGGAAAGTGGCCGTCTAGGGCAGGATAGCTCATTCCACGAGGCGTAACGGTAGTTCAAACTAGGAAGCCTAGTTCGAACTACCTAGTTCGTGCCCCGTGTAGCCGCGCTGCACGGCATTCGAACGAGCGGGGTTTTAAAAATGGCAGCGCCCCGCTTATGCAAATGAAGCTCGGGAAATTCAAATCCTGGGCTTCATTTGCAAGTGCGGTATGCCTACATTACCCCGCTAGTTCGAACTAGCGGGGTAGTGTAGACATACCCTATGACCACTCTCATTTTGATGCAAAGTGAAAAACTCCATCTCTTTATTTCAGACTGTCACTTTGCCCATCTTTTTTAATGGCATCATTTGTTCATGTAATTCTGCAGTTCTGTGTTGGGGGTTGTTTTTAACTCATGACTTTATACAACATGGTATCATACATTACAAGAACTATAGTTTATCCAGGGATGCTACTTACATTCTGTGCTAGTGGAGAAGTAAATAATCACTTCATCTGCAGAGCTCAAACTCACATTGAGCTCCATTTCTCATGACTTGAACTAAAACAGAATTATAGTGAGTAGGGTGTTCTGTCGGTGGGGCTGAAGAGGGTCAGTCTGTTGAATGGACAGTACCTCTCTTGGGAGCAAGGTTAGTGCCATTTTTCTTTTAACTCATCCTCCTGTTTAATAAAATGGTATATTCTTGCCACACACTTAGTCTGTTTGTTCACTAGTTGTCTATGATGCTCCAGATTTCACTGGCCTTATAATGCCTATTCACAAAGGCTCACACTTGCTCATAACAGGACCTGGTTTCTTCTATAAATCATGGATAACTCTATCCAATATTGCCTTGGTTTATAAGCACAGGTTTGATGAGCAATTCATACTTGATCCCTTGTCCGAAGGTATCCTTACCTACTTCAGTGCCATGCACAGATGAACAGTGCAAACAGCACTCACCTCCCAGCCAGCACTTACTGTTTAATTTTAAATAAACCCTCTAAGAAGCTATACATGGAAACTCTAGAGTAAAAAAAGACTCCTCTCCTCCTACAGACCTGAATGTGAGATATTTAATTGTTATCTATTGTTACAGGGCAAGAAGCACTGCCCACTTATTTCTAGCTGTCCTAAGCAATTAACTGTACAAAGGGACAAGAAACAGACAATATCTACTTAAATAAAACTTGGAAACCATTTTCAAAACCCTAGGCATGGTGGAATATGATCAGCGTGACCCTTTTAAAGCTTAAGGTGCTGAAAGCTGGAGAAAAGTTAAATGCTGCCGCAGGAGAAGGAAAAAACCCAGAGGAGCAAATATACAGCTGTCACACACAGAAAGGGGAGATTAACAGTAATTGCAAATAGAGGTTTTTGCTTCAGGGATCATGGAAACTTTTATGGGAAATACAGAAACACAATAGTTGGTTCAGATCATGGTTATTACTGATCTCTAGTACATAAAGACATGATGAGTAACATTTGACAAGCCAAAGAAATTTTAAAACCAGGAAATGTAAAGTTAAAACTAAAGCCTTGTCTAAACTTTAAAAAAAAAAAAGTAAACTGGTTTAACTAGACCAATTTAAAATTACTCTAAAGCAGTGTAAATGTAGATGCAGTTAAACCAGTTTAACCACTGCTCAAATCAATTGATCTTAGTACAGCAATTTGCTGATGAAAATTGAAGCAATTTAAGTGAAGGTTAAACCAGTTTACATTCATCTACTTTAGGAGTTTATATTGTTTAACTAGATTGACTTTGTTCTCAACTTCCTGCTTTTTCTGGCTTGTTGCCCAACTTCAGCCTTACTAGAACATTTTACAGAAGAAGCGGTATCTTTGAAAAGCAGACCTCTCCCACAAACAGAGTCCAAGTCACCTCTCACACTGGCTTTACGCCAATTTCACCTGCCTCAAAGAAGTTTCTCTTGACTTTCATTGCTACATGTAACAGTAGAATCAGGCTCAAAGTTTGTCCCGACTTCTTCATGGAAGTGATGCTCTTTGGCTGACTGCATGTGTTCACCAGTGACCCTTGTGTACAACTAACATGCCCCCAGTTCTCTTGATAGTAACACACATTCCTCATTTGATGAAAACAATTCTCATCACCTGTCTTGAAGTAATTCATGTATACTTAAGGCCTCGTCTATGATAGACAGCAGAGGCATGCACAAATACAGGAAGCAGGGACATGAGCTCCCCCAATAACTAGCGGGGCAGGGAGAGTGAGTCACAGTGGGGACACAGTATGTGCTCCTCCAAAAGCAGTCAAATTTAAATTCCTGCACACATTCCTGCTAGAAAGGGTTTGCCAGTATAGCTATATTGGCAAAATCTTCTAGGGTAGATGCAGCTTAAACTGGTTCCCTCAACAAAATAATCTATACTTAGAAAAACAATGCATTTGTCACAGTATAACTGCATCTATACTAGGCTTTTGCTGAGATGGAAATGTCAAACAAATCACACATCAATGGACATCACTATGCTAGGAGCAGTTTTAAATGCAAAGCTGGCTAAGGGACCAAAGCCAGTGCCACAGCTAGCTGACAATATTAGGGAATATTGTAGCTAAGGAAAAGGAAGAAGGGGAGAAAGCAAGACACTGAAAGTTGCTACATCTGATGAGTTAGTTCAGTCCTGTGAGTTGAAATTCAAGGCTACTCCCATCTACACATGAATATGATGCTCCCCAGCTGCTAGGCAACCTACCCTCCACACACATTACCATGATTCTCAGCTGAGTGATCCTGCAATGCTCCAGTGTGTATAGAAACCACAGCACTACCGCTGGGCTGAAATTACAAGGTATTTGGGCAAGATGACCTGGGAATAAACAACCACATACCCTTTGGGCTAGTTTGTGCTCATAGAGCCATGCAGCTGTGCATTAACCTGCCTGCTGAGAAACAGGGCAACAAGAGTGAAAAGCAGCCTTGAAATGGATGGGAAGTTTTACTTTAAATTTCCCTGGGGCAGCATGAATCCACAGAGCACCCTTGGTCATACAAGGCCTGTGGGTCTGTAGCCAGACAGGAACTCCCCCTGTAACATCCATCTTGCTTGCCTGGAGCATACAGTGCACACACAGAGCAGTAAAATCAGCATAGTCTTTGAAGCCTTGACAGGAGGCCCAGATATGCTAACTCACAGTGACCCTGGACAACTGATATGCAGAGATATGAGGGTGATCGAGCTAATTGCTGACCAAGAGGCTGCAGAGGAGTGCCCTTGACTGAAACCCATATTGATACGATCACACACTCGTCCATGGGGGGAGGAATCTCCCACCCAGTAAAGAATGTCCAGTACTCACAATTTAGTTATCTCTCTTGCAAGTGTAAATGAAGTTGAAACTCCCTTGTAAGAACTGGCGTCACAAAGACGGACCAACACAATTTGGCATCTTAGATAAGAAAGAGGATATGGGCCCCTATGGGTATAAAGATGGGTCCAGCAGCATACTTACTCTGAGCGTCAATCTACCATCTATCTGCTGGTCGGGTTAGGTGATTGGCCTCCCGAGGTTCCACGGGGATGCCCACCTTGTATTCGTCTTTCCTAGGAATTGAGGGACTGGCCCTGGCCTGATACGCTAGAGTTGAGAGGCACAGAAGGGGGTAAAAATTGTACCTGGATGTGTCCTTTGTCTTAAGTGTACACATAGACTTAGAGCTCTTTAAAGATTAAGCTGTCACTTGGTACCATTTTTATTTCTATTTTCTATCTTTATTTTTTTGTAACCACGTTTAAGATCTATATTTGCTAGCAGTTAAGAAATAGAGCAATAGCCATTGTAACCATATGATTTATAAGCTTCTTTAATAAACCTGTAACTGTTTAAGCTTTAACCTGACTCCTTCAGTTGCTGTAACAGAACCAAGCACAATTTAAAAGAACTCCAGCCGGTCATAGGGAAGACACAGTGAGGGAGAGCTGGGCATTTGGGTTCTGTCACCTCCACGGGACAGGCCTTTTAGGGCATCCGTCAGCCTCCCCTAGGCTGCCCTCTGTGAAGGGACCCCAGTCCTAGCAGCTAAAGACACGGATGAAATAAGCTCTCCCTGCACACCCTTGGGGCATCCGTCAGCCTTCTCTGGGCTGCCCGCTGCATAGGGACCCCGGTCCTAGCAGTTGAAGACTTGGATGTGACACTCTCCCTGCAAACTCTCGGGGGCGCCCATCAGCCTTCCCTAGGCTGCCCGCTGCGAAGGGATCTCAAGCCTAACAGTTGAAGACTCGGGTGTATAACACACACGCACGCACACACACACACACATACCACGCACTGCCCTGACCATCAGCTGACAGGGTCTGGGCTGCACTGTTTTTCATCACAACCACTTCTGGCAATGGTTCAATTTCAGTTGACAATGCTGTTAATGACAGATCAATTTTTCTCTCATCAATGTGGTTTCAGGGCCCAATCGTGGGAGGTGCTGTTTGACCTCCTCCCCAGGGGAGTCTGGAAATCGGAGGAATATGGTCACATGTCAAAGATATTCATCAGTGTATCACATTTATGAACTCACTGGGAATGGAAGGCACCCAGTATTCACAGGATCCGGCTTTCTGATGTCACAACTCTCATTGTCAGGAGGGATTAGTGGCCTGTCCGAATGGAAAAGAGATGTTTGAATCTGAGGCCAGAGTTCTTATGACTGTTATTATTTTATATTGCAGATGGTCAAGCATTTGGGATTCCACACAGATTAGAGAAGGAATCAGCAGTAGAGTTTGGAGTAAAAGCCAATATTGCTATTTCTCAATCCCTCTACTCTAGCCACCAGACGTAGTCCTTCATCAGCCTGAACTGCTCCCAGGCTATTCTTCAGAGCAGATTGGTCTAAGGAAAGTCCCTGGCACCCCTCTCCTGATCCACTTCTCCTTCCCAAGTATCCACAAGTACAATAGTTACTTCAGGGCAGAGTGTCATCATTTTCACCAGCATGTGTAAAAATTCAATGCACACACGTTTGTGACTCTATCTCATGATTTATTAAATTCAAACTGCTCTTCAAGGAGCGCCATCACCTTAACCACAACAAAAATTGCCTTCCCCTTTGAAAAGCAAACTCCAGGAGAATGGAGAAAAGACCTCACTCTTGCCGCACAATCTCTGAGGTCCGAGTTTCCACTGGTTTCACCAGCATTTCAGCCTTCTGTTAACTTCCACCTTGGCCTTGGCTGCCACGGCAGAGCAGAGATGGCAGCAGCAGTAGGCTGTCTCTCATCTGCAGAGGACTCTCTGTGCCAGAACTGGCAGTGATTGAGAGAGGGTTGGTCATTAGAATAGTCGAGTCTGTTAGGTTTGCTTTGTGCCATTAGATTGGCCATTAGATTGGAGCCCGAGATTGTTGGCAGGTTAAAAATATGAGACTTCATTGAACCAAAGCACACAAATGGAGACAGAACACGCGCTGTGACGAACAAGCGGTTAGCAGTCTGTAATGCATCCTAAGATGATCCCAACTCTGCTATCATGAATAACAATTAGCATCATAATTCTGGGCCAGATCACTCGCTCCCCATTGGAAACCCCTGGGAGTGAGCCTGGGGAAGTAAGAAATGACAGGAAGTCATGCTCCTCTAGCGTCTTGCACATTCTTCCATTATGCCCCCAGCTCTCAAGGACACCATGGAATCTGGATAGCTCGGAAGGCCTGCACGAAGGCCCTAAGCTTCCACACTGACTCCTGGCCCCCTGCGTCTCCACATCTAATGACACACACGCAAAAGGCCTTGGGAGGAAGGGCAGGCAGCTAAATGCAGAAATATTAAGAGCCTGGATCCAGTATTAACTTTTCCCAGTATTTTTGCAAGGACCGGGAGAGGGGCATAGTACAGAATCCTCTAGCCCCATTCCTCCCCATGCACCCGCTTGGGGAGGAATGATGTGCTAAGCACCCAGCAACATGGCAGCAACAGGGTGGCGGTGGAGAGATGCAATGAGAGGCCAGCAGGGTGGCGCTGGACTATGTAATAAGCAGCCAGCAGTATGGCAGCAACATGATAATTGGCCAGCAGGGTGGTGATGGAGAAGTGTGACAAGCAGCCAGCAGGGCAGCACCAGAAAGCAGCCAGCAGGTGGCTGGTGAGTGACCAGCAGAGTGGGTAAGATGCCTCTTTACCTCCCCCAAACCAGGAGGAGAGGTGAACTCTGCGGATGCATCTCTGAACTCTGGGTCTGTGCTGACCAAGGGCAGCGACTGTGAGTAGGGTGCAGAGAAGGGTTGGGCATGTGAAGGGGACATTTACGTTGCTGGACTTAAGAACCTGAGAGGAAAAGGACATTGCCCGCTGGGACGCTTACTCGTGGTTTATGTTTATGAATCCTCTGGGTGGTGTTTTCCCAAGTTACTTCCCTCCCTTTTATTAAATGTTTCTTTTCTATGCTCAGGCTCTGTGCTTGCAAGTGAGGAAGCATTGCCTCTCAGAGATGCTCAGGGGTGGCATGTGAATTTCCCAGATTACTGGGTACAGGCTTGAGCTGGTTCTGTGTTGGAGGGATGAAGAGGAACTCCAAGATACTGAACCTAGCCCAGACTGCTTCTGGCTTCACCTGGCAGAAAGGTTATATACACCTCCCCCAGCTGAAGAAGCATATCCCAAGCTTTTTATTATAGATGAACCCCCACTTGTAGCACAGACAGACCCAGGTTGTCAGCAGGTAGGACTGAACTTGGAACTTTAGGGGCTAAAGCCACAAGCCTCTATTGGTACTTAGCTAAGGCTATAGAGAAGACTTCAGTCTCCCTAGTGGTCTCAGAGCCTACTGGTCATTAGGAACTAGACAGAACTGAAGGAAAAACACAAGAGGAACACCAAGTACTTATCAACCAGAAGAGATGAAGAGAAGTGAGGTCATTAGCAAAACGGCCACTGTGGGGCACTGGGGTTGCAGCTGGTTGGCTCTAACAAATGTAAAGGGCCAAACTCAGAAAGGCATGCTGGGCAGAGAGTTCTCATTACAGGGAAACCCTGCACTGGGAAGTTAGGAGGAATGCAAAGGTTATTGAGGAAGGAGCTTCAGTAAGCCATGACTACATCATAGTATCAAAAGCTACTTTTATTTTGTTACAAAGCCCCTATGAGTTCTGAGTGCACACGCACCTATTTCAGGAAGTAATAAAGATGTAGCCGTGTTAGTCTAGTCTAGCTGAAACAAAAAACAGGACTATGTAGCACTTTAAAGACTATCAAGATGGTTTATTAGATGATGAGCTTTCATGGGCCAGACCTGATCTGAGGAAATGGGTCTGGCCCACGAAAGCTCATCATCTAATAAACCATCTTAAAACCACTTTAAAGTGCTACATAGTCCTGTTTTTTGTTTCAGCTATTTCAGGAAGGATTTTCAGGACAAGTCCTGGGAGTATGGGAATGTCAGATCTCTCAATCAGCCAGAGCTGGTGTCGAGACACAAGGCTTCCACGTGGAAAGCCCTGGAGGCGTTATACAACCCCACTTTGTGTGGCTCGCTGCACCTGTGTGGGGAGTCCATGTTCCTTCCAGAACCTCCTCCCTTGACTGGGCAGCGTGAGGGAACTGAGTGGAGAAACTGCCCACTCTGAATGGGCTGCTCTCCTGGGCTTTTCTGCAGGAGGGATCAATCTGCTGAAGTTATTCATCTTAATGAGTCAATGCTCAAAAGCTGGGTCAATATTTTGTTCATATCCCTCATTTTATTAATAATCTCAGCAACAGCAAATGGAGCTAACATGAAAACAGGAAGTCAGGCTTGCTTAGGGTATCATGCAAATTGAAGACTCTACTCAGCTAAGCCTGGTGGTATTCAGGCCAAGTGCAAAAGGAAGGGAATGAAGATTGTTCCAACAATCATCTTTGTTTAGCTCACCTCCCCATCCTCAAAACCCCCTAAAATGTGTAGCACCCTCCAAATGGGTGTAGGGCTTATGTCAAACCCAAGAGAGTTCACATGATTGGAACAGCAGCAGTACAAGATAAAACTAACATAAACCTCAGTCATTCCAGCCATGTGATTGGCAGAACCCTAACATCCCAATACGTGCCTAACCCCGAGGAAACAACTGATTTTTTCTCAACTTCAACACTGTTTGACACTGACCTACAATTATTCCACATGGATGTCAGGCTTATGCATTAGCCATCATTGCTTAACATTCCCAGTTAACTGGGGTCTGGTTTGAGGTCGTGAGCTTTCCTGTGGACATCAGGTCGCATCCTGAATAAAGCCTGCTGGAAGTTCACTTCATGGCCTATGCTGTGATCATGCAGAGCTGAGCAGGTGGGGTTGCAATGGGGCCATGGACAGTTATCAATCAGATGGAAGGGACAACTTCTCATGCGGATCTTTGGGGCTTTATTGCTGCTCTGAAGGCTCTTCTCCCAGCACTGCAAGGCTCTGGCCAAAGAAATGCCCTTCACTTGAAATTCCAGCCAATAGCTGCAATTTAAGCAGAGGAAAATGATTATCAAAAAGTGATTAAATTGACAGAAAACCAGTAGAAAGGTGACTTGTTCTGATTTTCCTTCATCAATCTTTGTTAAATAATTCATATTAAATAGTAAATCTAGGAATATTAAATTGGGGCCTGATCCTGCAATCACAATTAGGGACAGCACTCATTATAATGCATCAGCACTGATTTGTTTCCTTTAGCTGAGCAGCTGCAGAAATCTACCTGGCAATGTGACCCATGCAGGCACCACATACAGGGACAGCAGGCTGACGGGCGTGCTGAAGACGTGCACAGCCAGACAATATTTGTTAGAGTCACACTGAGATCTAACAACATGACCTAATACTTGAAAGATGAACAGACATTTCATCCCCTTAGGTGATAGCTAATAGGGCAAGGAAATGGAAGTAAACATTTTTGCTCGCCTTTTTGTAATCAGCATGTGAGACAGACATGCAGGTGCAAACACGGCTCTGTGGAAAATCACAGACAAGGGATACAAATTACTCTCTGTACATCCTAGTGAAAACATCCTTTCCTTTAGTGATATCGGATTTTAAAGGGACCAGCCCACTGCCATTAACTTCTGTGGACAGGAGTGTGACACCCTTGCTCACAGAGGGACAGATTCTCACCTAGTATAAATTGTCAGAGCTCCATGAAACCAGGACTATATAAGAATGGTCGTACTGGTCAAAGCAAAGGTCCACCTAGCCCAGTATCCTGTCTTCTGACAGTGGCCAATGCCAGGTGCCCCACGGGGAATGAATTGAACAGGTCATCACCACATGATGCATCCCAGCTTCTTGCAAACAGAGGTTAGGGACACCTACCCTGCCTATCCTGGCCAATAGCTAACAATGGACCCATCTTCCTTGAACTTATCTAGGTTTTTTTTGGACCCTGAACTATTTGAATAATGAACTGTTTGCACTAGCTGAGCATTTTCCCCTTTGAGTAGGACCCTCTTTAAGTCTTAAATACATAGTGGGGTAATGTGCTCGATGGGGGAGTGACTTCTAAAGCACATTCACATGTTGTACATGAATTAGTTCATGCAGACCCTGCTGCTGTGCACTAAATGTTCCCTAGTGCACTTCAGCATATTGCTGTCTAAACAGCACTATTTAAAGCATGCTAGAAGGGTCTACAATGATCAATTAATGGGAAACACATTAGTGTGCTTTAGAAATCACATTCTCTCCCCCTCCTCCCGATAAAATGCATTACCTCATCACATAGACAAGCTTTATCCTACAAGTAGTCCAGTGGTTGTCAGGTACTATCCAGTTGTATCACAACTGCATGCAAGCTCAGATTTTTAGAAACACACATAAAATAAGATTTGAATGGAATGCTAATATTCGGTGCCCAAGTTAGCTCATCTAACAAGAATTACATTGCAGGAGCTCAGTCATTAGTAGGAGTGTTAGATTACAAGGATATGTAATCTCATTTTATTTTAAAGGACCAAAGTCTGTTCGTAGTTGCCCCCTGTGATGGTTAACCTTTAGTATTTTATTTAACACAATCAGCAACATAATACTGATGAGACAGCACATTGAGAGTTGCTAAGTTCTCGACCAAGGTTTTTTAGGTAGTTCCACTGAATTTCTGTTAGGGACTGACTTCCAAGATGGATGTTTTCTAATCTCAGCAGTTCTTTGTCGAACACCCATTGAACCACAAAAACTGGAGCTGAAAAAGAAAGGAAGACATCCTAGGAAGTTGTAGAGTAAGACAGTATTTGACATTACCATTACATGGCCAGATCCTGCAGCTTCAAAAAGCCACCAGTAGCCAGCTGCTGACGTTGATTACCCAAGTGTCTATGAGCCCCACTCATAGACCAGCTTCCCATTGTTCTAGGCACTGTTTAAACCCAGAACAAAGACATTGCCTCAGCTCCAAAGAACTTCAGAAGCGCTCAAATCCCATATGCACCATGATAGCAGATGGATGCCACCTCTGAAAATCTAGCTCCAATTAATTCCAGTGCAGAAACAGAGCCAAACTCTGAACTTACATTTCAAGGATGAATACAGCCTATACCCAAGGAAGCACTGCCTCTCGTCAACTCTCTTGAACTTCAGTTTACATTTTTCTAGAAGGATTCCTTTCCACATCCTTTTAAAAAAAAAAAAGGCCAGAATACATTAGTGGAAAAGAGGGAGGTAGTGTTACCTTAAGCTAACATATAAAAAAAGCTGTGTCTTGTCCCAAATAAAACCAATTGTTGGTGTGAAAAGAATACAACACATCCAGCACAAGAAATATATAGCATATTGTTCAATCAGAAGGAAGCACTCTTCTTTTCAACATAACAATGCCTGTTTACTTCCTAAAGATATGATGGCCGGTAAAGCCAGGTAACTTTCCATTCACAATAATGATCTCTATAAGGCCTTCACAGAGAGGTACACTTCACAGAGAGGTACATTAAGCAGCAGCTTATTTTTCCTTTTGGTGTTCCAAGATGCAGCTTCAGGATTTACACTCACAGTTTAATTCCAGTCGAAGTGCGTGTGCCCCTCGCTATCTACTGAAGGCATGGATCAGAGAGCCAGAAGTACAAGAAGCTGTGTTTGTATCTTCAGTTCATTTTGCAAGCATAACAAAAACCACTCCCAAGATTACAAACCTGCAGGTTCAATACCTGAGTCCTTTCTTGATTGCACCTGCTGGGGCAGATGAAGCAGCATCTGAACAGTCAGATTGTCTTGGATGTTTAAGATCCAGGAACCAGCCAAGGTCAACAGGTCCTCTGACCTGGACTGCCTCAGCCCCCAGCATCTCTAGAAGGGTCACCACCCTCTCCAGGTTCAGTAGCATACCAGTCCCACCAGCACTGACGAGAAGACAGGCACCAGTTCTCTGGGTCTCCAGAAGAAGTCCTGCTCATGCTAAAAGTGCTCTTTGCCAGCCCGTTCCATGGCAAATACAGGAAATAGAAGCCGTGTACCATAGTTGCTTCAAAGCCCACTATTACTGTCATTCCACCTCCTGCTTAAATGTTACCTCAAGAGTATCCATCCAAGAGGTAGAAATAAAGGGCTTTGGGATGGAAGTATTTGACGTTAACAGGAAAACTAAGGGAGGTGAAGGCTTTGCCTCTTTTTCCTTCTGCTTTTATTTAATTCCTTTTGCTAAAACTCTGGCCCTTGTATAGTGCCCAATAGACAGCCCAGGACACCAGCACCCTTTGCTTCTCTGAAGAAAAGATGCTACCTAGGTAGCAATGGCTCCAGCTTCCTCACATGGCCTTGTTAATGTGCTACAGGCCTGGGGGAAAAGAACTATCTCCAGCTTCATGCCTATTCACTCCATAGCCTCTCTGAAGAGACCACCCTGTGAACTGCGAAGGGTTCTGAAGGACTAAATGTGCCTGACTCCCATTGATTTCAACCATCAGGCCCCAGTCCAGTTTCAAGTGCTCAAGTCTTCCCATGTTCCTGTACCTCAACAGACCTACGCACCAGCTTTAAGTGAAGCCAGTGTTGGAGTGCTTAGCCATGGTGCTCAGCAGCCCTTTGTCTCCTTCCACTCTGTCTTTGACCTTCTTTTAGGCTGTGCCCAGGACCGCCAATGGAGATGCAAAGAGGGGCAGTTGTGCCAGACCCTTTAAAATTGCAGCTGGAGCGCCACAAGGCACATTCCAGAGCCCCACGCTGCATGCTCTGGCTGGCTCTTAGGGCTGGCGGGGACGGGTGCTGCGCCGTTTGGGTGGCACTGGAGGCTAACTGCCCCCACCCTGCCCTTTCTGCCTCAGGTCCCTCCTCACATTGCCCAGGGGCCCGGTGATCCTGTTGGCTCTCCTGGCCACACCACCCCTTGTTCTAGGGACATGTCCATGCCTCACCTGCTGATAACACACTCCGGGTATGTCTACACTACCACCCTAGTTCGAACGAGGGTGAAACGAGGAGTAACGGTAGTTTGGAATAGGAAGCCTAGTCCGAGCTATCTAGTCTGTGCCGCGTGTAGCCGCGCGGCACGGAGTCCGCACTAGCGGACATTTAAAAATGGCGGCGCCCGGCTTTATGCAAATGAAGCCCGGGAAATTCAAATCCCGGGCTTCATTTGCAACTCCGGTTGTCTACATTACCACCCTAGTTCGAACTAGGGTGGTAGTGTAGACATACCCTCCCTCTCCGCCTTCAAATCCTGCCTAAAAACCTAATCTCTCTCCTGCAGGTTTCTTCAGAGGCTTCCCTGCCAATGAGGCTCCATTACCTGCTTCCAATGGAAATACGTCCTGATATCACAGCGAGAAGCATTACATTCTAAAATCACAGCCAGGAATATAAAGCCTGATTTTCTCTCTGTTCAGACTCCGTATAAACTCAAAGTGACTCCACTCACTTCAGTGCAGTCACTCCAGACTTGCACCTATTTAGCTGAGAGCAGAATCCATTCCCTTGTCTTTTGAGCTGTGTGAAAGAAAGGAATAGTACAGTAACTGCTGCGCCTACCTTTCTTTGTTTGAGGCTACCCTGATGAACTCATTAAGCGCCAAATATTTTTATATCTGGTATCACATGTTTCTTTACTATAACAGCACCAACCACCTAAATGCGAGCAAGAAAACTGTCTTAAACCTTTCCATTAGAGTTTATTTTTGACTCTACCATTCAATCAATGTCATCTTTGATTCGTCACACACTAAAAGCTGGGTGTTTATTTTCATCTCACGAAGATGTAAATCAGATGTCACTCCACTGAAATCACTGGAGTTACACTGATCAGTGTTAAGTGCATTGAAAATTAAGCCCAAGTTGTCTTCACAATATATTGATTCTTTACTCTACTGTCATTTCATACTGTACCTGCCAAGAATATGATCTATCTCTTGCTGCCTTCGTGCTCCCTTAAGTAATACCTGCAACTGGTGAAGAAGGAGAGTAAACACAAATCAGACTATTTTTTCCTGTTACCCTCTTTGTGAAAAGCAGGTGAGTTCTGAAGTGACCATTACCCAGCTCTTGTCCCATCATTGCAAGTGTCCAGGGGATTCTTCAGAAAGAAAAGTTTCATGTCCTCAGGTGCCTTCTGAACATGCCACAGCAGTACAAGTGAGGTACCTCTGAGCTGTAATGCCAAGTCATCTTCAAGAAGAGGAAGAACTCCCACAAAGGCATCTTCTTCAGCAGCACTGGGGTTAGGACTCTTTTGATTGTGGGCAGGAGTCTTCACATTTGCTTTGGAGTTACGTTTGCTTTGAGACAACACTTCTCCCAGGAGCAACAAAGCCACCAGTGCCCCTGAGATCTTCATAGCGACTGCCTTCTCCTGACTGAACAGGCAAAGAACAAATCCATGCTGTCAGAGAAAGCAAGATTTAATATAGACAGTGTTGGGAAAAATGAAACCAGCAAGGAACAGACACAGCCATGCACCCAGGCATGTTACTACACTATAGAAATGACACCACAAAGCTGAACTAACATGATATATACCTTTAAGAATGCTGGTCAATTGCTGAACTTCAATGGAAGTATTCTAACAAGTGCAATATCATAGGTAAGGTAAGTCCCTGATGGCAAAAGAATAAAGAGCTTGGATTGAAAGCCCAAGAGGAGTTGTTACTCAGCCAGAAATAATACATGTGCTTAGATCAGCTCTCAAGTGAACTGTCCTCATATGGAACACATTTCTTCCCTCTTTTTTTTTTCTTGGAACTACTGCCAGGGTTGAGCAGAAGACAGGGGCTGGAGAAATGAAACCACACTCTATGCTGAAAAAGTTTCAAGACTTCCTGGCAACTCTGATCCTGAAAGATACATATTTAAAATTTCTATAATTTTATCCTCATTGTATGTACTGCTTTTTGGAGGCTGGGGAGGTGGCGGTGTCTGATCTGATTATATAAGCTTTGGCAATTTACTTTGGTGGATGATTTCTTTGTTGTTTCATGAATAAGAAATTCTAGAGGCTACATTTGGACTTGGTAAGAACTTTCAGTTTGTTGTCTCATCAAACAACCGCAGAACCAATAAATACTGTATCTGTCCCTAATTCATGTTTTTGTCAGATTTATAGAGTATTAGTATAGAAATAATAAAATAGTGATCTTAAATATATCAGAGCTAGCTGAATTACTCATTATAAATAAATGCTCTTATGAAGTTATTCCTTTTTTTAAAATGAATCAGTCATAAACCAGTTCAGATTTCTGCAAATATATTTGTTATTTATAACTCTTCATCACATACTTTGGATGAACAACTTTGAACAAAAAGGTAACTCCAGTACTCATCACTTCCAATATTTGCTAATCATTTGTTCACTGGGCTGTGCCATGTATGTGACACGGTATTGCTTGAGCTTCCTGATTGGATGACTGAAAGTTTTAAAACAGAATAATGAATTCTAAATAACAAATACTGATGAATAATGCTGAATGCACATAAATACAGGCATTTGCATGGGAAACAGCCAGCCCCAAAAAATGTGTTTTCAAAAAACCCTATCTACAAATAATTCAAAATAAAGGATGGGAACATAGTCAAACAGCCACTCATAATTGAATGAAGGTTTGCTAATATAGTTACTATTGAATTCAGTAGAAATACAGTGTAAAATTGGAGTGAGATCAGAATCAAGTAATATGGTCAGAGACCTAATAAAAAAGAATATCAGAACATACCCTAACCTCTGTTTTCTTTCATTTTGTAAAATACTGATTATGATCCTTGATCACATGGAAGATCAACATAGAAAAAAGAGTTGCACGTTACAGCCCCAACTGATTGTAAAATTCTACGTTGTAAGCTAAACTTCTAGTCCACTGTAAATTTTTCTTCCTCCTTTCCATTCATTGAATTGGAAAAAGAAAAGAAAATTTTGGGCCCTTACTGTTAGCTGGGATGGAAAAACGTATCCCCCATGGAACACACAGGAAATAATCATCACTGACTAGATAGGGGATGAACGTTGCAAAAGAAAATACAGTCTGTTTGAAACTAGCAGACGTATTTTTCAGATAGTTACAGAGTGACTCACTGGTCCCTAAAGGGAATTACAAATGCAGCTTTCTCTCCTCACTCATTTATGAAATGCAGCCCAGCCACATCTATCAAAGGGACTTGCTGGGACAGTGGTGAGATGCTTAGCTGGAGCAATCACATCATTAATTTCATTAGGTGGCTTTTTCTTGAGAATCCTCCCTCAGGGTACATCTACACAGCAGTATTATTTCAGAATAACTGATGTTATTCTGAAATAACAAAGCGCATGTCTATATTGCAAGCCATTATTTCGAAATAATGGAGAGCTGGAGGACTTCTTACTCCGACTCATGGTAACCCTCATTTCACAAAGAGCAAAAGGAGTTGAAGGAAGAGTGTTGTTCTTCCTTCGACTTCCTGCTATGTAGACAGTGCCAAAAGCTGAATTAAACTAATTCGACTTCAACTATGCAATTGATGGAGCTGAAGTTGCGTTGCATAATTCAACTTTAGCCCTGCTGTGTAGACGTACCCTCGGGGAGTGATGTGTCAGATGCTACCTGGAGCTAGATAGGCTGAAACAGTTTATGAAATTCAGGTATCTCCAAAGATGAGGTGTTTCATCTCCCCACACTGCAGTTCAGATGAGCACACAGGCTGCCATAGACAGCACGATGGGGAGCTTCAACTGCATTTTTAACAACAGCTCTGCTGGCTTCAGTGAAGCTACCCTCTTGCTCAAGTGTATGACCTGGCAATCGGTCACCAAAAAAGCTAATGAGCCAAGAAGAGACTAAAAGGCTTCAGAGTCTGGAAAGGGGCAAATGCGCCTAATTCATGTTTGTCTCACCAGCCCAGGTTTGTTCCAACAGGGGGGACACTTCCCCTGATGGTTGTTTTGTGGTCTAAGAGAAATGAGTTGTGCTGCGAAAGGGTCAGTGTGGGTCTTGGTAACAGGTATTGACATTACAAAATCCTCCCATGCAACTGGCACAGAGAAGCTAAGGATGCAACAGATGCAATTTTTTCACTTTCACAGGAGTGGTCCCTGCAAGGGAAGTCAGAACACAAGGTCCCCCAAACCGCCTTCACATAATATCACTGACAAGCTGATACAATCTCCCCACTCCCTTGTTCCATAAACATTATCCCTTTACCTACAAGCCTAGCTAGAGCCCTGAGGTGTCTCTCTTAGGCAACTTCTATTGAGTTCTGGTGATCAGATTGATGCCTGGACGGAATATCTTAGTTGTCTTCATGCCTGGACATCTCAAAATATGGCCCTTCATTCTCTCAATATGCTAATAATTGAATGGAACAAATGCGCTGTCCATGGCTGAAGAGTTCTCTCCTGGGAAAGCAGCAACTTTCCTGAGGCTCACTGAAGTTCACTGAAGTATGTTAGGGGCTGAACTCAACTACTGTAGGATGTGACATGGGCTGCCCTGTAGAGATTTACAGCAAGCTGGTGCTCAGAAATGAAAGGGTGCTGAGGAAGAGTCATTCACAGACCCAAACCTGCCTGACTGTACGTGCAGTCAATGTACATGCAAAATTACTTCCACCCACTGCTCTATTGTCCACAGGGGAGGTATAGCTCAGTGGTTTAAGCATTGACCTGCTAAACCCAGGGTTTGTGAGTTCAATCCTTGCAGAAGCCATTTAGGGCAAAAGTTCTTCAGGGGTGGTAGTTGGTCCTGTTGTGAAGGCAGTGGACTGGACTCAATGATCTTTCAAGGTCCCCCATCCAGTTCTAGGAGATAGGCAATCCCCATTAATTTTTTTATTTAATTTTGGATGCTGCTGGTTTGATAATTTCACTGATACAGTATTTTCTTCCTGATCATAACACAAGCAGTATCACTGCATTTTGCATACTAAAATCCCAGGGCTTTGTACACCATATACACTACAGCTGCACTTTATTAATGTTAAGGCAGAAGACACAAAGGGAGCTGGGAATTTACTCTCGATCTTCTGATTTTGTTTTATGGTTGCCAGAATGACATTTTTACAACTCTGGCAGCAGAATGCAAACCTAGGCCTTCAAACTAATCACCTCCTCCAAAGGCGGATGTCATTTCTCTTTGGTAGAGGAAATCACCATGGTTTGTTTTCTTTGCATCATCTTAAATGCCATTTGAAAAACAAAGTAAAAAGATCTCAACAGAAAAGCTGAGGGGGATGGGAAAAGCAGCTATGGAATATATGCCAGAGGTTAGCCATGGAATCACACACATAATGAGAGAGAAATGAGCTTTCATGCCTGTTTCACGTGTCACTTTGTGCCCATGCACTGATATTTGCAAAACGCATTTCCACATGTGGGCACTCTGAGCATGTGCTGTGCTTTTCATTTGTTAACACAATGGGGTGCTGATGCTGACTGGGACATGTGGAGAAATAATAACAATAACAGAATTAACACATTTGTATAGGTGTGTCAAGTACACTCCTAATTCAAGATCCCATGGCTGCAGTACTCACCTCCAGGCTGGCTGCAGTCCTGCTAGCAGAGTTTGCACCCTCACATGCATTTAGCTCACGAACTTGGGAATAAAAAGAGAGTCTAAAAGCTGCCACTCCAGATAAACAGAAAGCTCCCAATCAGCAAAAGAAGCAGATTAAAAATCAAAGGGTGTCCCCAGAGACACCTTGCCATCTAGCCTATGAAAACTCCATGAGCTTCCCATGCTCTGAAGCTGTAGTGATGTGCATGACTCCAAGGGGAGACTTCTTACTCTGTCCCAGAGTAAGTGATGAGTATTACAGGGCTGGCTATGTGTTCTGATTTTCAGATTCCACTGAGCATAGGGATGTTGTGAGGGGAGCTAGATGTCTGTGGATGAATGACATCCAGTCCCTGAGAGAGACTTTTAAAGAGAGGCATGACCTGACTTAGCTGCTTTCTCCCTGGGAAACAGCTTTGTCCTTATCAGCCAAAGAAAAGCAGACAGCAGCAAGTGGCTCCCTGAGGTTTGTTAAAGATTTACTTTCTCCCACACCCAGCAGTAATTGGAAAAGGAGGGAAGGCCAGGCTAGCTCCACTGACAAAGGGATCCCCCTGTCAACAACAGCCCCCCTTGCAACCAGGAATTGAGATGAAAAATCAAATGTCCATTGATTAAACCAGCTCAGTTTCAAAATCCTTGCATAATGGAGCCAACTTCAGCCCCCGTGCAGTAGCCTCCATAGCTCCTCTGAGCTTGCTGCAGGCACTCCCCCGCACAGTGTGGGGTACCACAGAGCATCTTCTGCTGGGTCTGACTCCAAGCACTGCTGCTGTATTTGGAGAGCATCACCTTGCATTTTATCGGGATATTCACTCCGGGGCAGGAGCACTTGGAGAAGAGGTTTTTCAACAGCCATGATGCATTAGTCCAGTCTCTGCTCTAATGGGCTGTCCAGGATTAACATCTATAATATCCCAGATACAGATGGATTCCAAAATATCAAAGTGTTCCAAAGATTGTCTCCTTAAATAAAGAATGCACACTGAAATCACAGACTGAACAAAGAGAGAGACATGTTCATAAAGGGTTCTGAATAAAGACAGACCAATATAAAGATCTCTTCCCAGGAAAGGTGGTTAGTCTCATTATTTTCCCATGAGCCATCAAATAAAAGGTCATATACTGCAGTTCTTACATAGTCTTTATTCAGCCAATACTCAGTGGAATAATAAAATAATAAAAATAGCTAATAAAAGTAGCTTTCTACACCTAGATGGCAAAGCACCGTACAAAAGTGCTCAATATTATCATTTTCATTTTATAGATGGGGAAACTGAGGTACAGGGGAAAATGACTTGCTCTATGACTAGCAATGTAGGGGCAGAGCTAGGAATAGGTTCCTTGTCTCCTGAAACCCCAGTCTAGTTCTCTCTTCATCAGACCTGAAGAAACAACTTAGTGTGAAATCCACGCCTGCACAAAGGCATGCATTGGTCCTTAGGCTGTCTTGAAAATCCCAGGCGGCATGCAGAGGGGCTGGCTGACTTGATTCCTATTAAGTTATAGCACTAGGTATTTCATTAATACCACTAAGCATTAAATGGTTCCATATGTCTCTCTATATCCCATGAAGAAACATTTACTTTAATTTGTGGTTATCTGTTGAACTACGTGAGCCAGAAGTGCGGAACTGCAGGACCCCAGCTTGCTTGGATTTGGCCTCTGAGGCTCAGGCCTACACCCAGCATTGGGGAGATCACACTAAAGCTCCAGCACCCCCACTACCACCCTGCAGAGCTAGAGCACACAAAATCTATTAGGGTTGGTCCCCCTAGGCTCTGGTGTGGGAGGGAATGTGGGAGTGCCTTTCTCCTTCTCAAACAGGGGCCACGTTAGCGAGGGTTGGGTTTTTGTTTTTGTTTGGTTGGTTGGTTTGGTTTTTGCTTCTCACTTGTGTGTGGCCCCCCAACTGATTTTTTGTGAGTCAGTGACTCCGGACTCCAAAAAAGTTCCCCACCACTGTAAGCCCTTCAAACATACGTCAGTGTCATGTCATCTTCATTGGGCTCTGGGGAGGTTTCCATTGGAGGAGAAACTGTTTTTCTCCCATGCAGACTCCTCTCTAGATGGCTGTATTCTGATAATGGTGGGCTCTGATCCCTAGCTCCTCATCCTTTAGCAAGAGCTCAGGGCTACACGGGAGACGATCACATGCAAGCAGTCATTTCTTGAAACACACTCACTCAAACCCTTTTCACACGCTGTCATTCCTTCTGTGGGTGGCTTTTCTGCACCTATCTTTATCTGTCATCTGTTTATTCAGGACTGTTATCTATGACCTGTCAGCGAGGCATACTTTTTGAGTTAGGAGCTGGCTCTAAATTTGTTAATGCCTGCTATCCATCAGTGTCCTCTTACAGACAGTTCTTTACTGGCACACTGACACATTCAGCATTATGCTTTATGAACACAGTTCTTTGTGGAGCTGTTGGGATCTTAATGCTTTTTGCATTAAAGCATTGCACCTAGCTCCCTTCTTGATTTTGCTACTACTTTGGTCTAGCGGTCTGTATGCATTTGTTAGGTTTCCATGTTCAGCATAAAATCTAGCCCCATTCAAGGTCTAATGAGGTTATAATATATAATAAAACGTCATCCTCATTATAGATATTTTTCCTCTTCACTCAGTGTCATTTTCACTTCTTCCTGCAGCATAGGGAAGGAACAGGCTGGTTTACATAATAACCAAAACATCTGGTTAAAATATTTGTGTGCACATTTCCTTGATGATGACAGCAGTACAGTTTTGAGCACAGGTTCAGGAGTTAAGTACTGGTGCTAAACCAGCAGGGAGAACCAAACTTTGGACTCAGTTTACCCTTTGATGTGCACATCCTGCTCCAGCTGACTATGCTGACTTGCCCCATCATTTTAGAAATGTCTAGGGGCCTTGTTCAGCCAGACCTGTCAACGGTGGCTTCTTTGGCAGTGTTGCTTTTAGTGGCAATTTTGCCCAAGTGCAGACTGGAGTATTGGACTTTTAGTTTGTATTGTCGCTTTTGTAAACAAACTATCAAAAATTAAAGTAAACATTTATTTTTTCTCCACTTAAGCTCATCTGAAGAAGTGGGATTTGCCCACAAAAGCTCATGATATTGTTTATATTTTTGTTAGTCTCTCAGGGTGTGTCTACAAAGCACCCTAAACTCAAAATAAGATATGCAGGTTGCGCTACACAAATTGCATATCTTATTTTGAATCTATTTAGAAAAAGCTTATTTTGAAATTTGGCATGTCTACACAATGCCAAATTTTGAAATAACGTGCTATTTTGAGCCATCCCTTATCCCTCGTGCAATGAGGTTTACCGATATGGTGGAATAGCACGCCCATTATTTCGAAAAATATTTTGAAATAATGGGTGGCTTGTGTAGACACAAGGTAACTATTTCGGGATTCCTCTGGTATCCCAAAATAGCCATGCAGTATAGATGTACCCTCAGGTGCCACAGGACTACTCGTTATTTCTTTATGGGATTAAGAGAGACATGAAGCCCTTCATGCTTAGTCATATCAGTGGAATATTTAGTGCTATAACTTAACAGCTAATCAAGCCAGTTCACCCATCTGCATGCATCCTGGGATTTTCAAAACAGCCTAAAGTCCAGACTGAGACCCCAATAGCATGATGCAAGAGAACAAGTGCCGGACACCTTACCTCCATGGTCACCAACCCGTCGATCGCGAGGACTCAACCAGTCTTCATGAGACGTTCGGGCCCCCCCCCCCCCGTTTTCCCCCCACTCTCAAAAAGCCCCATTACCTACCTCCAGTGACAATGGAGGTAGCACCAGCTTCCTGCGGGGTGGATGGAAGTCCGGCAGCTGTGCACCACTTCCAGGGGTTCTGGAAGTGCGCTGGCTGCTTCCCCCCGAGGTCTGTGGTGTGCCGGGAGCATGCGGGGCCGGGGGGGGGGGGGAGGGGGAGTCCCCAAATGAGGTGCACAGGGCTTCCCTCCTCTTCAGGGTGAGGGGGGAGTCGTCCCTTGAGGAGTCCCGGCAGGAGGCAGGTGCAGGAGACTCCCTGCAACACCCTGTCCCCTAATGCACAACCTGTCCCCATTGGAACCCTGTTCCCTGTCTCCTCCCAGCACCCTGTCTCCTCTCCTCTGTCTCCCACTGGTACCCCACCCCCACCCCAGCACCCTGTCCCCTTCCCCAGCACCCACTAGCACCCTTCCCCAGTCTCATGGCCTCTGCTCCCACCAGCATAGTTGGGGCCACATTAATGAGGCTTGTGGGGGTTTTGGAGGAGTTATTGCATCTCACTTGTGTGGCCCCAACTGACTTTTCTGTGGGTCAGTGACCCAGATGCAAAACAGGTTCCCTGCCCTTCTCATAAAGACAATGCAGAACCTTTTTGTGTTTGACACAGTATTTTATTTTAAAAAAAAGCTCAGCCAACAAGCCCCCAGTTGGTGCCAAGCCTCCATCTGGCTGCAGCATCATAACACTCCTGCACACACCCCCAGACCCTAGATCTGAGCCTATCATACACCGGAACCCCCTGCCCTGAGCCCCTCACATACCCCAACCCAAATTCCTGCACCCTCACAACCACAAGCCTGTGGCTTACTTAGTACCCCAACCCTCCATCTGACCCCAACACTCCCCAGGCTGGAGTCCCCTTCCCAAGCCAGTGTCCCTTCTCCACCTCCTCCTGCATCCAAATATCCTCCCAGAGCTTACACCACTCACCCCTTCCCACACCCAAATCTCTCATTCCCATCCCAGAGCCCATACATCCTGTCTCAACCCAGTGAGGGTACGGCTAGACTGCAGGAGTTTTTCCATGATTCCAAAGATATCCCGGAAAAACTTTTTTGTGTCCAGGGACACATTTGTACTTCCACTTTTTTTAGTGAAAGAACAAACATGCTCTTTTGGTAACCCCTGTATTCCTTGTTCCACGAGGAATAAAGGGGCTTTCGAAAGAAGGGTTTTTTCTGACATTTGGCCCAGTCTAGACAGGTCAAATGTTGGAAAAACCTCTTCCTACAGAAGAATCTAAAAAAAAGCAGCAGTGTAGCGTGTATAAGGGCTGGGGATAGCAAATGATGGAGAGGAAGTGAATAAATAGGGTGGGGCTTCAAGGAAGGGGTGGGGTCTTGGGGGAAGGATGGAGTGGTAGATCTTGGCTTGTTCTGACATTTAAAAAGTAATTTTGGGTGTAACAAGGTTGAAGACCACTGCCTTACCTGCACGCTGGGTAGCTCATAGGAGGGGAAGCAGACATCACAAATACTCTATTCCCCCTTGCACATGTACAGATGAATGAAAGGGGTTAGAAGGGAAAAGTCAGAGCATTGGCTCTACCCCCATTCCTGCACCAGCCACGCCAGAAGCCTGGTGCCAGTGCACCAGGGAGCATATGCTGCACACAGCTCAGTTTACTCCCTCCACGGGCAGCACAACATCAGGTCAGCACTAAGGGAATGAGGCTCCCATCTGCATTGAATTTCCATAGGCGTTGAGTGCTTAATTCCCTTAAGCTCCTTTTGAAAATCCCATCTGAATCTTTATTACAAACTATTATGATGTATTTATAGGTATTGCAATAATGTGCAGATCCCCCAAGACAGTTTGGGCCCCTGTTGTGCTCCACTCTGCACGCTATAGCAAGGGAAAAGCATTACCTAAAAAGCATAAATTGTATGAGGTGCCTCTGTACTTTTGTAGATCAATCAGCTTTTGTGCCTCTATTTTGGTCATGATTGGTTAGAAAAATGAAATATTAAATTCTGCTAGGATGATATGCTTGAAGTGCTGCCAACTACAAACTTCACATGAGAAACTGCTCTGGGATGCTGTATATTCGGGGTAGTTCCTAGAAATCAACCAATTCATCTCATTTCTAGGTTTGATCTCCTGAAACCTGAAGATATTAGCAGGCAGGCTAATCATGTCTGCATGAAAAACTCCTGTTTGTTTCCCTGAAACTACGGATCTATTGTTCAGCAGATACTTAGCATATCTAAGGAATGAACCAATGGCTGTAAATCCATCATCCCATTTTTCAAATGTAGCCACAACCTCTTGTTCACAAATGTTTGTACACAGAAGGTATGTCTACACTACAGCGCTATTTCGAATTATCTTATTTTGAAATAGTTAATTTGAAATAAGATCATTTGAAATAACGCATCTATACACAAAACTATTTTGAAACGGCATTTTGCTATTTCAAAATAGCACGTCCATACTGACTGGACCCTGAACCAAAGTTAAGGCTGGCTGGAACTAATGCTGGCAGGGCATCAGGTTAGGACTTAGCGTGTGGGGCAGCTGCCTGAGGCTAACTGAGCTCCCGGCTTAAAGGGACCCTACCCCCACCCCAGAAAGACAGTTCTCAGGGTTCCCTGCTACCTTGTCGAGGGCCAGCAAAGCACTCAGCCACATGGAGCCAGAGCTGCCCCTGGGCACACCAGTGCATCCCGTTGGGTTGTTGCCATCAGCCTGGCTGCACTCGCTGCAGGCTGCCATCTGGGGGGTCCATTGGGGGCCTGTCAGGATTCAGGAGGCCCTGCGGGAGAGAGTCCACCTCAAGGAGCACTAAGAGCCTCCCCCGGTCCTCCCCACCAGGGGCTCATGCCCCATTTCTCCCTCATGTCCTCCCACTGACCCCTCCCTAGCCCCCCTTCCTGATGTCAAATAAAAGACACGTATGTTCAAAAATATGAACTGGGTTTATTGTACAAAACTGGGGGGGGGGGATGAACCTCTGGGGAGACCGGGGAAGGGTGGCAGGAGAGGGGAGGGGAAAACTTGAAGGAGGGAACTGGAAGGAGGAAGCGAGGGGAAGAAGGGAGAGGGGAAGCTCAGCGCTCAGAGGTGGAGGTCTTGCCAGGCCAACTGCCTCCCAGCACCACGGGGGATGGGGCCTCGGCGTCCCCGGAGGAATGGGGAGGAGGGTGCAGAGGTTGAGGTGGGGGGTGTGGAGGTTGAGGAGGGAGAGGTGGGAGGGGGGCAGGAGAGGGAGGAGGAACAGTAGCTGGGGGGGCAGCAGGCACTGGGGCGGCACGGGGCAAGCTGCTCCCGGTCTTCCTGCACCCAGACCTGGATGGTGTGGTACAGGGCTCACAGGGCCCCTAGGTGCTGGTTCTGGTACCCCTGCCGCATGCTCCGGAGGAGCCCTTGGGTGCGAGAGGCTGTCACGAGCGGGGTGGTGCACCCTGCACGTGCAGCTGGTGCGGCTGTGGAGAAAGAAGGGGAGTGGTCAGTTCTCCCTGAGGAAGCAGTGGATTATGCCCAGCATCCCCTGCAAGGTAAGGATGACCATGCCCTGCACCATCAGAGCCGATGTGCTTGCACAGAGGCCATGGTTGGGATGTCTGGCTCTCCCTGGGAGTGGGAGCTGCCCCAAGATCGCACCCATGCCTCTGTGCCAAATATAGTGTGGCTGAGGTGGGGGGGAAGGGGGAGATGTCCCCTGCCTCTGTGTAGAGGGGAGTGTGAAGGGAGGGCGTCCTGCTAGGTCCTGCCCCAGGGTCGGGAGTGTGTCAGGTCTCTTCACACACACGTGTGGCTATCGGGCCACAGCCCCTGTGTGGCACGCAGCTGCAGCCACCTGCCCAAGGGTGGCACCGCATGTGCCCATATGTGCACAGGTGGCTGTGTGATCCGTGGGAGGCACGGCCCACAGCGCAAACCCTGGTCTCCCTCCCCCGCCCCTGGGTAGGGGACAGTGATGGCACTTACCTGGTGTGGCCTCCTCTGACGACCCTGCTGACTCCAGTGCTGAGACAGCTCAGGGGTCCCGCTGGCGTGGCACCCTCCATGCTGGTCCCTCTGCCGCACCTGGGTCAGGGCCCTCTGGTCCCAGATCACTGCCCCCCGGGGTGGCACAGACCATCCTCCCCCCCCCGATGCACTTGAGGGTGGGGAAGTAGGTGTCAGCCCCTGCTATGGCGTTGCCCCGGTGGCCCTGGTATATGCCTGCCACAGCTCCTTTATTTTGAAGTGCACCTGCTCCTGGGTGCGCCTGTGGCCCTTTCTGGCCATGGTGGCCGCTATGCGGCCATAGATTGCTCCCCAAACCTCAATGAGGTCCATGATCTCCGCTACTGGGTGTGGGGCTGGCAGTGCTGGCTCTCTGCAGGCAGGTCTCTGGCTCGCACATGCCCAGTAGCCAGACTCTACCCCTTTAAGGGCCCCTGGGCTGGGGGAGAGGAGAGGAGTTTTCCTGGTTGTGCCCAGAATGGCCACCAGGGCACCCTGGGAAGGGCTGGAGGCCCCCTATTTCGAATTAAGTGTCTACACAGCACTAATTCAAAATAGCTATTTCGAATTTGGCGTTATTCCTCATAGAATGAGGTTTACCAAATTCGAAATAAGCGCTCTGCTATTCCGAATTAATTTTGAAATAGCAGTTTGAATGCATAGACCAGGCATGTCCAAAGTCCGGCCCGCGGGCCAATTGCGGCCCATGTTCTGGTTTAATACGGCCCCCCAGGTAATTTGGCAATATCTATCTTTTATGGCCCCCAACGAATCCATATGTATTGAGATGAATACATTGTAAAATCTCAGTTAATGTTAGTTGGTCTAAATCAATTATAAATATATTTGGACACAACATGTATACTTGGTGTTATGTTCCTGTTCATATTTTTTGAACTTAAAAGTTGACAGACAACCTTTATTACCAATAATATGTAATGTACTTTACAATGTTCCTGACATATATTTCAGCTTCCTGGATTTTTTTTTCATCTGGCCTTGAGATATGAAAGGCAGAGTGATTTAACACCTGTTTAGATTTGTCATCCATGTGAGGAAATGAAAAGTATGCCATTTGCAATAAACTTTGCATAAAATAGTTAATTTGCATTTAATTTTAATGGTTCAAAGAATGTCAGGCAAAATGGTCGGCCCTCAGGCATGTTCACTTCATCAAGTCTGGCCCTCTTTGAAAAAAGTTTGGACACCCCTGGCATAGACGCTTGTAACGGGTCCACGGGCTCACCCCGCCCCGGGCAGGCCGGCCGCCCCGTTCTCTGTGTCAGCCACTCCCGGTCTTCATTAAACGGTGTCCGGTCAACCCTCCCTTCGGTTGCCCAGACAATCCCTCAAGCGAGGAAATGAGCGGGGTCCGGGCCCTCCCTTTCTCCAGACCCCAGCCCAGGGTCCTAAGGCGAGGGAGACTAACCTCTCTCCCCCAACCTGGCTGATGGGGCACAGAGCCTCAACACATCAGCCCGTGGACTCCAGTATGCACCTGCCCTGGGCTGCTTCCTCATGCCCTCGCTCGTCTGCTCACCAGTCGGCTTGTCCCGCTGCTTCCTCGTGCCTCTCAGTCCCTTCATCCGGCGTTCTCCTCCTCGCCTTTTCTTTCCCTCCTGACTCTGCGGGTTTTATACCTGGGGAGGGTGCCACCCCCTCCCCTCCAGAACGCCTGCACCGGCGTTCGCCCGCAGCTCCACCCTCTCCTCCCCAGCTGTCTCCACTCACCCCCAGCGTCCTCCTTGTCACCGGCATCAGTGGGGAATAGGGCTGACTGGGGGCATCTGCGGGGCAGCCCGCTCCAAGGCTGGCGACGTGGCGTTCCTCCCCCGTTGCCACCGTCTCTCCCGGCGCGGGGGGCACTTCCCCCGCGGTGCTCAGGGCCGCGCCGGTTAAGCCGCCTGCCGAGCGGCACGTCCCGGCTGCCCCACCACCCGCATCCTTGGTGGTGGCGAGAAAAGCTGCGCCGCTTCTCCCTGCCTCGCTGGGGGGGCACCCTTAGTGCGGGGTTGCCTCACCCCGTCACAACGCTATTAAAGTTAATTCAAAATAATGGCTGTTATTTCGAATTAACTTTGCTGTATAGACATACCCTATGTGAAATAAAGGTTTCATCATCGTTTAATGTAACTGAGTGGTTTATCTTTGAGCTGTGCAAATTTGAAGCGTAAAACAATGAGCATAAATCACCACCAAGTGCAAAAAATATGAAAGAAAACAGATCTATGTTCACTGAAATAAAGATATGACTCATAGTTGGCGAAAGCATAAAAAGGTTTTGGTTAAAGTCTCATACATATATTTGGGCAAACTCTTAGTCCCTCTTGAACTTTAGAATCTGTCTAAAACATGCAAACAACACAGCAATTTTAAGGATTCATTCTTGTTATAAGTCTCTAGATTGTTTTTTTGTCAAGTTCTTTGAGTGATTTATTGGTCTCTGTGGATCTCTGGTTGAGCCTTTTGTACTGCTCAATCTGGGCTGTTAAAAATGCCATGTATTTGAACAAGGTCATTCAGGGCTCAATCATGAAGGAATTCTTCAGCCTAGGGGGATTATAAGTGATATTTTAAAATCCAAGTTACAATTTTATTGATTTAGCTGGACTTACACGTAATTCTCATTTGCTCTGAGTCCTGTTTCTGCTTGTGTTTGCTGCTCTGGAGCAATCCAGAAGCTGCCCACATCCAGGGTACTCAGCAAAATGAGGGGAAGGCTTGACATTCAGGTGAAAATGGAACCAGCATTCTCAGAACTGCGTGAAACTGTATGGCGGTGAGTAGCGAACCACTGCATCTAACAGGAGCACGTCAGCCACGTGCTTTGTTCTGCTGAACATATTGCAGTGAGAGACCCAGAGGCCCAGACTTTCAGATGCACCTGAGCTCCCCCAGCACAGTCTAATGCGGAGGATGAGAAAGGAGCATGAGTGGACAAAGGCAGCTTCCAATCTTTGCTTGTCTCTGAAGCTGGGGCTTGCTGGGTTCATCATGGCTGCTCTAAATTACAGCAACTGCATAGAAGGGGCCATTCCACGGCCAAAGTGCATCAGAGCAGCACAGAGAGTCTGGAGCCAGTCAGGGTCTGGCCCCATAAATCATCCCAGGTTCACTCAAGGCTGGGCCAAGACTCACTTAGCAGGCTGTTGAACCTTCAGCCTTTCACCAAAACCTGGGCTGAGTTTTGAGTCCATAAATCAGGCCAGTTCTCTGCTTGTGCCAGGGCCAGATCTAGATTTCTAGATTGAGTGACTCTAAGAGAAACGTGTACGAGGGACCTCTATCAGTCAGTGATTGATGGTCTGACTACACCAGACCCAATTCTGCCCTGACTAGCATCCCATTCAAACCCATTGGCTCAAACAGAATCACATAGGACATAACTCTGGGCACAAACTGGCCTTTTTATTATGTACTGGACTACTGTCCGTATTGGCAATTGCACTGTGGGAAAGTCAAAGGGAACTTTGCACTTGGATCAGTTTAGTGAAATATTACAGTCATAATCTGTCATAGATTCCACATGGCTCTTTGTACAGTGGCATTTAATCTGTCCTAGACTGCATGTGTTTCTATATAGATTTACATATAATTCATAATTAATTACATGTGGTTTAGTTGATTGATTGCCCATGGCTCTATGTACATTCATGTGAAGTCTGTTGTAGATTTCTCATGGATCCCAACACTTTGTATATAAAATGAGTAGTCCTGTGGCCCCTTAAAGATTAACAAATACACACTCATCACTCAACCTGATGAAGTGGGTTTTACATGATCCTATGTATTTTTTGTTAGTCTCTAAGGGTATGTCTACACTGCGACCCTAGGCATTCGAACTTGCAAATGAAGCCCGGGAGGTTTAACGGTAGTTCAAATCAGGAGCTTTAATTCAAACTACCTAGTCCATGCCGCGTGCAGGTGGTTTGAACTATGGGGCATTTAAAAATGGCGGCGCCCGGGAACATGCAAATGAAGCCCAAGATATTTAAATTTGTAAATTTGAATGCCTACATTAGCCACCCTAGTTCGAACTAGAGTGGCAGTGTAGACATACCCTAAGGGGCCATACGGCTACTTGTTGTTTTTAAAGTTACAGACTAACACAGCTACCCCTCTGAGACTTCTTACATTTTAATTTTTAAGAATACATATTAGTTTAAATAAAAGGCATATTGTGCAGCAATGATAAAGCTGCATGGCATTATTTAAGAGACACACAAACATCCTGATCTTAAGCACAGATCCTTCCATCCATTTATATGCGAACAAAGCAATTGCTGCAATAATGCCTGCACTAGTCTTCAAAGTGGTTATAGAAAGAATACAAGAGCACAACCCTATATAATATCATAACAACTGTACATGTCCATCAACATAAGCATGTTTGTTTCCCTCAGAAGCTACAGAGCTACACGGTAAAGCACATGATTCTTGAAGCTAAAGAAAGCAAAGTAATATGAATTCTACAAAAATTGTGCTCAACATGTGCCCAGCAAAGTCGAAAGAAACAGAACACATCATTGTTCTTAGGACAACTCAAATCAAACAGCTGGAAAGGGGAGACAGTGCTTAACATTTCTGTGATGACAAAGTCTTTGCATTTTAATCAGAAGTGAGCATGAGCTGCAATATTTGGATCTTGGGCGGGTCCAAAATTCTCCAAACATTAAAGGGATTTGGATCGAGTGTATTGTTCAGCTCATATCTATCCTTAATTGTTACCGAAGGAAAACAAGCCAACATGTGCCAATCACTTCACCAAAGGACAGTAATGGAGATATGTTGTGGCATATTAACTATATTAATGCCTTTTCAATTCAGATTGTTTTAATAGCAAATTACTGCATTTGAGTCTGAAACAGTCAATAAGATCTTAAATGTAAGGCAATTTATGAGTCAATGAAAATTTTGTCTGATTAAACACTGAGCAAGATCTTCAGAATTTGGCATAATAATACATAATACATTACTAATAATAATTGCCAATAGCAGCAAATTTTACCAGATTGCTAGTAGGTTTGTGATGTAAATAAATGCTCTGTATAAACTAAAATGAAATGGCCACATTCATGATTTAATCCCTGGTCTCCAGAGGTGAAAATCTCATGCATTAAGTTTTTCTCCCTTAATTTAAATCTACCTTTTCCACACACCAGACAATAGCTCAGTGATGCAGTTTGTCTTTTTAATTTTTCTGGTTTACAAAGGTAAAGTGTTTTCAAGAGTATACCCTTCTATCCTAGTATTTGTATAACCCATCCATTCATATAATACATGAGGTTGATGCTGATGATTGCTTAAGCAGTTAATAGTTGTTAGATGCGGATTGAAAATCTTTCACCTATTCTGTCTGAAATTCTTCCCTGGATTATGTAACAATACACATGGATGTTCAAGGTTACTCATAAAATATTGCTGACAAGACAAAATTCTGTGTGAGTTGCAATCTCAGACCTTCAATAAACACTGTTGTTCATGTAACATCTGCAAGACAGAAACATATGTTCTGAATTCTGACAAATTAGTAGCTTGTGCACTGTGGGTTTTATGACAAGTGATAAGCAAATACAAGCAGTGTGCCTATGAACTAATTTGGGAGACTTTTTTATTCTTCCAAGGCTCAGCTCCCCAACAAAAGAGAATTTCTTTCTGACACATTAAATCTTGATGCTTGTTATCTTATCCGATTCTCACATTATTTATGAATAAAATTATTTTTGTCACTTAGTTTTAAAAGCTAAAATAAAGCTTTCTTATATAGCAAATATCCCATAGAGTCCGATTCTCACATAAACAGAGCAGAAGGAAGTGACAACATGACAGTAATCATGTTGTAAAAATTACTTTCAGATACCACAAAAGCCTTCAAGTCACCTTTCAAAATCCTCTTCCTAGCCCTGGCTCAACAAGCTTCCTGGAGTCAGGCTGTATGGGCCAAAGAGTGGCTGGGCCATGCCCCAGATGGTGCCCTTGATTCCCCAGCTTCTGAGCATAATGCAGAGTTACCACAGCAAGCAAAGAAGACTAACTAAGCTAACAGAGAAGTCAGGCTCGCTCCTGAGATCAGTTTCCAGCTATGCCACTAACTTAATGTGTGACCTCAGGCAAGGCATTTAGGCCCTGATTCAGCAAAGCACTTAAATATATGCCTAATTTTAAGCAGGCAAATTGCCCTACTGATGTCAATGGAATCAAACGTGCTTAAATGTTTTGCTAGGTCCAGGGCTTATACATAGCACTTTGCCTCACTTTACCCATCTGTAAAATAAGGAGAATAATTCCTCTTCCTTCCTGGGAATGCTGAGACACATAATTAACCCTGGCTAATACAAAGCATTTTGAGATCCTCAGAATGAAGGGGCTATTCCATGAATTAGTACTGGAGACCATTTAACATTAGTGTTTCTCAACCAGTGGTACAAGTACCCTGAGGGGTACTCGAGAGAAGTCTGGGGGGTACATCAATACAATTAAAATTTTGAGAACTGAATTTTTATGTTAAGTTTTGCAGCGTTTTATTGTTTTTGTACTTTTTACACCCCAAAATATCATCGCCCGCCTGGCTACGAATAAGTTGTTTAAACAAATGTTTTGCAACAGTAGAAAAAATTTTGCGTCTGAAAACTGTAGGTACTTATAATTTTTTTAAAGGGGTACTTTATAAAAAACAAAGTTGAGAAACACTGAACTAAACAATTCTGTGGAGGCCCCAGCTGCAGCTTTGGCATTAAAACTGGATTGTGTTTTACATTTAACCGAAGTGAGCATACAATCATAGCAACATGGTAATACTCTATTTTCATTCTCACTGAAAGTGTAGAAAAGCCTTAGCAAAGTCAAAATCTAATAGACTCAACCAAGTTAGTATAAAAGTTCATTAGAGCTGCAAGGATATTGTTTAAGCATCACATGTTAACTGTGGACAAATTGCAGAAGGTCCAAAGAAGAGCAATAAAAACTATTAAAGGTCTAGAAAACATGACCTATGAGGGAAAACTGGAAAAAAAATTGTGTTTGTTTAGTCTGGAGCAGAGTTTCCTCTAAACTGGGTAGCTTCACAGGTGATTAATCAGCCGCACCCAATCAGAGGCTCAGGGCTCTGTGCACTGAGCTGACTAACTGGGCAGGGCTAATTAATCACCTGGGAAGCTGTGCTGCCCCACATCTTAGAGGGAACACTGGTCTGGAGCAGAGAATATGGAGAGGGGACACGATTTTAACAACTGTCAAATACATAAAAGACTGTTACAAGGAGGGAGAAAAATTCTCATTAACCTCAAGGATAAGACAAGAGGCTTAAATAGCAGCAGGGGACATTTAGGTTGTATATTAGGAAAAATGTCCTAAGTCTCAGGGTGGTTGAAAAGTAAGAGGTTATAGAATCTCTATCACTGAAGATTTTTAAAAGCAGGTTAGACAAACACCTGTCAAGAATGGCCTAGATACTACTTAGTCCTGCCCTGAGTATAGCTGACTGGATTAGATGATCTCTTGAGGTCCATTTTAGTCCTATGATTCGATGATTCTCCTTTTAGAACACACCAGGATAAATTCATCCCCTTGCCTCCAAGCTGAGTAGCGGCTGGCAGGTGGCTTGTCAGTGGCCTTATGAAGAACATAAATGCATTTAAAGTTTATAGTCTGAGGTCTGGAGAAGGTGTTTTAAACAACTGGGAAACACCAGTGCTTGTGACTTGCACTTGCTGTTTCATTAATACCTGGGACGCGTGCCTGACTGCACTGTCTGTCCAACAAACCCAAGTAAACTGGGCACATGTAACATTAAACTAAATCTTCTCAATGTAACCTTTGTGCAGAGAGCACCATTAAGGGACAGAAAGTGTGAATCTGAAAGTGATTATTTAAAATGAACAGTGTTGGCACTTCTGTTGTTTAAGAGCCGCCTGTTTCTTTTAGTGATCGTGTAGAGCTCCTGGCAGTGACACATTTATTTACATGTGGTTAATCGCTATCTGCCCCCACAAAAACTCACAGGAAGGGCTAAGGCACAACAGGAGAACTCGTAAATTCCCTTCCTTTGTTCCCTCTGTTGAGAGGTTCTTGAGAACTGTAAATTTTGGAAGCTGCAGGAACCTTATCTCTGTGCTGCAACAGGAACCATCCTGCAACCATAGCTCATGGCTCTGCCAGACCCCTCATCCCTGGTAGCACAGGAGAGTACCAGCAGAAGCTGCCTTGCCACTGGCTGAGAAAGTCAAAGTAATAGCTGGGGAGAGGGCACAGTGAAAGAGGACACATCCATAACAGGAGAACAGGTATGCTGCCCCGAAGAACAGCATCTCTGCACAGTTCTATGCACAGCCTATCCAAGTCCCCAGCCCTATCAAGCTCCCTCAGTGTAGGCATGTGCGGGTGAGTGTGTTTGCGTGAGAGAGAGATTGAGCACATGTATGCACAAAAGGAAGGTGAGGATCCAAGCACAGAGTGTTTCCTGAATGTGCAGATCCCCATGAACTGATCTGAGCTTCAATATTTTCTCAGCCACGAAGCAGGGAATAAATGAGGCACAGGAACACCCAAATAAATCAATCTGCCACCGTCTCCTGTAGCTTCTGAACATAGCCTGCAACAGTGGACTGCAAAAGGAAGTAGGAGACAATTAGCTGAATATGCCTTGGGAGATCATTTAGGGGTAGCACTTCTCACTTCATTTCAATTGAAATTGCTCCCTACCATAAATTATTGGTCAGTGTTTTATTATGCACAAGTGGTGAGTTGGGCATAACAAGAGGAGTGCTGGTTTCGCTTACAGTTTTCCAGGCAGAGATCTTCTCTTGGTACAGTAGGCCTGGAATAGCAAAGGGATACATTTCCAAGGAGTCCCATTAAATTTGATAGGGCTAAATGCAATAGTAAGGTCCTATATAGCCATATGAAGGCTGGAGGCCTTTAACTTTGAGCCTCCAAAGCCTCACAAACATGTTTGACTTTAAGTATCATTAACTTCTACGGGAAAACATATGCCGTAGTGTAGTAACTGTATCAGAGGTCAGACAATACCCCTTATGTGCTTAAAGTTAATTATAGAGCACAAGTGTATGCAGGATCAGGGCCTTAATTTGTAAAATGAAGAGATTTAGCACAAAAATAATAGTAAGTGATAATTAATTTAAATGTTATTAATCAGTACTTGAATTTTAACCTGCACATTGACTAAGTCAAATTATGTCATATAAGCAGGGTTATTGGACATGGATACACATATTGTCTTGCTCTGCTTACATTTTCCATGAAGCATAGGGTTCTAAGCAGACATGGGTACTCTGCGGTAAGACAGTTATATAAGATGGAATTTTCAAAAACACCTAAGTGTCTTAGAAGCACAAATTCTATAGACCTCTACTGGGGTTTGTGCTCTCGATTTCCTTAGACACTTTTGAAAAATTCCATCTCTCAATCTAGTTCCAATACCCAGTGAAGTCAATCAATCAATGGATTGGGATCACAGCTCTAAATGCAGAACTCAAAAACACAAAAAATTCTTTAGAGCATTAAATTGAAGGTCTGGCTGCTTGTCTGTAACTGCTGCTGTAAAGCTGACAGCACTTTCTGATCCTGACTTCATACTCGGGTTCTAATGCACTGCAGAGAAAATTAATTCAAGACTCCCTTTTTCTGTTTGTTCAATGTACACCCCTCTCACATCTCTCTTTGGAATTGGTCTCTATTTTGAGCTGCTCCATTTTAGACATTGTTGCTTACATGAACTGAAAACGCCTGAGGAATTCACGTAGGTTGAATGCCATAGCTCTGAACCCAGTGGCAAAAAAATGTTGGCATACATTTCAAGCTCTTGGTGGCTGCCTTGCAAGAAGTTTGCAGCACCATAAACGGGTATAAGTAGTGACTGCATGCTCTCTGAATGCTGGAGAGACCAAGGAGGCATGTCTGTCTGGTGTCCCTGATGGCGTGGTGCAGCTACACAATTTGTACAAGGTCACAAAGCAACCTGTAGCAGAGTCAGGATTAAAACCTAAGGCTTTCTAGGTTCCAGTCTCAAGCTCAGACCATGTCTCCTGGATCAATCTATCATATAGGGAAATGTGTCTATTGTACATGTGCTGCTCTCCACAGCTCCCCTTACTAGTTTTGCAGAAGATGTGATGTCTTAGCCTCCTTTCCATGCCTCCTTGTGCCACCAGAGTGCCTTATCTGGCACCAGTGCCCCCCCCCCCAGAAAACATTGGGGCTGCAATGATGGCTGGCCACTGTGGGAGGGTATTAAAAAAGGGAAAAACTGCACTCTCCTTGTCTCACAGATACCCATTCAGGAGTCAACCACAATGTGGCCCTTACATCTCCATTGTATTTACAAACCTTCCATTGTCAGGACAGTAGAGGGCCCCTATACAGTTATGTATGAAACCTCCATTCATGCACCATCTTAGAAAAGGCCAGCCATGGTAACACACTGCTTGGTTTCTAACCTGCAGCAGGAGCACAGTGGACAGAATCTCATCTACTAGGAAAAGTGTTTATTAGGAGATTATTTTTCTCCACCCCTTTGCCCACACTGGCTACAAGTTCCAATGTACATATGTCAGACAAACTGGAGAACCAATAGGCCAAGTCACAAACACTAGCCTCATATAAACAGTATAGTAAATAAGCCAATGAACTTCTTGAGTAAAATTTTCCTTACATTCTACCCTGAGTTACACCTCATAAGAATATAATGGGAGTTTTGCCCAGTCAGTGTAGAATTTGGTTTTGTAGCAGATGATTTTCCAAATCCTTTAGGAAAATACAAACAAATCATAAGGCCTGGCTTGTTTCTGTTAAAACCAATAGCAAGACTTCTATTGATTGAGTTACTGTGGTGAAAAGCATAGGATAAATAAATTAGATACATCTAGATAAGACTGATGGAAGAAGAACAAAAAAGATCACAAGAAATATACTTAAAATAAGAGCAAGATGTTCCTAGATGAAGCCATATAACTGTTGCCACCAACGGTGCAATAATATTTTAAATTACAGCTATGGACTTTTCATCAAAGAGACTTACTAGACAAGATTTCTTTCAAGATATTTACTGGGTACATTTTGACCACTTTTGTGCTGAACAAGTTTGGAGGCATTAAACAGAATGAGACACTCATTTTCTATGCATCATAAAAAAAAGTTCTCATTAGTTGTAATTCTTCTTTGGTAACTCTTACAGGATCTGGGTGCTCTTCATTGACACAGAAAAATTGCATCCATTTGTGTAACGTAATAAAATTAACTGAAATTAGTAGGCTGGTCTGCAGCCAAAAGGCTACTGCAACAGGTATAACTTTGATCACAGAGTGAGTACATAAGGTTCTGACTGTATGTAAGTAATCATCACCATACTTTAAATATCACACATAGTAAATTCTATCTCAGGTCGTATAAACTTAAGTGCCACTAAAGCCAGAGGAATGAAGCCAACTTATACCAGCTAAGAATTAGGCCCCTTATATATCATTTTTATCAGAGATGACAAAAATCACAGACATCAAGCTAGTATCTCAAATAACCATGTTATTTTCCCAGGCGTGCACATGACAAGACAAACTACTAGACCAGGCAGTGTCCTATGAGTATTGTAAATGCCTCTCCTCAGAAGCAAAAATGAGTTAAGGCCCAGGAGTTGTTCTAAGTTCTTAAAAATCATCCTTCCCTATTCACAATATCCATCTCAGAATCCTGTGCTTTCCTTGGCTGGGTCTTTCTCTTGCAGAGTCAACAGCATGGCTGCAGTGAAGGCATATTTTGACAGCTTAGGAGCAGGATACATCAGAACACTTGTTGACACAACAGCAACATTAGGATCTGTAATTAGCGCTCTCACTGATCGTGCTAGTTAAGCTTATGGTTTGTGGAGCACCATTAGAGAGTGGGGACCAGATATCCACTCCCACTGATGATGGTGAAAAGCAGCAATGGCTGGCAAGAAACTGAGCTGACAGCAAATAAGGAATGCAGCAACTAAGCTGCCCGAACCCATGCATGCTGTGCAGTCAGGGTTTTATAAACTATGCTCCTTCTCCCCACTGAAGAAAGATAAACCTTCCCATTTAAGGGGAGAATGATGACCAGGCCCTAGCTTATTATAAGAGTGTCCAGTTGCCTTGTCCTCACAGAAACCATATGTATTTTAAATGTCGGGGTTGTGATCAAATGGCATATTTGCATAGGTCCTTCTAACTTTATTACAAGACCCAAAGTGGTGTATATTCTGTGACTTCAGAGACAACTGAATGTAGCCACATGAAGTGAAACAATGGCCAATCACCCAAGCTAATGCCTAAAAATTCCCCTCCATTTTTCAGATGTTTGGGAGGTATCCAAATCTGTTTTGCTCTGTTAACAAAGGATGAGCCTGACCATGAAGTCCGCTTGTGCATAACAGCATTGTGTGGTACATGACAAGGGCTTACAGATCTATTTGGCCTCTGCCTGCCATTGAAGGCTGAACAGCTAGCACTAGTCAACTTCTGACAAGCAGAAAACATCACAGCATCATGCCATCTGTATAATTATCACAAAATCCAGTCTGAGGCACAGATCAAATTAAATGCATCTGAGTCCCACTCTACAGCATTTCCCCTGGCACCATCCTTAACCTTTCATATAGCCATGTTACAATCCCACACTCAGGTTTTTAATAACAAAAGTCTAAAAACAGAGCCTGGTTCTTCTCTCACTCACAACAGAGAATCAGGAGTTATTCCGCTGAAATAAACTAGGATGCATAAAGTATGAAAACCTGTGTGAAAGAGAGCAGAATCACCATAGTACTAAATATACTGGTGCAAATGCTCCGCTCTAAACCACAGGCATACAAATCCTGCTATGGCACATAAAACAGCAGTTATTCACATTACATCACTCTGAGTTCTGTTTACTATTTAGATTCCTTCCTAGATAAATTATTTTACTGTCTGACAGCAATGGTCTTTAATGCACTATGTTAAATTGAATTTTGTATATTTTCAGCCATTCGTGACAATGTATTTGGTGTGAATTCTTCCACAGTTAGCACAGATATGGACAAAGACTGGCTTTGTGCTGAGGTTTCCTGTCCTTTGATGTTTTCCATCCCTCAATCAACCCAAATATGTTTAAAAATTAGTTTTGTCTCAGTCATGTTTTTGCTATAAGGGGGCAGTGTGCAATGTCCTGAGAGACCACCCACATCAAGGGTGACCAGAACATCAGGTTGTCTGTATAATTCAGAAACAAACTGCATGACCACGTTATAACACAAACATGTTCAGAGGCTCTCTGGACAAACCTGCATCATTGCTCTTAGAAAAGAATAATACCTATGAAAACACTACACCATGCCTTGTCTAGCTTTAAGTCCTGAAGTAATGGCTGAGGGATCAGGAGACTGACTCAGGGGAGCTATCACTTTTATATTAATAATAAGCTTCTTTGTAAATTCCTAACTTCTTTTTTCTCTTTTTCCCCCTAACATTATTTGCCTGCAACAATTTCTAGATTATGGTTGATAACATAAAGGCCTTGATATCCAGTATTTATAAGCTTTTAGAGTATTCAATATGATCATTTTTTAAAAGCTGTATATATTTTTTGCATAGATAAGTAGATATATATGTTGTGATACCATAAATCTTTTGTTCTGGAATTCTTAAGATATTTACAGGTATATTTTTGATTTTACATTTTAACAAGAGTACTTTATGTAATTTTATTTTATAGTAAATGATCTATTGCAAGAATAATCTTTAAAAGCAAGGAAATTTTGATCAACATAACTGACAGCAGAGCTGCTTATAGCATAGTAGAATTTTACTTCTCTGACTGACCATGTTAGCAACCATTTTGTCACATGGATCCAAGCTCATTTTCCAAAATGTATTTTAATCAGCTCCTAACCCAAACTGTAAGTACACCACCATTTTTAAATAGTTAATATAGCTTTGTACATATCTATGAAAAGCTTGACAAGTTGCACCCAAGCCCAACATACACCATCCTATTAACTTGCCTCTTTCCCAAAAGGTAAAGAGAAAAGATAGGCTTTGCAACATGTACAAATGATTAAAAAGTCTGGGGTTGAGCAATCAAGAGGTTGTGAATTCTGAAGTGACAGAGGAAAGAGTGTTTTAATGCCATTACCAGTAGTTGAGAACAAAAGACAATTATGAAATCCTACCATGCTGTCAATAGAGTGGTCTGTTGACCAACATTCTCCCTCAAAGCTGCTTGGTGGTTCATATTATTTTATCAGCCCTTACAGAGTGAGCCATCAAAGCAGGACTAATGCCCCAATAAAATAATTGGGTAGCTGGTAACCCTGCATCTGTGTAGGAATTATCCAGGTTGTGATGTACAGTGAATCACTTCCAAGAACAACCTTACATCACTAAAAATATAGGGTTTTGAAGAACTGAAATTTCCTAACCAACACTTCCATCTATAATCAGCATTCCAAAAAGAAATTATAATCTCTATTAATAAAATAAACCACCAAACTCAGTGTATGCCTGCCTACCTCTGAGTAGAACTACCATATGGCAGCCATAAAAAATGCAAAAATCTCAGCAGCCAGTCTCTATTGACTGAGGTTATCACCCATCCTTTACACCAAACAGGCTTTCAGCTGTAAGGATCAAATTGGAGATTACATTTGCAAGAGTCTTTGAAGGTTTGACAAGTAACAAAGAACTCTGTATCTATAAAAGTGATACATGCCTACAAGTAAAGAATGTTGCAGTTTGTTAGAGTATTAAGAAGAGCCCATAATAATTTAACTCCTTCACGCCAAAATACCTGTTAAAACTATCTATGACAGGCATGTCCAAAGTCCGGCCCGCGGGCCAATTGCGGCCCGTGTTCTGGTTTAATACGGCCCCACAGGTAATTTGGCAATATCTATCTTTTATGGCCCCCAACAAATCCATATGTATTGAGATGAATACATTGTAAAATCTCAGTTAATGTCAGTCGGTCTAAATCAGTTATAAATATATTTGGACACAACATGTATACTTGGTGTTATGTTCCTGTTCATATTTTTTGAACTTAAAAGTTGACAGACAACATTTATTACCAATAATATGTAATGTACTTTACAATGTTCCTGACATATATTTCAGCTTCCTGGATTTTTTTTTCATCTGGCCTTCAGATATGAAAGGCAGAGTGATTTAACACCTGTTTAGATATGTGACGAAATGAAAAGTATGCTGTTTGCAATAAACTTTGCATAAAATAGTTAATTTGCATTTAATTTTAATGGTTCAAAGAATGTCAGGCAAAATGGTCGGCCCTCACGCATGTTCACTTCATCAAATCTGGCCCTTTTTGAAAAAAGTTTGGACACCCCTGATCTATGACAAAAGGCAGATTTAACCACTCTCAATATACATACATCAGATTGAGGAATATTACTATTTCATGGACTTACTTATAATGATCATCTAACACCTGAAAAGGCAATCTCTACTGCTGGCTGGGAATCTTCTGTTAGAATGATTTTCCAATGGAAAAGTCACTTTCTGTTAAATCAAAAAATTTCCATGAACTGCTGGGAAATCTGGTTTAGCCTTCCCAAAATTAAACTATTAGCCTACAGGGTTTACGGTGAATAATGCCCACACATTTCATATGTTCAAAAATCCACAAGTGTTCTGCTTTGTGACTTCACAGGCCTCTTAAATAATAATAGGTTTAGAGCTGATCAGGCTGGAAAAAGGATTATATTGGATTAAGTGAAATCAGAAATAAAATCCCTCTTATTCCAGAATAAAAGTGTTTAAACAGGATCTTACACCAAAATAATGATTTCACAATTGCTATTCAGTAAATTTCCAAGCAAAAGTAAGCCTTTAGCTAAGAGTCTTAAGAAAAATAGGTTAATGAATGCATGTGGCATGTACAGGGTATTTCTCCTGACTTTAACATCTGCATTTCCACATCAAAAGCTATGTATGGGACACATCCAGCCCACTTAATTATTTTTATTAACAAGTTCTTCAATTGACAGGTACTTCTGCTGTTATAGTTATACAATGGTTTCTGTTATTTCCACTCCAATTCATCTGAAGTGAATTATACTCATGAACATTGAAGATTCTATATATTTTGGTTAGTCTCTAAAGTAGCACAGGTCAACTTGCAGTTTTTAAAGTTACAGACTAGCACAGCTACCCCTCTGAAGGTATAATATGGAACATGTCAAGAATACCTATTGCCCCATGCTGCTTTACTGATCCAACAAGACTGCCAATGAGCAAGTGGTAAAAAAAAATCCTCTTCCTACTGAAAAGATTAGCACACCAAGTAAAAAAGAAGATGGGCCAGCGGATAGAAAATGGGACCAGAAGATCTACCTTCTATTCTAGGCACACATTTACATCAAATCAATGCAGTAACCAGGGCAGAGAACACCATTAGCTCAATACTAATGTAAGTCACAGCTGTGCTTTTCTCAGCTTCCTGGGGTTCCACCACAAGTAACTTGGAACAGTTTACACTTCCCTGTACTCCCACTTCCCATCAACTCAGTGATTTAGAAGGGTTAAAGTACACGGGTTGAGTGGAACCAAATTATACTTTGTTTAAACAGTGTAAATGACTTCACAGGTGTCCACTTCAACTCATTGGAAGTCAGTGGATTTTATCTAGATTTATACTAATGTAACTGAGAACAGAATTTATCCCACTGCCTGTGAAGTTAGATGGTTTTGGTGATCTTTTTGAGTTGTTGTGACTAGTGAAGAGAGTGTACAAAAGTTTCTATTTGAAGACCTAGTTTTTTGACCAAATTTAAGGGAAAAAAAAGGGAGTGGGGAAATCATCCTTTTGCGGAAGCTTTAAATGCTAAGGTCTAGCAAGGAATTATTTTTTACAAATGAGTTAGAGCCAGTCGATACTTCTCAGTGCAGTCCATACTTCTTTGTCATCACCAGGCAATGACAATATGTACTTCTTGTGAAAGACGCAGTCAGAATTGAGTCTAGTTGCTCTAATGCCAGGGTGCTTGTAAGAGATTTAAGGAAACCTACTTCCTTGCACAGTGAAAGCTGGCACCTCCCTAACCAATCAATGCCATAGAAGGCCCAGAAAAGAGAGGACAGAAAGAGCTAATCCTTGTGAAAAGAAACACAGTTGCTAATTGCAGCTAGTATCTACTTCCTGCTTTAAGTCAAACATATAGGGCCTACCTTTTCTGTACACGTACAGGACAAAGGGATTTTTTTCACTACATAATTTCAGAATTAGGTTCAAGAAGAATACAAAGTTGAAAGTTATATCAATGAAACAGAGCCCTGTAATAACAGATCTTTATTTGAGACATATTTGAGGGAAACATTCTTAACAGAATTTGATTTATTTCCCCTGAAAATAAAACTGTGGTAAATATGTTGTTTTAAATTAAACTTAAGGATTAGCTCATTTATAAAAGTCTATACAAGTACAGAGGGCTAATACTAAATGTATGTACCATTACATAGATACATGCTTTACTGTCACCTTGTGAATATTTGCAAAACCAGCAGATTTTTTTGGTTAAAAACCAGACTTTTAATTTCACTTTAGAATTAGTCAATAAGGACCAATTCTACCATCCATACTCACATTGTAAGTATGATACTCCACATATAGCCCCACTCATTTTGAGGAAAACACTTTTTGAACAAGTAATACTGGCAGAATCAGATCCTTTATAAAAAGAACAAGAAAAAAAAGTCAGTTACTGTATAAAATATCTTAGTTTCACATAATTTCACAAGTGGACTAGTTAAGTCTTAAGTTAATACCATAATCTTTTATCTTATTGAAAAATAGAGTTCTAAATTCGCTCTGATAAAAATATTGCAGCTTTACATCCAATTTGTATAGCAGTCTTCAAAAGTGAGTAAGCTGGTGCCTATTAAAAAAAAAGATAATAATTAGGCATTGGATGAAGTCATAATTTTAAAAAAATTGATTTGTGATAATAAATGTACGTTACATTTTTTAAATATTTATTTTCATCCACATCAGAGGAACAATATTGCTTTCCCAGAAAATGACAAAATGCCCTTTTTTTAAAAGAGCATTACCCTGCACTAAAATATATTGTATGTAAAAAAAGTACGTTCCTTCCCTCCACATGACAGAAGTCTTGCAGTTCCTCACACAGAGGTGGAAAAACAGTAGAGGGACACACAGACCTCACAAAGCAAGTACAACATGGGGAAAATTGGTCCAGTTCTATTCTAAATCAGGGGTGAGGAACCTATGGTCTGTGGGCCATATCCAGCCCCAGTTTAATGTGATGCATCCAGGCAACTCTCTGTGATGCAAGCTGGAAGCCTAGAGCCTTGGCACCCCCCCCCCACTGCTGGACCACAAGCTCCAGTTTGCTCTGCCTTGAGGGAGCCTTGGCACGTGCTAAGTATGAATGAGGGGTGGGATTTTTTTGTTTGGGAGTAGAGGATTCACTACCCACCTTGGGAACATTGGAAGCAGGTGAGTAGCAAGGGTTGGGTTTGGTTTTGTTTTTCGCTTGTGTGTAGCCCCCGACTGATTTTTCTGTGGGTCAGTGGCCTCTGACCGAAAAAAAGCTTCCCACTTCCATCCTAAATCAATATGGTAAACTCTGTTTGGTATATCAGGGTGCTATCTGGATTCCCAAGACTGAAAGGGATAGTTTACTCTAACAAAAGGCTTATTTTTCTGATCTTTTAAGAAAACTCAAATTTTGAAAAAATTATTTGAAAAAAAAACCAAAAGGAGAGTTGAGTGCAATACTTTAAATAGGAAAAAAGAACTAATATTAGCATAACAGGATGCTCCTCAGTTACTGGAAAAAAACAGGAAATGTCAACGTGAAAAAAATTAAGCCTCATTTCAGATTCTGATGAAGATGCTTTCCATGTTATCTTATATGTGCTTTCCAAGAAAGCATAACAGTATAATAATTCTTTATTTTCCACCCATCTCCTATACTTTCATTTGCACAAAGGAGACACCATCAGAAGCAAATGCATAGCAAAGTTCAACAACAATGAATTAATACTCTGTGCCTACCAATTCTGCATCGTGGTCAAGCCCTATATCGTGGTGCTCCAACTCATCATCCCGGAATTTCTTTATTATCTTTTTAAAAGAAATGGTAGCAGATTAGTAACAGTTTTTACCTACATATCAATCATCAAGATGACAAAACTGTACAAACTACATACTTCTGCTCACATCATCACTTGAGAAACAATATACCTAAGGTCAAGACCTCTAGGAAGATGTGTGCTTTTGAAAAATCCTTCTCCTCCCCTTCCCCACAATTCCAATTAGAAAAACCCATAATATATGAGGAAAGAACGTATGAAATAAAAGAAGCTCATGCTATGTTCTTGGCCCGATATAGAAAATTATACGTGTATTCTCTTCCTGAGCCTCACAGGGACAGGCAATATTCATGAATGCTATAACCCTATCATGAATATGTTGATTATAACCAGGATCACAGTAATGACACGAGACAGATCACAGATGCCATGCCACTGCAAACAGTAGGGGGTTAAGACCCCAAGGGAGAGTTATCAGATACTACAACAATAATACTCTTGGCCTTAGCCAATAAACCAGGCTGGAACATTTTCCACTCATATTTGGAGGACTTCCTGAATCTGAGGTTACTATGGCATTCTGAAAAACCTCTCTAGAAAACTGAGGTGGTAATTAGCAAATCACAATTTCTTTTTCAAATTTTGTAAAGGAAACTTATATAATGCTAAGTCTAATTAACAACAGCCATTCCGATATTATTACATTTACAAAGTAGGACCCCAATCCTGCAAATTGTTCCATGAGGGCATCCATCTGCACATCCAAGAAGCTCCAGTGGATCTATAATATCCTTCACTATGGAACAACTTGAACAGAACAGAAAGAACTAGGACTCAACCTATGAGCTGAGTATAAAATAGAAGATAATTTTCTTTGTGAATTACAGACTGTAGAAATTATTAAACACCAAATTCCTTTAATCAAAACATGTGAATTAATGGTACAAGATTCTGCTATGATACGTGATAAATGTTCCTCATGTAGGGCTTTGCATAGTCTCTTTTTATATTTGTATAATCAAAAGAAAAATACACTTTTGCTCAGGGTCTTCAGACATCAAAGTTGGAACAACAGTTATTTTGCTGCACAATTTCAGGTCCTGATACTCGCTCTCTATTGCTCTTGTATTCAGTGTAGTTTTGTCTGGTATTTTTAGTGGTACATGATACCATTGTGCTCACAGCTCAGTTCTTACTCAGCCATGAAGATGCTAATCAGCAACACAGTTTGGACTACTTCAAATTACAGTCTGGGGACTATCAGACTGGTGTCTGAGTCTAAGTGAAGGTGAGAGATCAGCTTCTCCCAAAGTCTGTAAGATATCTCAAGTTGCAATGATACTGTTATAACCACAGCACGCACACACGGTACGTTATTACAATTTGTTTCTTTTCTTTTCTTTAGTGCCTCCCATTAAATTACAATCTTCGGCTGCTTCTTCTGCCCCCAACACAAAACAGATTACAACTACTAGAAATGGACTCCAGGGCTGTTGTCTCAGATATTTCAATTTAATATACATCGAAGAGAAAATCCAACTGAAACAACATTTTTCATCTTAAATGTTTCACTGCCTGTAGTGTTCTGAACTAGAAACGATAAATTAATCTGCTTCAAATCCAAATGTCATATTTATGTCATTTTAAAAATACTCTCTCAAAATCCTATTCAGATAATATGTTAAATACCTTTTAACAACATTCACATACCTGCAATAATTCTTTGTATTTTTCTGGATCCTCCTCCATTAGTGTTCTCATCTGATTGTTATAATGCGCTGATATGCTCTCTTCCACTGCCACAGTGCAAGCCATTGCACCTTCTTTTCCAAGTAAAGCAGTTCCAGCACCTATAATTATCAAATTAATTCAAACAACATATTCCAAACCCACATTAATAATATTAATAAGACCATGCACTCACCTAAAGCAAACCCTGCAACATTCCAGAAAGGCAATAAAATAGTAGGTCGAACTCTAAATGTGACCATTAACTCATTAAACTTTTTCAGGTGGTCCTTTTCTTGATTCCACATTTGCTGCAAGAGAAATAAAATTACAGAAAAACATATTAAAAAAAGGCATTTAGCTGGGTAAGGTGCCGGTTAACTGGTTACCCCGGTAAGCATGCTTGTAAGGCAAATGCTTACTGGGTAACCAGTTAACCCTTTGCATCCCTAATTAATACCCCTATTTATAGTCAATAATTAGTTAACATTTTGGAGAAAGGGAATAAACTGTTATTTCATAGCTTTCCCTAATTTCTTTTTTTTCCATGTTAAGTTTTATTTTATAAAGATTCTTGATATCTAAAACATGATGAAATCTTTGCCATACCACTGCAACAACTGCATGTTTATGATTCACTCATCATTCAATCTAATCACTATGTTATGTGCCATACTTATGCTATACCATAGGAAGAGCTTTTGTAAGACCAGTGATTTTAAAGTAAACATTGCAAACTTTACATTATAGATGGCTCTGTAATTTGTGTTGTTGTTCTTCAGCTAAAGAGCATGCCTTTGACTACATAAGAAACAAAGATAAGATTAAGTTAGAGCAGTGGTCCCCAACACGGTGCGCCCGCCAAGTACTCGGGGCTGGCCTGGCCCCGGGCACGTGGCGCATGTATGGTGCCGCAGCTGGCCCCAGGCGCACTGTGAGCGCCGGCCCCAGGAGCGCCGCAGAATGGCCGCCCGCGCTCTGGGTGCGCGGCGCTTGGAGGGGGTGCTGGCCCCGGCGCGTGGCACTTGTGGGGGCGCTCCGGCCCTGGGCGCGCGGCGCTTGGCAGGGGGGGGATGCTGGCCCCGAGCGTGTGGCACTTGGGGGGGGCGCGCCGGCCCCGTGTGCGCAGTGCTGGGGGGGGGCTGCCGGCGCATGGCGCACGCGGTGCATGGCGGGGGCCCGCCCCCGGGAGCGCAAGTGTCCCCTCCCTCTGGCACCCGGCGGCAAATGGCCACGCCCCCTGGTGCCCAGCAACATCCAATGGTTGGGGACCACTGAGTTAGAGCCACACACACTAACCTGAATGACTGGTCCTACTGTAGTTCTACCTAGTACAGCCATTTGCCCAGCATAAATACGATTTGCCCCATATTCCCCTGCATGATCCACCCTGATAATGCGATCTATGTCTGGTTTGTTGATGTTGTCCAAGGTCATTCCAGTACTATAAAATCTTAAAGAAGTCTGTTCTGTCTGTAAATTCCATTTTCTTTCATAACCTGTCAAACAGAGGAACAACTGTTGTGAGCTATAATACTCTACCATCACTCAAAACAAGGAAAATCTCAGTGAAATATCTATACAAGCACTTAACAAGGAATGCACACACCATTTACTCAATGTTGTGCCTACTTACTTATCCCTTTGTGATACACGGGAAGGACTCTGAGTCAGAAATGGGAAAAAGGGAAATACATGACAAGTGGTCCTAAGTGGATACGGGGGATTAGCCTCAAAGGAAACCAGATTACCTAGGACTGGAGATGAAGCAGAGAGGTGATGAATGACCCTGGAAAGAGATGGCCTGGTGGGAGGTGATTCTAGGGCAGTATCGGCTTTACAATGGTACCTGATCCATGAGCAGGGCCACTACCACCATGCTATGGCCCATTGTCCCTGGCCAGTCCCTTGCTCCAGGAACTAACCTTCCTACACCATGCTACCCTCCCTCCCTGGGGGCCCATAAATCCATCTGGTGCTGGGCTCACAAAAGGTTAATCCACCTCTACTCCAGAGTAGGGATGTAAAATCCCGTTTAATTAGTTAAAAGTTATGTTTAACCCGTTAATCACTTAAAAAGGGGTGGGAGGCCGCACTGGGCTGCTCCAGCCCAACTGCGGGTTAACTGTAAATGGTAAGCATCATCCGGCAAGAGTAATGCTTACCCATTAACCCAGTGTTTCCCAACCAGGGTTCCGCAGAACCCTGGGATTCCGCACACCATCATCAGAGGATCCGCGAGAAATCGTGGAATAAATAAATAAATAAAAAAAAATTTCTTACAATGTAAGCTAACAATATATAACAGCTCTTTACAACTACATTTTCTTGACAATAATTTAGCAGTAATTGAATTGCGCTCCCTGCTGTCAAATTTTTCTGGCCAAGCAAATGTTTTCATAGGTAAGGAGGGTTCCTTGGGATATGAAAAATTATTGTAGGGGTTCCTCCATGGGAAAAAGGTTGGGAATCACTGCGTTAACCATTCACATCCCTAGAGTGGGGGTACGAGAGGGTGGCGATAGCTGTAACCCTGCAAGGGGACTGAGTGCGGCAGGAAGGGGTGCCCCTGGAAGAGGGCAGGGGAGTGATCGCTGAAAACAGATGACAAGGAAGGGGTGAACCCAGGGGTGGGAGGGCCTATGGAGGTGGGTGACCACAGACAGTGGCAGCGCATGGAATGCCCCGGAAGGTAACGGATATGGGGGAGGGGAAAATACCCCGCGAAGGGGTGGGATCTGGGGCCGATGACACCCCACTGCCACCATGAGAGGGGGGCAGCTGTGACCTCGGAAAGTGTCGGGACACGGGGGGAGAGGGCGGGGCCTGAGGGTGCCCCAGGGACAGGGAGGACCTGGGGCTGCGACACCGAAAAGCGTGGGGGTGACCCCCGCACGAAGCCGAACCTGCCCCGTAGCGGAGACGCTGGCAGCCCGCGCGCAGCCCCCTCACGGCCGAAGCTGCGGCCGCTTCCATAACCCTGAGCCGGGCCCGAACCGCCTCACTACGGCGCGGAGCGATGACGCAGGCCGCAGTCTCGCTCAAGATGGCGCACAGACTTCCCGCCCCTCAACCGCCCCGATTGGCTCCTCGGCGCCGACGGGCCCCACCCCACTGGGGAGAGGTGCTGTCAGTCACAGGCGAGCGTCCCTGTGGCTGCCATGACAACAGCGCGGGTCTCTCGCAGGCGCCTCGCCCGCTCGGTGGTTCATAGACTGTAAAGGGGGGAGGTCGGTGCGCGGGACGGGACTCGCGGGTGCCCCGTGCATGGTATGGCACGGAATGGGCGGCGCTTGGGAGGAGCACGGGGGGAGGGCTGCGTGGATATGGAGAACTCGAGAGTGCGGGGGCATGGGCAGTACATGGGGGAGGATGGGCTTGGGGTGCATGGATAGGATGCGATTTCAGGGGGTGCCACGGGGAGGGAAGGGCCAGGGAGACCGGAGATTGCAGGGGTACGGGCGGTACATGGAGGGCACAAGGGCACAGAGGGGCATTGGAGTAGGAGGGGGTGTGGGATACATGGTGAGTGGATACGGGGTTGCCCAGGGATGCATGGGGATGAGATCGCAGGCTTATGAGTATGATAGTTGCATTGGCACAGTGACCCCGCAGTTACTCCGAGTGCGGAGAGGGACCATTACACTTAGTGCATGGGCAGCATGTAGATAGGTGGAGGTGTGTTCAGGTGAACAGTGGATGGGTATGGGATTTGTGCATGAACATGGAGTACATAGGGAATGTATAGCTATAGGAGCGTGTATGGGAAGCGTACAAATGTGTATGAGTATGGAGGGGGGAAGTTGAGTGGGAAAGGGTGGTTAGTGCCTGGTAGAAGGCAGGGATGTTAGAGTTTAACTGGGTAATCAATAAGCTGATGTTTATCACTTAATGTTACTGGTTAAACTCCTCCTGCTTAGGAAGCAGCTCCCCCCTGCTCCCTACTGCAAGCTCTGCATTTAAATTTGCAGCCACAGGCATACATCAGGACTGAGCCTGCTTGCCAGCGGGCTGTAGTCCATCCCCAAGCAAAACTAATCCTTAGCTGTGTAACCAATAGGATATGTAATGGTTACTGTTTTAAATCACTTTTTACATCCCTAGTAGAAGGCAAATAGTGAGTGGTGATTAGGAGAAGGGTGAACAGGGATGGGGGGAGTAAATGGCTAAGGGTGAACAGGGATGGGGGGAGTAATGGCATAGGGCAAAATGTCTCTAGCATTGTTCAATAGTTCAGCTCAAAATAAAATGTTACTGAGTTAACATTTTGCTTAAAGAGCAGTTTAAAATGGGACAAAGTGTAAGAATCCAATACTAACACCGCCTCCCTGTATGTATGTATTATACAGGGGCTCGTGTTCATGCCATCTTAACTTTTTTGTTGGTTGTTGACAAATACCTTAAAGAAGTGAGTTCGTCTGTCTCTAATAAATAGTAGAGCCTTATTTTTTCTTACTATTTTCTTTTGTTAGCATTAGCACTAGTAAACTCTATGGCTGTGTCTACACTACAGGCTTCTTGCTCAGGAAGCTTTTTGCGGCAGAGATCTTCCACAAAAACTTCTTGCGCAAGAGAGTGTCCACACTGCATGGACACTCTCTCGAAAGAAAGCGCTGATAGCTATCCACAGAATGGCCACCAGGGCACCTGTGCTTTTTCCTCTTTCCTGTATTTGCACAAAAAAGCCTGTTGCCTGTCCACACCCACCTTTTTGTGCAAGAAGTCTTGCACAAAAAGGAGTTATTTCTTGTAGAAGGAGGAATACCTACACCAGAAAACCCCCTCTGTTCATTCGTTTTACTTGCGCAAAAATGTGCTTGAGTTGTGGATGCTCTGCAAATTTTTCCGCAAAAAAAACCATTTTTGCACAAAAACTCTGTAGTGTAGACCTAGCCTGACAGTGGTAATAATAGGTAAAAGTTGCCACTGGCATTTGATCCACCATGTCTCAGAGATTCTTCTGAGCAGGTTATGACTACGCTACAGTTAAAATACTAATAACTAGCCACTGATGCTAGTGGAATGATTGGACTTTTTAAGGATCCACAATTCCAAATGTGGTTTGGAAGCTGCATTTTTTATTAATTTCCTCCCTTGGGTTACAACTTGTGTTGCAGGTTTGCTAGCTTATATAAAACATTTCTGAGAGTCTTTAAACAAACAGAAAACCTAATCATCCAATTTTGCCAAATTTGCCAATTTGTAAATTGATGCTGCTTAGAGTTCTAAGAAGTCAGACAAACAGGTTTTTCCACTGTATTTTATTTTAATGTAGAAGTGTATTTTGCATGCTGAATTATTTGATAGGTTGTCACACCCTCTTGGCTGTACAATGAGGAAATCTCTACAAAGCTAGAGAAAAAATACATTACTTTTCCTGTGAACCTGTTCAAATATTTTACTGCCGTAGAGTGACATTTGTTTTTCCACTGCTGTATAGAGATTTACATGCACACTTTATGTTAATATGAATTATCTGCATTCATCTCTCATCTGCTATGCAGAAACACAAAGGCAGGCTCAGATATCACAAACTTATCGTGGGCATGAGCAGGGCTCGCTGAACCGCGGCGAGCCCTGCTCACCAGCCGTGCATGCACAGATCACCCAAACCCAGCTCTTCCGGGTTGCAATCTACTTGCCTGTGTTATTTGTCGAGCCCTGGGCATGAGTATATGCACAAATATGTCCACTGAGTGCAATAGAATGACATGCATATATAAAGTTACTAAGGGTATGTCTACACTACAGCGTTAATTCGAGTTATCTTAATTCGCATTAACTATTTCGAATTAAGCTAATTCGAATTAACATGTCTACACACAAAATGCAGCTCAAATTAGCATTTTGCTAATTCAAAATACTGCATCCACGCTGACTGGACACAGAATCGGATTTAAGGCCAGCCAGAACCAGGTCAGGCAGGGCATCAGATCAGGAGTGTTTGTGTGTAGCTGCTGCCTGACACCTGTACTTAAAGGACACCTCCCCCCGCCCTCCGGGCAGCCGGTTCTCAGGTGTCCCTGCTTGCTTGCCTGCCTCGATGAGGGACAGCAAAGCATTTGTGTGTCTGCGTGCTCTGGTTGCCCTCGGGACCCACAGCACTCTGCAACATGGAGCCGGAGCTGCCCCTGCGCACTCTGGTGCTTCTCATGGACGTGTTACTGTGAGCCTGACTGCACTTTCTGTAGGCTGTCATCCCGGAGGTCCATCGGGTGGCTATCAGTATCCAGGAGGCCCTGCAGGAGCACTAAGAGGAGCACTAAGGAGCCTCCCTGGTGTGCCCCACTGGGAGCTTGTGCCTCATTCCTCCCTCCTTCCACTTACCCCTCCCTAACCCCCCTTCCTGATGTCAAATGAAAACACATTTCTTGTCAAAAACAAACTCTCTTTATTGACCAAAACTGGGGTCAGAATGAGGGTGGGAGAGCGGAGGGGGAAACCTGGAAGAAGGGAGTTGGAAGGGGGAGGAAAGGTCAGGAAAAGCTCAGGGTTGGGGGTCTTGCCGGACCAACTTGATTTTAATGAAAACATGCTCCTGGGTTTGATGTGGCCTTTGGTGGCCAGGCTGGCAGCTTTCCTGCCATAGATGGCTGCATTTCTCCATCTAGCGCGGAGATCATGGACGTTGGGGGCATCCCCCCAAACCTGATTATGATCCACCCTGATCTCCGTCCTAGATCAGGAAAGCGCCTGCCTTCTCCGGGCCCTGGCAGGCTCCTGGGAGCTGGCAGACTGTTTCTGGGGTGCAGTGGAGAGACGTGAGCCATTTTGCTGTTTTACTAAAGTCTCTCTGAAGAAGATAACAATTACAGTCAGAGTTACTGTAAGTAGATGTAATTATGTGTTCGTTTGTTTTCAAGGATTTTGTAACTGACAAACATTGCCTGGTCTTAATAAGGAGTACAGCAAAAAGGTAATGTATAAAACACAGTGAATTCTACTAAGCATTCGTCCTTGGCTAGGCCACATGCATCAGCAGTGCAATATACTGCTACACAGGAGATCCAAGCATGACTCCTAAGTCACTGGAACTTGAGTATGCTATGGGATAACTAGTGCAAGAAAGTCAGGTCAATGCATTTCCACAATCCAGATGGACTTCTCTGACCTATAGATGAAATAGTAGTGCCACTGACATCTAGACTACGTTCTTTTTTCTAAAGGAGATATGCAAATTTGGTGCTAATTTGCATATCTTCCGATTGCTTTTTCAAAAGCATTTTTTTCTAAAGTGAAAGCAGTTTAGACAGGGGATTTTTTTTCGAAAGACCCCACTTTTTCGAAAGAACCCTGCATACCTCATTTTGTGAGGAAGAGGGGTTCTTTCGAAAAAGGGTTTTTTTTCCCCGGAAGAACCACGTCTAAACTGCTTTCACTTTAAAAAAAAACGCTGTCGAAAAAGCGATCGGAAGAAGATATGTAAATGAGTGCCAAATTTGCATATCTTCTTTCGAAAGAAGAATGTAGTCTAGATGTACCCATTCTGTTTGCTGGAAGAGAAGTATTGTGGTGATTGTGGGGAGGTTTGAGAAGTATATGTATGAAGGAAAAGGTGAGCATAGAATAACGGGGTGAGAGAAAAATCTGAAAATTGCATGGAGGAGTCTTTAAATTGGTATTACTTTATGGAGCATAATTCTTTCATGAACCTAAGCTCCAATAGACAACTGCAAACAGGAAGTGTGCTGGCAATCTCTAAAAGGACAGAAAGAAGAGATATAGATTATCACGTACAGAAATACAAAACAAACCTCTCTCCATAAGGATCAAATCAAATGCTGGGCTTTCCCTATTCTTTTCCCAACAGAAATTTAGGATACATTTAGACTGCGTTGTTGTTTTGGGATACCGGAAGTATCCAGAAATAGCAACGCTGCATCTTTAAAAGCTCACGCTATTTACCGAAATAGCGGGCACGCTATCCCAGCGTCCCTGTAACCTTCGTTCCGCAAGGGTTAAGGGATTTGTCGGAATACCACCTTATTTTGAAATTTGGCGCTGTCTATACAACACCAAATTTCAAAAATAAGCTCTTTCGATTTAGACTCGGAATAAGCTACACAATTTGCATAGTGCAATTTTCATGTAAAAGTAGTCTCTGAAAACATAGCACAGAAATCCAATTTATAACTCCAGGTAAAAAAAAATCTTTTCTATGACTGTAATTCTGTTAAAAAAACAGAAACTGTTGAGAAGCGAATTAGTTTATACCACAGCTTCAAAATGCCCCACATACAGACAGCTTATATCATAACAGCTAATAGAATAGTCTAATATATTTCACTGTATTCACAGCAGTCTGCTTGTTTTGAAATCATGGGCATTTATGTACATTCCTGATATTCACATACACCTCTGGTATATTATTTCCTATTTATATGGACATAATTTTATTTCAACACAGTTTAAAATACATTCTCTCATGTTTTAACTAGAACAAAGAAGTTGCACAGCTTCCCTTCCAGACTACCTCAGCTTCCTCCCCCATAGGTATCACAAGAAGAAGTCATGAGGCTCATTTCATCAGCTTCAAACTAATTGTTGCAGCTGTAAGTAATACAGGTCAGATTGCTTTAATCAGTAAGGAAGTAATAGAACATTTTCCCACCGTTGCACTTTCACAACAAGTTCCCCATAAATTGCGATGATAAAGGATCAAATTATACATTCTGGCTGTAAATGCACAGTAACTGCTCCAACTTTAATAGAATTAATGTGGATATACAACCATGGTACTTGAGCCAGAATTTAGCAAAGTATTTTGCTGCTTCATAAAATCATATCAGACCAAAATAATAAAATTACCTCCAGTTGAAAATACCCATGAACTTCCACTCCCTTCAAATAAACAGATTAATTGGACAGGAGCCCTCTTACCAAGGAAAAGGAATGGTTAGCTTGCATCAAAATCAAGAAATCCCCCAAATCCCAAGGAGAGATTCTTTTATGATCAATAACCCTCATCTTCCCTGATTCTCAGATCTGTCATTCTGCAGAATTCCAGAAATTCAACACTGGAATCATGGGTTTCCTGTAGCCAAGGTGGGAGAAGGCTTTGCCATCCCAAGCTGATAGGCATGGCCTCGCCCACACTCCACTCCCAGAACACCTGCTGCAGGCATTCTGGGAGCAGACGGTTGCAGCCCCAGTGCCTGTCCTCCCTGTGTTCCAGGGTGGGGAGGCTGGAACTGCACACCCTCCTTCCTCCCTGGTGCTCCAGGGCTGGGGCCGAGCCACACATCCTCCTCCCTCCTCAGTGTTCCTGAGTTGGGGAGGCCGGGGCCACGCCATGTGCCCTTCTCCCTCCTCTAGTGTTCTGGGGCTGCATGCACTTCTTCCTCCCTGGATCTCTGGGGCTGGAGAGGCTGGGGCTGTGCCACACACCCTCCTCACTCCCCTGTGGTCTTGGGCTGCGGCAAGTGCCCATCCACCAGCCCACTCCCTGTGGTTGGGGGGGTGGGAAGTGGGTGGGGCCTCAGCAGAGGGGATGGGGCTGGGAGCTTGCTTCCCACAGCCCTACCTTCACCAACCACCTATGATTGGAGTTACAGCTTATATAAAGAACATTATACAAATTCTATCAATGCTTTTATGTCTGTACAGTATTGATTTCAAATCAAGTCATGAACAAGCTACTGGCTGTACAACAGAAGCAAAACCACACTTTTAAAGCATAGGTCTGATAAGAGTCTGTTGACATTAATCTGAGTTTTTCAGTTTATTTAATGGATTTTTTGATCAATCCAATAAATATAGGAAGTTAGGTATCTAAATAAGTGAACTGATGCTCAGAGCTGCTGACATTTGAAGCTGGCACTTTATCAATCAGTTCATTATTTAATTGCATAAGGAAGTTTTTAGAGAATGTTGGAAATAACTTCTTGGTACAAGAGCTGAAGGATCCAACCAGGGGCCATGCACAGCTTGACCTTCTGCTCACAAACAGGGAGTGACTAATAAGGGAAGTAGAGGTGGGTGACAACCTTGGAAGCAGTGATCATGAGATGGTAGATTTCAGGATTCTGGCCAAAGGAAGAAAAGAGAATAGTAAAATACACAGCCTGGACTCAGAAAAGCAGACTTTAACTCCCTCAGGGTATGTCTACACTACCCCGCTAGTTCGAACTAGCGGGGTAATGTATGCATACCGCACTTGCTAATGAAGCCCGGGATTTGAATTTCCCGGGCTTCATTAGCATAAGCGGGGAGCCGCCATTTTTAAATCCCCGCTGCTTCGAACCCCGTGTAGCGCGGCTACACGGGGCTCGAACTAGGTAGTTCGGACTAGGGTCCTATTCCGAACTACCGGTACTCCTCGTGAAACGAGGTGTACCGGTAGTTCGGAATAGGCACCCTAGTCCGAACTACCTAGTTCGAGCCCCGTGTAGCCGCGCTACACGGGGTTCGAAGCAGCGGGGATTTAAAAATGGCGGCTCCCCGCTTATGCTAATGAAGCCCGGGAAATTCAAATCCCGGGCTTCATTAGCAAGTGCGGTATGCATACATTACCCTCCTAGTTCGAACTAGGAGGGTAGTGTAGACATACCCTCAGAGACCTGATGGGCAGAATCCCCTGGGATGCTAACATGAAGGGGAAAGGAGCCCAGGAGAGCTGGCAGTATTTTAAAGAAGCCTTATTAATGGCACAGATACCATCCCGATGCATAGCAAGAGAAGCAAACATGGTAGGAGACTGGATTGGCTTACAGGGGAAATCCTTGGTGACCTTAAGCACAAAAAGGGAGCTTACAAAAAGTGGAAGGCGAAAGCGCAATTGGAATTGCGACTGGCAAAAGATGTGAAGGATAACAAGAAAGGTTTATACAGGCATGTTAGCAAGAAGAAGGTGATCAGAGAAGGTGTGGGGCCCCTACTGGATGAAGGAGGTGACCTAGAGGCTGATGATGTGGGGAAAGCTGAAATAGTCAATGCTTTCTTTGCCTCTGTCTTCACTGACAAGGTCAGCTCCCAGACTAATGTGCTAAGTGACGCAAGATGGGATGAAGTTGGGCAGCCCTTGGTGGGCAAAGAACAGGTTAGGAACTATTTAGAAAAGCTAAACGTACACAAATCCATGGGTCCGGACTTCATGCATCCGAGGGTGCTGAGGGAGTTGGTAAATGTCATTGAGGAGCCTTTGGGCATTATCTTTGAAAAGTCGTGGAGATCAGGAGAGATCCCGGATGATTGGAAAAAGTCAAATGTAGTGCCCATCTTCAAAAAAGGGAAGAAGGACTATCCAGGGAACTATAGGCCAGTCAGTCTTACCTCGGTCCCAGGAAAAATCATGGAAGGGATCTTTAAGGAATCCATTTTGAGGCACTTGGAAAGGGGGAAAGTGATCAAGAATAGTCAGCATGGATTTACAAAGGGCAAGTCATACCTGACCAATCTGATTAGCTTCTATGATGAGGCAACTGGCTCTGTAGACGTGGGAAAGTCAGTGGATGTGATACACCTTGACTTTAGCAAGGCTTTTGATACAGTCTCCCACAATATTCTTGCCAGCAAGTTAAGGGAATGTGGATTAGATAAATGGATGGTAAGATGGATAGAAAGCTGCCTAGATGGTCGGGCCCAGCGGGTAGTGATCATCGGCTTGATGTCAGGATGGTGGTCAGTTTCTAGCAGAGTGCCCCAAGGTTCAGTTCTAGAACCGGTTTTGTTCAGTATCTTTATTAATGAGCTGGATGAGGGGATGGATTGCACCCTCAGCAAGTTTGCAGATGACACTAAACTAGGGGGAAAGGTAGATACACTCGAGGGTAGAGATAGGGTCCAGAGTTACTTGACAAATTGGAGGATTGGGCCACAAGAAATCTGATGAGGTTCAACAAGCACAAGTGTAGAGTCCTGCACTTGGGACGGAAGAATCCCAAGCATTGTTACAGGCTGGGGACCAACCAGCTAAGTAGTAGTTCTGCAGAAAAGGACCTGAGGATTACAGTGGATGAGAAACTGAATATGAGTCAACAGTGTGCCCTTGTAGCCAAGAAGGCGAATGGCATATAAGGTTGTATTAAGAGGAGCATTGCCAGCAGATCCAGAGATGTGATTATTCCCCTTTATTCGGCTCTGGTGAGGCCACATCTGGGCTGTGTCTACATTGGCACCCCTTTCGGGAAAAGGGATGCTAATGAGACCAGTCGGAATTGCAAATGCCGCGGGGGATTTAAATATCCCCCGAGGCATTTGCATGAACATGGCTGCCACTTTTTTCCGGCTCGGGGTTTTGCCGGAGAAAAGCGCCAGTCTAGATGCGATCTTGCGGAAAATAAACCCTTTTCCGGAAGATCCCTTATTCCTACTTTCAAGTAGGACTGGACTCATTATCATCCCTTTTCCAGAAAGGGGTGCCAATGTAGCCATAGCCCTGGAGTATTGTGTCCAGTTCTGGGGTCCCCACTACAAAAAGGATGTGGACGCATTGGAGAGGGTCCAGCGGAGGGCAATCAAAATGATTAGGGGGCTGGAACATATGACCTACGAGGAGAGGCTGAGGGAGTTGGGTCTGTTTAGTCTGCAGAAGTGAAGAGTGAGGGGGGATTTGATAGCAGCCTTCAACTTCCTGAAGGGAGGCTCCAAAGAGCCTGGAGAAAGGCTGTTCTCAGTAGTGATGGATGGCAGAACAAGGAACAATGGTCTCAAGTTGTGGTGGGAGAGGTCCAGGTTGGATATTAGGAAAAACTATTTCACTAGGAGAGTGGTGAAACACTGGAATCGGTTACTTAGGGAAGTAGTGCAGTCTCCGTCCCTAGAGATTTTTAAGTCTCGGCTTGACAAAGCCTGGCTGGGTTGATTTAGTTGGGATTGGTCCTGCCTAGGGCAGGGGGCTGGACTTGATGACCTTCTGAGGTCTCTTCCAGCTCTGTGGTTCTATGCTTCTATGTGAGGGACTTGTATGTGAAACCACAGTTCATGTTCTGAGCAAACAGATTGACCAATGTAGAATATTTTGTATGCATGTAACACAGAGGGCCTAATTTTTATTTGTATGTGTGGGTGCAGATCACTTGCTAGGATTACCCATGTATGTCTGACTATCATTTCCCTGCCTCTGCGAAGGACACAGGCACTGGCGCACCATGGTCCCTCCAATTCTCTGCCTGTGGCACACAGAGTCAAACAGGAAGGATGCTCAATAGGTCATCTAGTCCAGTCCCCTGCCCTTAAGGCAGGACAAAGGCTGTGTCTACACTACAGAGTTTCATCGGAAAAACATTATGTCCACACTGCAATCATGTTCTTTTGGGAAAAAAATCAAAGGAACAGAGGGGTTTTTCCAACTTGGTAAACCTCTTTCTATGTGGAGCCTTTTCCCAAAAGAGCTCCTTCAGAAAAAGGTGTGTGTGGATAGAGAGGGGGAATTCTTTTGAAAGAAGAGGAAAGAGAAAAAAGCACAGGTGCCTTGGTTGCCACTCCATCCATCACAGCTTAAATGTGAGCTAGCATCCATTCAGTGTGGACGCTATCTTTTGAAAAAGCACATCCCTTTTTCGATACGCTTTGGTAGTGTGGATGCTCTCTTTTGGAAGAAGGTTTTTCAGAAACCTGCAGTCTAGACGTAGCATAAGTGATAACTAAAACATCCCAGGCAGGAATTTATCTAACCTGCTCTTAAAAATTTCCAATGATGGAGATTCCACAACTTCTCTAGGCAATTTGTTTAATTGATTAACTACCTTGACATTTTCTAAACCTTCTTTTCTTCAATTTAAGCCCATTGTTTCTTTTCCTATTTTTAAAAAATTTTCTCCTTCCTTCTTGTAACAATCTTTCATGTACTTGAAAACTGTTACGTCCATCTTCAGTCTTCTCTTCTGCAGACTAAGCTCAGTTTTTTCAACGTTCCCTAATAGTTCATATTTTCTAAATCTTTATTTTTGTTGCTTTCCTACGCACTTTCACCAGTTTGCCAACATCTTTCCTGAAAGGTGATACAGAGAGTTGGATACCACACTCCAACTGAGGCTATCTCAGCAGACTAGGGCACAAGAATTACTTCTTGTGTATTGCTTACAATATTCCTGGTGATACTCCCAGAATGTTCACTTTTTTGCAACAGTGTTACAATGTTGATTCATATTTAGCTTGTGGTGCATATTTATATGCGATTCATATTTAGCTTGTGCATATTTATATGTATTGGTCAAACAGAAAGTCTCTGCATCAAAGAATCATAGAATCATAGAATAATAGGACTGGAAGGGACCTCAAGAGGTCATCGAGTCCAGCCCCCCGCCCTCAAGGCAGGACCAAGCTCCACCTACACCATCCCTGACAGATGTCTATCTAACCTGTTCTTAAATATCTCCAGAGAGGGAGATTCCACCACCTCCCTTGGCAATTTATTCCAATATTTGACCACCCTGACAGTTAGGAATTTTTTCCTAATGTCCAATCTAAACCTCCCCTGCTGCACTTTAAGCCATTACTCCTTGTCCTGTCCTCAGAAACCAAGAGGAACAAATTTTCTCCTTCCTCCTTGTGACACCCTTTTAGATATTTGAAAACCGCTATCATGTCCCCCCTTAATCTTCTTTTTTCCAAACTAAACAAGCCCAGTTCATGAAGCCTGGCTTCATAGGTCATGTTCTCTAGACCTTTAATCATTCTTGTCGCTCTTCTAAATGGACAAAGATATCAGGAATGGTAACACACATAAACCTGTGGGGGGCAGGGGTTGGCAACCTATGTCTCACTCTCACGAGTCAAATATAGCTCACAAGGGAGCCAGAGATGGCTCGTTTGGAGCTCCAGCTTAGCTCCTCCAACAGCAGGGCAGAGTCATAAATAGCTAATTTGGCACCTGAGGCAAGACTATCCTCAGTGCGGATGGGGGTGCTGACGTGAAGGGAGGCATGAGCGAAGACAGCGGAGTAGCTATCTTTTTTGCGCTCCCCCTCCCCCCCATCTATGCACCTGAGGCAAGTGCTGCACTTGCCTCGCCCTTGTTATGGCCCTACAGCAGGGAGCCAGCACCGGCACTACAGCCTTGTGGTCCCCTGTACAATTAGAACACCAGCACCAGCTTCCTGCAGGGTGAGAGGGGGAGCAGGAGGAAGAAAGCCCTGAGTTTCTGTGTCAGATCCAGCATATGGGGGATAAGCTCCACATGCTGCCATTTTCCTTCCCCCGGCTAGGAGATAGCATCAAAGGGACAAAGGCTTCTCTTTTGCTCCCACTGGCCAGAATCCAGGGAATGGAAGCAGTGGGAGGCTGTGTTACACGGTGCCCATGACATGACATGGAAGCTAGTAAGTGGACCCCATCCCTCATGCCCAGACCCCAAACCCCCTCACTTATCCTCCCCTGCTGAGGCCCTGCACTCCCAGCCCGTTCCTGCCCTCAGCCTCCTCCAGCCCTTTCCCTTGCTTTTGGCCCCTCCCCCCGGCCAAGCACCCTGCCCCCAGTCCACTCCTGTTCCCTCCCTCCCAGCCAGATACCCTGCCCCCAGCCTTCTCCTGCACCCTACCTCCCACCCAGACCTTGCACTCTCACTTCTTCATGCACCTCACCTCCCTCCCAGATCAGAGAATCGTAGGGCTGGAAGAGACCTCAGGAGGTCATCAAGTCCAGCCCCCTGCCCAAGGCAGGAGCAATCCCAACTAAATCAACCCAGCCAGGGCTTTGTCAAGCTGAGACTTAAAAACCTCTAGGGATGAAGATTCCAATATCCAACCTAGACCTCTCCCACTGTAATTTGAGACCATTGCTCCTTGTTCTGCCATCCATTACTATTCAGAACAGCCTCTCTGCATCCTCTTCGGAACCTCCCTTCAGGAAGTTGAAGGCTGCTATCAAATCCCCCCTCACTAATGCTTCTTCAGACTAAATAAGCCCAAATCCCTCAGTCTCTCTTCATAGGTTATGTGCTTCACCCCCTAATCATTTTGGTTGCCCTCTGCTGGACCCTCTCCAGTGCATCCACATCCTTTCTGTAGTGGGGGGCCCAGAACTGGATGCAGTACTCCAGATGTGGCCTCACCAGTGCAAATAAAGGGGAATAATCACTTCTCTATATCTGCTGGCAATGCTCCTCCTATTCGAACCTAATATTCCATTCACCTTCTTGGCTACAAGGGCACACTGTTGACTCATATCCAGCTTCTCATCCACTGTAATCCCCAGGTCCTTTTCTGCGGAACTGCTACTTAGCCATTCGGTCCCCAACCTGTAACAATGCTTGGGATTCTTCAGACTCTATAGTTGTCCTTGTTGAACCTCATCAGATTTCTTTTGGCCCAATCCTCTAATCTGTCTAGGTCACTCTGGACCCTATCTCTGTCCTCCAATGTATCTACCTCTCCCCCTAGCTTAGTGTCATCCACAAACTTCCTGAGGGTGCAATACATCCCCTCATCCAGGTCATTCATAAAGATGTTGAACAGAACTGGCCCTAGAACTGATCCTTGGGGCACTCTGCTAGAAACTGGCTGCAAACCTGACATCAAGCCATTAATCACTACTCATTGGGCCAGACAGTCTAGCCAGCTTTTTATCCATCTTACAGCCCATTTATATGATCCATACTTCCTTAACTTGCTGGCAAGAATATTGTGGGAGACTGTATCAAAAGCCTTGCTAAAGTCAAGGTGTATCACATCCACTGACTTTCCCATATCCACAGAGCCAGTTACATCATCATGGAAGCTAATCAGATTGGTCAGGCATGACTTGCCCTTGGTGAATTCATGCTGACTATTCCTGATCACTTTCCCTTCTTCCAAGTGCTTCAAAATGGATTCCTTGAGGATCCCCTCCATGATTTTTCCAGGGACTAAGGTAAGGCTGACTGGTCTGTAGTTCCCTGGATCATCCTTCTTCCCTTTTTTGAAGATGGGCACTACATTTGCCTTTTTCCAATCATCTGGGATTTCTCCCGATCTCCATCAGTTTTCAAAGATAATGGCCAAAGACTCTGCAATGATCCTGTACCTCCATCCCTATCCCACTCATTGGCAGCTCTGTCCCACACACTTAATCCCTCATTTTTGGCCGGCTCCACCCCAGACTATAGGGGTGGGCCACAAAATCCACTCACCCTAAAACGCCAGAAGAATAAATCTAGCCTAAGGCCTCAAACCTCAGTCCTCTCTTCCCGTCCCCCCACGCATGGGGCTGGAGTACCAGGGGAGTAAGGTATTTCATTTGGAGGCCACATCAGTGAGCGTTGGGGGTGTTGGAGGGGTTTTTTCTCACTTGTGTGGGCCCCAGTTAATTTTTCTGAGGGTCAGTGGCCCCCAACCAAAAAAAGGTTCCCCACTCCTGCCATAAATAAAGACAATGTTGAAACCTTTTGTGTTGGACATAATATTTTACTTTATTTAATTTAAACATGAAGCCTGGCCAACAAACCCCGAATTGGGTCTCAGCCCCCATCTGCCAGCAGTGTCATTACACTCCTGCACCACCCCCCACATCCTATCTCTGAGCCCATCATATACCTGAGCCCCCTGCCCTGAGCCCCCCATACCACCACATCCTCAAACTCCTGTATCACCACCGCTCCAGTCTCCTACCATAACACTCCTGCACCCCCCCGTCACCAACCTTGTTCCCTGAATCCATCATACACCCAAGCCCCCTGCCCTGAGCCTTTCATACACCCCAACCTAGACTCCTACACCCTCACATCCCCAGCCATTACACTCCCCTACCTGCAAACATCCCAACCTTGTGCCCTGAGTTCATCATACACCCAAACCCCCTGCTCTGAGCTCCTCATACAATCTACCCCAGACTCCTGCCCTCCCTCATCCCCAGCCCCCTGCCATAAGATTGGCAGAAGACAGCCTCAATACATGCATGAAGCTGGATTTGACCAGTTATAATGTAAACTTCAAAGAAACATGCAAAAAGATGCAGCAGCAGAAGTCCCATTAAATAAAGTCTGTGAGTACGTTTAATTTATGCTGTTGTTATTAGTCAAGCGGAAGAAAACATTGTCCTCATTCTGCGTTTATAAGCAACAAGTAGTCAGAGACAGTTTTATTATGAGCTGCAGCAAGGGAAAAACTGATTCGGATGGAGGGGGGGGGAGGGTGAAGAGGGGGCAGACCCCCAAAGGCAGATCTTCGAATACAAGCAATTATGAAGCAGTTTATATACTGTCCATTAAATATAATAACAATAACAATTAGTCTCCTTCCCATTACAAACACCAATGGCTAACAGTTATTTTAGTTCCACCCAGATGATCCTTATCTCAAGGTACCTGCCAGAGTCAGCATTCTATCCTTATCTCCATATGGAGGCGAGAGGTGAAGGCAGCGTCTTGTTACAGCTCTCGTGTTGTCAGGCTACAAACTTAGCCTAACTCTTACTCTACTACTGACAAGACTAAGATGGCTGCACACAAATTCCCTTATTCCTGCTTCCACCGTCATTATGTCAATTATCAATAATTAGTTGTATAGTTTGTCATTCAAATGGGCATTCTTATACGGCTCTTTATTGACCACTTCTTCTGAATTTTTATGTAGTTTGGCTCTTTGGTTTGAAAAGGTTGCCGACTCCTGCTGTAGGGGAACATTTTAACCTACCTGGGCACTCAATATTGATTTTAAAAGTAGCCATTCTTCTACAAAGGAATTTTACCAATTACAGAGAGAGACTGCTGAAATGGAATTAATCTATAAATTTGACACTGTCAACCTGAGCTTGAATAAAGATATTAACTGGTTAACACACTACAAAGTCAATTTTCCCTGCCTTTGATGTTTGCATTTTCACATCAAAAGCTATGAATGGGACACATCCAGCCTACTTAATTAGCTTCATTAACGGGTCCTTCAATTGACAGATAACTGCTTTTGCTGTTATATACACCTTGGATTCCATTATTTCCACTCCAACTCATCTGACGTAGTGTGTTTTTTCCCAGGAAAGCTCATGATCCTATATATTTGTTAGTCTCTAAAATGCCACAGGACAGTATTTCCTCCAAGCTGCATGGCAGCACAGCTTCACAGATGATTAATCAGCCCCACCCAGTCAGAGGCTCAGAGCTGACTGACTGGGTGGGACTGATTAATCACCTATGAAGCTGTGCTGCCATGCATCTTAGAAGGAACACTGCCACAAGACTATTCATTGTTTCTATTTTACTGGGATTCTGTGAGGATTAAACAGATAACATGTAAACCTTAGAAGAGGAAAAGTGGTTAATATTATTATTGCTCTTGCGGACTACTAATGTAATGGGGAATTGTTTGTGAATTAATACCTTACCGGTAGCAAACTCAATGTGTAAAGATTTTATTAATATAATTACACTTATCTTCTGCTCAGACTTGTGAAATCTCTTCAGAGGGAATGAAGAAGCCAGACTGTGCCTCACACCAGAAAAGGAAAGAAGCTAAACATATTCAAAGATTGGACTGTTGTGACAAGCAGCATACACCTCCCCTTGTGATCTCTGCAGATCCCCAGGAATATGAAGATAAGAGGTGTGAGAAAAGTTCAGAGAGATTTTCAGCAGTACAGCTGTTTGAAACTGTGATAGCCTATAATTTTCTATTCTGTGGCTTTTTACGCTGGTTTCATATTTACAGCACTTTCATATTTTAGGGTACATCACTACACACTTATTTCAAAATAAGTTATTCTGGAATAGTTATTCCAAAATAACGTATTTCAAAATTGTATGTCTGTACTGCAGGGAAGCCTCAAAATTAGTCTGAGGCAGCACGTCTACATTAGGGAAACCCTAAGAGGCAATGGGGAGGAATAACTTAGAATGGCCCTGGTGAGGGGCTATTTTGAAATAGCAGCAGTGAAGCGTCTACACACACCTTATTTAGCTATTTTGGAATAGGCATTATTCCTCATAGAATGAGGCTTACAGATTTCAGAATAAGCCATCCGTTATTTCGAAATAACAGAATGGCTGTGTAGATGTTCACGTAGTTATTTCGAAATAACACTAGTTATCTTGAAATAACAGTGCAGTGTAGATGTATCCTGTGATCAGATTGGAAATTTGTATCAGATGTTAGAACAGAATCTCTTTATAACTCTCATTTTTAAAGTTAGCTGAACTTTTTCTTTTGAATGTCCCTATTTGTATTATCTGACTTCATGACATTTGCGCCACCTAAACTTTATCAAAACAATAGGAAGAAAAATATTTAACCCGTAAATTTCTTATAAATAATAAAAAGGCCAGCTGTGGAAAGGCAGCATTACTGAGAGAGATTCTCAAAACCATAAATCTTTCCAAACATGGTAGATTATGTCAAATATAATGCAGAAGACTTTTCTCTTCTTGAAAGTCTTAGAGGTCCAGAGTTTTTTTTAATATCAAATGTGTGTGTTAGAGGGAATCTTTATATAGACCCCACTGTTTCCCTTTTGAAACTAGGTAACTTCTACTTTCGCACATTTCTGAAACACAAGCTTTTATTAATAGAAGTTTCGAATGCTCAGTGTCTAGACCTATTGGGAAAGCATAATAGATCTAAAAGACTGGTAGTCTAACTTCATGTCTCAGATACCAATATTACTTGAAAACAAATCACACCCTGAGACAGTAATTATATGTTGGTCAAATACTGGTGGTTGCAAACAACACAGTGGTGCACAGTCATTTACAGCAAGTCGTGCAAAGAAAATAGAAAAACTAGGCACTAGAAACAGGGTTATGTGACGAACTGTTTGCTGTGGATGCAATTGTGACTTTGTTGCAGGAAAAGATATTAGGTTTTATTTGGGAGGGGGTCTGTCAGAAAATTTTGGCATGGGATTAGACACAGTAGGAGTTTAAAAGAACTTGCTTACATTCTGTAGGCCCTGTGTTTTACATTGTGACGGGCCGCCAACGGCCCGCATGCCGGCCGGCCAGAAAGGGGGCGTGGGGAAGACGCGCAGGGAGCCTGAGGGGCACAGCACTGCCACCAACCTGGAGCACAGTGGAGACCCTTCTCCCCGCTGGGGCAGCACCAATGCCGTGAGCCTGGCCCCTGGCCGGACCGAGCAGAAGTGGCAGGCGGCTGCCCAGAAGTGACGGGGGAAGACCCCGCATCATGGAGTGGGCAGGGCTGCCAGTCAGCGTTGTGGCCAGCGGGCCGTCTCAAAAAGTCCTGCCAGCATCGGAGACTGGGGATGGCAGGGTGTCCCCGGAGGGAGAGCGGTGAGTCCCAAGCGAGGAACGTCGCCGGCGAGAGAGACCCCAGGAGAGGCGCTGGAGGACAGAGTGAGTGCCTGGCCCCTGGAACCGCAGTAGGCACTGGGGAGCTGGAGGTGCCACCCAGGGATCAGTGTGGGGAAGGAAGCAGCCCGAGGCAGGGTACTTGTGGTGCCCATGGGCTGACACGTTTCGGGAATGCACCCCGTCAGCCATGCAGAGAAGCGTTGACCCTGCACTTAGAGCCCTGGGCTGGGACCCGGTGGAGAGGGATGGCCCAGGTCTCCCTTCACACCCATCCCTGCGAAGAGTGGACCAGACGAAACCTGGGAGGGAGTACGAGGATCTCAGGCAACTGGGGTATGGAACCCCAGAACGGACTGCTGTAAGGGGGATGAGTGGCAGTTGGGCTCACAGGGTCCCGGACCCGGACGGAGTGCTCGTGCCCAGGGGACTGCCACAGACATACCTTAGTATTTTAGTAGTAAATGTCCACATTTTCATTTCTTTTAAAAATGGTGATCACTGGCTTGATTCTGCTTTCATTTTGAGCAATCAACTTCCTTGAAACTATGCCTGTTTACACTAGATAAAGAGAGGAGAAGCAGGCTACGTAACATTAAATACATGATATTAAACATGTTATACTTAGTATAGGACCTATCCATATGTGCTACAAAGCTGCGCATGCCTGGTGTGATCTCATATGCTGCCTGAGTGGGTATATTTATATAGTTTTTAGGATGTACAGAAATCATTGGGATTATTAAATTATTCACTGAATCAGGACATTTATTACCGGGGGATCTTTCCCATGTTGTAAGTTTATCCCTCACTGTCCAAATGGCCATTTACTGAAATACTGTCAGGTCCCCAAATTATTTGGCTAAATTGTATTTGTATGCAGTTTGTGATGTGTGTCATCTAACCTGAGTCCTATTTAGAATTCACGCTCTTTTCTCTTTGACAGTGGCAGAGAAATATTTGATCTGGCCTGATCAATTCACAATCACTACTTTTCATCCTACTGTAATTCCTAGTTATAGTTAGAAACTGAAGTCAGTCTAGTCTGATTACATAAAAATAAAATCATTATAATTAAATGAGCTTTTGATTTTAGGAAAACAATTTTCTTAATGGAAAGCGAAGAACCAAACTTGCCCTCCCAAACTCAAGGGAAGTTACTGTTCCTATCTAGACACTGAGAAATAATTAACAGGCCAAATTGCTTATTTTTGTTATGCTGTGTATTATAGCTACCATGCAGTGCAGTACAAGTTAGAAAACCTAATAATAGAAAGTCTTATATGTAATGACTTTTCTGCCCTAATAAAGGCATTGACAGTCAATGTATAGTAATATATAAGGAGAAGACTGTCTGATAGTGAGAATAGGCACATTAGAAAAGACTGGAAAAATAATGAGCAAGGCTATAAATCTCATTACGTACTGACAAGTCGTCTTGATTTTATTTTAAAGTAGTTATTTTATACTTCTCATAGCACTGATGTTTTCTGTTTTAAAAGTACACAGGAAACTAACACATTAAAAGAATCAAGTGCTAATTTTATCCAAGAAGATTCAAGGAATTATTATGGAAAAAGTAAGTTGCATTCTTAATATACTTTTAAATCCTTTTTACCATGTCTTATCAGACTAACCAAGTAAGCCATTTGTAAATGCACAGCCGACTCCTGGATTTTTTTCAGGACTAAGTTATTGTGGCGGTTGGTCTTAAAAGGATGGTACAGTACTGAAATGGTTTCTAAACACAACTGCATGTTTGCAAATGATTAAGTTTTCCAGGTGTTCTTTTTATACCTTTACTGATAAAAGAATAACATTGTAGGTACAGTGTTCTCAGATAAACAGCAGAGGAAGAGAAACTGTCTTTTTTATTTTGGAATGTGTCTACACAGCAACTGGGAGCATGCTTCCAACTGTGGATAAACACACAGTCTCTGCTTGAGCTAGTGCACTACAAAATGGCAGTGAAGCCATGGTGGCATGGGCAGCAACTTGGGTTAGCCATTGAAGTACAACCCTCCCCAGCCTCCTGGGTACATATTCAGGTATCTAGCTCTAGTTGTTGTCTATACTGCTGTGACCACACTGCTATTTTTAGAATGCTTGCTTCACCAGAGTCAGTGTGTCTTACTATTTCTGTAAATGTCACCCATGGACCACTAGTGGCATGCGACAGTCTTGCAGGTGGTCCATGAGTTCGTCCTGTGCAGCAGGGAGCCCGCACTGGCATTCCAGCTCCTCCTCCCCAAGGTTAGTGCCAGCACGGGCTCTCTACTCAAGGAGGGGAGGGGGAATCCTCAGCCTCACAGGGCAGATCTAGCTCGCAGGCAGAAAGGGCTCCCCGCACTCCTGCTCCCCCCACCCAGCTAGGGGAATAGCAGTGCAGGAAACAGCTCACTGGGAGGCTTTTCCTGCTGTTGCCATTGGCCAGGATTCTGGCCAATTGTAACAGCAGGGAGCAGTGCCTGGGGGTGCAGAGGCAGGCCAGCCCCCCCATCTCCCTCATACCTAGACGCCACACACTTCATATACCTCTCCTCCCACAAACCCCACATCCCCATTTGCTCCTACATTCTCCCTTCTGACCAGACCATCAGCCCACACCCATTCTCCTAGGCAGGACTCTTCTCCTCCCCCCTCCCCCCCCGCTATTCCCCCGCTCTGGGCCCAAAACCCCAACCTCTCCTGTGTCCATTTTGTCATCTGTGGGGGTTGGCAGGTAGTCCATGGAATGGTTTGCGTTGAAAAGGGTTGGTCAAGGACCAAAAAGTTTGAGAATCATTATGCTACCTGTACTAAGCATTGTCCTCCCCACTGCCATGTAGATACAACACCCTTTGTTGCCAATCTTCTGACAAACACACACACATCTTGGTCTGACACTGTACTATCTACATTTCATATTGCAAGAGATTCTTTTCCTGTTCTGTTACTTCCTAATACAAACTCTGGTTCTTTGTACTACTCCCTCTTCTGATTCATTCTCTCATATCTCCCCTTTCAATCTCTTCTGAAAGTTCATTCTTTTCTTGATTTCATCTGACAGACCCTTACTGTTCTTTGTCATGACTTTTAATTACCTACTTTACAATTTGCCCTCGTCCTGTGATTTTCCCATTCATTTTAGTAGGCTATATTTGTTTGATCCATTTTATTGTTGTTTTAAAATAACACTAAAGTACTTGGACAAGGGATATTTTTGTTAAATATTAAATTAGTCATTAAAAGCACAGTGTCTACTTTAGCTATTAAGGCAATAAAGGAAATAACACGAGAAGTGTAAATGGACTGCTCAGATTTGAGAGATCATCTAACATTTCCAGTAACTTATCTAAACGTAAGAGTGTACTTTCTAAAACTTCTACACGAGCATCTGATTTAAAGTCATTGTACAGTAAACTTCTGATAATCCGGCACCTTTAGGACCCAGGGGGTGCCAGATTATCAAATATGCAGGACTATTGGAAGAGGGGGCTATGAGGGGTCTGGGGTGGGATGCCACCCCAGAACCCTCATAGCCCCCCCTTCCGATAGTCTGGCTCTGCTCCAGGTGTCCCCGATTCAGCCGCTGCTGGTCAGTTTCAGCAGTGGCTGAATCGGGGACGCCTGCGGCAGAGCAGCTGGGGTGCTGCCGGGTTGGTCCAGAAGCGCCGCCCCTCAGACCTACGAGACCAACCCTGCAGCACCCTAGCTGCTCTGCCCCAGGCATCCCTGATTCAGCCGCTGCTGAAACTGATCAGTGGCTGACTCCAGGAAGCCCGGGGTACAGATGCTCTGCCCCGGGCTTCCTGGTATACTTAGATTAGTAAGATTATTAGAAAAAGTTTCTCATGCTAGTTTCAACTGTCTGTCTATATTAGCAAACTCTATAGCATTAATTCACCACCAGTACATGCTAGAGTCAGATGACACAGTAGTCAAAACTCCTGAGTCCTGTCTATATAACAGCTTTCACTGTTGCTGCCATTGGATAATGAATTCTGGCCAAGCGGTTTCCTCATCTACACACACCATCATGGAGACTTGAGACAAATCTCAAAAAGCAACATAATTTAGCATGAGTGGCAATTTGCTCCAAAGGTTTAGGATTGGAATAATAGAAGCATTACTAGTCAGGACTCAAGCTGAACTGGCAAATCATATGTAATGGAAGTTTGACCAAAATCTGCCCTTATTAGTACTATTACCATAAAATCCACCCAGAAAAAAATGAAAAGTGCTCACATACAGCAGCATTGTTAGCCTTCACACTTATTCTGAATGGCAGATACAATTTCAGCGAACAGTACCTCCTATACAAAGAAACTTTGATGCAGTCCCATGAACTTCTATTGACATAGTTCAATGAAATGATATTCCATTAGTTTGATAGTGCATCTAGAAGATTTATAACTGTTGTATTAAGGTAGATAGGACATATTGGCTAAAGGTGTCGATATTAAACGGTATTAAATAAGGTTCAGGGCTTGGTTTATAGAGACCTCGGCTTGCTTAGAATCATAGAACACTAGAACTGGAAGGGACCCCAAGTTCAGTCTCCTACTCACAGCAGGACCAAGCACCATCTAGATCAGGAATGGGCAAAAGGGCCTCCGCGGGCTGGATCTGGCCTGCCAAGCAGCTTGATCCGGCCTGCAGAGGCCCTGCCACTACCCTGCTCCCAAGCCAATCAGAGCTTGGGGGCAGAAGGAAGTGCATGAAGTTTCTTCCGCCCTGCAAGCACTTGGCGCTTAGAAGCGCCACACGCTGCTGGCAGGGCGGGAGGAGACTTCAGAGTCCCAAGAGATGGTGGGAATAGCAGCCTTACATTCAAGCTCACTCCATTAGTCTCTGTCTGTTCTTCTATGTTCTCACCCCAACATCTCTTTCTTTAAGGACCTTAATTTAGGCCTAGTACCTGACACATCAAGCATAGTTAATTAATTTTTGGCTCAAAATTATGCTTGGTTAAAAGAGAGGTGAACACTCCTCAAACCGTATCAGTAGGCTCTTTTATTTTGGCTTTAATTTGTCTCCTTTTCGTATCTTTTCCCATCAATATTTCTTATATGTTATTAGCAGATTTGCCCGGCCTTGTTCTGGTCCTTTACTCAATTAAGGTGGTATTTTTTCTTAAATAAACATAAAATGTACGTTTCATTTAAATGATTGCATTTTTCAAGAAGTGTTATTTTTATTAAATTAATTTTTGTTTTGAATTTCTTAAAAGGATTGTTACAATTGTTTTGTTCAATTATTTTTAGTACATTTTTAAAAATGGGAATTCCATCAAGTATATTTTTTTCTTCATCCCTATAAATTCTTATTCGCTATGTTTTAACAAAAAGGGGTCATCGTCAATTTGGTTTCCAATAACACTGACTTCTAGTTTTCAAATCTTAAGCATTGATTTAGCTATGCCAAAACAGAGCACTACTTAAAATTTCTCCATTTTATCTCTTTTCTGTAAGGCTTATTAAGAAGCACTCCTATTCCAAGTTCATCCTATTTGTTCTTGCTCTGGTTCAGTCTCTTTCAACATTCACTTAGTTATGTCAATTTTGAGGACTGCACTTGATTTGGTGATTTCTGTTTCTTTTCTGTTTGATTTTTAAGAAGCAGGCCCATCCCATTTTCCTGGCACAACTAAACCTTTATGTTACTTTAAGTTATGGTAAGAGAAAGCTGTATACTGAATTTGGTGATTCTAGCTCTCACCATTTAGGAGTCCTTGATAAGACAGACAAAATCTCACACATATATAAGATTATGACATAACTTTCACATAGTTTTTACAGTTGAGCTCATAGGTTGAATAAATGTTTAGGCCCCAGCATAGGCCATTTTGATCAAAGACTTCCAGAGAAAATGCAGAAGATTAACACTTCAGGGGGGCGCTCTCAGACAAACTCCTTGCATTTCAGGTATTAATATTTATTCTACCTGAAAAGAGCTGGGAATAGGTTTTTAGTTTCCATTTCAGGGATCCACATCTGTGAGTAGATATTAAATATCAGGGACCTGATGATGCCTTCCTTTTATAGCACTGCAGTAGTCTAACACAAGGGTAACAAAATCATGAGTAAACAATGAGATGGTTGAAATACACAAGAGAAAATGTAATATCCCTCAAGTGCAGGATAAGAATGAATGTTCCTTATTCTGCTCCAAAAAATTTACAATTTACATTGTTCTCTGGACATTTAGAAACACCTCAGGATCCAACAGATTCACCAACCAACCGATGACATGCCCTATTAGTCAAAGATACTGATATAATTTCTGCCACTTCTTCAGATTGATTCTCCCTCTATACAGGCATTATCACAGTCTTATCAGGGTTGAGTATCAGGGTACGTCTAACACTGCAGTACTATTTTGGGATATCCTGCGTCTTTTGAATGCATCCGCTATTGCAAAATATAGCAGATATACTCTCAGATCCCATGATGAGTTTACAGAGCCAGCAGTTAGGAAATAAAGAAAAAAATTGTTCACAAAAAGCAATGTAATCAAATTATTTAAATCAAAGTATATTTTAAAAGCTTAAGAAAAAAAAAGAAGAAACAGGATCTGGTCTGATGTAAATTGGCCCTGAAACGTTCAATAAAACAAATTATTATTTAAAAAATGTTCATACACTAGATAAAATTCAGAGTTGTTTAATGCACTTTTAAAAAAATTAAACTAAACATTCATAAAGATACAGAATCTCTGTTATAAACTAACAATATACCAGAGGCTTGCATAAATACTTTATTACTACTATGTCCAGGCGTAGCCTCTGCAGAGTGCAAGTAACATACGCATACATACAACACACTACAGAAACTCTAAATAATGGAAGTACAATCTTCCACCAGAAAATCTGGTAGAATATTTGTAAACTATTCTTATAGAAATAGAATTCCATGTATATTTGAACAAATAGTTCATTTAAGAGGTACTGGCATATACAAATATAAAAGTTTCCAAATGCTGCATTTCAAAATTGCAATTAATATGCTTTGAAATATGTACACCTGAGTATTCATCAAGAAAGGCACAACAACATTCTAAACTTGTTCAGAACAAAATAGGACATTTTGTTTGAGTAATAGGACATTACAGGCATAAAATAAGGGCTAGATCCCCAGCTGGTATAAATTAGTTTGACTCATTTTATTTCAGTTTCATTACACTAATTTGTACACCAACTGAGGATCTAACCCCAAGTGGCTTTTTTTCCAGTGTTTGCTCAAGATTCTCTCTTTGTATTTTGCTTCTGAAACACTTAGTACCAAATTTCCAGCAGATCATACACAAGACTAACCATAATAGTGGTTTCAAAGCAAAAGTTCTAAGTCAACATACTAAAAATATTTAGAAAAATCGACTTAAATGAATATAGATTTTATTTGTTCCCCACGAATGTGCTAGTTCAGAATAGAAATTTAGATGCCTCCAACACTTCAGTTTTAAAAGAACTTAGTTAAAGAAGTGTACAACTAGCAATTCCTATTTTTCCCCCAGCTCCCTACTCCTACAGCATAATTTATAAACAGAAGAACTGGTATTTCACATGGTTTCTGGCTTAAGATCCTTCCTGAGCAAAGTTTCAGCTCAGAGCACACTTCCTGAGAAAAGTTTCAGCTCAGAGCACATTTTTACAGCAGTGTAGAACTCCCTGAAAAATAGGGGTCTAATGTAAACAATGACAATCTTAAACTCTAGCAGCATAAATAGTCCTATCAGTGAGTTTCTATACAGAATTAATATAATAGACACATTACGGTCCCAATCCTGAGAACAATTGCACATATTCTTAGCTTTAAGCACAAGTAGTCCCCTTGAAGATTTAAGATTATCTGTGTTCTTAAAGTTAAGCATGCAGAAAATGGTTTGACAGATCAAGGCCCTAGTTAGTGATTCAGCTTGTAAGCTACAGATTGTTATGTTTGTGTCTGCAGTCTCTAGTGGTTCTGTAAAGTTTCAGACTCAAAGCCCATCTCACATACAATTTGCTTTTGGAGGTTTTTCAACTATGCGTCTGAGCTTCTGTCAGCTTCCTGATTAAGAAGAGTTTGTCACGACTCTCCTAAAAAGACAGTAAAAATATCCACAATAAATATATTTGAAGAGAGAAAAGCCGTTTTTCCAATGTATCTAGACATATAAGTCACACACAGTGTTCTCTGTAAGCTGTGTGCTTCAGTGGCCACTCAGGAGAGTATCAAATGCTGTCCAGCTGATTAGTAGAGTGCCCACAGCTGGTTTTTTGTTTCTACATGCACACACTCAGTGCACATAAATGTATTCACACCTGGACAGAAAAGATTAGAGGGAAGTTTGGTCACACTCATTTTGTCTTCAATAGGAAAAAAGGTGGGTTGTTACCATGTGGTAAAGAACACATGGTATAACCCTAGTGAAGACAAAGTAGTTGTAATTTTAACATGAGTTAGCAGGTAAGAACATATCTTTTTTCCTACTGAAGATGCACCCAAATCTGCATTTAAAAAAAAAAACCCCAGAGAGTACTGTAACCAATCGCAGCTGCTCCAAGAGCTTCAGTAACTGTAATAAATTAAATCCCAACCTCTTTCCTTTTCTAAAGCACTTATATGACCAGGAAGCACAAATCCTATCGACTGCAATGGCATGTGTGCTCCTCAATTACACAGGGGTTTTGTGACAAGTATCAGAGAGTTAGCCATGTTAGTCTGAATCTGCAAGAACAATGAGAAGTCCTGTGACTCTTTATAGACTCTGGTCCCTTACTGGTCCCCCTGAGGTCATTACACAGTATAACTGTCCCTCCCACCAGCCCTCCCCCCCCTTCTATTTTATGAGGAACCATCAGAATTCAAGGCAAATTCTATAGTCCTGGCACAACCTAACCCAGACCTTGCTTTAAGTTATAAGAGAAAGCTGCATACAAATTTGGTGGTCCTAGCTGTTACCGTTTAGGAGGGGTTCTTGAACAGACTCACAAATGGATGGACACACAGACAGATACACAAACTCTCTCAAATATGTAGCAGATTTGAATTTGTCTAGCTCCAAACTTTTTTGAACTATGCAAGATTCAGGAGCCCATTATTACCCTGTATTTTTTCCAGTACTTACATTGTTGTTCTCATTGTACCTGGCTATATAATAGACAAATAAAAGAGAGCAAGAAGAGAACTTGTTTCTTTTCATGCTTGACTTCTAGTGCAACACAGCTGAAAAACTTACGGAGAGGGGAAGAAATATAGATACTGTACCAGATCTTACCATAATCAATTGTTCCCTGAGCTGAACGATAACCCGTTTATGTGCTCCAGCCAAGGCAATGAAATAGAACATAATGAGGCTGCAAAACAGGGAATCCATATAATATGTTACCATCATATGCACACCAACATAGACAGAGAACTATTAGGAAAAAACCCACAGTCACACACCACACACCAAACTAACCATTGTGAGGGAAAACCCAAACTACTGAAGAATCAACATACAGCTGGGATAGGTAGGCACCAGAAAGGCTGAAGCAGCCTGCTACAAAACAACATTTTGCCTGTCAGCAGGAAGAGACACTCCGAGTACACAGAAGGCGTGGGCTCTTGCTGCAGTTCTGAGATCTGTGGTGCTTCTGCCCTTGCATTCTCTAGACCGTTGTGTGGTTAGAGGGCCTCTGCCCCTCCCTCGTGGACTATCAGCACCTTTCCGCACCCTCAGGCTGTGCTCCCTGAGAATCTGACTTTGAACAAGTAGTTCTCTAATTTCCCTTTTCTGCAATGTTTAGCCCTCAATCTGTAGTTACATCAACTTTATATTATTTCCTGTGGTTTTGCTACAGATACTGCCCTTGTAAATGACTCAGAATCATGCTGTGAAAGGAGCAAAGGAGGTGACAGGAAACTGGATGCTGAAACTGTTTGCCTATCAGAGAATTGTAATGGTTTTTCTTCCAAAATTACAATTTGTGAACATCTTGTACTAGTAAACATGCCATAAGGAGTTAGCGACCAGGTATTAAAAACATTCTCTGGGTATTAAGGATATGAAAAATAAGATTTGAAGTCTTGGGGATACAAAACTGCAGACCCTATTCAGTAAAGCACATAAGCATGAGCTTAAAATAAAAACTTCAATAATCAGGGCCTGCGGAGAAAATTCAAATGAACTTGGTAGCTTTAAAAAGTGCAAAAGTTATACAGAACCTCGGAGTACAAGACTCTCCAGACACTGAAACAGTGAGAACATTTTTTGGTCTGGCCTAGGTAGAAACCAAACAGCAACCCTGACACTTCAGTTTCCTTAACTAGAAAGTAGGAATGTAAGATATCGATTAATTTAATAGTCATGTAACCGCAGCAAACTTAGCAGTTCCACCATTGTTTGATAGTCCCCAGGGGCAGGCCGGCAGCCAGTGCCCTCCGGGCCCTACATCCAGGGAGCCCCCTGCCACTCTAGGCAACAGTACAGGGTGGCAGGCGGGAGTCAGTCCACAAGCGGAGCCAGTTTAAAACCTGCATCCTATGGAGTAGACTCTCCTGCCACCAACCCACTGCTGCCTCCATGGAACTACTGGTGATGGGGATACAGAGGCGGCAAGGGAGGAATGCATATAGTCGATAGGATTAACCGATAAGCCCAGGCTGCAGTAAACTATACACTGACATCCCTACTGGAAAGCAAGACATATTACACAGCTGCAATTCCACCCACTGCTTACAGCACAGGCTTAGCCATAAGTGGGTGTGAGTAGGCCATGCCCCATGCACTTTGCACTCAGGCCCAACCCCCTCCAGCATGCCCAGTGCTCCAGCCACAGTGGGGAGCCAGGGCTTGTTCTGCTCTGGTACTCTTACCAGGGAGAGGGACTGGGATGCTCAGCTGGGTCTTGCACTCCGGCCGGGGAGCAGGGTTGGGGTTTACTTCCCATCCCTCCTGTTCCACTTCTCCACCCTCCCCCATTTTTGTCCACCCACCCAAAATCAAGACTGACCTACATGGGCCCTTCTGGCTATACCACTGTTACAACATGCCAGCCAGCATGGCAGCTAATGTTCTGGCAAGGGAGATAAGAAGCTGCAATGTTGGTCCTCTGGATAACTAGGAAACAAGAGAAGAATACAAATAATAAAGAGAAACAAAAGCTGAAAGTTCTAACACAAGATCTGATGCCTATGGCTTCCCCGGGCAAAGAAAATTGGATTTAATAAATGTTTCATGTCCATTTAATTAACAGAGACTAAATCATACAACTACATAGGGACAAGAAAACACAAAGGGCCCCACTGCCCTCAGTAGCACTTACCAGGTAACCATAAAGAAAGGCACTGCGAACGCTTCTGAAGCTATGCCATAAAGAACCTTCCGCAGAGCTACTGGAAATCCATCTATTGTATGTGGAACAACATCCCATATACGATTAAAGTTAATGAATGGCCCGCAAGCTTTAGAGGAGTTGATGCTGTTGAAAAGGCGACACAAAAGAGATGTGACACAGAAAGTGATAACAAAGCAACAGGGGATCCCATTCTTATTAGTTTCCACAAGTCACAGTGCCCTCAGTTTATTTTAAAATATATTATTTTAAAACAAAAAAGCTCTTCATGCACAAGTCATTATTTAATTTTTAATTATATGCAGGTATATTTTCTTTTAACTTGCATTTCCAAAATGGTAGGTAGCAGGTCTGGTGCGTTGTGCGGTATGTACTTTCACAGAGGTTTCTAGTCTAGAAAACTCATTATGTTGCATATAGTATGATTAAGTGAGTTGTTAAAAAGATCTTTCGTACTCAATTTGCATTATGTCTTCCTCCTCTCGTCCACCTTTCTTCCGTTTGCTTTATTTGTCTATGCTAGCGGTTCCCAACCTCTGGCTGCTAGGCTTCGGCAGCTCTGGGGTACACCGCTCTTGAGGTGGCTATTGGGAGAGGCGTGTCCTGCCCCACCTCTCAGCCAACCAGCGCCAGGCAGGGGTGGAGTCTCCTCCCAGCTGGGGAAGAGCACTTCCCTGCTCCGCGCAGCCCTCCTGCTGTGCAGGGAAGCGCTCTTCCATGGCTGGAAGAGACCCCACCCCTGCCCGGCGCTGATTGGCTGACAGGCGGAGCAGTACATTCTTCTCCCAACAGCCACGTTAGGACAGGAGGTGCTGGGCGGTGTACCCCAGCCCTGGCTCCCTGAGCTGCTGCGATGCAGACAGCAGTGCAAGGTATGGGGGGGTGGGACAGGCACTGGGGACTCCAAGGGCAGGTCTAGTGCTGGGTGGCTCTAGAGGCTCAACTAGCAAGGTACGTCTACACTGCGGGGTTTTCCAGGATACTGGAGGTATTCTGGAAAAACTCCGCCACGTCAAGGGAACACATTTGCTCTTCCACTTTTTTTTTGCGGAAGAGCAAATGAACTCTTTCAGGGAGCCCTGTATATCTCACTTCACGAGGAATAAGGGCTCCTCCGAAAGAGGAGGCTTTTCCACCATTTGGCCCCATTTAGATGGGGCCAAATGGCAGAAAAGCGTCTTCCAGAAAAGCAATCAGAAAAAGCTACAGTGTAGACGTAGCCATAGTGAGGAGGACTAGGGGGGTAGGGACTCTGGGCATGGGGCTAATATTGGGGGCTGGCACTGGAGGAGGTTCTGGGGGATTTGGGTGCAATGGGGCTCTAGAAACAGGAGGCTGGTACTGGGGGGGGGGGTCTGGTGGTGAGGGACTCTGAAGGGGAGGGGGCTGGCACTGGGGGGCTCTGAGGGCAGGATGATGGCACAGAAGGGGTTGAATGCAGGAAACTCTGGGGTCACTGGCTGGTGCTGGGATGTAGCAGAGGGGTAGGGGCTCTAGGGGTTGGGTTGGCACTGGGGACTCTGGGGACTGGACTTTTGGTGGACTGGAAATGTGTTTTTGCATATTCATCATCTGCATAATGAATATGCAAACATGCAAATAAGATATTGCCAGTCTGTCAAAAGTTTGTGAATGGATTTGCCAGTCCCCAGAATCAAAAAGGTTGGGAACCACTGGTCTATGTGGCAGCATTTTTTCTCTTTCACTTCCTTTACAACATCAAATGAGCATTCAACAGTGCAGACATCAGGGAGTCCTTGGATTGTCTTAAATAGTCTGAATAGCCAAGGATTCATTGCCCTGGTGTAATCCTGTAAGGCCAGTGAAGTTTCTTGAAAAAGGTAGAGTTTGAGACCAACCAAAATCAGAGAAGAGCCAAATTTTAAAAGAAAAGCTCTTCTGAGGTTTAGGCAAGAGGGATGTAATTCAAACACTGGAAGCTACCAGCCCCCCCCCCCCAAGCCCAATTAAGCTTCCTGAGTGGAGGCTAAAAACCCTGGAGCACTGGAAAGTGGGCAAACCCTGTCTGGAGAACCTGAATTTTGACTTTAGGGTGAAATCTTTCAATAGAATGTCCTGTCCCAGCAAGGGGAGAGTAAATTAACTTTGACTCCTCTCCTCCCCCTACCCCAGAACAAGGGAGAGAAAGCAACCATGACTTGTTTTATGAAAGGCAGACCCATCAACTGAGAGTTAAAAAACTCAAGTTAAAAAACCCTTTAAATTAAAGCAAAATAATACACTTTGTAAATATGAAACCATTATTTACTGTGTCATGCTGAGTCCCAGAGGAATGAAAGCCAATACAAGTCCAATCAGCAGCACCACCAGGAAGAAGAAATTAGAGCTTGATGCTCTGAAGGGTCTCGATGAAGGTCTACATGTATGCATTAAACTTATCTGGAGGAGGAGAGAAGGGAGGAGGGAACAGATCTCAACCACTTATTTTTCCAGTAAGTTGATCTCTATCCTAACCTAGCCCATCCCCTTCCTCTGGTCACAAATATTAAGGGCTCGACTGTACTCCCTTTGATGTCAATGGACTATTGGGGCTGAGATCAGAATGTTTCATATTCCAGATGAAGCCAAATACTATCCACCACCTTAGGTTTACATCTTCTCAAGAGAAAATTCCTACAGTTATTTTTAGAGCCAGGGCCCCAATCCAACGGGAGATCCCTAGAACTGCCTACAGTCCCACCAACTGCAATGGGATTCTGCCCGTGTGGAACAGCTTGCAGGATCGGGGCCTTACGGTTTGAATCCAAAAGCCCCAACAAGTCACTTAAACCCTTGCAAAATATTAAAATGCCAGCATAGATTTGCTGCTCAAAATTAATTAATCTAAGCTGGTGTAGTCAGATTTCACAACTTCTGAGATAAAGGACACGTAGAACTGACCCTTCTTAAGGAAGGTCTTGGATTTCCATTTTGTTGACTGAACTGAATACATGCCAGCTTGACAAAATTCCTTCTGAGGTCTGAAATCTCAGGTTGGTAAATAAGCCACAGCAAAAAAGTGTTGCAAATTAATTGTGCGTCAAAGCAATGGTTTCTTATGAAATGGACAAATAACTGATGAGCATGCCATTAAATTGTCAGTTTCTAAATCCTTTCAAAGTTAACTATCTACTTTTATTGTTTTTAAACAAAAAAAAAAAAAAAAATCACCACCATAAAAGCACCTCAAAGAAATAACATGGTGCCCTCATTTCTAGTATGCTGCATCCTTAGTATTTTTAATCAATTATATTTCTATCTTATGCAAGTACAAAAACCACAGAGAAGTAGACAATTTACTTCCACTTACCACAAACCTTCATTACCTTTTTTATGTAAAAGACGATAAAATACTTTATAGTTGCTATGGCAGGAAGAAGTGGTGAATAAAAGGCACCAATCCAGCAGATTGTTTGCCCATACACAATTTCCAGTACATTCTCAGGAATTGCAAATTCCTGTAGCCCGCACCACTTAATCACTTTCCAAGAACAATAGGTAACTAGCAACCTAAAAAACAAAACAAAGCACTAGCTTTCAACCAGGCAGAATGAACCGAATTCCCTAACTTTTAAATATACATTCAGAGTAAAGAGAAAAAGTAACATTTAAAAACCATGTTTAACATAATGAAGTCTGAAGAAACCAAATTCCATTGGCAGGCAAGTGTGCAATGGATTGTATCAAGCTATATAGTATTTTTATAATTGCTGTTTTATTTTAAAATGTAAGATCTGGTGAGAAAAGTAGATAAATAGAAGTAATAGTAAAAGGAGCCATCTTAAATTTTTTCAGCAAAAGAATGTTCAACAGGAACAGACACTCACTTTCTAGGAAAATGAACAAACACTGTCTCAGCAAAAATGATTATGAAATCAAAAATCATCAGCTTATACATCTCCTGTCCAACTCGGGATTCCCAGCACTGACCAAAATAAAGAGGAAAAACAGGATTAGCAGAACAAACAGCAACCACCCAGATCGGTCAGAACACAAGTAACTTCAAAATCACTATGATGATAAAGAACTCCTAGCCATGTTTCCAAATTTTGATTATTTTGATTATTGCCCTAAAGCCCATAAACATTTTAAAGACCAACTGTTGGTCCCAATTACATCAAATATAATAATGCTGTTGGGTCTGAGCCTTAACTGGTATTAATGGTCATAGCTCCAATGAGATGGATCTACCCCAGCTGAAGATTTGTCCCACTAGCTCCAATGGAACTCCAATTTTGCCCCAAAAAGAAAACAAGCCATACATAGAGTCAAGAACTTCACTAATTTACACAGTGCTAACCGTATCTCTCCCCAACAGCCTCTCAAGACCTAGCCTACCACTAAAAAGGGGAGGCAGCTCCCAGTTGATGCAGGAGATATACAGCAAGGAAAACTAATGCCTCTCCTCAGGGACATTAAAGAGAAGTAGATCACAAAGGGAACATCAATTCTGAATACATGACAGTCAAGCGAAGCACATACAAAATATCTTTATGTGGATGAGCCAAATGTTTCAACACAAAATCAGCTTACTGGGTAGAGCTCATGATTGTATCCACATGCCTTACACTTGTCAGCACAGGTTAAGATTTGAGTCCCCAGGGAAAACAAGAGAACACCAATGTTGGCCAGCCGCACAAAGACACACCTGGAGAAACGACAAAACCCCACACTCTTACCCCTCAAAACTCACAACAGTTGAGTCTGATCCAACTGGCAATGGGAAGCTATTAAATGTAACAGAATGTTGGATCAGGCCCTTAATAAAAAAGCATTCAACAGTTTTAACTATAGAATAAGCCACTGAATGTATATATATTCATTTCAGTTTCAACAACGTTAAGCTTCTTTAAGTCTTCCCACTTCAGATGGCAGTATGGTCAATGTCCTAGACCACAGCTGTTTCAAATGTAGGCTTTAGACAGTAACATTCCTAGGGCTGCCATTCTCTAACTGCCTTGGGTCTCCAACCCTTTGCTGTTTCTTATCCCACAATACCTTTTGGCACAAAGTACCACTTTGTCCTGTTCCACTTTGGGCTGCGTTCTTGTGATAATAGGGCTAGAGCAGGACAAGACAGTAACATAAGTGAAGCTGATGACTGCACACTGTTGTTATCCCATGCAATAGCTGCTGTCCAGAGAGACAGCGTGAACCTCTCCTGCACTGCCGAGAACTCTGCCAGGACAGTGTCTTTGTCCACCATCCATTTATATCGGTGGGCTCAGCCAACCTTGCCATAGACCACACCACTAAGGGTGTGAAGAGGAGGAAATGACCATATTCCAGAAATGAAAAAAATGCAGTCAGGGAAATCCAGCAGTGGCTGCTCTCTGCTATCCTGGGCAAGGAAGCCAGTTGGCTGCTGTAGGGAGCCACAATGCATTTGCTCCCTGATTTGGGATGTTGCTGCTTGTGACCATTTTAATCTATGAAACAAGCAGCCATGTGCCATCACAATCAGCACTGTGGAAAATCTAGTGACAATAATAATAAACACACTTACCGCATCAGTGTAAATCTGATCTCAAAGGCTGGTGAATACTCTTCAAATCTGATTAGATTTGAAAAAAACAGAGGAGCAATAAAGTTGACCAGGGTGATCACGATAGAAGGCAAGTATTGCACCAAGAGATTACCATCACATGTGTTACTGTCCTACATGGAATGAAGGTAAGAGTGTAATACACGCAAATAAACCTCTCTATGCCTGTTCTCTGCTCAGGCTTCCCATTGGCCTCAGCTGTCCAGAACTCTGGCATCATCTTTCACTCTGATTCCTCCTCCTCCACCCACACCTCCCTCACCTCTGCAGTGCTGTCAATACACACCATCGCCTTGTCCCCATCCCTTCCATAATGGGCACCCAAACCTTCACCTCTGCACACTTGGAACATATGACTGCTCCTCCAAGGCCTCCCTAAGCCCGAGTGTACACACACACACAACTGTGTCTCAGCTCTTTCCCCTCTCCGGCTTCTCACACCCCTTGGCTTCCCCATCACTTTAGGATCCTGCACTCCTTGGGTGAAATCCTGGCCCTACAGAAGACAAAAGCAAAACTCAAAAGGCTGGGATTTCAACCCTTATATTTAAAGCCTCATTCCCTCTACTGTGTGTGGTGCCTTCTCTCAATCTAGTCAAAAACATCTGGGCACTATTACTGCAAGAAACTTTTTATTTTCTATGGTGGACCTACCTGTGGAACAACCTTCCTGCATCTCCCCACATCTGTAACTACTTTTCTCTCCTGCATATACCTCTTGGATTTTGCTCCCCATTTGCTGCTAACTAATCAGTGAGCTGAAAAGTGAATGGGGATTCTCTTTCTATGGAAGATGCTATGCAAGAGGATGTTGCATCACACCAAACCCCTCCATTCCTTTACAATTCTTCACCTTACTCTGCCAAGCATATGTTGATGATTAGCACACTACTAGGCTTTATTTTCACTTTCTTAGACTTACAGTGCAAATATTTTCTTGTGAGTACTTGGTTGCACAGTAGATAGAGTAAAAGAATCCTGACAAAACTGCAAGAACAATGATATTTACAAATATTCTTAGACAGTAGATGCGTAATTTTTCTTCTGTTCTCCTTCCAGCTATTTTTTGCTTTAGTCTTTCTTCTTCCAAGTCTGTCTACAAACCAAAGAAAATTCATATTGAAATGAACAGCCCTCTGATGCAGAGGGAAATGAATATGATTAAGACAAAGAGGTCTATCTTGTTCTTGAGGTTCACATATTTACAGTCTGAATCAAAACTTACTCATGAAGTTTTTCCATTATTCAGTGGGTTCTGAATGGGTCTCTCTCAATGCAAATCCCCTAATCCAGTGATTTTCATCCTTTCAGGTTGGCAATCCCTTCTTCAAAGTAAAAAAATCTTTGCAGCCCCTTTAAATTTACTATAACAAAAACTACCAATGATAACATGTCTATAGTGTGGGTTTCAAGAGGTTGACATGAAAAAACAACCTATAAAGGTGTGTGGAGAATGGGAAGTGAAGTTCTTCGCCTTAGATAGTGATAAAATTGCAATGCCTTGTGACCTAGTCTAGGGGGTCAAACTCAAAACCCACTGGGTGACAATAACTCATCTACACCATCTCATCAGATAATTAAATGGTATGCTCTCTGCGGCAAGAAGCTGGGTTTTTAATTTACTCTCTGAAAACAAACTTTGGGGCATTTCAAAACCAGGTATTATAATAATCTTAAAACCTGATCGCATCAGTGGGAGTTATATTTGAATATAAAAGATATACTCACTAACAAGAACCCTTTCATTTATACTTGATGTAATATATTAAAACCCAATGGGAATTTAAGGCAGGTAAGTTCACTGCTTCAGTGAAGTTCTCTTTGCATCCCCAGAACAAGTACAGTATTCACGCATAAACCTTGATGTGCAACAATGGGAAAGCTGCTATCAGGCCAGTATCAGTTTGTTTACCTAAAGGCTCCATAGCCAGTGCCTCGTGGCTTCCACTGGCTCCGGTTTGCCACTTCCCGCGGTGCCCCTTTGCTGCAAAGGGTGTATGACTGGGTTAACTGGTTAAACATTAGGTTAAGTGGGAGCCGGGAACGCTACATTTACACTGCAGAGTCACAACAGGGGTAGGTGCCAGACCCAGTGAGAGCCGAAACCAAGCCAGGCTGAGTTCCGGCTCATGCCGGGTCCAGCAGCTCCTGTCCGGAGGGGGTCTTGGGCTCTTCGGCACCCACCGCACTTCTGCCTCTAAAAGAAGCACTGAGGAGATGATGCTGGGGGGACCCAGCTTATAAGCTCCTGCTCTCAGATAGAAACACCGAAAGTGGGAGAGGAAATGTGAGTAGTGGAGCAGTTGACTCGACTACCCGATAAGCCTAGGCTTATCGTGTAGTAAGCTGTTGGACTACTTGCTTACATCCCTACGGCAGATCCGCCTCTCTCCCCACCCCACCCCCGCTGTCTTCTACAGAGGAGCAGCCTCTGTATGCGGGGAGCTCGGGTACCCTGTGGACAGAGGCTGGTGTTACCCAGCACTGCTCCCTCTGTATCAGAGGCAGCAGCACAGGGAGAAAGGCGAGGAGTTAGTCTGCTCGAAGAGCTGGTTTTTAAACCAGCTCCCACCTGCCACCCCGCACTGCTGCCTCCAATACAGAGGCAGTAGCACAGGGTGGCAGGGGGCTCCCCAGAAGTGGGACCAGGAATGCACTGGCAGCCAGCTCCTCACCCCCAGGGACTACTGAATAGTTGTGTAACCAGTAATAGTTTGTGCGGTTACACAACTATTCAATTGCACACTAACATCCCTAATACACACTGTCTCGGTATTCAAAAAGGGTAAGAAATAGGAGGAGGAAGGCAATAAGCCATAGACTTCTCTCCAAAGGTCATTTTTTAACCACACAAATGTGGGGGGGGGGGGGAGAAAAATATTACTGTCCACAGAAAACCTCTTCTATTGTTGAAAACCTATCTGAAGGTTTGAATCCTATTGTCTTCATATATGCAAGTGTTACTGAAACACCGGAATGAAAACTGGGCTGCTGTTTTTTTAAAGCAGCAGTGCTGCAATTGGCAAGTAAACTGTAAGGTTCTTATCAAGCAGCTTCCTACAAACATTGCAACCTCACAACCTCTAGTTCTCCTGTTGAGATAAGTAGAGACTAGCATAGGAAGAATGACTGGAGTGTGAGCAAGATGACACAAAAAGCATGTGCTGGATGGACGAAGGCCCTGAAGGTACTGATCCTGCCCGTCTTGCAACAGATCCCTATGTAGTCCAGAGAGCACGTAACAGGATGTGGGATCTTGCTCTCTCTCACTCACACACTGTATGCATGCTTCTCGGACCAAGGCGAAATAGCACACAAAGGAAAAACCAAAACCAGCTACTTACTTTTAGTTCATATTGTAAACTACTATGTTTGAGCCATGAAGCATTCACGTCTGTAATGCAGAAGTCCCAGCCTGCAAAGATTTTGTTGCAGTAACTCTGAAATTGATCTTCCTTACGTATCAAGCTTTGTTTAAATCCTTCCACAGACCTAATAAAAGATATTGCAGTCCTTTGTTCATTCATTAATATTCTTGCCAAAAGCAATTTCTATACTTTTTCCTTTCTGCCCATTCCAAATCTATACAGCAGAAAGCAAAATTTCTACCAGTTGACACACATTAATCAGCACAAACATCTGTTGCCAATTTTTTCATTCAAGCTCTCTCATTAAGGCCTAAGATAAGAAAAAACCCTCAGCTTGAAGTCACTGCAACCCATGAAAACGTAGGTTTTGTGTACTTCAAATATGGAGTTCAAAGTCCTCTCAATTCTTAGCAACCACACATACAAAGACTGGTCACAGTGAGTCCTTCTGTTTTGCCAGTTTTCCTCCCTCTCCAACTCACACGGCCTCTGCACAAAAACTTATTTCAACTTCAATCAAAATATTTAAAAAAAAATCTTTGCATTTGTATTAATATAATGCACTAAGAGCTAACAACTCAAGACTACACAGATAAGGACCTAAAACATCATTATTAATTCATGATCTCCATACCAGGGCTTGTAAGATCATAAAGCTAGAAGCTCAATTTATTATCAGTTTCACTGATATGGAAAGGATGTAGCTTCAGTTAAATCCCTTTTCATCATTTATGGTGTTTTCCTCCTCCATAGCCAATATTCAGTTTGTTCATTCACTTGGGTCTGCATCTCAGATCTAAAGTTTTTGCTTCAGTCCCATCAAAAGCTGACCACCTCCCCCTTCAAAAGCAGCCAACAGAATGGAATTTATTCCGCTTCCTCTACATCAATATCTCTCTGGAGGTATAAACCACCATAAATGATCAGAAGAAAGTTAGCTGAAGCTACACCCTTTCCATATCAGTGAAGTCCAAGAATAATTCACTGTGTTTCCAATATACTGGGATAAAAAGTGAACTGTACAGTATCAAGCAGTAAACAGAAGAGACCAAAAGTTGTCTTTACCTTTTCACTATCCAGATAAGACTTAATGAGAGATACACAAGTGTAGTCAGCAAGTATGCAAGTGGTACATTGTATTTAATGCCACTGAATTGCACCATATCTATTGCATAATGTCCATAAAACAGACTCGTCATTTCAAGGAAACCCTGTGACAGGATGAAATGCACACAACACTGGTCATAACATAAACCACTAAGCTAGCTAGTAAGCATGGTCAAGAGCTTAGTACAATGAGACAAGACTTCTATTTAGGGCCCAAGACAAGCTGCAACAAGTTTGTGGTTCCTAAGTTTTTGCACAGTGTGAACCAGGTTTTGTTAGATTATATCATGTACCCACCTACCTCCCCTTCTATTCACAATACAGTCCTTTGCGAACTCCATAGAACTCCATATACTGCAGTAGAAGACATATTTTTAAAAGCTTTTTTCACTGCAGACAAGCAGGTAGAAATGAGGAGAAAGCACTACAGCATGTGGCCAGCCAACATCTCCTGACCCACCAGGAAGCAGATTTTAGTTTGAAAGCTGCTGCTTGTTGCACACAAAGGTTAAAGCTTTATCTACAATGATGTGCATGTAGCATGCATCATTTTCAAAACTGATCTGAAAAATTATTCTCATAACAAAACCCCTTTGTTGTATTTTACATGCATTAACTTTGGATTTAGAAAAATAAAACAATTTGATTTAATTACTCACAGTGCCAGAGAGCAGATCTATTATGTAACTATAGAAATAAACGAGTCCTTTAGTACCCTTAATTGTATAAATTGTGCATTTCGGCTCTGCAAACAAAGACAGAAGCAAAGTCACTAAGAAAGTAGTAATTTTCCACTTTACCATGAACCCAAGGTAATTCAAACATAAGTATTTGCCTGAAGAAGTTGAAGTTCTCCCCCCTTTAAAATGCTTCACACAAACAATAGTAGACTTATAAGGATACTTACCTATGTTTTTTGGAAGAACTTTAATGTAGCTACTGTTGAAAAATCCATATGTAGAAACAGTGCTAGGAAGTGTTATAAAACTGAACATAAGAATAAATATTATAAAGTTTAACAGGACCAGGAAACGTAGGAAGGAGAAATAGGACTGGACACCAGTGCCAAACTTCCCTGAGAATAGAAAAGAAAATGTCAGTAATCGTAACGAAAAAAAAAAATTACTGCGACTATAAGACAACATTAAAGGGAAAGGGTCCAGAATCTGATCTCAGTCACACAGGGGTAAATCTGAAGGCATGCCACCAAAGCTAGTACTGTTACTAGGACAGTCACGCAATTACAAAAATTAGTCACAGTCAATTGCACTCTAAAACAATAATAGAATACCTTTTATATACCGTATTTTCCGGCGTATAGGGCGACTGGGTGTATAAGACGACCCCCTATCTTTTTAATTAAAAGATAGGGTTTCATCTTATACCCCAGCGCCCCTCCGCCTCCTTTGCTCCCGGTGTCCCTGGTCTGCTGGAGATGGTCCCCAGCAGACCAGAGGCACCGGGAGCAAAGCCGCCAGGAGCGCCTGGGCTGCCCTCCCCCCCCCCCGCCGGAGCCCCTCCGAGGCTTTGAAAGCCTCGGGGGAAGCCGGCGGGGGGGCATCCCAGGCGCGCAGGGGCTGCCCCCCCGCCGGAGCCCCTCCGCGGCTTTGAAAGCCTCGGGGGAAGCCGGCGGCGGGGCTTCCCAGGCGCGCATGGGCTGCCCCCCCGCCGGAGCCCCTCCGCGGCTTTGAAAGCCTCGGGGGAAGCCGGCGGCGGGGCATCCCAGGCGCGCATGGGCTGCCCCCCCGCCGGAGCCCCTCCGCGGCGGCGCGGAGGGGCTCCGGCGGGGGGGCAGCCCATGCGCGCCTGGGATGCCCCGCCGCCGGCTTCCCCCGAGGCTTTCAAAGCCGCGGAGGGGCTCCGGCGGCGGTGCATCCGGCGTACAAGACGACCCCCGATTTTGGGGGGATGTTTTTTAACATCAGAGGTCGTCTTGTACGCCGGAATATACGGTAATTATTATTGGATGTTTTTACATTTTCAAATATATTGATTTCAATTATAACAGAATACAAAGTGTACAGTGCTCACTTTGTTTACTTTTATTATAAATATTTGCACTGCAAAACCAAAAATTGTATATTTCAATTCATTTAATACTATAGTGCAAGTACATTTAATACTATAGTCGCCCCGACTTGCGACCCCCTGAGTTCCGACCCCCCGCACTTACAAAAATGGTTGTAAGTGCGGAAGGGGTGGTTTTTTTTGTTTTTTATTTTAAACACACACACACACACACACACACACACACACACACACACACACACCCTTGTGTCCTCGGCCCATATTTACGATGGCGCACAGCGCCTACTGTAAATGAGGGTTCAAGTTATGACACCCCCAACTTGCAGTGCTTCCCCAGGAACCAATCGCGTCACAACTCGGGGGCCTTCTGTACTACAGTGCAATCTCTTTAGGATGAAAGTTGAACTTACAAATGCATAATTATGTACAAAATAACTGCATTCAGAAATAAAAGCCATGTAAAACTTTAGCGCCTACAAGTCCATTCAATCTTGCTGCTTCTTCAGTTAATCAGATAAACAGGTTTTCTTTATATTTGCAGGAAATAATGCTGTCTGCTTCTGGTTTACAAAGCTTATAATTTAACCTCCGTGCCTCTTGCTCCATATTTGTCATCTGAAGAAGTGGGTTGTGCTCACAAAAGCTCATGATATGATCTACATATTTTGTGGTTAGTCTCTGAGGCTATGTCTACACAGCAACATTATTTCAAAATAATATAGTCCGCATCTACACAGCCAGCAGTTATTTTGACAATGTCGAAATACTGTCAAGCTGGAGGACTTCTTACTCCAACTCCTGTAGCCCTCATTGTACGAGGAGTAAAGGACGTCAGAGGAAGAATGCTCTATTTGAAAATAAGTGCAATGTAGACCCTCCAAATTTCGAAATAAGCTACGCAAATTGAGCTAAGCCCTGATGTACAGATGCGCCCTAAGGTGCTACAGAACCATTGTTGTTTTTTAAACATGTACTGGATCATCATCCAATCATATGAAATATATGGCAGAATACAGGTAAAACACAGAGCAGGAGAAAAACAGTTCTTCAAGGAGTTCAGTCACAAATTTAATTAATGCTTTAATATTTTAACAAGCATCACTGGCATGCAATCATGTCCTCAGGAATGATGACCAAAGCATGAAGTGGCATATGAATGTATAACATATCTGGCATGTAAATACCTTGCAATGCGGGCTACAAAAGTGCCATGCGAATGCCTGTTCTCATTTTCAGATGGCATTGTAAATAAGCAACAGACAGCATTATCTTCCATAAATGTAAATAAACTTGTCTTAGTGACTGGCTGAAGAAGTAAAATTGAGTGAATGTATAGGTGCTAAAGTTTTACACGGTTTCATTTTTGAGCATAGTTAGGTAACAAAAATCTACAGTTTTAAGTTGTGCTTTCATGATAAAGAGATTGCACAATAGTACTAGTATGAGGTGACTTGAAAAATACAATTTCTTTTATCATTTTACAGTGCAAATATTTGCAAAAAATAATATAAAGTGAGCACTGTGCACTTTGTATTTTGTGTTGTAGTTGAAATCAATATATTTGAAAGCATAGAAAAATATCTACAATATTTAATAGATACTCATACCTATATCTATATTTAAAAGCCTGACTAGAGACATTTCTCTATACCTTTAACTAATAACTGCCTTCATACATCACAGCAACCTGCAAAAAAAAGGGACAAACCCAGAGTCCCCTCTGAATTTGACTTGAAATCTAAGTACATTTAAGGGAATTGAAACTAGTGTCACTTGCACCCTCTTCTGGGCCAGTAAACAAAATTACATCAGTTTAAACACTCTTCCATTCAGACTCACTCATTGATGTGCCATTTACATTCCCTTACACATCACTTCTCAATATAGTCCTGAGTCTGAGTGAGCACACAGAAATCTAATTTTGCATAACTAACACTTCAGGGAGCTATAACCCAGGTATAAGTAGGGCAGGGGGACTATAACTTACCCATTTACTTGCTTTTTCTAAGACAGCTCTAACACCTCTCTCTTCCACTCCCTTGTAAATGATTCCCTCAAACTCAGGGTGCCAAATTGAAAGGCAATGTGTGAGGGAAAGTTGCACAAAAAATGACAATGATGGGTTGCAAGACGGAGGCAAGATAACTTATATCAAGGGGGCCAGAAGTAGATGAAATCTGCATCAGCTTAGACTCACATGAAGTGCTGAAGCTTGAATGGGCATGGAGTAAGGGCAAAGAAACCTTATCAGGGCAGCAGGGAGACACTGATGCCAACTGTGCCATGGTGTACCTATTCTGTAGACTTCAGTCTTCAAGATATGCCAACTTATCTTCCAAGCAAAATGCACACATCTGCTGATCTACACACTAACAATACTGCACTCTTAATAGCAAGGTAAAGCAGAAAATTGAAGTATAAAGGGGATAGGTAATACCTTCAATGCTACGAATGTCATGTCTCCAAAGTTCCAAGTAAGATGACAGCTCCTTAATTTCATCTAGGAATTTTTTCCATGATCTATTCCTGTTCTGCTTCCACTGATCCCATCGAGATAGATATTTAACATTTGCTTTCTGGACAGCCCTAATAATATAAATTAACAAATTCCTAGTCACAGAGAGAGGCTTTTAGGGAGCGGGGTACATGCATGCATGCATTCACACAGGGCCTAGCACCACAATATGAATAAATAATAGTAATGTATGCAGGTCCCACCTAAGCTATATTGGAACAGGGTCAGGTTCCAGCCAATAGCCCTAGGAAGCAAAGGAAGAGGTTCCCTCTCCTATGAGCAGTGAGCAAAACAACCCATAATAAAAGGCTCCAGTATAATTTATTTATTAAAAATATAAATGAAAAATGACAAATACATCTCTCCTATTCGACTTCAGAATAATTTGTCTCCTTTACTGTGAAATAAAAATGGAGCAATCTAAAGATAACTAGTGCCAAATTGTGAGAGAAGGCAAACTGGAGTAGGAACATTCCAACAGTCCAACATCACTTCTCTCTCTTGATTAATGCACTACTAGGGGGCTGTGGCTCCTGCTTGCTACGCTCACCAACCCCTGCCCCAGGAATAGGTATCTGGCTGGGGGAAGGGTGCAGGAGCAGGCTGGGGCGCAGGATCTTGGTGGAAGGAGTGAGGAGGCTGGGGGTGCAGGGTCTCGGTGGAGGGGGTATATGAGGGTGCAGGGTCTTGGCAGACCGGGCTGAGGCAGACCCGGCTTTCTGCCCCCAGCCACTGGGCTGGGGCCAGGCTGAGGCCACACCAGCCCAGGCTCTCCCCCTACAGCCGCTGAGGGAGCCAGGCCAAGGCAGCTAAGGCTCTCCCCTTGGATGCCAGAAAGGTCTAAGGCCGCAACACAGTAGCCCTGGCTCTCTATCCAGCCACCAGGGAGGAAAGGGCCAGGCTGCAGCGCAACAACCCTGGCTCTCCACATGGCTGCCAGCAAAGGCAGGGCTGGGAGTGTGTGGAGCTTGGCTCCAGGGGCAGGGCTAGGGCTTGCCTTCCACAGCTAGGCTTTCATGGCTCATGCCTAGCCCCCTAGCCTATGGACACAGATGATGTCATTGTCATCCTGCGCGGGAAGGGGGGAGAAGCAGGACAGACACACACACAGACTCCGTTCCCCAGATGTCCCTAATTCAGGAACATCTGTGGTATGGACCCCAGCAGGCAGAATCAGCTCTGCATGCTGCTGCTCCCCTTCCTCCCAGCTAACGGCCTGCAGCTTTTCCTCACCACTCCTATAGCAGTGGGGGGCAGGGAGGGAAGAGGGGCTGGAAGCAGCTGGGGGAAAGAGAGCACCAGGTAAGCACCCTACCTCCATCACCCTCGCTTCCTTCCTGGCCCAGCAAAATATTTAACCTGGCAAACTCTGTTTCCCAGGACTGCCAGATTAAAGAGGTTCAAGTGCATCACTTGGGGCCTGTCTATATTGGGGATACCTTAACCAGCTCTAAAACTGGTTAGAGCCACAGTACAGACTCATTATTAGACAACTTAAGGTAGCCTTTCCTGTTTATGCTAAACCATTTTCAAACTGGTTCTGCAAAATCACTGCAGGACACATCTAGACTTCAAGCTAGAGGTCTAAATTTCAGTTCAGTGTGTACCAAACAAAGGCTCTGATCTTGCAAGTATCTATGCTTGTGAGTGGCTTTGTGTACAAGTAGCCCCACTGAATTACTCACGTGCTCGTTTGTAGTATTGGGACCGAAGACACCAACACACAATCCCATGTGTGGTGCAGTCAGTATAGTTTCCCTTCTCTACTCAACTGGACACTGAACTGATAGTTTGGTTGAACCTAATTTGCATTAAATGAATAGACAACAGCTGACCCCATCTCTAACTGTGACTCCAGTTACCATCGCAGGATGTCAGCTTGCAGAGAGGACAGGCCCCAGCACGTCTAGTTCCAACAGGCACTCTGGAGAATGACATTGTTGTGTTTGGCTTGCATTGTAGAGACGGGGCAGGCAATGATGAACACTATGGAAGTTTGGTGTTGTTTTCTGGGGCACTTAACAGTAGTATCACTTATCATTGCACAACTGCCACGCTGAGCAATTTGTTGCTACTAGTGACTGATACCATGGAAGTGCTAAAGCTCCACCAGGGCCCCAGTGTGCCAGGCACCTGTAAGTTGAACTCATAGGCCTAAGCACCAAATAAACTCCATTGCCCCAGCAGCCAGCTCAGCCAGTCCCCCTTTTCCTTAGGTTCTTGCTTTATTTCTTCAAACACCAATTCAACACATCAAACATGATATGACATTATGGGTTCTGACACCTGGGGGAAGAACCCCAAAGAATGAGCTATTGAACCACGAGTGTATACTTAATACACTTTTATAGTGCAATAATGTGCTAAGGAATCATAAAACTGCTTGGCAAAGATTATAATTTACTTGAATTAAGTTTTAGTCATTAGAAAACAAAAAAAAGTGTTTCGTTTGCAACCATGCCTCTCTTTTTCCTGATTAGTATCACTTAATCTCTGTTCTTCATTAAAAAAAAACTTAGTTTCTATTAAAACTGAGTGCTGTTAGGTATAGAGCAAGTCCTTGGCTAACAGAACAGGCCAGCATGTACATAGTCTCAAATTAAACAAATGTAATTTGTGTTTGTGTGTGTCTCCAATGAGAGGGACTGACCACTGCAGACACACGTCTCTGGGAACTTGGGATGCGCACTTAACTTCAAGGTAAGGTTAAGATGAGAAGAGTCTCAAGGAGTTTGCTGGTGAGGTGGCAGGCAGCTGACAGTCTAAGCTCCAGCAAAACTCACTCTTACTAGGGCAGAGTAGAAATACAGTGGCTTATGATTCTTAGTGCCTTGAGGTGAGTGTCACTTGCAAGCTGTGTGCTTGTGCAGTCACCCAGGAGAGACTAAACTGCCACCCAGCTGATTAGCAGAGCATCCACAGCTGGCAACATGTGTGCCTACTAGTGATGCACATCCACACATGCCTCAGTGCACAAACATTATTCCATACATCGATGTAAAAATTAGAGAGAGCATAGCTCACGTGTCCTTTTTCCCTCACCCCAGGCTCTCCTGCAGAGACCTACCTACTTCCTACAGACTTACACATCCCAGACTATCAGCCTGGGAACCTGCTTCCCTCTCCATCTTGGACTGTTCCCTGCAAGTCAGCCATCTTGAGTCATATCTAAACTAGGTCCTGTCTAGAGACTCCTGCAGGAACCTTTCTACTCCCTGTAACTTTCGCTGGTCTTTGTGGGAACCAGGGATCTATCTGTTCATCTCTGGTCTCCCAGCCTCAGCTGGAAACCAGCTTATTAGTCATAGATGAGACTGTTGCACAACTCCCCTTAAAGGGCCAACCATCTTGTGACAGTGCTGTACAAGCATGTAACAAAAAAAGTGCCAACTTAAAGACCTCACATGGTACACAGAAAGACAAGAGACAACAGAGGTGAGGGGAATTATAAGAAAACAAGAAATGATTACAAACAGTACGATAAGCAATGTTATCACCCACCAGCTGCCAAGTTTTTTGCTGACTCCATCAGAGAAGCAAGTTCAAGGAAGGGCTTGAAGGAAGACAATGTGGTAGCTTTGCAGGTGCTTACAGAGAGCTCCATCCATATGCACAAGAGGTAGCGTGAGAGAAAGCACAAAGGGGCTTATTGGACAATGTGAGAACAAGGCTATTGAGATTAACACTGTTGGCAGAGCAGAACTCAACAGCTCAAAACAGATAAGAGATGGTGGACGGGACAGATTTAAGCCATGAAGGGCCTTAAGAATATAGAACAATATTTGTGCTTGATGAAATGCAGCAGGGGGAGCCAGAGTTATATTCACCTGGCAGTAATAATAGTTCACTTACTCTTTGATTCACCCACTCCCTTAATTTCCTGCAATTATTCCTCACATCAGGCCAGACTGAAGTTATTGGGACTTCTCTTGTGAATAATTACTGCTCACAAGTGCGAGCAAGGAGTTCACAATCAGACCCATAGTGATCTTTTCAAATTTCTAGTTGATAGAATGGATTTTAATATACTACATTTTGGCAATACAAGGCTGGACAGCTGCTTTTTAATGCAATATTTGGTTTGGTGCAAGGATCTCGGAAGTGGACTTAAGTCTTACACCCAGGCTCATTGACTGGGCGGGGGAGGGAAGAGGAGGGAGAGGAGCCAGAAATTCAAAGGGCCCATGGCTCCTGGCTTCCACTGCTACTATCATAGGAGCTGGTGCCCTGGGACATTTAACTCATTGCTAGAGTGCCATGCATCACGCTCTAGGCATTGACAGGCTCTCAGGACTCACTGGGGAGAGGTAGCAGGGTAGCTGGCTACCTCAGGTCCCACCCCTTCCTGATGCACAGAGCTGGTCCCCTCCCACCTTGCCCAGGTGCCCGGCAAGTCTGTCAGCTTCCCTGCGTATACCATTTCAGCCCTCCATAGCGTACACACTGCACCCATTTAGAGAAGGAGAACATTTAAAAAAAAAAATCTACTGAGCCAACCTTAGTCTTCTCTTCTCCGGAATATTTAATGCATATTCTCTTATTGATCGAACCAATGCCTCATTTTCCACTCCTGTTCCTTCAGCAAGATTTCTAGTCTGTCCAACAGGTGGTCTCACAGAGCCACGTGTGTTTTGTCGTCTATCCTGTGTTCCTCCAGCACCTCTCTGCCTCAACACAGACCGATAGCTTGGTAATTCTTGCAGAAAGGTAACAGGTGGTGATGTATGATCTGCATCAGGAAAGAAAACTTCTGAGGAAAAAGAAGAGGAAGGAAATGAACTTAAGTGTAAAATATGGTCAAAATAATAACCGGGGTAGGGAATACATATGAAATGTACAATAATACATAGAGAGAAAGAGCACTGCTGCAAATTGCAAAAATTCTTTCACTGCCATAAGGGCGGAAAGATGTTAAATGGATACTCTAGCCAATGAAAGTTAGAGATGCAAAAGTGTAAACACATACAGATAACTGGTGAACCTGAGCTCATTGGTTAACCTTCATGGTTACATGCCTGCCCCCTACCCCAGCACTGCTGCCTCTGATACAGTATCAGAGGCAGCTGCATGGGGGATGCTATAGGGCTGTTGCTACACTTGAAAGGCGAAAGTGTCATGTGGAGCCTGGGGTCAGCAGGGGAGTTCCCAGCTGATCCTGCGCTCCATGCAGTGCTGCCACTTTGAAACGCCTCATGCAGCCTGGTGACACCCAAGCTGGCCCCAGGCTGCATGCGGCATTTCACGTCCCAATATGGTGGCTACTGTCGACTTGCGATGCACTGTGGATAGCTATCCCACAGTTACTGCATCCCTTTGCATTCTGAGTTATGGTCCCAGCATGCACTGGGAACAAGACTGTGCATCAGGTGGTTCTGGGTACATGTTGTCAGCCACCCATAATGCACTCATCTCCTATTTCCCCCCCCCCCCTGCTTGAAAGCAACAACAAACAGTCTCTTCATGCCTTTTTTCCCCTGGTTATCTGTGCAGACACTATAGCAGCATGAAAACCATCATGAATCTCATTGAGCATCAAAGCATTATGGCAATCATATTAACCACTCCCAGCTGTCACCTTCCTGTGGCAGAGACCTGCATTTCTCCCCCTTTTGCCAGGACTTTTTCCACTGTGATCCTTATGCTGGAACATATCCAGAGTCCACCTAAATGAGGAAGACTCTTGGGAGGCCATGAACATACTCTTCTGCACACATCAGTTGAACAACTGGCAAATGCCACTGGCATTTGATCTTCTGGATACGGTGGAACACCGGTTCTGTTGCCATCAGACAAACACAGTGGCTGCGTCTAGACTGGCATGATTTTGTGGAAATACTTTTAACGGAAAAGTTTTTCCGTTAAAAGTATTTCCGCAAAAGAGCATCTAGATAAGCACGGATCCATGGCCAGTCTAGACACGATTTTGCACAAGAAAGCCCCGATCACCATTTTAGCCATCAGGGCTTTTTTGTGCAAAACAATTCTTCCCTGTCTACACTGGCCCTCTTGCGCAAGTACGGCTTTTTTCCCCGAGCGGGAGCGTGAAAGTATTTGCGCAAGAAGCACTGATTTTGTACATTATAAAGTCAGTGCTCTTACGCAAATTTAAGCAGCTAGTGTAGCCAGCTGGCAAGTTTTTGTGCAAAAGCAACTGCTTTTGTGCAAAATCTTGCCAGTCTAGACGCACCCATGGTGGGACCACATAACTATGAAGGTATGGGGCAATCAGCTGTGGCTGCAAAACTTTTGCACGTGCAAAGCCAATTTCATAAAAGTTTGTGAATTGCTTTCCCCCATCCTGAAGCACAGCAATATCAGAATGAGACCTGCTCTGGCAGTAGAGAAGCAAGTGGCAATAGCCCTGTGGAAGCTTGCAATGCCAGACAGCTACTGGTCATTTGGGAATCAAATTTGGAGTGGGGAAATCTACAGTGTGAGCTGTTGTAATCCAAGTAGCCAAGGCAATCAAATAACCTTCTGCTACAGAGGGTAGCGACTCTGGGAAACACGTAGGACACAGTGTAGGGCTCTACCCCAATTGAGTTCCCTAACTTTGGTGGGGCAATAGATGGAACACACATCTCCATCTTGGCACCCGACCACTTTGCCAGGGAGTACATCAACTGCAAGGGATACCTTTCAGTGATGCCGCTGGCACTGATGAATCACAAGGGCTGTTTCACTGACATCAACATGGGGTGGTCCCAAAAAGTGCATGATACACACATCTTTAGGAAATTCTGCCTCTTCAGAAAGCTGCAAACTGGAACTTTTTTCTTAGACCAGAAAATTACTATTGGAGGCATTGAAATGCCAATAACGGTCCTCGGCAGCCTACCCCTTGCTCTTGTAGCTCACAAAGCCGTACACAGACAGCCTAGACTGCAGTAAGCAGTTTAAATGCAGGCTGAGTATGTTCAGAATGGTGGGAGAATGTGTGTTTGGGTAATCAAATGGGATTGTACATCCCTAATAAGCTATATAGAATGCATGTAGGTTCTTTTGTTGTTTTAAGGTGTTTTCTCTGTTCCGTTTTCACCTTAAGAATAACTGTGCTTGCTTAGAATGGGCTGTGTAATAATTTTCAACCACTGGCTATTAATCTATTCATAGCTACTGGAGAGGAAGCAAACTGCAGACACTGGCCTGTTTAGGCAGTCTGACTTCCTTGAGATATCACACTGTTGGACAAGGGACCATGCAATCTGGAAAAAGCCCTGGCAAAAGGGGGAGAAATGCAGGTCTCTGCCACAAAAAGGTGACAGCTGGGAGCCAGAAAGCTGAGAGTGCTGTTGGTAAACAGAGGGGAAACACAGATGTGATCGCTGAACTTCGATAGGTGGGACTGTCCCATCATTCTTCAGGCCAAATTCTGTTCTCGGATTTACATGTGCAGCTTTCACCAAAACAACAGAAAGGCACAGCTCCTGAACTACCCCTTTTAGTCAGCATTTCCGCAAATATTACCCACAGCAGAGAGAAACAAAGGGCCTGGCTTCCCCTTGCAGTCCGTTACAGCAGTTCAACACCAGAGCCAAAGAGTGTAAACCCCACCATACTGATTCATCAGTGGTTGTAGAGCAGCACCACCTAATCTAGAAGCCCCACTCCCCACCCTAGACCCGCTGGGCTAGGTGCTGCACAAACCCACCCTCTGCAGCACTTCCCACTGGGGTACAGGTGGGCAGAGCCTCAGTGTTGCCAGAATAACCCTCCTCCTCCCACCAGCCTGTCTCCGAGTCTCTCTGTTTTCAAGCTGTTGAAATGAAGAGCCCAGAACCCCCCAGAAAAGAAACTGAAATTTTGCTTATTTCATGCGTACGTGACTTAACGGCGGTTGGCTCCTTGTTTACTTACCAGCCTCACGCTGCGGGTAGCTTGCGATAAGAGGCGGCACGGGCGGAGTGCACACCAGGCACAGGGAGAGCCTGGCTCTAGGGGCTTCGCTTGGCCCTGGGCTTATCGGGAAGACCGGGGCGCTCATCTACAACGGGGGGTGGATTGGCGACAACCCCGCCCGCCACAGAGTGCGTGGCCCGAGCAACTGTTCCCCAGGCCACGCACAACCACCCTGCCCCGCCTCGCACGCTCTGCAGCCGGCCCGGGGCGCGGATCCGAGTCTCCTTTCCTAGCGCTGCGGCCGGGAGCCCAGGCCGCCTGCCAGCCTCTTACCATCATCCTGGCTGCCACAGCTGAGCAGCCGCCGGGCCTGCTGCTCGCTCATGCTGCCCGCGAGCCGCCGCCGGAGAAGCAAGAGTCGCGGCTTGGCCCCGGGTTCCAATTTCCGTGCGTCACAGAGCCAATGAGAAGCGCGCGGCCACTGTGCAGTCAGGGCGGGGCCTCGCGCACTGGTGGCAGCCAAGCCCCGCCGCTCAAAGCAGGAGGAGGAAATGCAGCCAGTCCCGGGCTTGCCTCCTTGCGCTGGGTCTCTCACGTCTTGGTCCGCACAGACCGACCTCTACTGTCTGTCTCCTAAGGAGCATCCTGCCCCTACCGTGTGTGTTCAGACGGAGCAGCCCCATGTTGACATTCAAACTCATGTGAAAATGAGGCAGGACTGAATTCCTTCAGACCCGAAAGGTTTTCTCTCTCCGGCAGGGAGGTCACAATAAGAACATCCCATAATCGCCAGAGCAGCAAACTTTACCTTTTCCAGCAAACTCCTACTCATTGTCCCAAATATCCTTTCCGCTTAGCAGACCTGACACCTTCCTCGGGATTTAAGAGTTGTGTTATGAATGAAATTGGCAGTGGGGTTGGCTGGGAAATTAAAGTGATCAGGGTCCCTACTTAGGGTCCAGTGTGGATCTTCAGGACTCTCAAAAGAACTCAAGAGTGGAAGCTTTTAAAGCAAGGAGGGGGGGATTAATCTGAGCCCTTCTTTCCCTTGTCTCCTATCTGTCATAAGTGTCACAGTTTCCAGTATTTCATCTTTGCCTCTCCCTCTATTTTTTCTCTTCTAAGAATGTGCATATCTCTGCTGGTTATAGCCTCCTTCAAAGAGAAAGCCAGCTCATGCCAACAAACATAGGGCTAAGTTAAGGTGGACAGTGGGCCTTGATCCTAAAAGCCATCAGAGCAGGGAGGTAGCCATCAGCAGAGCTGAGGGACTTCCCAGAAATCTAGGAGAATAACAAAGTAACAGCTGACACAGGTAGGTAGCTAGCTCACTAGCACTGCCTGCTGGACATGGCTGGAGTAAACGCACTGACAGCTTGAAAATGAGAAGCTTTTCTCTGAGTTTTATTAATGATTTTTATGGGGGGGCGGGGCTTAGGGCATTTACCTATGCATTTACCTCTTTAAAAAGGTGGTTTCTGGGACCTACCTGAGGTATATTAAAATCCCCAGTAATGACCAATGAGATTACATTATCTGGAGAACATATTTATGGAGAGGGCCCAAAAAGGAAGGGGCTTGGGCTATCTAACTCAAAGAATAGGTAAATCTGATTAAAGAATCCTAAGCACTATAAGGAATTGTTTATTTTGTTACTATTCATTTAGGCTACGTCTACACTGTGAGTTTTTGTGGCAGAAAATATGCTAATGAGGGACTCATTTGCATGAGTCGTGATGTCATTATCATATTTTCTGCCGTTTCTTTTTGCGCAGAAGGTTTTTGCGCCAAAAGAAGCAGTGTGGATGTTTCCATTTTGCGCAAGATCCTTATGCCTCTCTGGGACAAACATAAGGATATTGTGCAAAATGGGGTTTTTGCGCAAAAAGGAAACATCCACACTGCTTCTTTTGGCGCAAAAACCCCTTGCGCAAAAAGAAATGGCAGAAAATATGCTAATGACATCACAACTCATGCAAATGAGTCCCTCATTAGCATATTTTTTGCCACAAAAACTTGCCTGAGGCTACATCTACACTACAAGGTTTTTGTGCAAAACCGTCCACACCTCAAGCACGTTTTTGTGCAAGAAAATCTACAATCAACAGAACCAGAGGGCTTCTTGCGGGATAGGTATACCTCCTTCTATGAGGCGTAACTCCTTTTTGTGCTACAGCTCTTGCTCAAAAAGACATGTGTGGACTCTGCAGGGGGTTCTTGTGCAAAAAGAGCCTATCCAAAAACGCACAGGTGCTCTAATGGCCATTCTGTGAATGGCAATCAGAACTTTCTTGTGCAAGAGCATCCATGCAGTGTGGATGCTCTCTTGCACAAAAGCCCATCGCAAACGCGATGGGCTTTGAGGTGTGGATGCGCTTTTGCGCAAGAACTTTTCCACAAAAGACTTCTTGTGCAAAAACCCTGCAGTGTAGACGTAGCCTCAGTGTATTATACTGAGAGACGGGGAAAGCTTATTTTAAGAAGACTGCTTCTAATAGTGAAGGACACCTGAGCTTTTATAAAGAGTACTAGGGCACGAACTTTTAACAGTATAAGGAAACAAAAAAAAAAAACCCTCCTAAGCTCTAGTAAACTATTTTGATTTCTAGAGTTGTTCTAACTTAACCATGACAGTGGAAAGCAGTATCCAGGAATAGCTGCAAACTTTTGTCTTTGAAAACTTTCTGTGTGTTTGTACAGAAGTAACAACCCCCTAGACTGTATTTTACATATTCATCTGAACTTCCTTGTTCTGCTGTGGGTTTATAAAGGATGATTAGTACTTACAGGCATGAGCAAACGCTTGTGATCACTATCTCAGTAGGTGCGCACCTAATTTAGTTATGCTTACATTACTGCAAAGAGGCAGACTGTATAAACATTAAACTAAGAATAGGCCAGACAGATTTTTTTAAAGGTGCATTAATTCCAGGAAAAAAAATCTATTCTGCAATAGCACAGCCTAACAAATACCAAAGCCTAGATTCCGTGACTATCAATGTGGACAGTTTACCCACCCATGCAGAACCCCATTGAAATCAATGTTTCCAGTTCTTGGGTTTGTAAAAAAATTATTCTTGAAAACCCTGAATGTTGGGTCTGATTTTATCAGGCAATGATTTCTTGATTCTGCAATTTTACTCTCATCAGGTGGACTCTTTAAAGTGTTCTCCTGGAGAGTTTTCAATGGAAACAGTGCAGCACTGGGTTTGAATAAAAGGAGTTGTCTATGGAACTGAGTAAGAACTCTATAAAACAGAAGTGAGACAGGTTTTCAGTAGATGGAAAGATACAAGGAAACAAACCTGGAAAATTATATCTTTTAGTTTTAATGTAAAGCTAGAGTTGGTAACAGGTAAAGGCATGTTTATATTAGGTTTGATCTGAAAGTTTTCCTTTAATCCTGTGCTCAGCTTTGCACAGATAACTTACTTTCTGGAGTAGCTTAATAATTAGATTTATGAAAGTTACCTGCAACAGGAAAAGTAAAATATATTAATTCAATAATAAGAAATTTGTGCTAAATCCAGTAATCATTTGTGAAAGAGTGTCTAATCAGAGAATTTCTAATTAGCTATGCTAATAACCAAATTCTTCAAACCACATGCCCCTCTGATGGATTCTCTGTAGCAGACATGAGTGAGTCGTTACTGAGTAATGCTGTAGGCTTTCAGGGTGATTAGGTAATGAATCACACGTGGAAAGAGAAACATCATAACTCTTCTACTTGTGATTAGTTACCTAAGCAATCCAAAGTCTCACTCCGGTCATCTCAAGAAGTGGGCTCTGCCCACGAAAGCTCATGATACCATCTACATATTTTGTTAGTCTTTAAAGTGCTACCAGACTCTTTGTTGTTGTTTTTTGAAAGGTAGCCGTTAGTTGTAACTTTAAAAATGAGTAGTCCTATAGCACTTTAGAGACTAACAAATATGTACATATATACAGTGCTTTTTTTGGTAAGAAAAAAGGTGCCAGTACTCCAGGTTCAAAGTTGTTGAGCCAAAAAAAAAAAAAAAAAAAAGCCTGTGCCGGGGTCAAAACGCGATCGCGGCCCCTTTAAAAGCTGTGTGTCCCGAGCTGCCCAAGGAAAATGCGAATAGATGCCAGTACACCAGAAGAGAATACCATTCAATTAAGGTATGCTGGGAAAATAGGCGGCGGTATGCTATCCTGGGGCATACTGTCACAAAAAAAGCACTGCATATATATACAGGCAGTCCCCGGGTTACGTACAAGATAGGGACTGTAGGTTTGTTCTTAAGTTGAATCTGTATGTAAGTCGGAACTGGCGTCCAGATTCAGCCGCTGCTGAAACTGACCACCAGTTCTGACTTACATACAGAATCAACTTAAGAACCCCAGGCGTCCCCAAGTCAGCTGCTGCTGAAACTGATCAGCAGCTGATTCCAGGAAGCCCAGGGCAGAGCAACTCTGCCTGGGGCTTCCAGTAGTCAGCACTGGTCAGTTTCAGCAGAAGCTGACTTGGGGACGCCTGGGGCAGAGCAGCTTGGGTGCTGCTGGGTTGCTCCAGTAGCGCCGCGCTCCTCGGTGCTACTGGACCAACCCAGCAGCACCCCATCTGCTCTGCCCCAGGCGTCCTGATTCAGCCGCTGCTGAAACTGACCAGCAGCGGCTGAATCAGGACCTGGGGCAGAGCAGCTGGGGTGCTGCCGGGTTGGTCCAGTAGTGCCCAGAGCGGCGCTGCAGGACCAATCGGCAGCGCCCCAGCTGCTCTGCCCCAGGGTCCAAAACAAAAGCCTGGTCTGCTGGGGGGGGGGCACACTAACTGCGCTCCGCCCCAGCAGACCAGGGACACGGGGAGCAGAGCCGCAGCGGCAGCGGGGTGCCACGCCTCTGAGGCTTTGCTCTGGCAAAGCCTCAGAGGCGCGGGACCCCACCGTGGCTGCAGCTTCAGTCCCGGTGCCTGTGGTCTGCTGGGGACGGTCCCCAGCAGACCACAGGCATCGGGACTGAAGCGGCAGCAGCGGCGGTTCCCCGCGCTTCTGAGGCTTTGCTCTGGCAAAGCCTCAGAAGCGCGGGAACCCGCCCGGTGCCCCTGGTCTGCTGGAGACGGTCTCCAGCAGACCAGGGGCACCGGAGCAGCTTACGAACGGGGCTTTCTCGCCCCGGAGCTCGCAGGTAGCAATCCGCCACCTCAACCTCCGGGACGAGAAAGCCCCGTTCGTAAGTGCGGATCCGACATAAGTCGGATCCGCGTAAGTCGGGGACTGCCTGTATAGAGAGAGAGAGAGAGTGTATCATGAGCTTTCATGGGCAAAATCTCTTCCTTAAATGAGCAGAGCAAATAAGCAATGGTTTCAAACCATTTTATTCAACTAAATGCATTGTTTCAAACCATTTTATTAACATTAACTAATCTTCAAGCTACACTATAAAGTAGATAAGGCAGTTGGTTTTCCTCAGTTTAAAATGTGGACAACTAGAAACATTGCCTCTGCTAGGTGAAAAGATGTATACATAATGGAATCAAGGTAAATTGTAGCTTTAACATGTTACTTGGTTGGTTGAGAAATATACTGATGCCTGTGTGCTAGGGAAAGAGGTATATTTTAAAGGGCCCAAGACCGCACAGTAAGGCTATGTCTACACTGCAGGCTTCTTGTGCAAGAACTTTTTGCACAAGAGTTCTTGCACAAGAGCGCATCCACACTGCAGAAAGCAGTGGATGCTCTTGTGCAAATACCTCCCCCCTGGAACCACTTTGGACAGGGCAAAAGATCACCAGTCCTTTCTGCAGGCGGGTGTCGGAGCCCCGCTGAGAGACAAGCTTAAAGAGATCTCCCTGGTCAGTTGTTTCTCTGCTGCTGTGTGCTTTGGAACCTCTCCTAGGGGCTGAAAGCTGTAGCAGTGCTTGTTGTGGTTGCCCTCAGCCTCTTTGGACGCCACAGCTTTTGCCTTAGTGCCTTTGGGGACTTTTGCCTTCGTCCTCTTGTGCTATGAAGCCAGAGGTGGCCCTGTGCCTGCTCTGGCCCCACACGGCCAATGGAGTGCATGCAGATGCTCCTCCATGCTGCCATGCTACTCCTGCAGGAGCTCGAGCTCAATCTGGACTTTCTCTCCCTGGATGCGGTGGCTTTGCTGTGGCATCCCTACCCTACTATGGAAGGTGATACTGGAGACTCAACAGCAGTTCTGACTGGTGGGACCAGCTGGTCCTGAAGCATTGGGATGACCAGCAGTGGCTCCGAACTTCAGGATGCGGAAGCAGACATTCCTGAAGCTGAGTGCCTGGCTCGCCCCTGCCCTCTGGAGACAAGATACCCAGCTGCGACCCGCCATCCCCATGAATAAGAGGCTCGCCATTGCCCTGTGGAAACTGGCCTCCCTGGACAGCTACCGTTTGGTGGCAAACCAGTTCAGGGTGGGCAAGTCCACAATTGGTGCCAAATTGATACAGGTAGGGCCCAGGGGGAAGGGAAGAATCCAGGCTGGGGGGGGGGGGCGGTGGGGGAAGCCCCATCACCCAGGCGGTTGTGCCGTCCCTCCCTCACATAGGCCTGCTGGTGGGGGGGAACCTCCAGGGCAAGAGGGCCCTGGCATGTTTGGGGACAGAGGCCATCAGAGGGAGGCAGACATCCCCCAAGGGCTCATGCATCCACCCTGTCTCATTCTGTGTGCCCTTCTGCAGGCTGTCAGAGCCATCAACGACATCCTACTCGAGGGTCATCTGCCTGCGTGACATGGATGCAACTGTGGCTGGCTTTGCTGTCTTGGTGTTCCCCAACTGCGGGGAGCCGAGGATGGGACCCACATCCTCATCCGAGCACCAGAGCATCGAACAGCCCACTTTATCAGCCGGAAGGGGTACTTTTCCATGGTGCTCCAGGCCCTCGTGGACCATTGTGGCCACTTCACAGACATTAATGTGGGGTGGTCGGGCAGGACACATGACACCCACATCCTCCGAAACTCCAGCCTGTTTTGTAGGCTGAAGGCAGGCACTTTCTACCCCCCAGCGGGAATTGATGGTTGGGGATGTCTGCATGCCACTGTGCATCGTGGGGGACGCGGCCTACCCCCGAAGTTGTGGCTGATGCGGCCATACACCGGACGCATGGACCTCAGCCGGGAACGATTCAACCTGCACCTAAACAGGGCCCGCAACCAGGTGGAGTGCACCTTTGGCTGGCTGAAGGCGAGATTCCGTTGTCTGCTCACCCGTCTTGACATGGGTGAACAGAATATCCTGGATGCGGTCTCAGCATGTTGTGTGGGGTGGATGGCAGGCGAGGGCTGGCAGTTCGAGGCCCACCACTATGGGGTGCACATCTGAGAGGCCCTCAGGGAGATGTTCTCCCAGGTCCCACAGTAGGTCGCCTCTGTCTTGCATCCACATTTCCCTTGCATCATCCCAAAACAGGAAACATACAAAGTTAGTCCAGACTCACCAGTCTACAGCTGCTGCTTGAACTGCATGCGTCTCCACCACATCGGTCTTCACTCTTTAGTTATATTTCTGCATTATTTAAACTATTTAGTTTAGTTTTCCTCCATTTCCATAGTCAATTTTGGTATTTTTAGGGTATGAAATGGATTTCCAGGAACAGAACCGTCATTTATAGCATTGCGCCTATGGGAAATAAGGATTCTACTTACAATGGCTCGACTTATGAGAGTTCTCTAGGAATCAATTAGGTCATAAGTGTGGGGATTGCTTGTATTGCAAAATAGCTTTCTACATGTTGAAAAATTATTTTGTTAAAGCCTTTTTAAAACAATTCTTTAAATTGCAGAGTTAGTTGGAAGGGAACACCCTTTAGTGAAAATGTGTCCCTTTTTAATTGGAAAACTTAAGAGATTGCAAATGTTTTGCCCACTTCTATGCAATTACCACAGCAACCTTCTGCCCTCTGGGGATGTAGAAGAAATGCCATGAATGTGAAATCACTTTAAATTATACTCTATGGATCTGTAAGCTCCAAGAGCACAGTGGGTCTCATCCTTTCCACATTATTGGTATGACACTTTTCTCCAATGGCTCTTGTAAAGAGGCTGAATGCTGACCACAAACTCTCCTGTGTGCTTTGTCACCACATAACACAGGGCTGGCTCTTCATTCAGCAGCAGACACCAGATTTCAGTAGACATTCTTTCTCTGGTGGTTCTTTCACAATACATTTTTTTAAAAAATTCAAATTCTTTCAAGTGCTTTTCTCAACATTGGACATCTTTTTCCATTCAGTCCCACACTACCTTGCATTAGTGTGTAGTTGGGAATTGCTCACATGCTGACCAAACTTGGTGATATAGCATAGCTACAAGCTAGTGCACAATCATTCCAAAATTGTGACCTTAAGAAAGGTGCAATGTTATAGCAAGAACAGTACATTTAATAAGTGCATTTAATGAAATATAAACATCTTCACAACCTTAGAAGCTTGGAAAAACACCAACAAGTTGATAACCAGCCATAATGAACCTCTGCCATCAGACTAATGAAAGCTTCAGTATCCCTTTAGAACTGCATGTCAGAGTTTATCATGTTTGTCGGGCAGTTCTGTACTATTCAAGGGTGCTGGGTGTTCTTTCATCCAAATATTTATAGATGTCAGTTTTTCAGATGAGTTCACTCTTCCTTAGCCTTTCCAAAGGTACTTATAAAAATTTTCTCAATGTTAAAAAGGGCACCGTCTGCTGTGCTAACATAAGTCTAGTGCAGTGGTCCCCAACGTGGTGCCCGCGGGCGCCATGTCACCCGCCGGGCCATTTATGTGCTCCCACGGAGCAATCTGGGCTGGCGCTGGCCCCGCCCCCGGGCATGCAGCAGGTGCCAGCTCTGGGTGCATGGGCGGCCCCTGCCCCGGGGTCACGGCACATGCCGGTGCTGGCCCCAGGCACCTGGAAAGCCCCTGCCTGGGGTCACGGAACATGCTGGTGCTGGTGTCGGCCCCGGGTGCATGGCGCCTGGGCGGCCCCTGCCCGGGGTCGCAGCACATGCCGGTGCCGGCCCTAGCCCTGGTGCGTGGCACATGCCGGTGCCGGCCCCGGCCCCGGGCATACGGTGCCTGGACAGCCCCTGCCCAGGGTCGTGGCACAATGCGGTACCGGTGGCAGCCCCGGCCCCGGGCGCATGGGCGGCCCCTGCCCGGGGTTGTGGCACATGCTGGTGCCAGCCCTGGGCACGTGGCGCATGCTTGGCCCCGCCCCCAGACCCGTGGCCCGTGAGCGGCCCCGCCCCCAGGCGCCCAGCAGCCCCAAAACGTTGGGGACCACTGGTCTAGTAGCTAAGATAATGTAATTAATACAATGTTTAAGAACAGAGGAAGCAGTGGCTAGGCCATGACATGGCTCAGGGGACCTGGGTTCTAATAACTCTGATCTCATCTGAGCCTCTCTAGGCATTACCATTATACACATAATATGAAGAACTGAAGCAGTACTAAATTCTACAGCTAGGAGCCATAGAAATGTTGCTGTCAGTATCTTGAGTAAGCTAGAGCCTTGCAGCCAAATGTTACTGGAGCATCCACTTCAAGTATTTTGATCTAATTCATTATTGAATGCTTTCAGTCATTCATGTTCACACATATTTTTGTGAACAAACAGAACTGAATCAAATACAAGTAGCTGAGGCATCACAAAAGGTGTATTAAACAAATTGAGCTGTAATTTTAATCTTTTTAGAAATGTAATATATACAGATTAGATTAAATTTTGGATTTTAATATTATTTAAAAACAGCTAAAGAAGACACCTCTCAACCTACTTTGCCCTACTTCTCAGAGTTTATATTTGTGGATTTGAGCTTTAAGGGAAGAATGAGGAAAATTTGCCCTCCTAGTCCTGTGTAACTCAGCCATCCAAGTGATCACTCTACTATAATGCATTTGAATATGGAAGAACGCAGAATGTATTAATTTTACACTTTTTTGGGGTCCAAAGTTTATTCCCATTTAAGTCTGTGGCAACTCTCCTGTTGATGTCTGTGTGTGTGCAGGAATGGTGTCTAGAACATATTGCTGCACAGACAGAACTTGAATGAAGACACAACTCATTCTATTTGGATAATTTTTTCAAGTAAATAACTAATTCTGCTGGTTTTGGTAAAGCCCTTGGGACTTGAATGACCTGTTTTTGTGCCTGTGATGTGCTTTTTGCCACAACTACAGGGATGGGTTTTTTCCCCAGAATTTCTGGGTCTTTTCCCTGATTCTGCTTGTCCCACACTCCCTCGATGCTTTTTGGGAATACAATGTTCAGTAAAGTTATGCAAGTGTGTAAGTCTTTGAGGGTAGTAATGTGTTAATGCAGGAGTTCTCAAACTTTGTAATACTGCGACCCCCCTAAAATTCTAAATGAACGTGTGTGACCTCCCACCCTCACTACTCCACAAGTAAAGGGGGAGTTGGAGACAGCGGGGCTGGCCAGGGGAGATCAGGTGGGGGAACTGGCTGGCGGGAAGCAGGGCTGGCAGTGGCGGGTGGGAGTTGGGGGCAGTGGGGCTACCCGGGGGGTCATTGAGGGCAGCAGGGCTGGCTGGGGGAGATCGAGTGGGGGAACTGGCCGGCGGGAAGCAGGGCTGGCTGGGGCGGGTGGGAGTTAGGGGCAGTGGGGCTAGCCGGAGGAGTTGGGGGGTTGTCAGGAGCAGCGAGGCTGGCTGGGGGAGATCGGGCAAGGGAACCAGCAAGTGGGAAGCAGGGCTGGCTGGGCTGGGGGGGTGTTGGATGCTGTGGGAGCTGGCCGGGGGACACTGGGAGGAAAAGGGGAGAACTGGCCGCCAGAAGGAGGGCTGGTGGGGGCAGTGGGGCTGGCAGGGGAAGATCGGGAGGAGAAGTGGGGGAGAACCAGCTGGCCGGGAGGGGGTCAGGGGGAGTGCGAATCGGCCGGCAGGGACTGGGACTGACCCGGGCACATGCCGATCCCAGGGCGCTGCCAGTCCCATGCACAGTCCTGGCAAAGCGCGAGTGAGTTTGGCTGTGGCTCCACCATGTGCTTGACCAGCGCTCAGGAGTACGTACAGGGCTTCCCCTCCTCCCCAAGGCTCTCAGTGCTGATCGCGCCCTGATTCCCAGCCACGCCCCCCACCCCTGCCAGGCTTCCATCAGGCGCCCAGCCGTAAAACTAGAAAATACCAGACATTGCCCATGTCCGGTATTTTCTCAATTTTTTTACCTGACTGTCCCAAAAAAACCGGACTGTCCTGCGACCCCCCTCTAAGTTGCTCGCAACCCTCTTGGGGGTCACGACCCTCAGTTTGAGAAAGGCTGAGTTAATGGCATTCCTAGACATTTCAAAGGAAGAGAGAAAATAAGACAGACTAGGGCTAGGGTTGCCGGATGGTTTCAACAAAAATCGGGGACACACTTGACATTGCATCACAAGCTACATTGCATCTTGTTTAGAAAATACCGGACATTTCTATTTTCTCAGTTTGTTTCCCGAACAGAAAGCTCAAAACCGGACACCTGGCAACCTCACTGAATCGCATGGAAAGCACCGTGGGAAGAAGCACGTAGCAGAAGCACTTTTTGAACAGCGTTATAAATCAATACAGTTCAGCAGTCCCCAGAAAACACCGAGCACGCTTGGCAGCAAGGACCGGAACGAGCATTCGCCTTCAGCCACAGTCGGCCGGACAAACCTTCAGACGGCGAGAAAAGAGGAAGGACCCCCCGCTGCAGAAAACAAACCACAGCCAAGCTCAGCCTCCCGCCCCAGGCATTAGGAAAGGGCTGAGTTCCAACACGTGCCCGCTACTCACACCTCTGCCCGCAGCGCACGGGGGCCGGGAGGCGCTTCCCAGACACGCCCGGGCTCCCTAGCAGCTGCAAGCCCCAGACAACAAACCCCGCTCGGGGTTAAACAGCCGCGGCCCAGTGCAGGTCGCAGCCGCGTGAGACACGCCCGCTCCCAGCCCTGGTCCGGCCCGGAATGGCCGAGCGCGGCCCGCGGGCCAGAAGCGCAGCAGCCGCCACGCGGCAGGAGCCTGCAAAGCGCAGCCGGGCGCCGAGCCCTGCGTGGCTACTGACCCCCCCCCGCCTCCGGGAGGTGCGAGACGCGCGGCAAGTCCCGCTGGATTTCCGGGAGTAGCGGCTCTGCAGGTGAGTGAGCCGCCAGCGCTGGGCTGGTTCCCTCCCTGCCTCCCGCGGCGCGGTGCGGGGCGGCACCCGGGTGTGGTGGCTTTACACGCGCCTCCGTCTGCCTCGCGCCCCCCAGGCTAGTCCCGGCGGCGTCTGCGTGGAAGAAAGTTGCATCCCCCTGGAGTCAGGTAGCGGCAGCAGTTTGGCTCGGAGCTGGCAGTGTCCGGGAAGGAGCCCAGCTCCGCAACGCTTGGGGTGGAAGAAACTCTGTCCAAGGTGTTGCCTTCAGACGGTCTTCCAGTTCATGCTCCCCCCACCTCCCCCCGGTACCCATCTCGGCGCGGCTCTGGTAACCTTCGCACCTGCTGACCCATGAGGAAGTGAAAAGAATAAAATGGGTTGGCGGGGAAAGTTCTGACTGACAGTGATAAGGGAAGGTTAATGAAGAAAAACAGCTGGAAATTTTACCAGGCTCTCAAGACTGTAGGGATCTGAGCGCTGCTGTTGTTATGGGCAGATGATTTCTGTTGCTATTTTCAGTGACTTAGAAGTTCACTGCATTGGGTGGCTGTCCCTCTCTGGATAGCTAGAGAAGGGGAGAGAAAGAGAGCAAGCAGGCATTTAGAGTGCGGTGTAAACCAGGATATTCTTTTACAGGTCACATAATATTGAGTACTATTGAACTTCATGCAAAAACTTACCTCAGTGCTGCAAAGTCTATTCTCTAATTCACCGCAAAAAACTGGATTTAAGACCTCCATGAAACAGGTAAGACAGATTCTCTGACTGTCACTTTGTTAAACCTTGATATCAACTTAGCTGGACCAAAAAATCTCCATATCTTATATCCTACTGAAATGTGTTGCCTCTCTTACAATAGGAGCTAATGTGGAAATGTACATACATGTGATGCTGGGTGGTGTTGGTAGCTGGTACTTACAGAGGAGGTCAGACTAATCTTCTAGTTCCCTTCTGGCCCTAGTTGCTATGATTCCACTAATTATATGAAAGGTCTCCAGAGCAGCACCGAGGTTTGATTCTGCTTGTATTGGAGTTACTGGCTAAACTTTTAATGACTTCATCAGGAGCAGGATTGAGTCCTTGCCAAATAAGCTGCAGCATTATTTCCTCTCCGCTGTAGATATTAACCCTTTGCTGTGCATTCCTTTTAAAAGAGTCATAAGGGACAGAGGCTGATACCCTTACTGCAATACATTAGCAGTTGACTTCACAATTAGTCCCCCTGATTTCAGTAGTACTACTTGTGGAGTAAGGTGCCATTCAGTGTGTGTTAAGGGTACAAGAAATCTGACCCCTTAATCCCTAGTTATAGGTGGGTCTCTCAGCCAGTGAGTTGCAAATTGTATCCTCTGCCTGAGGTCAGGCGGCATTGACAGCAAAAATAGCTCACTCCTACACACCTTCTCTATTCACCTCGCACACATACATAAATTAGGCAGGCTTCTTCTTAGGCTGATCTCTTTTAAAATTATTTATAATCATACACAACTTTTGGTTTAACAGTAAATATAAGGTGATTGTGAATTTTGTTGACTTTGATCTAGTGGCCACCTACCAGAAAAGACTGAGAAATACTTAAGTAGAGGAAAAAATATGTAGACTCCAGTGTGAATGCTTGGCTGCTCTAGTCTGAGACCACGATTCACTGGAATCATACCTGTTCTTTGCCAAAGTTGATTAGCCACTGCAGCCCTGTATTTTGGCAATAACATACTGTATTTGTTAGAGCAATGAGAACACCTTATGTATGATAGTACGGTTACTGTCTGTACTAGAGTGGAGCTCCAGAGTTAAAAGCACAAGCAGTTCCCCTGTGAGCTACGTAGCCAAGTCTTTCTAGCTGAAGCTGTAACAGCTTTGTATCCTCTGTAGACTGGGTACACGGAAGGTTAGGTAAGGTGCTCACCAGTGTGTTACTGTATTTTAAGTACCCGTGGCTTGTCTTAAAAAGCCATTAGTTTTTATTGGTATGAAGTTGTCTGAGATGGGATACAAGAAAGATCAGAGTGGTTTGAAATAGCCGTGACTAATGAACAATATTTCTGTTAAAAACCCAACACACATATCATCTTAGCCAAAAGGCTGAGAATTCTGAACTCATGCATTAAAACATGAGTGTTTGTTTCTCCCCTCTTCTTGTATCTGATGTTTTAATTTAAAAATAAATCAGCTCCTATAGGTAGGTATACAAATAGTGGTCAGGTTACAACATACTAAAAAGGATGTTGATCTGAAATTTACAGGTGGAAAAAGTATCCTCCTCAGCTTGAAGAGAGTAAATGTATTTACCATTCTTATTCTAATAAAATATTAATTCATTTAATTTATATCAGTCTTTTCAGTTGGACTAGTTGATGAAGTTTTTGAAACTGATAAATCTCATTAAATTATAATCCGAAACGGTCAACAAAATGGCTTTACACTACCAGCACAGAATAAAAAAGTTGATGATATAAAGGAAAATAACTATTCTATTAAAAATTAAGCATCCAATATTTCAGACTTCTTAACGTATTGATGTACTATGCTGTGACTTACTGTCTATTGTTATTATTCCAAACTAATATTCTTATTTAGAACTGCTTTCATTTTATTGTGTCCAAACCTAGTTTCTTTGAGCGCCAATACTCTGTCTTCAGCTGTCAGTTTTGGCTAATGAAAAGTGTGAGTTGCAAGATTACTATAGTGTATATTTTTAAAAGTGGGCTCAGTCTTCTGCATCATAGAATAATGCATGTGTGTAGCTGAGAATCTATTCTTATTTACACGTGAGCCTAGAAATAACTGTGATGGGTGCCTTGGAAATACACATAGCTGGTTTCTCAGTGATCTAATTATGGGCTGGATAAAATCTTTGGAGTTTTGTAAGTAGGGGCATAGCAGAAGATTCAGCAGATCTTCCTTCTTATCCTTTAGCAGTATTCACAATTTTTTTAACTCCTTCAAATCTTTCCTTTTTCTGTCTGATGCATTGCCCTACCTTCCAATTGAGCTATTTCTAATTTTAATAGCTATTGCATTTCAGAACCCATTTCCCCCTCTCACACACACTGGTAGTTTTACAGAGTGTAGTTGCCAGATACAATACAGGGGTCTGTATCTGAACAGAATGTGATCTTTGAAAAGTTTACAATTGAACAAACGTTGACTTACTACAGCTTTAAAAATAAGAAATAGTCTTGCAGCACCTTAGAGACTAACAAAAAATGTAGATGGTATCATGAGCTTTCATGGGCACAACCCACTTCTTCAGATGAATGGAGTTAAGGAGATCCAGTTTCCAAACGGATAGCAAAGAGAAGGGATTGGGTGGGGGGAAGAGAAGGAAAAAGAAGAGGGGGGGGGAAGGGGGAAAATATTGTCAATTAGTGTCCGTGCTAAATAAAGCTAGGTGCTAAGTGCTCTTAAATACCCAGCGTTTGTCTTTAGGATGTGGAATGTAGCAGGTAATCCAGTTACAGTCTTTGTTTAAGCCTCTATTATAGGTGTTAATCTTGGAAATGAAATTAAGCCATGCAGCTTCCCTTTCAAGCTGGTTTTTGAAATTAGCTTGTAATAATAAATATCAAAACTTTGAGATTCTTTAATGAGTGCCTGGCCAAGTTAAAATATTCCCCAACAGGTTTCTGTGTGTTACCATGTAACTTTACCATGAAAAAGAAAAAAATGCTGTTTATAACCATCTTAATTTAAACTAAACAAGCACAGAAACTGTTTCCTTACTTTGTCAAATCTTTTTTAAACTTTGTTTATTTTTCAGTAGTGTATGTTTAACACCAAACTCTAATGTATTTGCTTTTTCTTTTCTTTGTCTCTGCTGCTACCTCATTGCATACTTCTAACTCCAAATGAGGTGTGTGACCCGTCATGTCAGTTTGAACTCTGGTATTTGTAACTCTCAGGTTCTGTTGGAGTTTCTTTTAAGGAGGGTTGGGTAAAATAATAGCACGTATCACTTGCTAGGTTCCAGTGTCCCTCTCTAGTAGCTAGTCTGCAGTTGGATTATTGGAATTATTTCTTTGGTTCATATCACACAGGCCTGTGTCTTGGTGCTGAAGATTCCAGATATGGCTGGAATAATTAGTTGATTGCCATCAAACACTATTGTATTTATGTTTAATAAAAGAAAAAATAATGGGTTGCATGAACTCTGCTCTTTATGATGATGATGATGATGAACCAAAATTGTGATTACAAATAGAATTCAAATGTTATTTTTCAATGCTATTCACTTATATTCATAGGGGGATGTTATTATGCAAGACAGAGCAAAGTTAGCATGGCAACTAATGGGGGTTCAAAATGGAAGAAAGGCAGAAAAGTAGTCCACAAAGTAGGGGCAGTTAATCATTTGTAGTGGCCATACAATAGAGGAGGCTGTTTTTATCTCTAAACAAAACATTTTCAGTCAGTGATGGATTATGGAATAGCACTGAGCCCTGGGTATAAAGAGGGAAAAGCATACACATTCCAGGGCATTGCAAAATCTTCAAGACTTACTGTGAGCACCTCAAAATTGTCCCCCTCCTGAACCCATACCCCTTCCCAGACCTCGCATCCCAATCCCCTACCCTAGGTTACAGCTCACACCCCTGCACCTCATCCAGTACGGCAAGTCACAACTGCCTCCTTCACCCAATCTCTCTCCCAGACCCCCACTCTGCACCCCAATCTCTTATCCCAAGCTCCCTTTTGCACCTAGCCTCCATTCCATACCCCACCCCATTAATATAATGAAAGCGGCCCTCGACCACTTTCCAAAATTTAGGAATGGACCCTCATCAAAAATTGCCACTCCTGGCTTAATCATATGCTTACAGTTAACCACATTCAAGTGCTTTTTTGAATAAGGAAAGGCTACTGAACTGTGTTAATTAGGGTTGCCTGGTGTCCGGTTTTGAACTGGATAGTCCAATATTTGAGCTTTCTGTTTGGGAAACAAATTGAGAAAATATAAATATCCGGTATTTTCTAAATAAGATATCATGTAGATTGTGGTGTAATGTCAAGTGTGACCAGTATTTTTGTTGAAACCATCTGGCTAGGACTAATGATATTTGTCTCCAACATGGTATGAAATTGATTGCCACTAAAACTAGCTATCTTTGTAGGAAAGTCTCAGAGGAAAGTCACGCTAGTCTGCAACTTTAAAAATAAAGAGTAGTCCTGTGGCACCTTAGAGACTAACAAAAATAAATATATAGTAACATGAGCTTTCATGGAGAAAACCCACTTCCTCAGATGAGCAGAGTAACACACATTACATCTGAGGAAGTGGGTTTTGCCCACAGAAGCTCATGATACTAGATATTTATATTTGCTAGACTCTAAGGTGCCATACGACTATTCTTTGTTTGTGAAGTCATTGGCTCTTTCATAACAGATACACAATTCAGACGCATCTATGTTGAAATAAGAGTCAAGTTTACCAGTGAAAATTATGTCAAGATCTCAAGTACACCAAACAGCTTACATAAAACTAAATGCTGAGGGAAAGTGAAGTCACAGTATTTATTGCTGTGGACCTAGTCCTGCACCCACTTACAAAATTAATAAAGTTCCTACATGGTTATCTTACACAAACTTTAGTCTTAAGAATGTCTCACCAGAGCCTGTTTTCCTCTTAACAGTTTTATCTCACAGGGGCTGACTGCGCTTGTCCCTGCTTATTTTGCTTCTGAGACAGACGCTCTGTTCGATACCACTGTGTTGGATTTAATGGGGAATGCCTGATCTGGTGAGTCAGCAGAAGAGCAGTGTAGAGTCCTAGAACCTGATATCCTGTCACAATATCAATGTCAGACTGACAAACTAATTAAAATGGGCTAGTTATGAGAGAGCTTTCCATATGGAACTCGGTAGAGTATATTATACAGGAAAGGAATCCTTACTATAAAAACTCAGAGGATGACAGTAAAGAAAGAACCAGCTGTGCCTTATATAAACTAACGCCTACTTGTGGGAAAGAGTGTGGTTTAACCTGTTGTATCAAATACTAGTGGCTCTTGGATGACTGACATTGCTTTTGTGCTTGGCAATAAAGTAAAATATACTGTAGTAATTCCTTATAGTTCAAAGAACTAGTGTTGGCTTTAAAATAAGACTGGATTCTTTTTTTTTTCCTTCAGGGAAAGCAGGCACTTTATTTGTATACTGACTCTACTAGGAGTATAATGGTATCACTAGGTCATGCTCTAGCAGATTTGCTTGAAACTTGATAAGACTAGATGTGCATATTTACTAATGACTTCCCTGTATGATTAACACTGTACATGCGGATTAATGTGTACAATACAGAACTAGTTCCTGGTGCTGCTTTACCATACACATTTTAGAGGGAGGGAGGAAAACACAGCTATTCTTTTGACCCAGGAGAAAATGAGCTAGTTGGCATACAGAAGTCCTGAGGTTCCTGAACTGTGTAACCTCAGAGACTAATTACAGGCAGTCCCTGGGTTACGTACAAGATAGGGACTGTAGGTTTGTTCTTAAGTTGAATTTGTATGTAAGTCGGAACTGGTACATATTTTGGGGGGGGACGGAGAGCTGGAGTTAGGTGGAAAAGACCCTGATTCTCATACAACTTCGTTATTCTAAGAAAAACACATACTGTTTTGATATGAAGGTTTTTTTGGTTGATATTTTAATTAAAAATTGATCATAAGTTTCATTGTTTCATGCTATATCCAAATCTTCCTTTTGGGGTACCTGAAAGATCCCAGTTATTCATTTAATAGTCAGAATCTTTGTTTTTTATAACTAAAAAAAGTTTATTCAATGCATGTTACTGTTCCAAATAGAATTTGCTACAGATGGTTCAGTGAAATGGGTATTAAGTGTAATCAATAGTCATTGGAGAGCACAGTGAAATATTGATACAATCAAAGCTGTTGTTGTATTCTGCTGAGCAGAAAATGGAAATCCCTTCCTGTGAAGTGTGTGTGTATGAATTTATCCACAGGATTAATTTTAAAGAAAAATTCTGTGTTGGGAACAGGAGTTTAGCCACAGGTGGGTCCTCATTGTCCACTCACCGACTTTGCAACCAGACCCATCCCCTCAGGGCTTACCCTGCTCCGCTCCAGGGTGTGGGGTTGGGGCTTATCCCCTCTTCCCTTCTGTCCTGTTCCTCCCCATTCTTGCCCACCCACACCACTGGATAATTTTTCAGCTTCACCTCTGCCAGGCTGGAAGGGACTTGTTAATTTCACGTGACGCTAACAAGATACTTGCAGCTGTAGTGCTGAAGAGAGAAAGAGCTGTTGCTCCCAAGGTGGGGACTGTAACACAATGGGTCTCTCTGCCTGCTGCTCCTGCTGTTCCCTAGGAAATTAATTTTTCCGATCTGGGGTGCCCCCTTTTGGCTGGTGTCTTGTACCCCCCAGCAGACCCGCGTCCTCTGCGGCGAGAAAAGCCGCTCCACGTCTCCCTGGTCTGCTGGGGGAGAGGGCGCTAGCTCTGCGTCTCCCTGGTCTGCTGGGGGGAAGTGCCCCCGCACCGCCAGAGGCGGCGACAGTGGGGGAGGCACCCTGCACTAGCTGCGCCCCCTCCCCCCCCGCCGTTTGTAACTAGGGATCCGACGTAAGTCAGATTGATGTAACCCGGGGACTGCCTGTATTGATCTAAGGAAAGTGTTCCCTCCCTACTGGCTGTTTATCCATCTTATTTAGCTCCCACTATCATGGTATTTGAGCGTCCCCCACTGTTTAGCCTCACAACAGGATGGCGAGGAAAGAAATTGCTATTATCTCCTTTTTACACATGGGAAGTTAGGGCAATGAGATGTACGTGACTTGCAGACAGTCACACAGGGAATTTGGTGGAGAATGGACTTAAACTCAGGTTTCTTGTGTCCTGGGCTAAGACCCTATCTGTTGGACCAACCTTCTTCTCCTTGAAGATGAGACTTGCACAACAACTAAATGCCCCTTTAAACTTTCCCTCTTCTCTCCAAACTGTAGTTGTTGTCCTGTGAATCACAGAACACCAGAACTGGAGGGGACCTTGAGAGGTCATCCGATCCAGTCTACTGCCTGCACAGTAGGACCAAGCACCGTCTAGACCATCCCTGATAGATATGTATCTAACCTGCTCTTAAATATCTCCAATAATGGAGATTCATTCAAAGAAGAATTTTTGAAGTGAGCCTAGTGTAACAATATTTAGCTCTTGCTGACCAAGAGGTCAAAGAGGAGGCATGCATCACATGACCTGACAATGCCCTCTGCCCTCCCCCCCCCCATTTCCTCTCTAATGAACCTCAGTGAAAAGACAATGGGGCTAAGCCTCATCTACCTCTGGAGGAATTGTGTGCCATAAAATTAACAACTCTGTGCACCATATTTTAAAATTCTACATATTTTGTATCAAAATAACAGAATATAATCAAGCTGGTTCAGTTATTCTGGTAATGTATTTAAATGACAAATTAATGTGTTGGACTCTCGGGGACGGGGTTTATCTATCCCTTCCACTATCTCTTTCCCTCTCTTGTCTTACTTGGAACGCTTTTGGTGTAACTGATTAGTGTTGCTGTCAGTGGAAAAAGGTCAAACACAATAATTTAATCCAAACCTACATGGCAGTTTATTGAGAAGGAATTTACAGCAATGGTAAAAGAGTTATAGCAGGCATGTAGCCCCTATATTAAACACAACAATACAGTTGGAGCTCTGCATTCCTCTAAGCAAGCCTCTCTTTCACAAACATTGGACAGTCTAGAGATGGCTCCTCTTCTGTTCTTCTCAGATTTCTGGTCTGTTGCCACAAAGCAAACCCCTGGTTGCCGTGAGAGCCCTCTGGTTCACAGTCCAATAAGCCACAGAGCAGAGTGTCACTGGCTTCTTCAGATGCTCAGATTAAGAACTCACCACCACCAGTAATTTACTTTAGTTCTTATATTCCCTTTTCTCCCAATGGAGTCACATGTCTTAAAAGCCTGCCCAGTGGGTGTGCAGTTAGTTAGTGTTTTAGAAGAGGCATGCCTAGCATGCCACAATAGAGAACAAGAGGGACAGAGAGTGTGTGTGTGTGTCTCTCACACAGGTATGACTGCCCACCCTCACACCCAAACCCCATAGTGATTTATGTCTCAACCAGCTGCTTGGGATGCCCAAGGTAACCTGTTTATACTGCCAGGGAGAGGGTGCATGCTTGCTCTTTTGGTTTCCCTGTAAGAAGTCATTTTTCTATGGGAATGCATAGAAATCTGTGGGGGACATGAATTCTGCGCACATGTCATGACACAAAATTCCCCCAGTAAGCCCTATCCCACACCAGTGCATCACAGAGAAATAATGGTACTGGCTGCATTCTAAGAAATTTAAGAGAATGGAATGGAGACCATGGGGCATAGGACCTATTTTGCATGAGTTTGTGTCTCAAGGTTGCTTTGCCAGTCGTCATGGCTGAGCTTTATTTTTTAGCAAAAGAAAGAGAGGTGGTAGGTTGCTGTTGTGTCTGTCTGACTGTTTCCCACGGGGAGGTAGGCTTCTTGTGAAAGAATCTCCTGTTGAGAGCATCCCGTGTCTCAGAAGTAGAGCTGGTCAAAACTTTTCTTACACAACATTCTTTTGTTGGAAAATGGTGAGTCGATGGAATTGACACATTCATCAAAACTTTAGTGTAGAAAGTTGGTGGACTGCCTGGTTCCCAGTTCTTATGGGAATAGGCAGCCCAGGGACTAAACTGAAAAATTCTGTTTTGGTTCTCTCAAATCAGATTCTCAAAAATCTTCTTTATGTGAAAAATTAACTTTTTTTTTTTTTTACTTTTTTTGTCCTGAATCAAAACAAAAATGGTTTAGTTTTCTAAAAATGTAGTTTTTATGGAACGGAAATTCTGTTTTTGCAGCTAGCTCTCCACTATAGACCGTAACTATACTGTAAACGTGGCAATTCTTTTAAACTCTATGCTTTTAAGTTGGGTGTGGGGCAAATGTGTTAATGACCCAAAAAACAGGCAGATTATTTTTATCTAGCACATGCCAATTCATAAAAACATGTATCACGTGCTATCAAAGAAAAAGTTTCACTATTATATTAACTGGGAGTCAATTCTTCCTCAAGCAAAACCCCTATTTTACCTGCTGCAAGGAAGAAAGATTAGGTTCTGGGTTTTATATATAAAAATATGTACACTTGCATAACTGATTACTTTGGTTAGCTGATTACTGACTTAAAGTAACATATTAAGTCATTTGCAGTCTTTGGTCTGTCTTGATATGCATGAGATTGTAGCTGGAACAACATGGAATGTTTAGCATTAAGCGCTTCTGGTCAAACATTAGATTCCATTCAGTAATTGTTAGCAAAGTGGGATGGGCAACTGCAGACTATATTAAGTTGCTGAGGACCGTTTTTATTGCCAATTACTCAAAGGCGTTAATCTGGATACAGCTGTGTGACTTGATCATGATATACACAAATACAAACTTGTATAACACTCTTGTCTTTTTTACTAATTTATTTTCATATAAACATGGATATCTTTGTGGGGTGTTATCTGCTGGGCTTATCCCTTTCTGAGCATTCAGTGACTATACTCTCTCCTCTCAGGGTTGACCTGGTCTACCTACATGGGGGGAAAAAATTACAGTGCCTTGTCTCATTAAACTATCTAACTGTACAAGTCATCTTGAGGTAAAAGTGTGCTTTTTTTTTTTTTTTTTTTTTTTTTTTGATGTAATGAGCCAACGATGCTTAACCACCTCTCTACAAGATGCTTGAGATTCAGGATTAAATTCTCTCTCTATGTGACAGTTGCAGGAACTGGGCAATGGTTTGATGTCAGTGAAATGTACCTACAGAGAAGCAGGATCAGTCAGTTGGTCCGAGACCACTGGTTTGTTATACATTTGTAAAAAATAAAATAAAATTTTATATTGTCAAAATACTGGGAAAAATCTTTACACAAGTGACTCAGGTCCCCAGGGGAGCCATTTGAGATCACTCAATTAGGGTGAACTTCAAAGAATGGAGTAGCCACTCCCACAAGCTGGTGGATCCTCCGATACTTAGATTTACCAACCCAGAATAAAACAGTCTCTGTGATACTTTACTGGTTACCCAGAAGCCAACAACACATCATCCTTAAACTTAAGCAACCCATCTTAGGCCTCCACCATGACATCCAAATCAAATAGGAAGAGACTCACTGAAGATCTTATTCATCATATAAGAAAGTTCTACCAAAACCAAAGGATTAAAAACATTGCCTTCCATGTTAATTAATATTTCAGATTTTACCCAAAAGACACACAGTCAATTATTAACTAAATTAAATTAATTAAAAATAAAAGAATGCATTGATTAAAAGAGATCTACATACATACAGACACAAACACGGTTCAGAGATCAGGTGCATAGTAGAGATGTTGAGCTTTGTAGTTGCAAATAGTTCTTACAGAATTAGTCCATGGGTTATAGTCCATATTCTGGATGAATTCAAGCAGGCTGGGAGATCTCAGTCTTGCTACTCAAACTTCCCTGATGAAGGATCAGGTCTCAATGGTCTTTTATACAGTTTTCTAACAGCCTGTTGCCCATTCATTACTGGGTAAACAAGAGGTCTATTTGGAAGTCTCCCTGGTTGCCTATCTCTCAAGCATCATTGGTAATTAGCTATATGGATTAACATAAGACAGTTGCCCATCATTAGCAGATGATTTGCTTTATACTTTAAAGAGAGGTGAATGCAGTATAAATAGGAACCATTTGGTTACATTGTTAATCTCTAGCATTATATTTGTAAACACACAAAGCCACAAACATTATCTACCAGTATTTCCCTAAGGATTGATTTTGGATCATTTATCCTACAGGATACTTAACCCTTTCTGACCATGTATCTATCACAACAGAAAATTTTCATGCTCAAGTCTAGTGCTTTAAATTTTAAACGAGGACTGTATTTCTAGATAGTGAAACAGGTGATTTTTGTAACTACCGGTAAATACATGTTGTCCAGAGAGTAAATAGGATCCAGAGAATGCTATACTGTATTCACTTGAGACTTTTCTCCATTTATACAGATCTTATTGTTTTATTGATTATTAGTCCAAGAAAAGTAAAACCATTTTTCTTGTTCTGATGCTGTCCTTTATAATTTTTGTTCTTTGCTTCTAGATGGAAAATCTATTGGATCTAACTTTTGTCTTCCTTTAGGTTTAAAATGAATCACCTGCTAAAGTAATACTGACGCAATAAAGACTTCAAGTGAAGATTTCTCACCCATAATCAAGGCATCAGATTCACCATGTCTTACCACTATAATGAAGCCTTTGAAGACCCAGATTATTACTATTCAGAGACATTGGAGATTGACAATAGGTAAACTTTGAGTAATAATTTATAAAAGTTCTCACCAATAGTATTGTTGATCATAAAGGCAATTGAATGTTTAGAACTCATGGGCAAATGGGGGGCAGAACTGGTGACCAGTTCTGTTTTTGCCATTTTAAGCCCTACTTGACAGAGACTGTCTGTCTGTGGAGTCTATCTTTTGCAGTGGTAGTGTAGCCATGTAGGTACCAGGATAGAAGATAACTTCTGTTGGTGGAAAGTACAGATCTGAAGGAGAGCTCTGTGTCGCTCAAAATTTGTCTTGGACCAGCTACTGTTGGTGAAAGATAGTACATCAACTACTCTGTATTTTTACATTTCTACATTTGTCATATTGGCTCTAAGATTGTGATTGATATGTTCCACGATTCATAGTTGCAAGCACCAGGTATTTGTTGAAAAATCTTGCGGGGGTAGCCGTGTTAGTCTAACTAAAAAAAACTTAAATAAAACGAAAGGTCCCATAGCACCTTAGAGACTAACTAAAAACAAAAAAGATAGTATCATGGTTTCGTCAGCTTTTCAGCAGATATGCAGTCAATAAGTTTGCTGCATGATTGGCACTTGGAGCCTGATTTTACAAATACTTATGTATATACTTACCTAGAGTGATCCTTCCACTGTCTTCAGTGGGGCTGAAGTTTTAGTCTTTTTAATTCAGTTGATGATTGGTGCATATGTCAGAACTTGGCCGTCTGGATTCGAAGCACTGTGTTTTATGAAAATGTTTTAAAACCTGCTAAAATAAGATGATACATAATTTATTTGTCAAATTGTTTTGAATATTGCACATCCAGACCCAAAGGTAAATAGCCGTATCTTATCTTTCCACTCACCGTTATTCCCTCCTTTTGGTTTGTTTGCTCTCTGTAGAGAGAGGTTTCACCAACCCTTTCATGATTCCTCACCGTATGATGACTCCTTGTACGATTCCTATGAAGGTCGCAGAGGAAGAGGACAGAGAAACCAGGATTATCCTATGGCTATACCGATGACCTCAATGCAGCCCAACTTCCAATACAGCCACAGTTCATCAAGGCTGGGTGTGCCCAGCATGAATCCACATGGAAGTGTACATAGTATGTAATATTAAACACATAGATATAATAGACAATATTTTGGGGGGGATGGTCCACTCCTGAGGTTGATCCAGTTACAGTAAAAGCTTATTCAACAAGTGTGGGGGTGGAGAGTACCAGTTAATTGAATATTCTGGCTAACTGAGAGTTATATTTTGCCAATGAAATGCCAGTTTTCAAAGAATTAGAATATTATAAAATAGTGTACAGGTACTCACAAATCCAGGGTAGTACTGCATTGGAGAGTGGTTGGTTTCTTGAAGCATTGAGATATATACAGGTATAGTTTTCTATACAATAGGTTTTTATGACGCTACTTATCACTATGGGCAGCACATGGTGCACAATCAGATCACTGAAAATACAGTTAACACTAAAACTACACTGAATATAATTTAATCCTTGATTATTCAGAAGACACTTGAGGATCTTGCAGTGCCTCAGACGGATCATTATCAATATTCATTACCATTGTAGGTGTAGAAAGTGTAGGAGATTGGGCTGAATCTGTAATGACCCTATGACACAACCTGGATGCTGTTTTTAGAATAAATCCCTGATTTCAGCTTGTGTATTTCTCTTCTGCTTCTTTTGCATAGAAGTGGAGGGCAGAACATGCAATTGCATAATGTACTGGGCAATACATTAGTCCTGGTTACTACATTGGAGATTTGTCTTGAGAGAGATCAGAAATGCCACTTACTTGAGCTTTCTGTTAATTGAGTGCCTGATAACAGAGCTTTAAGGTACCCGCTTATCTTGATTTCTAAAGGAGTTCTGCATCCATGGCAGGGTAAGGCCAGAATGTTTTTTACAAAAGTGACTCGTTTAGAAAACTAAAATGTAACCTCTTTGGGTACATCTTCACTACAGAGAACGATTGAAGCCGCCGCTGTCAATCTTCCACGGTTCGATTACTGGGTCTAGTTAAGACAGTTAATTCAAACTGAGAGAAAAACAACAAAGAGTCTTGCAGCACCTTAGAGACTAACAAAACATGTAGATAGGATCCTGAGCTTTCGTGGGCACAACTCACTTCAGATGAATAGAGTTTAAGGGGTCCAGTTTTCAAATAAATAGCACAGAGCAGGGACTATTTGGGTTTTTTTTAAGTTTTTCCAGTTGCAGACACAGCTACCCCTCTGAAACTTTCAAACTGAGAGTGGCACTCCAGTCGATGCTGATAGTCCTGTTTCCACGAGGAGTAAGGGAAGTCAAAGGGAGAGTGTTCTACCTTTGACTTCCTGCAGTGTGGACAGCACCAGAAGTCGAGTTAAGGTACTTTAACATCAGCTATGCAATTAATGTAGCTGAAGTTGTGTATCTTAATTTGACCTAATCTTGTATTGTAGACACACCCTTTTTGAGCAAAATGAGAGGGAGGAAAACACATAGTTTAAAAAACAAACATTATTTCCATCCTGTCATGCCAGAATTTTTTTTTCTGGTTGTACAGTAAACTTCTGATAATCCGGCACCTTTAGGACCCAGGGGGTGCCAGATTATCAGATATGCTAGACTATCAGAAGGGGGGGCTATGAGGGGTCTGGGGTGGAGTGGGGGGGATGCGCCCCTCGGCGCTGCAGGACCAACCCGGCAGCACCCCAGCTGCTCTGCCCCAGACTTCCCCAAGTCAGACGCTGCTGAAACTGACCAGCAGCTGACTCCGGGAAGCCCGGGGCAGAGCACCCCAGCAGCGGCTGACTTGGGCCGAGGGGTGGCACTAGGGGACCAGCCCGGCAGCACCCCAGCTGCTCTGCCCCAGGCTTCCCCTAGTCAGCCGCTGGTCAGTTTCAGCTGCGGCTGAATCGGGTAAGTCGGGGGCAGAGCAGCTTCAGTTCTCCGGCTGCCTGGGGCACTTCCGGGTTCCAGATGGTACCGGACCATCAGGAGTGCTGGACCATTGGATGCCAGATCACTGGAGTTTTACTGTACTGGGGGTGAGAAAAAACTGAACATTGGTTACCTACATTTTAAAAAGCAATTTGTGCTTTCCTTTCTATGTGCCCATCTTAAGACACTTGAGTAAGGTCTGTTGTGTTGTACTGTTTTGTTTGTCTTTTGGTGCAGTTTCTGAAGCTCAGGTACCTGTATGATGTCTTGTGCTGGGCCTCCAAAAATTGAAGCACCCACAATCACTAGCCACTCTTGAAAATTTAGGCAGCTAGCATCATTCATTAAATTTGACTTTCAGTAGTCTAAGCATGGTGTAATTTAACTATACAATAGATGAGGGAAGAGCATAATTCTAGGGTCTGTTGTGCTATGCACAGTAGCACTGTATTTGTTATTGTATCAACAAACCCAATCTTTTGCAGACAGTTATGAACATTTCATTGTGGCTTAATATTTCTGCTTTTCCGTATAACAGGTAATCCTTCCTTTGAGTATGAGACCGAGGCAGACTACACATCTCCCCCTATCTTCCATGCCATGGATGATCCTCATGTACGCAGATCTTCTGATTTGTCTGATGAAGGTAAGGCTGAAGGCACAAAGATGGAATGGCCAATGAGAACATTGAAATTAGAGTTGTCAAGTGATTTTGCAAAAATGAATTGCAATGTAATTGCATGATTAATTGCATTGTTAAACATCAATAGAAACCCATTTATTTAAATACTAGGTAGCTGGTGGTGTGGGGGATGCAGGGGCATAGGGATGTGGGGGGCTGGGAGTGTGGGGTCAGGGGTACAGGAGTCAGGAGGAGGGGCTCAGGGCAAGGAGTGGAGGGTGAAGAAGTCTGGGCAGGCGATTCGGAGGAGAGGGCTCAGAAGAGACGGGGCTCAGAGGAGAGGGGTGGAGGTACCTGCCTACTTCTCCCCAGGGTGTGGAGGGCAGTACACTGCTCATGGAGGTGCTTGCTGCCCCCATATGGTTGTTTGAGTATAACTGCGCCTGCTATCACAGCCCTCCATTTCCATCTGATATGAAACAATCACATTCCACACATATCCCATTATCCTGGCACAACCAAACCCTGACTGTTTAAAGTTATGATAAGAAGAAGCTGCATACCAAATTTGGTGTTCCTAGCTCTTACTATTTAGGAAAACTTCTTGTACAAACAGGCTCACAGACTGACATTTTCAAAATATATAAGAAGAAGACATTTGGATGTTTTCTACATTTTCAAATCTATTGATTTCAATTACAACACAGAATATAAAGTGCACAATGCTCACTTTGCACACTTTATTTTTTATTACAAATATTTGCACTTAAAAACAAGAGAGTATTTTTTCAGTTCACTTAATACAAATACTGGAGTATAAGCTCTTTATCATGAAAGTTGAATTTACAAATATAGAATGTTTATCGTATCTGGCACATAAATACCTGGCAATTTACTACAAAAATGCCATGTGAATGCCTGTTCTCACGTTTAGGTTATATAGCGTTATAGCCTGTAAATGTAAACAAACTTACTTGTTTTAGTGACTGGCTGAACAAGAAGTAGGACTCAATGGACTTGTAGACTGTATAGTTTTACATTGGTTTTTTTTTTAGTGCAGTTATGTAACAAAAATAATTTACATTTGTAAGTTACACTTTCACGATAAAGAGATTGCACTAGAGTACCAGGTGAATTGAAAAATATTTCTTATAGTTTTACAGTACAACTATTTATAAAAAATAGTATGAAGTGAGCACTGTGCCCTTTGGATTCTATGTGGCAATAGAAATCAATATCTTTCAGAATGTACAATAATGCCAAAATTATGGAATAAATTTCAATTCTTATTCTATTGTTTTAAGTGTGATTAATCCCAATTAAGTATTTTAGTTAATTGCATGAGTTAATTGCTATCATTGATAGCCCTAATTGAAACTTTAACCTCCATAGGAGGATAACAACTTTTTTGGGCTTGAACTAATCAGACTTTATCCTTTTGATAAGATATTTCATGTTAATAAATATGGAAGGCTCACTATTTAGCTTAGGTGGTTGATTGTCCAGGAGTCCTCACTGAATCCTAATCACCATTAAATATCCAAATATGTCATGACAATACCACTTCATTTTACCAGAGCTTCCCAAATCCATTTGTGGATGGTAGGCCCCCGTCTCATGGCAATGAAAGTAGAGGTACAGTAAACTTCCGATAATCCAGCACCTTTAGGACCCAGGGAGTGCCGGATTATCAGATATGCTGGACTATCGGAAGGGGGGGCTATGAGGAGTCTGGAGGGGGATGCCACCCCAGGCCCCTCATAGCCCCCCCCTTCCGATAGTCCGGCTCTGCCCCAGGCATCCCTGATTCAGCTGCTGGTGGTCAGTTTCAGCAGCGGCTAAATCGGGGACACCTGCAACAGAGCAGCTGGAGTGCTGCCTGGTTGGTCCAGTAGCACCGACCCTTGGCGCGGTGAGACCAACCCGGCAGCACCCCAGCTGCTCTTGGGGACGCCTGGGGCAGAGCAACTGGGGTGCTGCCGGGTTGGTCCCACAGTGCCGCTCCTCTGCACTACTGGACCAACCCAGCAGCACCCCAGCTTCTCTGTCCCATGTGTACCCAAGTCAGCTGCTGCTGAAACTGATCAGGGGCTGACTCGAGGCAGCCTGGGGCAGAGCAGCTCTGCCTCGGGCTTCCTGGAGTCAGCCGCTGGTCAGTTTCAGCAGCGGCTGACTTGGGTACACATGGGACAGAGAAGCTGGGGTGCTGCCGGATTGGTCCCGCAGCCCCGAGGGGCAGCACTATGGGACCTACCCGGCGGCACTCCAGCTGCTCTGCCCCCGGCTTCTCCGATTCAGCCGCTGGTCAGTTTTAGCAGCGGCTGAATCGGGAAAGCTGGGGGCAGAGCAGCTCCAATGGTCCGGCTGCTCGGAGCACTTCCAGGTTCCTGATGGTGCCAGACCATCAGGAGTGCCGGACCATCAGAGTTTTACTGTAGTTGGAAACTTTTGATGAATTGTTTCTTTATAAAAAAAAATGCCTAAACTGAGACTATTCCTGAAGAAGGTTTTGATTGGAGGAATCTCCCAACTTGAATAGCTGTTGTAGGGCAGTGGGGAAATGTCAAAATATCTTGAAATAATGGTGAAATAATTTTGAAGTCTGTTAGTCTAATTTCAAAGGGGAGGATTGAAACTGAAACAAAGTTTTCATTGACCTCTTTTTTTGATTTTGTGAATATTTTTGAGATTTTTGACATTTCCTCCTGATTTAATCAGAATAGAAATTTTGAATTCTCAAAGATGTATGTGTAGGTGGGAATGACAACTATTCCCCCACCCTCTACCCAGCTGTAAATGAAGGGTTATGGGGTGAAATAAGGAGGTTAAGTTTCGATTAATTTACTAGTCGAGTAGTCGATGGAATTTGCATCAGCTACTCGACTAGTTGGTAAGAGAGTGCTCACTTCTGAGCACAACTCCCGGCTGCCACTCTGCACTCTTAAAGGGACAGAGAGGAGCCAGTGTGCAAAGACACTGGCTCATTCTCTGGTCCCCCGCAGGGTCTCAGGACAATTCTCACTCTGCATTTTTAAAAGGGAGACAGCAGCGGTTTTCTTAGTGTAGACATTGTTTTTATGGCCCTAGCTGATGCTATTTTACATTTGAGTGTGTCTCTCAAGTTGATTAAAACATAACCTCAAAATAACAGATATGAGGATTGTATATAATTTTTTCAGCAAAAGAACAATTTATTTCTATTGGCATTAAATATACACGCTTTTATTAACTAAAAATCTTTTAAAAATTAATTTTCTGTACACTATGTTTGTATTTTATAAAAATGTAGCAACCAAAACCTCACTAGAAAAAACAGCAAGTCAGAACCTTTTTGGAAGTCTTGAAGTCAGTGTGTGCGCTTATTTTGTATTATAGACCATTGTACTAACAGTTAACCATCACTGGGTATGAATGATTTTTCAGAAGCATTAAAAACTCTATTCTCCCAGTGATGCTGTGTTACACAAACATTCATTCCAAAAAACTAAGAATATTTAATGCAATATCACTGCTAGCTATCATTACCTCTCAATTTCTTGTTGGTTAGCTAAATCTTGGTAGCTATGTATATTGGATGTCTTATTTCCAGTCTTCCTCCTCTCATTCTTTGTATGAAGTTTGGAATGTTATTTAAAGTTCTGGATAGATATAATTTTTTTGTACATCCCATCTACAGAAGCAAAGTTGATCAAAAACCTTGCAAACATGTCCAGCAAAGAGAGAATGAAAGCAATCCAGAAGACACCAAAGACCATGAAAGAAAAGAGAGAGATCAGGTAAAAGCAGAATGTTTATTACAGCTTAGTACTAATAATAGAATCACAGAATATTAGAACTGGAAGGGACCTCAAGAGGTCATCAAGTCCAGTCCCCTGCCCTGACAGCAGGACTAAACACTATCTAGATCAGTGTTTCTGAAAGTGTTCCGCGGAATCACTCTCAGAAACGCATTAACTGGCTGCCCCAGTTTGTTTGTTTACCGGTGCTGCAGCTCACAGAGCCTCATGGCTCCCATTGGCTCAGTTTCATCCTTTGCAGGCAAGAGGAGCCGTGGGAAGCGGTGGCCCGGCCCAGCCATTTCCTGTGACTCCCATTGGCTGCAAAGGATGAAACTGAGCCAATGAGAGCTGCGAGACTCCGTGACCACGGCGCTGGTAAATAAACAGACCAGAGTGGTCAGTTAATGTGTTTCTGAGAGTGATTCCGTGGAGCACTTTCAGAAACATCGATCTCTAGATCATCCCTGATAGATATTGGTCCAACCTGCTGTTAAATATTTCCAGTGATAGAGATTCCACAACCTCCTTAGGCAATTTATTCCAGGGTTTAATCAGCCTGACAGTTAGGAAGTTTTTCCTAATGTCCAACCTAAATTGCTGCAATTTAAGCCCATTGTTTCTTGTCCTGTCATCAAAAGCCAAGGAGAACAATTTTTATCCCCTGATGTGAATGTTCATACTTTTTCTGGCACCTACTTAAATGCAGATGTCTGCATAGCATATTTCCTTGCTAGAGTCTTGATCAATTATGGAACAAAGCAACTGGAAAATAACTTGTTTTAAAGTAGCATCTTATTGAACGCTAATTTGCCTCTTATGAATGACACAGTGTGCATATTTGTTGAATGGAAAGCAAGGTTTCATCTCGTTGACATCAGTATCCTGCTTTGTTCCTATAAGAAATGTCAACTTAATGTGGATGTGTTTAAGATTTTCTAAAGAGTGTTCAGCAACGAGAATGGAGAAAAAGCTAGGCAAAAGAGTTTGAAGGTAATGGCTGACTTATCCTGATCACAGTGTTATTACAGAAGATATCCAAAGCCCATCACCAACAATGAGTTGGAGTTAGATGCAAGGAGGCTAGAGCGTCTGACCTGTGGCAGGTTGCTAGCTAACAGAAAGACAAACAGCAAATCTCTCTCCCTAAACTCCACATTTTAAGTAACTTTTTGTCTGCTACTGAGTAAATCTGGGTAGGAATTTTTCAGTGATCTTTTTTTTTTCCTGAAAAATGCTGGTTTGTCAAAACTAAAACTGTTTCCAGAACCAGGTTGATTTTTAGATGCATTTTCCAACTTGAGTTTTTTTTAAAAAAACGCTTTTAAGATAGCAAAATATTTTTTTGACTATTTTAATATGAAAAATTCTGATTTTGAAACTGCTTTCTGTTTTGAAATGTGAAATTAATTATATTGCAAATTTCGTTGTTGAAAATGTTAAAATGAAATGTTTGTATTGACCCATACTGAAAATTGTAAGGTTGTTTTTTTTGTTTGTTTGTTTTTCAGCTAGCAAAATTTTTGCAATATGGAACTTTTGTCCTGATTTTGATTGGTAAAAATTGTCAAACTCTCAAAAGCAAATGCTAGAAATATTTTACCCAGTTGTGCTCTTTGAGCATGTGCATAGCATTTGTGTTTGCAGCCGACCATTAAACAGAATATGGTACATTAAATGAGAAGTTCTTCATTGTTTTTGTTTTAATCTTCCCTGCTATTCCACAGGAATAAAGTTCTCATGGAGAAAATGAAGAAATCAGGGAGCTACACTACTCAAATTAACTGTTGTACACAGTGTCTCTACAAAACATCATTGGTAAGTGCACCCTGCTTTGTTCACACAAATTGAGTTAAACACCTTTAAACTAAGATCTCATTGCTAACGCCAGTATTAAATAACATATTCCCTTATAGTGGTAGAAATGTAGCCGTGTTAGTCTGGTGTAGCTGAAACAAAATACAGGTCTATGTAGCACTTTAAAGACTAACAAGATGGTTTATTAGATGATGAGCTTTCGTGGGCCAGACCCACTTCCTCAGATCAAATAATGGGAGAAAATAGTCACAACCGTATATACCAAAGGATACAATTTAAAAAATGAACACACATGAAAAGGACAAATCACATTACAGAACAGAAGGGGGGGATGTAGGGGAGGGAGGGAGGTGAATGCCAGTGAGTTAATGATATTAGAGGTGGGTGCTTCCCCCATTATCACCTCTAATTCTATTAACTCACAGACATCTCCCCTTCCCCACCTCTAATATCATTAACTCACTGGCATTCACCTCCTTTCCCCCCCCCCCCACATCCCCCTTCTGTTCTGTAATGTGATTTGTCCTTTTCATCTGTGTTCATTTTTTTAAATTGTATCCTTTGGTATATATGGTTGTGACTATTTTCTCCCATTATTTGATCTGAGGAAGTGGGTCTGGCCCACGAAAGCTCATCATCTAATAAACCATCTTGTTAGTCTTTAAAGTGCTACATAGACCTGTATTTTATATTCCCTTATGTTACCTTCATGTGCCAATAGGCCAAAGAAACAATGCATTTTGTATGGTTTGTTTGTTGAATTTGGATTATGGTAGTACTTAAGAGCTCAAAATGAGGAAAGACATCCTACAAATGAGAAGAAATTGAAGGAACTGTTTGTAACTTAAAAATAGAAATACTAGAAATGTGGAGTTGTGTTTTGTGTGATTCTAACTTGGTTCCTATATAAGAAGTACAGTATCAGATTGCTATTAAGACTCATATTTTTATCTCCTTCTAATGTTAGTCCTATCGGCGATTTAAAAATGTCCTGTCAGGATTTTTGTCCTCATTGCAACTGTGGCAGAAGACTCTGAAAGTCATCGGTGGCAAGTTTGGGACCAGTGTTCTTTCCTATTTTGTTTTTCTGAAGTGGTTACTGACTTTCAACATCTTCTCCTTCCTTGTGAACTTCAGCTTCATAACAATCCCACAGCTTATAGCACCAGGACCAAATAACCTTTCGTTCAACGGTCTGGAGCTTCTCACTGGGGCTGTAAGTATATAGAGGAGGACCCAAACTAGTGCTGCATATGAGAATTTATAAAATCATCCTAATGTGGCAAAAACGGCCACAAGTCTTTTCTAGTCACAGTGGTGGAAGTTTTAATTGTGCTCTTAATTTCTTCGGGTCACAGTAAAATTTTTCATTTGACCTATTGTTCTTTATTGAACAAAACTCAGAACCAACTAACAGCTTGCCCAATAGCCTATATGATATTAATTGATCTTACTGTAATTCCTAGAGCATTTGTGTCCTATTAAAAAACTGGTGCCTGTTTAACAGCCTCTCAGAAAGTGATTGAAAGACATGAAGAATGAATTATCCTTTAACCATTCCTGCATTAGCCCAAGACACTATCCCTTGCTATCCTTCCTCTGCAGATAAGGACTTCAGTTTCTAATGCTGTGAATCTGGCACTTTTCCTAAACACTGAATTCTTGATTTTTTTTTTTTTTTTAAACAAGGATCTGGCAATTTTTTTGAAGTCAATGGGGCTTAGTTTGAGTGGACCTTTAAATTTGTGCTGAAATCTCTACACCATCAGGGCCTAAACACCTAAGTATTTTTTAAGAGAAGATTAAATCTAAAGGAAAACATCTCAGTATCCTATACTGTACTAAAATTTTACTGATACTAAGCTACCTTTGGTTGGTTTCTTTGGTCAGAGAGGAGGAGCTGTTCCCTTTTGGGTAGGTTCATTTTTTTTTCAGATCTGATCTTTACAAGACAGTTGACTCATTTTCACTGTACAGCAAAGGAGGTCTATAATAACAACCCAATCTGAATCTTAACAACCCTTCTCGATGTGCGGATACCATGTTGTTTAAAAGAAGGGTAAATCTGAGTATCCCTGCTGGAATTCTTTTGCAGTGTCACATTTGTGCATTTCAGCTAATGGTTCTCAGGCTTCCATTGTAAAATTGTTGTGCTCCTAAATTTCTGGGTGCAAAGTAAAAGTACTGGGATAAGGGATTCAAGTATTTGCAGAGTGCTTCCTGGGAAAGATGGCCAAATAACTTTTGGTCTAATCCCGGTTGAAATAATCTTAACTAAATCCCATCCTGCAAAGTGTGGTGCAGTTGCAGCTCCTCATGTTGATTCCTAGCAGAAGGAGGGGTGCTCCATTGGCCACAAGAAGCACTTATAAAATTGTGACCAAATATGGTGGGAAGGGAGAGCCTAAGCCTACAAAAACCTTACTAGCAAGAGTTTATCTCATTGGGGTGAACAGAACTATTCCTGACAATCAAGATTTGCTGGATCAGACCCTTGCGTGCGCCACCATATTCAGTCAACAGCATGTCTTTTGAGAGCTAACTCAATTTCTGTATCATTTTAGGGTTATTTTAGAAAAACTGTGCTCTACTACGGTTTTTATACCAACTCTACAATCACAAACAACTCTTCCTATAACATGCAGCTGGCCTATATTTTCACTATTGGGATTTATTTCATCATCTGCTTCTTTAGCTTGGTGTACAGGTACAGTAACTATATATTCCTCCTTTGCACTTTAAAATTGATATATTTGTATGAAAAAAAAAGTATTAACATTTCAAGAATCTACTAGGAGTAGTAATAATATCCTCGGCCACTAGTTTAGACATGCTGCTAACAACAAATCTCTGTGTCTAGTCACTGATGGTAATAAAGGAATCTGGTGACATTAAATGTGCTGTCAGCAAGTTTCCCCAGTTTAGAGCTATTTGGTGTCCAAGTTGCTGCCAGATCCACCAGATGGGGTGCAGAATCCCTGCAGAGTCACTTATGTCCCGCAGAAGAATTCAGGCTCAGTCAGTTAAGTGTAATCCTGTTAGGAATGCTACTGTCCATGACTTCTACGAATGATTTGCTGTGTTGAAATGGCCCTTCAGACGCAGCCATTGCTGACATGGAACTGGAGAAAAGAAGGCAGGAAGTAGCAATGTATATAAGGACACCTGACCATAAAGGGAAAGGAGAGTGACTGTAACTGAACTCTACATTCACTAATCAAGGATGGGAGATTTCTGTATTTTGCAAGCCTGATTTCTTTTCCACACCAGCTGGGTTTTTTCGGCTCAAAGACTCCCTGCATTGCTAAGACTGATCCCTTGCATGTAACTTCTACTGCAGCATGGCTGAGTCCTTCCGTAAGAACTTCATTAATCCCCAGATGTACTCTGGAAGTGCTGCCAAGCTTCTCTGCATCTGGGACTTCAATATAACCAATGAGAAACCTGTGAAACTGAAGCAAAGCAACCTCAGTACGCAAATAAAGGTACGGCATGAAATGGGTCAGAAAGCAATCTCCCCCCACATGAGTAGATCTAACTCTTGGTTTGACTGTGTAACTTGTTCAAGAAAAATGCCATCTGATACTTCTTCCTGCCCCACTAATGGACTGTGTGCAGGTTTTCTATTATGAGCCATTTACTTACCTGTCCTTGACTTAGTAACATGTTGTTTTTTAAAGCAATTTTTCTAGCTACTTTCTTTTTTTTTCTGGCAATTGAATCTGTACAACTGGCACAAATATTTGCCTAGCTCTAATTTTTTTCCAGACCTCTAACCAAATGGTGTCCTTTAGTTAGAAGGTGGGGAGAACACACAGCTCTTTGCCTGGCATATTTTCGTGTACACTGCTGAATTAACAAATTGTTTCCATATTACATGCTTCTGTCCCTTGCACCTAGTTCATGGGGTGGGGTTCCTCTTTATTTTTGGCCTTTTTTATCGTTGTGGGGTTGGTTTTCTTGGTTGTGGATCACTTACATGGAAAGGATCCATGGGGAGGTGTAATCCTAAGTACAAAGTATGATGAAACTTGTACAAGAGACTGCCCCGTACATAGTGAGTACAATTGCGCTGCCTTCACTTGGGGTATGTCTAGACTACATGCCTTTGCTGACAGAGGCATGTAAAATTGGCTATCCGACGTAGTCAATGAAGTGGGGATTTAAATATCCCCGGCTTCATTAAAATAAAAATGGCCGCCGCGCTGTGCTGGCTCAGCTGATTGTCAGCACAGCGCGGCAGTCAAGACGTGGATCGGTTGACAGGGAACGCCTTTGTCGATCGCTTCCTTATGCCTCATGAAACAAGGTTTACAGGAGCAGTCGACAAAGGCTGCCCCGTCGACAGATCCGCGTCTTGACTGCCGTGCTGTGCCGACAATCAGCTGAGCCGGAACAGCGTGGCGGCCATTTTTATTTTAATGAAGCTGGGGATATTTAAATCCCCACTTCATTGACTATGTCGGATAGTAAATTTTATATGCCTCTGTCGGCAGAGGCATGCAGTCTAGACATACCCTAAGAGATCATCTCTATTCTCTCCTTTGAGAAGTCACTTAGGCTACGTCTACGCTGCAGGAATTTGTCGGAAGAGGCAATGCAAATGAAGCGCTCATTAGCATCTCTCATGCTCTCATTTGCATAGTCTCTTCCTATCCATTTTGTGGAAGAGGTTTTTGTGCAAAAAAACGCAGTGTAGACTGGGCCATTTTGCGCAAAAAACCCTTTTGCACAAGAACCCTTATTCCTCAAAAAAGCATGTATACAGGATCTTGCTCAAAAGGGGTTTTTGCCCTGTCTACACTGTGGTTTTTTCCCCGCAAAAACCTCTTCCGCAAAGTGGATCGGAAGAGACTATGCAAATGAAAGCACGAGAAATGCTAATGAGCACCTCATTTGCATTGCCTCTGCCGACAAATTCCTGCAGTGTAGACATAGCCTTAGAGAGCACTGGCCTGGGATTTGGGAGACTTGGTGTGAGTGGGGTCTCGAGGGTCACACTGAGGTTACTCTGTTAGGGTAAACTGCAAGAGAATGGGACAGACCATTCCCAAATCTTGTGAATATTCCAATACTCAGATTTACCAAACCAACACAAAACAGCTTCTATGCTGTCTTACTGGTTTCACAGAAGTAAGAACACAATTCCCTTATGGAAACCCAACCCGAATTACCGTTAACTCACTTTTCTAGCAGGTCTCTAAAGGTTGAATCCGGGTCAGTTAGCCCCTGAGCTGCGTAACCTGCTCTGGCCATGTGCCACATCTGGGTTCTATTCTTAGCTTATCCACTGGTCTGCTGGGAGATGCTGGACAAGACACTTCCACTCCCTATACTTCAGTTTCCCCAGCTATAAAATGGTAGCGCTAGATAGGAGCTAGATGTTGTTACACTACTGACTAAGGCCTATGCCTAATTAGCAATTGTTTGATTGCAGGAATCCCTGTCTGAAGTGACCTTTGAGGTACTGCACCTCTCACTGAAGCAGAAACTTGCTCGTATTGCTGTTCATCTGATTGTTTGGGTGGCTTCCTTAGGAACAACAGCTGCTTGTTGTGCCGGTGTTTACTTCCTCTCAAGAAATAACCTACGGGTAAGGACCAGGTTTGGTAAACTGCTATCCTGAACACACAGGCTTCAGCATTGGCATGCCGGACTCTTGATTAAGAGTGTGCACGATTGAGGCTTGAAAGACAATAAGGCAGCAATAGGTGTTGCTTCTGCCAATACGCTCGTGTAACCTGCGATAACCTAATACTTAGTTAATAACCAAAGGTGAAACAAGCTGGCATGGCCCAGTGTGGAGACTGACGGATGGGGCTCTGGATGCTGCTGGCACTTCAGACTGTGCTGCCATAGTGCACCCAGGGTCTCGCTCTGATGCTCAGGAAGCCAGACAGCACGATCCCCACCACCCTGGGGATCCGGCAGTGTGGTCCCTGCCACCCCAGCCAACCTGGGGATCTGGTGGCTGGGAAGTACAGTCCCTGCAGCCTTGAGGGTCTGGCAGCGTGGTGGCCGCATTCCCAGCCCTGAGCTTCCCCCCACACACTCCAGGCCCCTGCCCTTCACATTACGGGCAGAGGAAGGACAGCATGGAGTCAAGACGGGTGGGGAGCTCAGGTCAGGGGTGTAGAGATGCAGGAGTGAGGGCAGGGGATTGAGAATGGTGGTGAGCTCAGGTCAGGGGATAGAGTCTTGAGCTAACACAGGTATAGTTAAAGGATCCTTTAACTAAAGGATCACTTGCTGTTGGTCCTTCTTTGGGCAGGGGGCTGGACTTGATGACCTCCTGAGGTCTCTTCCAGCCCTAGGATTCTATGATCGTCTATGGTATGACAGCATCTGTAAGAAATGTAAGTTACTTTCACTGCTGTAACAATCAATGCTGAGAAGGCAGAAAGGATTCCTTTGTTTGGATTCTAGTTGCCTTATTCTTCTAGGTACTACAAAGAAAAACAATGAAAAGACAGAAAAGTCTGTTTCCTTTACCTTTCTTTGGTGCACTCTAAGGCCCTAATGCTCTACTTGGATCTGCAAGTGCCACCCTTTGCCTGTGTAGGTTCAGGGATCCATCCTAGCAGATTGCACTGCAGAATCGGCATATGCAAGTGTAACTGCGTTGGTTAAAGACCGAGCTGTGACTCTTCAAGAGAACACAGGCATGTACAGATTGTTCCACAGAGATGTCCGAGGGGCGTCTCCCTTGCACTTTATTTTTCTCTTCCTTTTCAGCCTTTGGAAGGTAAAAGTGAGCTGGAAAATGAGGCTGCTGCCCTAGTGCTGCCCGTTGTTGTGTCTCTGCTCAACCTCTGCATCCCCTTCTGCTTTGCCTTGTTTGGACTCTTAGAGAAATTCCAGTATCCCAGACATCAGCTCTACGTCACTGTTATCAGGTATCCGGAGCCATCCTCTCCTAGTTAGCTGCCTGCAGTTGGCTGCACTTTTTCTGCCAATGGTAAGGCCCATGACTAAATAGTATGGAAAACAGCAGCCTGCTGTGCATCAGGGCAGTTGCCCCATTCACAGCCTCAGTAGAAGCAAGCATATTATTTCCCCCTCTTCCGTCCGTATCCTGATACCCAGGGCATTGCTCAGCCTGTGATGCAGATCACAGTGAGGGAAAGATGGAAAATGGAGGGAGTGTTGTTACAGCAATACAAGGTACCAACATCCCCACTCCACTAGCAGTTTCTGCTAGAACTGGCCAAATGGAGCCACAAGGTAGTTTAAAGCTGACATCCCTAATGTGGGACCATGTGCAAGTACTGTTGCCTTCTCCCACATGGAATTTCACACATCTCACTTGCAACGTTTTACACAGAATCAAGTGCATTAGAAAAGAGTGATGTGCAACTGATGTCCCTGCCCCCTTTAATTAATAGAACTCAATATAGTTACTTCTTCTCTGCAGAAATATTTTTCTGAAAATATCAATAATTGGAATCCTCTGCTACTATTGGCTTAACGATGTGGCGACATCAGAAAAAGAGGTAAAGTTTTAATCACGTGTGTGTACAAATCTCTGCCATAAAACATGAGGTCAGGAATTAGCCTTAAACTACTTTCATAATATTTTGCCTAAAAATCAAGAGATATGTGTAGGAAAAGCTATATGAAAGGTGACAGACTGTTGGGATAAAATTTTCACCAGTACAGAGGGCTACATGGGACCTCTTAAGAGAGGGAAGGGCTTGTGGCCTAGACATTCTTTGGTTACATCCAGGAATCTTTAGAGAAACAAATATTGTGAGGGGTGATAGGAGAATCACCATACGGCTTTATTCATCCAGCTTAGGTCAAAACTTGCTATATAGACAGACAATGATGAACTCTGTTGTACTGCGTTTGAGCACATTTTTGAGTTCTATCCTCACTGGGTTTTTTGGGGGAGCTTTTTATCTGAGGGGGAAGAAAACTGTCTTTCAATGAGCTTTGGATCAGGTTCTGGAAGTTCATACGCTAGAGGCTAGACAGAGATATTTGAATTAAACATTCTTTATTTTTCTCTCTCAAAAGTGCTGGGAAAATATCATTGGCCAAGATATCTACCGTCTCATTGTGGTTGACTTCATATTTTGTTTGCTTGGATCTTTCTTTGGAGAATTTGTACGAAGGTGAATGTGATTTCTAGATTACATACTTACTGATGTGATGTCAACATTTTGAATTGATGCACAGTTTCAATCATTATCTGATGAAGAAGTACATTTACATTTAGATTTCAGCTGCTTCATTGTATTCTTGGCTGAAATGAAAAATGTTCTATGGCTTCTGCCATACATGCAGCATATTCACGAACATCAGTATTTTGCCAAACACAGACATGTGCTTGTTCTTCCATTTGCTGCCTAACTGATAAATGGTGCACATTTTTGTATACTACACCATTAATGTAGATCAGCGTATAGTTATTGTTACTTGTATGCAGGAGTTTCCCTTACAGATGGTGAATGGTTCTGTAGTTAATGATTTTGTGTCATTTTCAGAATCATTGGAACTAAATGTTGCAAAAAGCTTGGAGTGCCAGAATTTGATATTGCACGAAATGTTTTAGACTTGATCTACACACAGACTTTGGCCTGGTAAGTGATGAAATTTCATTCAGACGCGCTGTGAGATATTTAGTGTTTATTTCTACAGAGGCACTCTGAGGCAGCCTAGTGATGACATTTGTGACAGATAAAGATATGGCAGGGAATTGCCCTGGCAGAACTCTTTGAATTAAGATTAAGTAGCTTATGGTTCATGGTATGAAATGAATGGTTGATGTATTATGTGGGCCGGTATATAACCTCGTGAAAGGGAAGTGAATGCCAATTCTCCACCTCTTATTATGATGGAACCCAGTATTTGTAAACTATGCCCCATCTGCTGATTACCTCTTCCCTGAGTCTCATGAGCCAAGGTCAGAGCTGTATAAGGGAAGGATTGACTCATTCCTGGGTGAGCTAGTGTCGAGCTGAGGCTGTTATGAACTTGTGCATAGGAAAACCCCGTTATGGGGGTCCATGCCTGCTGATGGGAAGGGAGCGGGGCAAAGGGGGCAACTGCCCCAGGCCCCGGCAATTAAGAAGTGCTTGGGGGGTCCTGGCTGCTATTGCTATTGGGCCCTTTAAATGACAATCCCGCACGCTACAGGCAGCTCTGAGGGCTGGCTGAGGGGAGAGGCACGGTGCAGCCGTGAGAAATGGCTGCTCCAGCCCCCTCCCTTCTAGGAGCGAAGTTCCCCCCCACACATCTTGCCCAGGAGCCCGGCAATTTTGTCAGCCACCCTGGTGGGGTTTGAATGACTAACTCTCAGCAGAGCCCTCCTTAAAGCTGGGAGTGATCTCTGGGGAGGGAGGATGTTAAAGCTTATTTGCATGTGTCTAAATGTCTTTATTATTTTGATATGTCTTCTCTGTAATGCTTTCACTTAAAGAATGAACATCTTTGCTTACAAAGAGCTGTGTGGTGACCCATAACTGCTGGCTATACACTGGCCATAGCCTTCAGCAGGAAGGCAAAGCACAGGCAGAGGCCCGTTCAGACAGCCAGGCTGCTAGGAAGTAGGTGTTCCATGAGGAATCTGAAGCTGGAGCACTCATGGAAAAAAATTAGTGGGTGCTTAGCACCTACTGGCAGCCCTCTCCCCTCCCCTCTCCTCCCAGTGACTCCAGCCCTCCACAGTCAGTTATTTTGCAATGTGCAGAAAGCTTTGGAAGGCAGGGTAAGGATGGGGCTTTGGGGGTAGGGTGTGGGGTGGTAGGGGCATGGCCTGGAGAGAAGCAAGATGGTGGTGAGGCCTGAGGGAAGGTGTCAGGGGCAGTCAGGAGGGAGAGACACATGGGTCTCTGCCCAAAAGAGTTGGTGGTTAGGAATAATGTTTCTTCACACTTTTTCCATACATGTGCAGAATACATTTTGGTATGTGCACTGAGGCATGTGCAAATGTGCACCATCATAGAAATATCAGCTGTGGTGCTCTGCTAATCAACTGGGCAACCTTTTGAATCTTTCCTGGGTGGCTGGCCAACCGCTCACCTTACAGGGAACACTGGTTCGGAGCTGGGAGCCTAGAGGGGGTCCTTTAGTTGGTGAACCATGAAAGGGGAATACCGGGGCCTTCCGGAGGAGGGCACAGGGTCTGGGACAGCCCCACCCTGCTCCTTGTCCAAGCCCCACCCCAGCCTTTCTCTCTCTCTCCCCAAGCAATGTGGCCAAGAGGGATTGTAGGGAACCTGGTGCAGCAGCAGCAGGGGATGCCCCCACCCTCACCACGTGGGCAGCAGGAGCCAGAGAGGCCTGACAACCTGCTCTGCTCCATCCGCTCCACCACTCCCTGGGGCTGGAGCTCTCTGCTTCCTGCTACCGCTGAGAAGCCACACTCAGTGGGCCAGGAGTGGGCAGTGTGGAGGGGAGCAGAGCAGGCTCCATGTAGTGCCCACGTAGTGGTGGAGGGGAGCGGCAGCAGGGGTCACTCCATACCAGGCCAGGTAATCTCCCAGGTCCCTCCTATCTATAGGATGATTGGGGCAGCCATTGTGTGGCCCCCCAAAAGCGCAGGATCTGGGGCTGCTGCCCTGATTTGTTCTATGGACATGACAGCGCTAAGGAATACAGATGCATTTGCTCTGAACTGTGATCACATTTAAAAGAGCTTGGCTAACACAATGGTAAGAATGGTTTAAAAGCCTTTACAGACATTTTACCTACCTTTTGTTATAATTGTAACTTAAAGGTACTTCTCTCCCCTGTTTTTGTCTTTGCTCACTCTGCAAAATTGAAATAAAACTAGTAACTGTGACTTTACGCAGGACCTGCACAAAGTTTTCTTCTTTCTTCCTTCAGCTAGGTAACAGAAGGTTGTAGAAGGAGCATCCTGGAATTTTTATATTATGTCTTAACTGTCCTACTGAAGTAGCACTGCTATTGAAGCTCTTCTAATATCAAATGGTGTAGCAGTAAGGAGGGAAGGCATCTGTCCAATAAGTGACAGAATAAGAAAGGAAATCATTTTCTAGATTCTAAATTAATATTGCAAGGGTCGAGGCGCAGCAGAATATTTAATTTTAAGTGTAATTTTTAAAAGTGTAATTTTTACCCTAGGAATGTGTTTTTACTTCTTGGTATATTTAACAGAATTAATATTTTAATAATTGTATCCACATAGTCCGATATAGTCTCCTTTCAGTTTTCAAGTTGTAAACACTGAAGATTCAGTTCTCATACTTTCTCCCCTATATTTTTTCCTCTAGGATTGGCATCTTCTTTGCACCTTTAATGCCAGCCATGCAGATTATATCATTTTTTATAATATTTTGTGTAAAAAAGGTAAGGAACTTTTATATGGTCTTTTCTTCAATAACCATGATCCCTGACTAGTCCTACATCTCAGCAAGACTATAGTCTTACCTGAATTTTTAGAAGCAAAGTGGGAGCTTTCAGCTTCTTAAAATATGGATCATTACTGTCAGGAGCCCTGAATGATAGATACTATATCTGTATCTTGCCTCTGCAGAAAAAGTTTGTCAGGGGGCAAAAAGAGATGGGGAGGGAAGAGGTGAAAAATAGCTTACATTTCTTACAGGTATTGTCCTATTGCAAAGCCCTAAGGGGAGCCTTAGGGCAGGGGGTGTGGGAGACTCAGGGACGAGCAGGAGGGTGCAGGAATCAGGGTAGGGTATTAGGAGGTACGGGAGGCTCAGAGCAGGTAGTGCAGGAGTCAGGGCAGGGAGTTGGGATGTGGGGCGATGGAGCTCAGGACTGGGAGTGCAGTCACCACACTGCCCAGTCACCCGATCACTGGGATTGGAGCCTGGGTATGTTGTGGCTCCACGTCCCAGGGTGCCAGCAGCATCCAAATCCCCAACCCAGCCATCCAGCCTCTTACGAGTGTGCCCACTTGGGCCTACTTTCATCTTTTGGGTGATGAGCAAAGTCTGTCAGGTGGAGAGGATGAAGTAATGAAATGAAAGCTTTGGTAGGTGGGTGTGATGTGCACATGCCAGCCAAAACCAGAACCCACCCCCCTCCACTTGTAGTATGAATGACTGTATTATTTTCAGTAATTTAACACTCACTTGTGTCCACACTGTGGGTGCTACCACTGCAGCTGTGACACTCACTTGTGTCCACACTGTGGGTGCTACCACTGCAGCTGTGACACTCACTTGTGTCCACACTGTGGGTGCTACCACTGCAGCTGTGACACTATCTATATCGACAGAGTTTTTCTGTTGATTGGTGGGTAATCCACCTCCCCAACCAGTAGTAGCTAGATCAGTGTAAGAACAGTTCTATTGACCTAGCTGCAATTCCTGACCAACAGAATCCAGTTTTTCCTCTCCCTGTTTGAAAGACTGTACTTGATAATGATGTTTGTTACTGGACGTAGTTTGGAAACAGTTGATGAATGTGATTCCCATGAATTTGCTAGCAATTTCAGTTGGACTGACTGAGGTGCAGTTATTTAAGTGGCATACAACACATCTCCATCTGTGTGTGTTCGCACATCTTTTTTTAAAGGTCAGTCTGATGAGGAACTGTCAGCCACCTCGCAAAGTCTGGAGAGCTTCTCAGATGACAACACTCTTCATTTTTCTGCTGTTTTTCCCTTCCTTTTCTGGAGTCCTGTCTGTAATGGCAGTCACTATCTGGAGGTAACCTCAGCATTCAGTATTCACTATCTCTAAATTGAATTACACCTTTGATCAGAAACCAAACAGGATGGAGATATTTTAATACCTAAAGAGAATTCTGCATTGCTTCCACTGAAAGGTTTCGAGGGTTGCTCATAAACTGTTTGGGACTCTGAAGGACATTACTGCAAACTAGGGATGTTAAATATCGGTTAATTGAATAATCGAGTAACCTCAAGAATTCTTATCGGTTAGTCAACGATTCTGTAGCCCCTGGGAGCAGGGCTCGCAGCCAGTGTGCTCCATCCTCATTCCTGAGGATCTCCCTGCCACTCCATGCCGCTGCCTTTGTATCAGAGGCAGCAGTGCAGGGTGCCAGGCGGCAGCTGGTTTGCGAGGAGAGCCAGTTTAAAAACCAGTTCGCCTCATGGACTGTCTGCCTGTCGCCCTGTGCTGCTGCCTCTGATAAAGAGACAGCAGCATAGGGTGGCAGCAGCCCCTGTCTAAGGTGAATCTGAGCTCCTGGATCCAGTGCAAGCCAGAACTGAACCGGGCTGTCTGCTCCTAATACACTTTAAATGCAAAGCTGCAGCAGGGGGAGGTCCCGGACCTGTTTCAAGCCAGGACTGAGCTATCCTGCTAAAAAATGTACTGGCAGGGAGGCGGGGGGAGGAATGCATATAGTCTATAGCATTAACCTATAAGCTTTTGCTTATCGGTTAATCAACTACACTATCACATCCCTGCTACAAACTCCTGGAATTTAAGTTAATAGCTTGAAACCCATGGCCGGCTACTGAAAGAGAGTGGAGTTGTTGACACCCTGTGACTGAGGGATGAGAAGGAAGGAGAGCCGGCACAGACCTGTGATATAAGAGACCCAGATTCATTTCCCTCCTCTGCCACAGACTTCCTGTGTGATTTTAGGCAAGTCACATAGTGCCTCTTTGCCTTAGTTCCTCATTTAGGGAATACTGTAAAATCTCAGGTATAATGCACACTTTTTTCTGATTTTTTTTTTCTGGGTCAAAGTCGGGGTGCGCCTTATACATAGCACTTATTTTTTTAAAGTTTTATTTTGGCTCCCGGACAAGGCAAGGAGCCGGCGGGGCTGCCAGGCTGCAGTGCCGTGGCTCCTTCAGGCTGCACCTGGGGGCCCCTGCGGCAGGCTGGTAGTGGAGAGCGAGCGCACCGTCCCCCGGGCGCAGCAGGGCATGGCAGGAGAAGGCAGTGAGGCACTCTGCCGAGGGGCCACCAACTTCCCTGGCCCGGGGTGTCCTGGATGGGCTGTCCCCCTGCTCTCCGCTTGGAGAGGCTCTTGGAGGAGGTACCTATGCCCAGGAGCCCCCGCGGACGGCGCAAGCTGGGCGCGGCACACGGGCAGGTGGACAGGAGGCCCCAGCGGCAGGCGCGAGCGTGGCGCGGTGCACAGGCAGCCCGGGGCCGGCTCCGGGAAGCAGGCAAGGCTGGGCTTGGTGCTGGTGGACCAAGTGTAGATATATAGGCAGGAGTGTAGATATATAGGTGTGCATTATATATAGGAGTTCAGTTTTTTCCATGATTCTGACATTGAAAAGGTAGGGTGTGCATTATACATAGGTGCGCATTATACTCCCAATTTTACGGTAGTAGAATTTCCCTGTCTCTCAGAGTAGTGTGAGGATAAATGCACTACAGAACATGTGTGGCACTCGGATACCAAGGAAATGAGGGCTGTGTAGGTATGATAGATAGAAGCTGCAATGCCTGTTTGTAGGCAAAATGGACATCCACTTCTTGCTGTCCCACCCAAAGGATCAAAAGGAGGCACAAGAAACAATGCAAGATGTATGGAGGCAGAAAAGTCTTAAAGAAAAATCAGTTCCACACCTATACTTGGCAGTTAAGAGTTTGGTTTGTTTATTCAGTGAAGAATTTGCTGTGACAATTTGGCTCTCTCACCTCTCTTTCTGTCAAAAGTTTCTGGGGCAATCCCATTTCTTTTTTCCTTAAGATCAAGGGCAGGTTCAGAAAGCTGAGTTCAAGTGGGTTGTTTCCTAGTAGATCTTCATAAACACCAGAAGGGTTCACTGAACTTGACTTGCATGGCTTGATTCCATTCTGACCCCTGCCAACCAAATAAGCACATAATTACTAACATAAAAGTTTATTAACCTACCTTATGAATGCTAAGACTTCGGTTTTTCTAGTCTGGAAATTATTGCTTCTGCTAGAAGCTGAGCCACATCCTGTTTTTACCAAAAATGTTAAGTGAATATTCTGATACAACAATGGGGTGGGATAGCAAAGTGTGTGCATGTTGTGGTTTTCATTAAGCGTGCATGATCCATCTATGACAGCAATGGTTTCTTGCACTTTGTATATTTACTGCAACATCTGTGTAGCCTCTGCCATGACAATTGACTTGTTATAACTAGCTGGAGATTGGCACCAGAAAGGCAGTGTGGTCACCGATCTACTGTAGGAAGGTCTTGTGTGTCTCAGCTCACATAGTCAGCTAGGTCCATACTATTGACCGAGGAGTCACCGGTATAAAAGCTCAAATACAGACATGCAGCAAGCCCTCTGTCAGTTATACTTCTGTGAGTTGAACTGCATGCTGTCTCCCAAGAAGACCTAGTATTGTATGGCAATGGGTGTAACTGTTGCACAGATGGGGGTAGAGGGGCCCAGAGGAAATGAACTAGACCTTTCTATATATACACACACACACATACACTTTCTCTTTATTTTTCCAGGCGGACGCCTTCAAAACAGTGTGGCCCCTTCCAAGGCTTGCCCTCCGTAATTGATGCCGTTTCTGGGTGGATACACACATTGGACAGCTATTCTGGCTCAAAATGGGTGGGGTGGATTTATCGCAACTTAATTGGGAGCGTGCATTTCTTCTTCATCCTCACCATCATCGTCCTGTAAGTGTCCATGAATGAAACTAGGGGAGATGGAGAAAGTGAGGGAAACTTCGCTATGATGTTCTCATTCTCCGTGAAGAAAATGTAAACAAAACTTTAAAGCTTCAGTGTTGGGAACATACATATATTGTAATTTAGAAAGAATTTATGGTAAAGTGAATAGAGAAACAAAGACAATTTGCTACATTTTATCTGAGAAGCTCAGATCTCTTTACAAAGCAGCCTCCCAATAGCCCAATGAGGGACCGTTCTTCAAGTACACTCACTTTACTGGTATCCAGGTTTATAAAGCCTCTTCCCATGAGTCCACTTACAACTTACTACATAACCAATATTAACAACTCAGAACATCCGGTGTAAGATGAGCCACACTAGGAACCTTTCCCGTATAGTTGTGTTAATTAGCGGCTGATTTATTTTTATGACCATTTTATACCAGAAAAGCCCAAATGTAGATGCAGTTTAGGGTGGGGGTGGGAGTGGGAGGTGGAATCCTTTTGCTAGTTTCCTTTGTTTAGGTGAGAGCAGGGCTACTCAACTTTTGAAGCCCCAGTGGCTACAATGATACTCACAGCTCATGCCAATGGCCACAGCGTAAGTGTGGTTGCATATATATCCAAATATATATGCATATATATGTGCAAATAGATTCTTTCAGACTGATGGGCATGAATACAAAGATTAAGGCTATACAACACACAGGCTCCATGTAAGTCAGTTCTGCTGATATATTTGCCCAATTTTCACCCATAGGACAGCACTTTTAATGACTAATGACAGTCTAGGAATTTATCTACTAAAATGCATAGCAACAGAAGACCATTATACTGACTATTTTTTTGTTTTGGCTCCCACCCACGGGCCACGTGTTGAGCCCGGCGTTAAACCCAAACTGCACCAGGGGCTGCAAACAAACGGGCTGCAGGCCACGTGTGGCCCATGCAGGGCCGGACTAAGGGGTGGGTGAGCTGGGCAGCTGCCCAGGGTGCCAACTGATGGGGAGCACCTGATGGCAGCTGTAAGAGGCGCATGGTGTCCCTGGCTCCTGCAGCGCCAGCCCCCCTCCATTCCCGCGGCGCTGGCCAGCAGCGACCTTCCCACGCACGGCCCACCCCAGGCTGCACGCTAGCAGCCGTGGCCGGGCCAGGCTGGGCAGCACATGCGCTGTGCGCCCCAGGGGCGGGCCTGTGCATGCGCCGTGTGCCCGGGGGCGGTGCCATGCGCCCGAGCCCAGGGCGCCAAAATGGCTCAGGCTGGCTCTGGGCCCATGGGCTGCGTGTTGAGTAGCCAGTACACACTGTGTCTATGCTGAGAGAGTTTGTGGAGGTAGCTGACCCCTTAAGCCCTTTCCTAGGCCCTGGGCTACCCAGCACTGCAAAGCCCTTTAGTGCCAGAGATGCAGCTGATACTAACAACAGCTGATACTAACTATATTCTTTTGCTAATATAAGATGCCTCTAACATTGGGTTTTTCTGGTTGAGCTATGCCAGTTGGCGGTGCATTTCTCCCCACTCCAGTGCCTGCAACACTGCGCTTTTTAGCTGAAAAGCATGGGTAACTGCTGTATCAGACCAAAGCACAGTGAGGCTGGTACAGCTGCATCTGCAGTAGGAGCCCTTTACTGTTTTATACCTGTAAAGCTCTTCTAATGTAGAAGTGGCCCGAGTATAGACCTGACTTTGGCACATAATTCCCATGGGCACCCAACTGTCATTTGTGACTTTGAAAAGCAATCCCAAAGCTTTCTTTCATCTGAAGGAGTGGGTTGTGCCCGTGAAAGCTCATGGTACCATCTACATGTTTTGTTAGTCTCTAAGGTGCTGCAGGACCATTCGTTGTTTAAGTTTCTCCCAAAGCAGTTATGGGTTTTGTCCAAGACAGCATAAGTCTGTAGGAAAATTGGGAATAGAATTAGGGAGTCATTGCTTCCTGTGTCGCAGCCCAATCACATTCCCTTCTAAGGATCAAATCCTGATCTTTTAAAAATCAGTAACAAAACTCCAAGAGATTCCAGTGGAACTAGGATTTGTCTCTGTGATAGTCACTAATGTTATGTCTACACTATGAAGAAAAGTCTGAAAAAGATACGAAAATTGCAGTTCGCTATATGCGTATTTTTTCCCGCTTTTCTTTTGAAAGAGGCTTTTCTGAAATTGGGCACGTCTACACGGCGCCAAATTTTGGAAAAACCTCCTCTTTCGACACATCCCTTAAATGAGGTTTACAGGAATGGCGAAAGAATGCATCTGCTTTTTCACATTTTTTTTCGGAAAAGCGGATTCATTCTTTGGACGCGGCATAGCTTTTCTGGGATACTTCCAGTATCCTGGAAAAGAGCAGTCTAGACATAGCCTAAGATTCATTAATTGGCAGGGGAGGGTCAGTGCCAACAAGTGGTACAAGGTTGGTTGAAAACAATGGATTCCTGTCTAAAACTATAAAGAATACTGTGGCGTTGACCTGGCTGCCTTGTATTTGTGTAAGAGCCCGTACAGCTTTGGGTTTTTCCCAGTTGAACTTCTGATCCATTTAGTGTTTGTCAGCCATTACTCATACGTGAGACACAGTGGGTGAAGTGGCTGTTATTCTTTATAGCAACACTGCATTTTACTTCTTAAGTAAAAACTGTGTAAAATGAACAAAAGCTTTTTTCTCGTTGGGCAGCAATTTAGAGGAAAAGCATCATCTGAATATAAATACTCATGTGTTGAATTTTCTTTTCCTTTCAGAATTATCACATATCTTTACTGGCAGATAATAGAAGGGAGAAAGATAATGGTCAAATTGCTGCGTGAGCAAATTGTTAACGTAAGTTTGTTTTTCAGCTGTCTGTTGTTTGCTTCCTGGTTTTTGTTTTGTTTTGTTTTTTTAAAACATGATAGCTGATTTCCTTATGTCTGTTGCATAGGATGCTTGCATACAAACAGGTTTCTAATTTGGCATAAGTGAGAACAGAAAACTCTTCCTAAGTACACGTGACTAATCAACCCTTTATGCAGTTTGTTTTAAGGTTTTACAGGGCAGCACACAATTGGTCAGATGCATTATCTGAAGTAAGGAGGAGAGTGGTTGGCTTTTCACAGAGATGTGGTATCCAGTGTTTGCCATATGTGCCAGAATACTGTACTCTTTGGGTATGTCTAGACTACATGGCTCCGTCGACGGAGCTATGTAGATGAGGTTTCTAGACATAGGGAAATGAAGCGGCGATTTAAATAATCGCCGCTTCATTTACATCAAAATGGCTGCCGCGCTGTGCCGATCAGCTGTTTGGCGGCACAGCGCAGTAGTCTGGATGCTCCATGGTCGACAAGGGAAGCGATTATTTAAATCGCCGCTTCATTTCCCTGGCTGTGTCTAGACTACATGCCTCTGTCGTCAGAGGCATGTAGATTAGACACATAGGCAAAGGCAAATGAAGCCGCAATTTAAATGATCGCGGCTTCATTTACATTTACATGGCTGCCGCGCTGAGCCGACAAACAGCTGATCAGCTGTTTGTCGGCTCAGCGCGCTAGTCTGGATGCTCCCCTGCCGACATCAAAGCCCTTTGTCGGCAGCCCCGTTATTCCTCGTTTGCCTTTGCCAAAACAACAAATCTACATGGCTCCGTCGACGGAGCCATGTAGTTTAGACATACCCCCTATGTCTAGAAACCTCATCTACATGGCTCCATCAATGGAGCCATGTAGTCTAGACATACCCTTTGAGATTAGTAGTCTGATCTGGCTCTGTGAATCGTGTGTGTCTTTGTTAGATTTGTTTTCTAAGTAGACAGAAGTTGCATTGGTGGATATAGTCTACTCAGTGCAAACACCATTCCCATTAATGTTAATAATACCGAAGACAGCAGTGGGCAATAATATTTGATGAGGGGCCACTCCAAGATTTTGATAAGTAGTCAAAGGCTACTTTTCTATGGAGAGAGTGCAGGGTCTGGGACAGAGGCTGGGTGCAAAAGGATGCTTGGGGTAGGGCCCTGTGGTACAGGAGAGAGTGTGGGGTCTGAGAGAGAGTTTGGATGAAGGAAGGAGTTGTGATCTGGAGCAAGGGATTGGGGTGCAGGAGAGGATTCTGCCATGGGCAGGGAAGGTTGCAGATTCTAGAAGGGAGTTCTGACCTGGGGAAAGGGGGCTACAGAAGGTTTGGGAGTGTCCTGAGGCAGGGAGATGGTGTGTGGGATGGGGCTGAAGTGTTAGAGGCAGGCTGTGGCCAGGAGGCACTTACCTAGGTGGCTCCTGGCCAGCAGCTACGCAGGACCCCAAGGTAGGCTCTCTGCCTGCCACAGCCTCAGTCTGCTCAAAACTGCTGGCTGCTCCATTTGGCTTTCTGGTCCGGGTGCTGGGGGTTGGGGGAGATAGAGGCTTTGCTCACTGTCCCCGCCCCAAGCCCAATCTCTCCACTCCTATTTCTGGCCAACGGGAGCGAGGAGTTTGGCAGCACACAAAACCTCCCCCTCCAGCCTCCGGAACAGAGAGCCACTGGGAGCAGACCAGTGCTAAAAGCAGGTTATCACATATCTTTATGCTCTACACCTCATGGTGCTGGCAGGGCAGTATGTGGTCTGGACATATCTTGCCTGCTCCTGACCTAAGTTGACAGCGAAGCCTGGATGTTACAAAAAATACCACTGAGCAATTGCTTTGTTTGTGAAAATAAAAATAGAATCAGTCTAACTTTCATTAACATTGTTATGCTTTTTGCTTGGGTGAGGAGAGGTCTGAAGTACATCCTCCCAAAGGCTTTTGTGACAATAAAGACAGGCTATGTCTGCACTACCAAGTTTTGTCAATAATGCTTATGTCGATATCCCAAAGTCAACAAAACAAAAATCACCAGTGGGTGTTCACACTTGCTGCCTCTGATTATATCTACACTGGGAGCACCATGTTTGACAATGAGCGCAATGCACTGTGGGTATTTATCCCATAGTGCAGCATTGTGGGAAGGCCAAGATTCCCTCTGAGTTCTCCCACAACCTCCTCAGCTGCTGTGAGAGGCATCATGAGTAGCTCTATGAGCTCTCTGTTCTGAGCAATGTCAAAGCAGCACAGCAGTCTCTCCAGCCTTCCCCATGCAGCAGCAGTCTGCCTGCTGCTGTGTTCCTAGAGCAGGGAAAACCATCTCTGTGGTGGCACCTGCCTCTCACCATGCTGGGGAGTGGGCTAGTGAAGCTGCTCTGCATTCCACAGAGCAGACTCTCTGCAGTGAGCCTGGGCCCACCCTGGACAGAGGCTACTTTGTGGCAGCAGCCTCTGTCTGCAGAAGGGGTCTGAGGCTCTGTGGAATGCGGAGCAGCCTCTCTCCATGGGGAGTTTGGACCCCTCATAAACAGGGGCTGCTGCCACCCCACGCTACTGCCTCTGTATCAGAGGCAGCAGCACAGGGCAGCAGGCAGCTGGTCCAGAAGGGGAACTGGTTTTTAAACCAGCACCCCTCTCAGACCAGCTCCCACATGCCACCCCCTGCTGCTGCCTCTGATAGAGAGGCAGCAGTGTGAGGGCAAGGGGCTCACCAGGAGTGGGCCTGGGAGCACACTGGCTGCCAGCCCCTCCATTGCGGATTATCAAATAGCTGTCTAACCACTAAAATTTCACATGGTTATATGCCTGTTCAGTTACACAGTAGCTAACATCCATACTACTGATGTGTGAATCTGCTTTAGTGGCCAAGATCACCCAAATGGAGACAGAAAGAGCCAGCTTGTGGGCTAGACTAGTGACTGCAGAGGGGCTGTACTCAGCAGTGGGGGGCCTACTCCATGCCCTTGGAAGCGGTGGGACCTCTGGCAGAAGGGGCAGAGCTGGGCAGCCAACTCTCAGTGCAGCACTGCCCCTCCCTCTTCCCCTCAGAGCCCTGTGGCACGCCCAGCGTGGCACTCTAGCAGCGATTCAAAGGGGCTCGGCCCCAGGCCCCTTATAATTGCTGGGCCACAGGGCAACTGCCTCCTTTGCCCCTCTCTCTCCTCCTGTCCACAGGCCTGGCAGTACTATAGGCTTCCAGTCTGCCTGCCTGCTGCTGGAGATGAATTCATCTCTCCTCTCTCTAGAGTCTCCCCCACTCCTCCAGGGGCAGGGTAGGTATGTAGTCTGATTAGTCAGCTTCCTGCAGGGTCTGAGAATATAACTAGGCGCGTCACTCTTCTGCATCCCTTCAGCTGGCTTTGGTAAAGCTAGTGCTTCAAGCTGCTTCTCTCCCTGTTTCCTCTGTGAACCTTGGGGGTACAGCCCGACTGGAGACAGCAGAGTTTTGACTAATGGAGTTAGAATAACTTGGGTCTTATCTGCTCTGGAAAATTATTTTGCTCTTCATATGCCAGTCAGTTTCTGTTATAGCTGTGCCAGATTAACTCTCTTTTGTGTGATATTCTGGAATAAATGTGATTTTATTCCACTTTGATTGTAATTGCTGTCCTGGTCAGTTTCCCTGTGTACACAAACACTGCAATTTCATTAGGAAATATGTGCACATTCAAATTAATAACATTTAATTTTTTCTTCTTTATTGCAGGAAGGAAAGGATAAAATGTTTTTACTTAATAAACTACAGCATCTGCAAACATCGAAACGAGATGCACCAGAAGAACAAGTGGTCAGTGCAAAGGTGGGTGTTTGCATGTTTGAATTCTTTAGATAAATGTGCACAGTGATCCCTTCTGGCCTTATCTACAGACTGCTGATTTTATAAATCAGGCACCATTTTTGGGTACATCCACACTCATTAACATCTTTGCAAAGGCTAGACTGAAACAATGCCACTGTTTGTTCCAGGCAGGGCTGGACCGAGCCATTCCGGCACCCCGGGCAAACAGTTTAATTGCTCCCAGAGTTGGGGGAGGGTGCATGTGCGGCCCCGCCCCCACGCCAGCACAAGGGAGAGGACACATGCGCAGCCCCGCCCGGCACGTGGGGGAGGGCGCTCGGAGCTGGAGACAGCAGGACGCACATGCCCAGCCTGGCCCAGACCGGCTACTGCCGCTGGCGCACAGCCTGGGGCCGCCCGGGATGGGCCGAGCCTGGCCGTGCAGGGCCCCGTGGGAGAGGGGCGCTGCTGGCTGGCGCTGAGGGGGTTAACGCGGCCCATGACCCGGGCAGCCGCTGCAGGGTGGCCGCTGGGAGCTAGGCGCGTGGCACCTGATGGCAGCTGTAAGGGGCACTGTGTGCCCCTTACACTTGCCATCAGGCGCCCTCCATAGGTTGGCGCCCTGGGCAGCTGCCCGGCTAGCCCATGCCTTAATCCAGCCCTGGTTCCAGGCAGTACCGTACTGAGGGGATGTGCCTAAGGTAAAAACCTCCAGTAAAGACAAACCTCCCTGCTGGTGTTTACAAAGCCATAGGAAACCTTCCTAACATAGGTGTGTTGTGACAGCCACAAAGGATTCATCTACTCTTAAGCCTCCCGTAGATTAGGGGGAAAGGATCTTTCCCCTTCGCCCCCAAGTCTGTTACGTCACAGAGAACCCCATTAACACGAACACCGATAGTTCTTAATACCTTTTTGGCTTGAAATTAACAGGTCAAGATTAGCCTGAAGTGAGGTTTTTGACCTTTTAAATGAGCTCATTTGAACTAATTTGACTTGAAAAAAGGACCCTGTTCCTAGTCTAGATGAGGCTGAGATAAGTCCGTCCATGGAATGTATTCAGCCGTGTGAGTTAAAATGTTTATGTCCTGTGTTCTGCTAGTTGCGTACTGTCCCTCAGTATCCTGTTGGGATAGATGGATGGAGTTCTGAGCTGGATAATCAGCTGTATTCTCCCCCTACCTTCACATCTTTCTTCTGGGCTCTTTGGTCAGATTTACACTAGGGGAGAAAATCAACCTAAGATACGCAACTCCAGCTACATGAATAGCATAGCTGGAGTCAGTGTGCTTTAAGTTACATTTCTGCTGTGTTCCCACTGCAGGAGGTCGACAGGAGAAATTCTCCCATTAACTTCCCTTACTCCTCATGACCCAGTAGAGTATTGGAGTTGACAGGGGTGCAATTAGCAGTTGAGTTAGTGGGTCCTTACTAGACCCACTAAATCGAACCCCAGGAGATTGATCTCCCCAGCATCAATCTCCCAGTGAGTGGGGACAAGGGCTTTCATGCTAAGACCACTTCTTTCTCCATTTCAGTTATTCTGCTTTTCTTTTCAGAGTCCCCTTTCTTCCAACGTCACATCCCACAAAGCCACCAAAAAGAAAGGGAAGAAAGCTAAAAAAATAGTAAAAACTCAAACAAAGGAAAAGAGCCCAAAGACAAAAAGAAGAAAATAAACTTTTTATCTCAGGAAGCTCCGTGCATCCAGATTCTCAAGTAGCATAGACAGAGCAGGCTACTTACTACAGCTTTCAGCACAGCTGCCCACACTCTGATATCTTTCCTCTACAATGCACAGTGCTCTTCTCTTCCGCTTAATTATTTTGTATCAAAAGCAATAAAAGAGTTTTGTAGTAACCGATGAATGGTCAGTGTAATGCTACAGGGCCAAGTATGCCAATCCAACAACGAGAGGCAGACCACCAGAATATCAGAGGGGTAAGAGCAAGGGACTGGGGGCTGAGATCCAAATTGTATTTCTTACTGGCTAGGTAGCGTTGGGCAACTAATTTACATCCACCCCTCAGTTTTCCTATCTGCAAATTGGGAGTTATGAGATTCACCTGTCTTTGAGCTTATTTAACAAAAGGCTTTGTGCCATGCTTGCCAAAAAGCACTAATGTTATTTCTCAGTATGTCCACAAGATGGAGGAAGGAGCCACATACAACTGAATAACAGGCCTAAGCAGGTGTATTCATGTTGTCGAGTCAGATGGAGGTACCTCTCCCTGCCCTAATGAACTCTGAGCACTTCGGAGGTTGGGGTTAGAGTTTTAAATTAACTTGTTAAACTTCAGAATATGTTTGAAGTCAACTGATTAAATTCAATAAAGACAAGTGCAAAGTATTACAGCTAGGAAGGAAAAAATCTATTAATTCTAAAATAATCTAAAAAGTAATTCAGTAGGTAACCCAGCTCTACTCCCAGGGAGCTGGTTGCTGCCCTGCACTGCAGGCTCTGATACTGAGCCAGCAGCGAAGGTAGCGGTTGCCAGATGGTTTCAACAAAAATACTGGACACACGATATTACATCACAATCTACATTACATCTTGTTTAGAAAACACCGGACATTTATATTTTCTCAATTTGTTTCCCAAACAGAAAGCTCAAATACGGGACTGTCCGGTTCAAAACTGGACACCTGGCAACTAAGCGTAGGGTGGCAGCCGGCTCCCTGGGAGCAGGGCTGGGAGCCAGCATGTAACTGTTACGGTAACCAATAAACCCAGGCTTATCAGTTAACCATTTAAACCACTTAAACAGTTTATATCCATATCCCTAGTACAAAATGTCGGAAAAACCCCTCTGTTCTTTCCATTTTTTTTCTCTCAAAAGAACACAGTTGCAGTGTGGACGTGAGGTTTTTTTTTTTTTTTTTTTTAATTGCCATTTTAAAAAAAAAAAAACTCTGTAGTGTAGACATACCCAGAAACGGATTGTTTTTCTTTTTAATCCCCAGTGCTCTTTGTTCCCATTAAAGTCAAATAGTAAAACTTCTACAGATTACTTTGGGGTAGGATTGAATTCTCTGTTGGGGCTGCGCTGTGCTTTCAGTATCTAATCTACCTCCATGTTTAGATTAGGGCTAAATCGTGACTCTACCAAGATTGATTTTAGATCTTCTGAAAACATGTACATCTGCCTGAACTGGATAGTCCTGTCCCTGACAGCAGTGCACGTGCTTTTGCTCACATGCTTTATTATTATTCATATGCTAGAGATTTACCCGGCATTGCTCAATTAATTTTTGTTTTTCTTCATTTAAATCATTGTTCTGGGGTGGGAGTGGGGATGAGGGGTTCAAGTGCAGATTGCTTTGGGGAGAAAGGACAACCCCTGCCCTCTCTCTCTCTCTGCATCAATTTGGGGCCAGGTGAGAAGCTCCTTTCCGTGGCTTCTGCAGCTAGAACATGTCCAGGCTTGTGTGCCCCCTGCGCTTCCCAATAGGGATGTGACCGGTTAAGCGGTTAACCAGTTAACAGGTGAGGCTTACCGGTTAAGGTTAACAGTGAAGGCTAGAGCAGCCCCCCCTCCACACCTGCCATGGGAAGGGGCTGCTCCAGGCCCACGAGGGACTCTGCAGACAGGGAGAAGCCCCTGTCCACGGACATCTGCAGCAGCCTCTGTCTGTGGCAGGCCTGGGTGCCCCACAGGCAGGGGCTGCTCCAGCATCTAGAGCAGAACCTGCCTGCGGTGGGGGAACTGCTCCAGCCCTCATGCCCAGGCCCGGCCAAAGAGTTCATGGGGCCCCAGGCAGCATGTTGTGTTTGGCTGGGCCGTGCAGCTCCCAGTCAGGGCAGCGAGTGGGCAGGGCTGGGAGCTGGGAGCTGGGCAGCATGGGGCCCTGAATGCGCAGGGCCCAAGCTAACCGCCCTGCTCTCCTTGCCCAAAGGCTGGGCCTGCTCACACCCCCTCCTTTTAATCAGTTAACTGGTTAAACAATATGGTTAGGGTTTAACTAGTTAAACAGAATTTTACATCCCTACTTCCCAGACAGAGTGAGGAATGGAACAAAATGTGCACCTCCCCCTGACTCCCTGACGTAGGGGAACAGCCAGCAGCGTTCCTGTATGAATGGGGGAGTGAGCTGCCGTGCCCCCAGCCCTCCCTAAAGGGTGTGGGGAGGAGGGAAGAAAGATTTGTGTCTGGGGTAGTCCCACATGGGAAGGTTGCACCCCAGCCAGCCCCTTTCACCTGCCCGTCTCTTTTCTTTCTGGTTTTAGGCATCCACGTATGCATGGGGGAGGGGGAGAGAGCTTCAGCCCACTCCCCTCCCTGCCCCCCACATAACCAACCTTTACCTTGCATTAAGTTAGGTTAAAGGAAGCCACATACCAACTGTAGTGGTCCTAGCTCTTCCCACTTAAGAGGAGTCCTGGAACAGGCACACAGACTCACTCGCTCACTCACAGACCATCTCTCTCAGATATATAGTAGATGACAGGTACAGGCCACGGGATGGGCCTGAGTGGGCTTTGGCCCACCCACTTTGTATCCAGGTCCACATGGCATCTTGCCCAGTGCTCCAGCTGGAGAGCAGGACCAGAGCTTGGCCTGTTGCGCCCTGGCACTCTGGCTGGGAGTGGGGTCAGGGCTTCTTCCTCCTGTCCCACTCCTCTCCCCCCATTCTTTCCCACCCACCCAAAGTCAGGGCCCCTTCTGGCTACCCCCCTGGGATGCTGAGATGGGTAAGCTCACATTTTGACTCCCTCAGAGCTGCTTTCCCTCTTCTAGGATATATGCTCTTCCTGTTTTGATCAGCTCTAAGAGCACTGTCATGGGAACCTTTCTCAGCCCACAGGGATGTATAGGCAACCTGGGAGTTGCATGAACCTCTTTGGATAAGAACAAGAATAGATGACACACCAAAGTCAAATTGAACCTAAGGCTTTTTGGAGATTTGGAAGATGCTTGTTTGTTTGTTTATTAAATCACATCTTTGATGCTAATTCTTCTAGAATTTCCAGCCAAGCTGAACTCAGGGCATGTAGAAATCTAGCCAGGAACTCTGTTAAAATCTTGTGCTGACTGGCTGTAAGTTAATGCTCTCTATTTGAGAGCAAAATGTGGGCATTTCAGGGTTAAGTGAGCAATTGCAGGGAATAAGCAGAGACTTGTCTGAGAGAGCAGTTCTGGAGTGAGGATGTGAGCCTATAGCCCTCCCTAACATCTAGAAAAATGTAATAGCTTTTAAAGCGTGCATTTTTCTGTGGCCTAGCAAGTCCCCCTTTCAAATGTAGGTATCAAAACCCACTGCATGTGGAGCTGTGAGGGAGAGACGGAGCAAAGCGCACGGAGAAGTGGCACATTTTGCTAATGTGCCTGGGGATGGGATTTGGGAGTGGGAGGAACAACATCCACAGAGCAGCTACAGTCGTGGGTATTCACATTACTGCTCATCTGACATGCCCTCTTCCACAGAGGAGTTCATCTTCGTACCCGCCGTCTGGACAAGCTGCTCTGCAAATGCGGGTATCCGTGACAGCCTCCCTAGAAAGGCCATTTGGGAGAAATGAAAGAGACTTCGATACTGAGGTATGATAAGCCCCCCTGAAAAGGGTCGGTTTAAAGTGTAATTGTATGGAAGACTGGAGTTTTCATTTGGAGATCGTGATGACAGGACCACCACAGTTTGCAGACACCTCCCACCCCCCACCCCCATCAGAAACTATTTCTGATATAAAAATGTAACAAGAAAAGACAAACATCTGTCAGGGATGGTCTAGAACGGGGCTGGGCAAGAGGCTGTCACTGGGCTGCATCGGGCCTGTCTAGCACTTTCATCTGGCCTGTGGCAGCTCTCGTCCCCTAACACATTGCCTGGGAGCCGCCCGCCCAGGAGGCATGAGCCCTTTCAACTCCTGCTATTTAAAGGGCTCGTGCCTTCTGGGCAACAGCTAAGGCACAAGCCCTTTAAATAGAAACAGCTGAAAGGGCTCTCAATTCCCAGCCCAGTCGCTAATGCATTGCCTGAGAACCGTGCGGGAGGTGCAAGCCCTTTCAGCTCCTGTGATTGAAGGCCCCACCCTTTCTGCCTGAGGCCCCACCCCTTCTGCACCAGCCCGTAACCACTTCCCAAACTTGGGAAGTGGCTCCCTTTCAAAAATGATTGCCCACCCTGGTCTAGACAGTGCTTGGTCCTGCCTTGAGGGCAGAGGACTGGACTTGATGACCTTTTGAGGTTCCTACCAGTTCTAGGATTCTATGAGTCTTTCTGAACAAAATCCTAGCCAGTTCTTCACAAAGCCACATAAGATTGTTAAAAGCAAAAGATACACTTGTTTGTGAACAAAGTTCTGTTTTACATATAAGGCAACAAGCATATTGGTGGGAAAATATGGAAGCAAATATTCTGATTTACTGTGAATTTTGTTTTCAGTTGTCCTCTGCTGGGATATCAGAAGGGATTGGCTTCTCTCCTGGTAAGCAATAAATGCTCAACACAGAGAAAACAACTCATAGAAGTTTAGCTTCATAAGATTTTGAAATGCAAAGATCAAAGTACAGTAATGGCAACAGATTTTGGTCTTCCAAAGATCAGGAATAGATAATCAGATTAAGTCATTAAAGCCAGTATCTCCAGAAGTGGAGACCATGGTGTCTCCTGCTTTATTACTTGCACAAAATTCTGTTATTCCCACACTCTAGGGGCACCCACATTAACCCACTTCCTAGGACTCAGGGCATAACTCTGTTAATTTAGGCACCCACCTTTACCCTTTTACTGGGGCTCAGATGTAATTTTACACTCTAGGGCATACAACCTTACCCTGTTCCTAATGTTCAGGCATAAGCTTGTCAGTTTAGACACTCACCCTCACTTTCTATTGGCTCTGGTGTAACCTTACACTCTGAAGGTTTGTGGGGTCTTTTACCAGTGAGAGAGTCCTACTCAGTAATACTCTACTTACCTTCTATTTATTAACAATAGTGCACATGCTAAACATCCAGTGCTCATCACTTCCTATAAAGCAGGTGAACTGGTCTTGATGCCTATCAAAATCAGATCATCTGGGGGACTCCAGCTTCTGCACAGTGTCCTTGGTAGCATGTTGACGTCTGGCAGCTATGATCGTGGGCCTGTATCCTGGAATTGTTTCCAAGAACTTCCTTTGGGGAGTTCCTTTTATATAGTGAAACTTTGAGCAATATTGTAACTAATCATTTTACTAGCCAATCCTAAAATATTGTCACACAATTCTCTAGTCTAACCTGTCATACCTCACCACCTAATTAATTTACATCTAGAAAAAATAGTTATGCAACAGAGAGAAACAAAGAACCAGATAGCGATCATACAGATAACAGAGAAGTGGGGACCATTAAATACAAAAAAGCAAATAAATGAGGATTTCACAACCACAGCTATTGAAAAGTGATTCTTTGCCTGGCAGAATGCTCTCTAAGTTTTCCTTAACCAACTTAAGGTCTGTTTCTTTATCTGCTGATGGTGTGTGCTGTTAGGACAGGATCTCTTTCACAGCCCACTATTACATTGTTTTAATGTAATTTTGATGGAATGTGAGGATATGACTTTCTGCTTCTTAGCAAATGGCAGCTGCTGCTCTCCTAAGATGGCTTCAGACGAAGGCTTTACACGAGGAGTGGGGAACCTGCAGCCCAGGGGCTGGATCTGGCCCCCAGCTTCTTTGGATCTGGCCCCGAGGCTCGGGGCATCCCCCCAGCATTGTGGAGCTGGCGCTCCAGTCCTGCAAGCCCCCACCCCCCTTCCTGGCAGCCTCCTCCTGCATACTGAACTTTTCATTTTTGGCTCCACCCTAGAGTGTAGGAGCCCCACAAAATCTACTAACGTGGGGCCCTCCTAGACTATGGTGTATGAAGGTTTTTTATTTTTGTGTTTTCCTTTTCACTTTTGTGTGCCCCTGACTGATTTTTTTTTTCTGTGGGTCAGTAACCCCTGAGCCAAAAAAGGTTCCCCGCCCCAGCTTTACACCATGGCTACAGGAAAAGGCCTTATCTTAACAGCCTCAGTTTTTAACGTGCTTAGCTAGACATCTTGGGCTCCACTGACTGACGTACACTCTTAGCTCTACTTGGAGCTGTGTGCAGTGGTGGATTAGCCAACCGGGCCTATGTTTGCGGCACCTCTCCGCAACCCACCTGCTGTGGAGTGGGGGAGGGGTGTTGGAAGGGGACTGCACGTGGAAGGGGTGGGGACCAGCCCCTGCTTTCTCTGGCCCAGGGCCCCACAAACCTTTAAGCCACCTCTGTGTGAGCTTAGTGCTACTGAAAATCAGGCTCAAGCTGTGTCCAACTCGGAGGCTTCTTTGGAAATTTGGCAGCAGACTTCTGCGTACCCAAGAAGTGAATTCCTTGCAACAAATGAAACTATGTCCTCTTTGGGGAGTCTGGAGGGAATACTGCATCCCATTAAGGGATGTAATTTCACTTAGCATTTGATGCAAAGAGGGCTATTAAGTGTGTATAGTGGCCTAGAGTCTTCATAAAGCCATAGAATCTCATTAATAAGCTTGATTTGGCCTGCACACACGTATCTTTACACCTTGTACTTGAGATGGTTTAAAACATAGGCACTTTGTTACAAATGGCCAGCTAACATCGTTATACATGTACTCACTAGAGCCATCTTACTTGCTTTGCTACATGCAGATGCAGAGGAACACCGACCAGGGATTTCGGAGACTCTGGCACTGGCTCTGAGAGCCAGACAACAGGCTGAATTGGAAATGGAAGATGACGACGACGATGATGATGATCACTATAGATCATGAACTAATTGCTAGAAGTACTTCTGGTAGAACTTCACTGTTTTGCACTAATGGTTGGAAATCCATTGGAAATGACTCTAATAAGAAGCTAAGGAAAAATGAAGCAAGAACATATCAGAAAATGCACTTTATCAGTTGCAGCTTACATTTTTTAATTTCATAGTATATGCACTGTACTATTTTGTTTTTGTTTTTTTTAAATGAAAGCTTGGTAATATTACATCTCTCTAGCATCTGATGTGAACTCTTTGCTGGAATACAGCAAATGATCACCATTCATCCAGTTAGGGAGAAATGTTTATTATATCAGTGTAATTTGTGCCTGATGGCAAATGCAAATTACGATTCTGCAATCCTTGATGGTATTCTTGTATATGAACATGCTTTGATCAGGTGGTTCTCAGGTGTATTTTTTAAAAGTGTAAATGAAGTATTATAAAATAAAGGATTCTAACCTATTTAAAACCAGTTCACTGTAAAACTAAGTGAATCCTACTTCTCTGTCTCTCTCTTCACAATTACGCTTATGCACTTTTTCAGCATTTAACAGTGTCATTTTTGAATGGCTGTATGTAATGCAATAAACTCAATCTTGTAATGTAAGTTGTGGGGGTTTTTTTTTTTTGTTATGACTTCACAAGTGCAGATTTTACCACTTACACCAACTGCCACAGAAGGTCTTTTTCTCCGTATTTGCGGCAGTTCCAGCTGCCACCTGGGACATGTCAAGTCACAAGCCCAAATTGAAAACAAAGGGTCACTAGCACCTAGCTACTCCAGCATGCATAGGTAACATCTGTTGGGGATTTTATCCCTGTAATTTTGGGCAGCATGCTGCACTGCTTCTTTTATTGCAGCAGTCTTTGCCACCTGCAGAGTCCTACCCTGGTTACACTGTGCATCTTAACTTCTTCCACTTATCTTGGTTCTCACTTCTTAGATATTCTTAAATATCTCCCTTTTGTCCTCTAGTTTTCCAACTGCTTTCCTAATTTAAGAATTAGCCTTCAGTGGGGTTACTGTTGCATCTGTTTCTCTGGGAATTCCTTCTTCCCCTGTTGTCATTTCACATCTCCTCCTCTGTCTCCTCTTAATTCATTTCCCTATATTACATTTTTGGCCTTTTCTTGATATTTCCTCCCCTACCTAATACAATACCACAAATGTGCCCGAGGCTTTAGAAAAAAAGACCAATACCTGCCTCAAGGAGCTTACACTCTAAGCTAGTGCTGGAGAGATGGAAGAGAAGGTTTACACAATGTAAGACTGAAGTGTTGCATTATTAAAGTACATCTGATACATACATATTAAATCTAGGCTTTGCTGTGCAGTGGAGGAAGTTAACTCAGGTGTAGGGTCAGCAATAGAAGGCTATTCAAAAGAATGGGGCTTCTGAGGAGAGATGGGAAGTACGGGCTGCATGGCACGAGATAAAAATTGCTTCGGGTCGAGGGGCTGCTAAGGTAGTTCTGGAAAGCTGCAACATTAAGGCAAGGGCTAATGCTGGAACATAGGATATGGCTTCAGAGGAGCTGTAGGGACAGACCTTTGTCAGAAAGTACAAAGAGTAGGGCTGCGTCTAGACTGGCAAGTTTTTCCACAAAAGCAGCCGCTTTTGCGCACAAATTTGCCAGCTGTCTACACTGGCCGCTTGATTTTGCTCAAAAGCACTGACGTTCTACCGTCCGAAATCAGTGCTTCTTGCGCAAATGCTTTGACATTCCCGTTTGAGCAAAAGCCCTTTTCCTAAAATGTTTTTGCGCAAGACGGCCAGTGTAGACAGCTAAAAACTGTTTTGCGCAAAAAAGCCTCAATGGTGAAAATGTCGATCGGGGCTTTCTTGCGCAAAACCGCGTCTAGATTGGCATGGACGCTTTTCTGCAAAAAGTGCTTTTGTGGAAAAGCGTCCGTGCCAATCTAGACGCTCTTTTCCGCAAATGCTTTTAACAGAAAACTTTTTCCGTTAAAAGCATTTGCGGAAAATCATGCCAGTCTAGACGTAGCCTAGGTGGGTAGCTTCACAGTATGAGAGAGTGAAGGCTGTGGGTTTGAAAGCCAAGGCAGATGCCAACTGGCTCGAGAGAGATGAACTTAGCCAGAAAGAAAGAGACTGGAAAAGTCTAGGGGGGAAGAATACCAAACCTGTGGCGCAAACTCAGTTCTGTTGGCCCAGCATTGTATATATTTTTTCTCTGTACCCTGTGCTTATAGTTCATTCCAGAAACAAGCAAGGGAGAACAGTTTCAGCAGGTGGCATGTAATGGCTCAGATCCAAGTGGCAAAACAAGGGCTGTGTCTAGACTGGCCAGTTTTTCTGGAAAATCAGCCACTTTTCCGGAAAAGCTTGCCAGCTGTCTACAGTGGCCGCTTGAATTTCTGCAAAAGCACTGACTTCCTATTGTAAAAAATCAGTGCTTTTTGTGGAAATACGATGCTGATCCAGTTCGGGCAAAAGTCCCTTTTGCGTAAAACTTTTCAGCCCTCTTCCCAACATTAGTGACCCTCTCCTAAGCGTTTTCTAGATCACTTTACAATTCTTATATTTGCTCCTCCACAATGGAACGATGTTTTTGGAATTAAAACAAATATAAAAATCCTGAGCCAAGACGCACAGCTGGAGTTCTGATGCGAGGAGGGACCCGTCTCCTGTCTGACTACAGTACAAGTTGAGATACAAATGCTAAATCCATGCATGTACGTGACCTTAATGCCCACTAGGAAAGATGCTTTTATTCCTCCACCATTAACACTACAAAACTAAGTAGGCTTGTCCCCTTTAAAATAACTTCTCAGTAGCATGCCTGTGTGTGCTTTACTTGATCAAAGTTTAAGAAGCCTTAATGGAAAGAACTATTTTCATTCTACTGTACCTCTTTGCTCATCTGAGCACAGGTCCATTTACAAAAAGATGCCAAACGCCCCATGATGAGTATGTACAATGTTCCTAGCATTTCAACTGGCAGCATATTTCACCGTGCCAGGCTACTGCTGTGTTAAGAGACTGTTGTACAAATGATCTGCTGTCATCAATGTCTTACCTGAGGTACAGCTGGTATAGGAATCATCATCTTGTCCACTACAGTAATGGCATAGTGGAGGGCCAGGGTAGGCAATAAAACATCAGCAGTTCACCTGAAGTGCTATATTTACCGACACTTCTGCAAGTACAGGTGATTGTAACTCCCATTGGCTGGGAACAGTGATTCATGGCCAATGGAAGCAGAGGAAGCACAGTTAAATACAGTGCTGTGGGGGTCCACCAGGGGCTAACCGTGGAGGACCGGATTTGACTCTCTGCCTGCTATTTGCCCACCCCTGGTATACAGCCAGGGTAGGGTTTCAAAGCACTTCTTCCGGAAGAAAGCATCTGACAATCTTGAGTAGGGCAAGCTGTAGTTGGAAGCTCATTAGTTATAATGGCAGAAGAAAAGACTATTAGTCTTTTTCCAGTTAATGCCATTCAGTTCTGTGACTTGATTAGAAAGCAGTGCATGAATTAACTCATGTCAATGCACCTTGCAAGATAAGATTAGTACAGATTCTTTATTCTCCATCTAGGAGTAGTTCATGAAGGGTCAAGTGTTACAAGAGATTCCATTTAAAAGCAGCTACACAGAAGTAACTTGAATGGGGGAAGGAAGCTTGCTGCATAAATATTTTACAGCCTTCTGAATGAAAGACACATCAGGACAATGCCATTTGACGAGGATATTTTATTAAAAGTAGATTTAGTGCATACATGTCAGTATTGCCACCGGCCACACTACTCTTTGGGATACATCTTACAACTTCAGCCTTCGGCTCACCGTGCAAAGGCTGTTTGAAAAAGGACTAGGTTGAAGACAGGCTGGTAAGACAGAAAGAACAGCTCTTGAAAATAAGCAGCCTTTATCAGTCTATGGACATTCCCCAGTAGGGGGCGGTGTTTGACATCTGTTGCCCTATTACACATAATTAGCTACTATTTTCTGCTGCTCTAATTAATCCCCCACATCAGAGCCCATCGTTCCTTTGATCTACTTGTTAGTTCCTATGTTTCATTCAGCTTTCATCTGAGCCAAGTGATGCTATAGAACCATACTCTCAACTAACATTAGTGGGCCCAAAATGCTGACTTTACTTAATGCATGGAGATAGATTTTAATTCCTGATTCATCAGAGGAGATGTGCCTTAGACCATGAAGATGGTGATTTCACCCAATAGTGAGATGTGGCATATGAATATCAGGCATCATTTAAATACAAAACGGAGAGACTGGATAGTTGAGCCACTTCATCTGCTATCCTAGCTACTCAATTCCCAGTCTCAAAAAAACAAAACAAACAAAAAAACTAGCCACTTGTGCAATGCTGTATCTGGCCTGACAGAGGGCATGGGATGTGGCAATTCATACCTAACTAATGCAAGAGGCTATCCTGCATGCTAAAGCCTGCAATTACCCATTTGATCTGAAAATACAGAGTCACACATCTATTGGTTAAAAGTTAGGATGGTCAGCTACAGCTCAGTGGTAACAGCAGGTAGACAACTGGTTTTAAGATTCTACTTTTAAATGACATGGAAAAGATGTTTTGTGCAGGAGGTATGGGATAAAATAGACACTTGGTTAATTTCCCCTGGGCTGTCTCTAATTTAAATCAGACCGTCTTTATTTTACAGTAGCTCTATCCCCACACGTTTCCTTGCAGAACTGTGCCATTCATGAATTCTCTCATCTAGCTCCAGGTTCCACCCAAGAGACTGCTACAACAGTTGGATCATTGAGTGGTATTCATAATCAGAGCAATATTAAAGTAGGTCTTGATCTATTAGGAAGGGTATCAAACCTACTCTCATGGATACATTCAGAATTCATGATGCACATTTCCCATATTATAAACTAGCCCGAACAGTCTGACTTGTTTATTACTGGAAGCGTTGAGCCAGATAAGTAGAAAGAAGAGCAGGGAAAGAGCAAGGCGGGGTAAGACAATACAGCTGTGGGCTATGTTATAGGTCCCCTAGGCTGGAACTCAGTGTAGAGCACAGGCCTGAGTTCTCCAACCAGTCACAAGGCACTGGAGATGGCAGCCAGCCAGGTGGTCCAGGACTCTTGACTTCCCTGGAAGGGGAAGAACTTAGTGACCTGGCTGGAGGACCAAGCCACAAACTGGAAGCTGCCACTCGGAGAGGGAGAGAGGCTGCAGACTGAGAGAAGATACTAGGTAGAGAGTGTGCTGAGAAGCACCCAGCAACCAGCAGAGCTAATCTCTAGGACAGCCACAGGCCCTGCGTGAAGACCTGTGCGATGCCTGACCCTAAGACAAGATAAGGTTGAGAGACTGCAGTGGGCTGTGAAGTACCACACAAGCTCATGGCAGCAAATAAAGCCCAAAAGAGCCGTAATGGGGGTGGGGTGGGGTGACATGAAAAGAAGGGGCATGTTTTGCATGGCTACAGGAGGGAGGTGCATGTATGAGCTATGAGGTGAAGGCTAGCCCAGGAGAACACATTGGATGAGAAGCCCAATGAGAAGACTACTGCTGACTCAAAGCAAAGAGTTTGCTGTGGGTGCGTGAGGCTGACCATGTAAGGAGGCAGTGCCCTCTTCAGAAAGCTGTGGGTCAGGGGTGGCTGGAGGCGGGCGGCAGCAGCTGGCGCCCCAGGTGGAATGCGCGATCGGCGCCCCCGCCTGCACTGCCGTCAATGGCATGACGTCATCATTGGGTGCCCCGCTGAAGACAGCCCCCTAGGCGACGGCCGACTCGGCCTATAGTCATAGGCCACCCCTGGTGTGGGTCCAAGTGCAACAGGAAATAAGGAAGGGGAGCTGGGATCAGATCATGCTGGAGACGTTAGGACAGACGCAGCAGCAATGATCATGAACCTGGCAGGTGGTTGTTCCATACACCCAGTCGGACGTAAAACCAAGGTAACAGGTAAGGTGACTGGGCTGGAGAAGGCCCAGACATACATAGGAATAATGAAGCAGAGCAAGCTGTGGTGGGAACTCAAGTCCTTAGTGAAAGGGTGCTTGAGGATCTTGTGGAGCAAGTGAAAGAGCTGTAGAGCAAGCCATGTGAAGAGCTGAAGAAGACCTGGAGTTCCAAAAGGAAAAGTTTAGGGATGCCATGGAGGACCAGTTAACTCCCCAGGCTGCACTTGGAAAAGAGCTAGGGAGCAGGAGCTGAATAAATGAGGCCCAGCTGGGCAGAAATACAAGTGGCCAGTATAAAGCCTAGGCACTGAGGGCAGAAGAGGGCTTCAGGGAGGAAGTCTGCTGTCACTCCCTGTGTGGTGGGCTGTTGTAGGAAGAAGTCCAGGGAAGCAGCAGCAGCAGCAAGGACCAGGACAGTACAGGCAGGCCTGAGCCAGCCACTAGGGAGTGGCACAGGATGTTGGAGAGATCAGCTGGACAGCTGAACTAAGAGGACTGTAATTTCCCCAGAAGAGGAGGAACTTAGGCTATGTCTAGACGGCAGAGCTTTTCCAGGATACGAGTGGAAGGTTTCCGAAAAAGCAGACATGTTCTTTCAGCATCCCTGTATTCCTCTTGGTGAGAGGAATAAGGCATGTTCTGAAAGAGAAGTTTTTTTCGAAATTAGGCCCCGTGTAGACAGGCCAAATTTCGGAAAAGCCTTTTGTGGAAAAAGATACGCAACTTGCGGTTTGCAATTTGCGTATCTTTTTCTGACTATTGTCTGCAGTGTAGACATAGCCTAAGTGACTTGGCCAAAGGGCCATACCAGAAGCTGCTGCTTTAAGAGCAGGAGAAGAAGAGGGGTAGAGAGAACACTGAGGAGGGTGCAGCATCTGACAGAACTAATCCCCCAGGTAGCCAGGAGGAGGTGCCGTGAGCAGTACAGGAACTCTAACCCAGGGCCCTTCTAGCTGTGCAAACAACTCAGCAGCAGCACAAGTGTTTCATCTACTGGCTAGCCTCTGGCTAACAGCCTCTTATTATGAAGAATGATAAGAGGGGAAGAACCTTTCTATATTCCCTCACCCCTTTTAAAGTCAGGTTTAAGAACGAAATAAAAGGAGATATTCAAGTTTAACCACCAGCCATCAAGTTTTTAGTAAAGTATTTGCACAGAACAAGGACAGCTAGAGTCCCTCTCCATGCTGTAAGAGTACAGAATATCCATCTTTCCAGTTGCAGCAGTGAAGTATATTCATCCTCTAAAATTTACTGACCATATTGTATTCAAACTTAAGCTATGGAGAAACACCTACCATATGCTCTTAACATTGCCATAGAAGCACCCCAAACTTTCTTATTTGAGGAGCAGGCTGTTTCATGTACAGCTTAAAATGTGGCCTTCAAAGCAGCTGATGACTTATAATGAAGAGTTAAATGAAGTAAAGAAACCGTTTGATTAGATGAGTTATAAGTCATGTACCTGTACTACTAAATCAACTGATCTCTTTAGACCATACAACAACTTCCTCTGCTGGCGGAGGCACAGAACACTTCTCCCATCACTCACTCTGATAGTGCCTCAGCCAGTCTAGTACCGTCACAGAGAGGCCTGCTGTGATTTAAGTTTAAATCATACAATCATAAAGCAAAAAACCCAACCTGTGTGGCAGCCTCATATGCCCTTTGTGGAGCCCTTTGGTGATGAGCTCAGACCTCCCTGACCCACGATGGCACATTTAAGAGTCCGCACAGCATAAGTCTAATAGTGAGGATCACAGTCCTCCAGCAAGCTGTCTGTGATGTAACTGGTCTCAAGGACGGTCTCGTAATACATTTTTTCTGTAAACGTGTTCACTGTCCAGCCAACCACTTGAACTCCTCGTGAAGACCACTGCCTCACATACTCTCTGTAAAGAACAAAGATACTGTAAGGAGAAGACAAAGACTACCATGAACAAGGACAAAACAAAGAGCTTTCCTATAAAATATACATTCTCCTCGGCATGGGTAGTCTATTTTTGTGTGAAGGTTGAGATTTCTAGATCAAGGTCCAGACACCAGAGAAAATAATAAAATCGTAATAATAATTGTAAGTAGGTATAACTGAACCTCTCTAAATTGGGATTCTCTGGTCCAGCAAGAGAATGTTCCAGGACCAGAGAGTCCCGGTGGAGGGCTGGTGGCTGGGAGACTGTGAGCCAGCAGGACAGTGGGCTGCCAGCAGCAGAGATGCCCTGTGGGACGAAGTCCAGCATGTCGCAGCAGTGCTGCTCAGTGGGGCTGGGAAGCCTGGTGGGACCAGCAGGGCAATGGAGCTGCTCAGTGGAGATGGTAAATCTGGTGGGGTTGGCAGGGAAGCAGGGCTGGCAAAAGAGAGGGATCTGGCTTGGGGTTGAGGGCTGTGGCACAGGGCCAAAAATGACCTCCTCTGGTATGGCAAAATCCCTTATCTGGGACTGGGCAGGCCCTGAGGATGCTGGAACAGGGATGTCCAACCCGTATAAAGATTTCTGGGTCTGTTCAAACGTGGCTAGAGGTCCACATTTGGCCCACGGTCTGCCTATTACTACCTCTGCTCTGCAGTGACCACATGCCATGCTTCTACAATATCCCTTTACAAACAGGCAACAGCAACACATTTCCATTCTTCATTTTAGCTTAGGGTGTAGCAATGGAGGTAAAAATATGCACTGGGAAGACCAAGACATTATACATATGAAAAAATAAATAAATAGTGAATGTTATTGAATGAGACCTGTTTAAAATGGCATTACGGTACACTCCCTAGAGATTTTAATGTTAGCGTACATCATCCTCTTCTAAAACATGGTCCTACCTTGCCTCTTCCTCCATATTTTATTTCACAATTACCTCAGGAGGAGCTAACATATCTAGAAAATGTATGCTAGATCACTTACTGTGAAATATAATTTTTCTGCATGAGGAAAGCTGACACCCCACACAGGTACCACAAGAAGTGGTGTAGACTCCAGTCCAGAATGATGTCCATTATTATATACCCATAATGCTTCCAGAAAGAATCAAAACGAGGCTTCCCATCTCCCAAATGACTAAGGCTCCATGGTCTATGTGTTAACGCAGTTACGACATTCCTATCCAACTGCCTAATCTGGAAGACCAAGGTAAGAAAACTGTAAGTAGCAGATAATGCCAAGATTCCAGGGCTATATTATAAATTATACGATTTGAACAAAGGAACCTCTGAAGATGAAGACATGAGAGGCACTAGTCTGTGAATTTGCAGTTCTAGCAGAGTTCCTTTCCCTCCAAGATGTTCTTTAACCCTATTTTGAAAGTATTTATTGCAGCTGCTTGTATTGTTTCCCTCAATAATCTCTTTATTGAATGACACTTACGTTAAGATCTGAATCCTGTATTGTTTGTGCACACAAGACTCCCATTTAAATCAAAAGGAGTCCTAGGCTATGCATGGGAGCATGAGGGAGCATATGCCTTCCCCCCCACAGTGTCATAGGTGAAAGGGGGTAAGAGCTGGTTAGCGCCAGCAAGGCCAGAGCCTCTGCATGGCCCAGGGCATATCAGAGGGCCTGGCACCCACAGCAGGACTCCAGCCACCCTGCATGCACCAACAGCGGAAGGGGAAATGAAGCAACGCAGCTCTGCTCAATCTTCTTTCCTGGCATGTCACTCAGGGGTGGGGGCAGAACTCACTGATGGGAAGCGAAGTGACACAGCCAGGGGAGCAGAGCAAGCTGGGGCTGTGTTGCTCTGCTTCTCCTGCACTGCCAGCGAGTGCAGGGAGCTGGACCATCACTACCAGCCAGTGCCAGACTCCCAACCCCATCACTCTGGGGAGGGCGAGGAGGCGAGGTGGGGACGGAGCAAGAGCAGGGAGGGTGTGAAGCTGGAAGGGGGCAGGCTGTCCCAGCTCCTTTGTGTCATGTGACCGGTGGACCTCTGTGTCCCCCTTCAGCAGTTGTCCCGATGGTAGTTATGCGTGTGCAAGGAAGATGAGATATGCTCTTTAGTCTCACACTTCGGCTTGATAGAAGTTAATGGTTGATTTGCTGATACTGATTAGTGTACAAGTTTAGTCTCTGTAAAAATACATTTAGAGCCGTTTGTAAATTCTCTACAGAAAGGTTGTTTGAGCAGTGTGTTTTCAATGACTAAGCTATGTTTAATTTAATCAGACTGAAGACCACTTCAGGAAATGCCAATTTAACACTATGAAATACAGAGCTCCAAAGGGCAGTTTATTAAATCTAGTGTCTTCAACTTTTGTAATAACTAAGACCTACAGATTGATATATAATTCTAATTGGTCTGTGTAGTGTAATTATTTTATTATACACACAGATGAAATGCAAAGCTTTAATAACAAATTTTATCTTAATATCCCATATCATTATTGAAAAGTATTGATCCTCAGACTGCACACAGGTCACCATCATTACCAATCTTTTAGTCAGGGATTTATTCATTAGGGCAGATATGTTTAATTTTAGCTCTACCCCATCCTGTTGCAAAGCAAGTAGTAAAATGGAAATTAACAATACACAAAGCAGCATTAGTAGCTTACTTCAAGTGTGTTGTTAATTTCATTTTATCACTTGAAGCAAAAAGATGAACAGAAGGGCAGTAATGCTACAACTGACTGCGACAGAGAAGCAGTTGAGAAAACAAGACATGAGAGAGGAGATAGCAAAGAAAGAAGAAAGGAAATTGGAAAGAGATAACCAAAAGGGAAAGACTCAGTGGAAGAGGACAAAGCTAAAGAAACAAATTCAGGAATGTCTATGATTCTGTAAGGTGAGAGGAGAAGAGAAATAGAAGTTGAACAAGGGAACCCTGCACATGGATGAAAGGGCTGACAGATAATGGACATTAGGAGATAATCTGAACATATTCTAAAATTTCATAATAAGATGACATGAATGCAATCTGTTAATAGACACCTTAGAAACTGTTAAATAGGTACCTCGGTGTCAATATCATGAGGTGTCAATTTTAAGCTAATGAGCCTTTATCAGGGTAATTTTTATGAGGGAAGAGTTATTCAGGATTCATAACATGCATATCTAATCTATATGGAAGGGTCTGATGAGGTGGTAATGGTGAAAGGGGGTATATGAGGATTGAAAGTCCAATACCCCAATCCTCCCCTCATTTTGACATCTACTTTTAAGTGTGTTTTTAATTATGTAAGAATGATTCCCACATACTCTGGGGTTGCACGTCTCCACAAGAGTAAACTAAACACATTACCATGACTGTGATGTGGTGTACATAATACTAAAAAAACCCCACATTTAGGAAGTTTTACCTTATAGACGACATCTGGCATGAAAGAACAGACAATGCTACTGTTGTACAAACGAGGAAATTCCAGGTAGAGGAGTTTTAGGGCATCAACTGCCTGTTGATGAAAGATACATATGTAGAATGTATGCTGTAGTCATGGATAACATTTTAGAAGTACATTAGGAAATAGAAAGACCCCACTTTAGTGCTTTTTTCTGGAGGTAGGGGGGTGGAATTAGAAAGTGGAAGAAGGAAAGCAACATTTAAATTGGAAAGGAGGAAAGCAAACCATTACCTATCAAAAGTACCCCAGATCGTGGTGCTAACAACTATGACAAACAGGATAGCCCATCATGATTTCTCCCACACAAGTAGAAGGTAAGGAGTCTCAGTTATTCATGCACTTAAGAGTCAGTGCATTTTGTGACATTACCAAAGCCCAATATGCTAATGAACCACGTTCTAATTATGGTTGGTGGTGTCCTTGTGCAATCGAATGGAAAGAACGAAGCATGAAAGCCTTGTCTCAGTTTTATTAATCTGAACTTAACATTCTGCAAAAACAGGCCCAAAACTTCTCTCGTTGAAGCAAAAGGGAATAGTACCATGGACTTCAATGTGAGCAATCCAGCCAAATGGTGAGTGAAGCGCTCTTAGCAAGAATACCTGATTTGCATGGCCTTTGACATCGAAGTAGATTATGAGGTTATGATGCATACATTCCATAACAGCTTGTCTCAACGTTGGCACTTTTTCACCCCGGAAATCTCTCCTACAGAAAGGTATGAAGAGTTCAGTGAAATGCACACAATACAGGAGAACAAAGAGGAAGGAAAGATTTCATTTGAACTTTGCCTAGGTGTAGTTAAAAACATCAAACATATAAACCAATGGAGCTCCATCTTTGCAAAAAAATAGATACATTCACAGTAACATTTTAGGAGACAGTGTAAATATCCCAGTGAGTTTCTTTTCCTAGATCTTGCAAGAATGGAGATAATTAACATCTTATGTCCAGGTCAAAAGTCTCATCTGAGATCTTCTTGATACTACCTAATTCCTTTCCAATAGCATAATCCGTATGTTCTAGAAAAAAAATTATTCTTCCCACCATTCAGACATGATCACTTAAATAATTTAATCAAGAGATATGTCAATAAAATTCATGTTAGAAATAGCTAATTCAAATCAAATGTTTTTCAGACCAAACCCTATCTTAAAAAGCATTTAATCAAGATTAAGTTGAGGTTAGCACTGCTTACACATTTGAGAATCTCTTCTTTAAACCCAATATTTGGCTTTATGGTTCCTACTCCAACAAGGGGCAAGGAGACAGATTCTTATCTGCCTCACCATACCACAAGGGGCATCAAATGAATGTGAAAGTCTGGAAAGTTTCAAAGATTATTTAGTCATGGCTAGGTCAAAGTCACAATTTTATTTATGATGGATGTTTTGGCACTGTAGAAAGTATTAGTAGACTATGGCTGATTATTTACCATAGTCTATGTTTTGCAGAAGGATTCAGCTTCTTAACTTCTTCAAATGTCAAGTCACGTAAACTCCCAAACCCATCAGTTGTCCTTTCGACTGTATCATCATGCATTAGAATGGGAATGCCATCTGCAGTGAACTCAACATCCAGCTCCACACCTGTGGCTCCATTCTCAGCTGCCTTTTTTTTAAAAAAAAAAAAGAAAGACAAAAGCTATTTAAATATAAAGGTGCGTGCTGCAATGCTTACTTTGTATTACAGAGGCTAAGCTACTAATATTCTCTAAGATTTGTCAGCCCACAGAACACGATGGGCTTTAGCTTAATTCTTATGAGGCCTATATTTGTAGATCTAATATGGAGATATGTCCCATACACCAAATAGTAAATTGCTGAGCAAAAGTACATGTGAAGAATGGAGCGATGTCTGGGTTGATCATGGCCTAGCCGTTGTAGACAATGGATAAATTAATCAGGGGAATAGATCTTAATTGGGAGGCAATCCAGACTTGGGGGAATCTGCATGAATTAAGGTGGAAACCAATTATCTGGGGCCAAGTAACCAAGGCATGTAATAGAGAAGACTCTGGCAGTTTATTTTTCCACCATGCATAGCAGGTATGACAGGGTAGGAAAAGGATACCTCACTGTGGCTTTTTTTCTCACCTAAAAAAATCCTACTCTATCAAATACCAGGTATTTTAAGTATAAACTTCATACACTATTTCTTCTCTGAGGGTGTGTCTACACAGCACCCTAAACTTGAAATAAGATACGCAATTTACACCATGTAAATTGCGTATCTTATTTTGAATCTATTTCAAAATAGCTTATTTTGAATTTTGGCGTGTCTACCCTGCCAAATTTTGTAATAATGCGTTATTCTGAGCCATTCCTTATCCCTCTTTCAATTAGGTTTCCCGGGATGGCGAAATAGCATGCCTGTTATATTGAAACATATTTTGAAATAACGGGCAGCTTGTGTAGACATGGGGTAGCTATTTTGGGATACCATGAAATAGCCATACAGTGTAGACGTACCCTAATGATATAACCTGAACTGCTCTCTTTATCCAATACAGTATACAAGATCTTATGACATTTCTATTATAAATTGAAGTGAAAAAAAACTTATCGGGAGGTAGAAGGGGGGAAACAACTTTGTGAATAAGCTTTGTGGCAGCTGGTAATTTATTTGAATTTTAAATAAATACATAAATTTCAGTTCTGGCGCTCATGGACACAAAGGCAAAATAAACATTTGCTGATTCTCACTTCATTTTATGAAAGCAAAAGAATAGAAATAAGAGTCTAACACAATAGTCCAAAACAGAAGTAATAATAGAAAATTCAAATAATCATATCTGCAAGAAAATTATTTTAACTGAAACAAGATAAAAACTAGAAAATCAGGACATTGTTTTCAAGATAGACTACTAGATTGCAAGTTTTAGCTGCCTATGGCTAAGTGATAAGAATTTGTGTCCTCTTCCACAATACTGGGATCAGTTTTTACTGTACACTTCCAAGTTCATAACATCAGAGAGATATCTTGATCTTTATGTTAAGTGTGCACATAAACAACTTGTATGCAATAGTTACTAAGGAGAGGAAGCCAGAGTATGACTGATCAGGAAGGTGGTCCACACAATAAAAAGTTTGAATATCCTTGCTCTAGAACCGTGGTCACCAACCAGTCGATCGCAATTGACCCATTCCAGGCCTCCCATTTCTCCCCACCCCCAAGAAGCCCCACTACCTACGTCGAGCGACAATGGAGGTAGTGGCAGCTTCCTGCGGGGTGGACAGAAGTCCTGCAGCTGCGCGTCTCTTTCGGGGGTTCCGGAAACGGGCTGGCTGCTTCTTTACCCCAATTCTGTGGCGTGCCAGGAACTTACTGGGTGAGTCCCCCGAGGCGCACACTGGGGCTTCCCTTCTCTGCGGGAGGGGGGAATCAGGCCCAGACAGGGCGCATGCGCGGGCTTCCCTGTTCTGTGGGAGCAGGGAGTTGGGCCCGAAGGGGGTACACGACGGGGCTGCGAGAGGCTCACACAAGCCCCGGCGGAGGCGCACGACGGGGCTTCCTTCCTTTGCGGGGGGGGGGGGGGGGCAGCCCCGAGGGGGCATGTGTGCAGGCTTCCCTGCTCTGCGAGAGGGCGGGTCGGCCCCGAGAGGGCGCGTGCGTGGGCTTCCCTGCTCCGCGGGAGGGGGGAGTCAGGCCCAGAGGAGACGTGCGACAGGGCTTCCCGCCTCTGGGGGGGGGGGGAATCCTGGGAGGAGGCTGGTGCAGGGGACTCTCTGTCCCCACTGGCACCCTGCCACAGAACCCTGTCCCCTGCCCTCCGAGCACCCTGTTCCCTCTCCCCTGCCTCCAGCCACAGAACCCTGCCCCCACTGGCACCCTGTCCCCTGCCCCAGCATCCACTAGCATCCTTCCCCAGTACCATGTCCCCTGCTCCCACCAGCACAGTTGGGGCCACATTAGTGAGGCTTGGGGCAGGGGTTGGAGGAGGGTTTTTTTTGCATCTCACTTGTGTGGCTCCAACTGACTTTTCTGTGGGTCAGTGACCCCTGACTCAAAACAGGTTCCCTGCCCTTCTCAGAAATAAAGACAATGCAGAAACTTTTTGTGTTTGACAGTTTTTTATTTAAAAATGAAGCCTGGCCAACAAACCCCCAATTGGGGCCAAGCCCCCATCTGGCCATGGCATCATAACACTCCTGCATTCTCCCTTCCCCCAGGCCCTAGATCTGAGCCTAGATCATACACTGAAACCCCCTGCCCTCACATACCCCAACCCAAATTCCTGAACCCTCACATCCACAAGCCTGTGGCTTGCTTAGCAGCCCAACCCTACATCTGAACCCAACACTGCCCGGCCTGGAGCCCCTTCCCCAAGCCAGCGTCCCCTTCTCCACCTCTTCCTGCATTCAGATTTCCTCCCAGAGCTTGCATCTCTCACCCCTTCTCACACCCAAATCCCTCATTCCTACCCCAGAACCTACACATCCTATCTCAACCCAGCAAGGGTATGGCTAGACTGCAGGAGTTTTTCAGGATTCCAGAGATATCTCAGAAAAACTCTTCTTCATCCAGGGATGCGTTGTTCTTCTGCTTTTTTTAGTGGAAGAGCAAACATGCTCTTTTGGTCACCCCTGTATTCCTCTTTTCATGAAGAATAAGGGAGCTTCCAAAAGAAGGGTTTTTTCTGACATTTGGTCCAGTCTAGACAGGCCAAATGTTGGAAAAACCTCTTCTTACAGAAGAATTGGGGGGGAAAAAGCAGCAGTATAAGGGTTGGGGATAGCAAGTGATGGAGATGAGGAGAATAGAGAGGGTGGGGCTTCCAGGAAGGATTGGGACAGTAGAGCTTGGCTTGTTCTGTCATTTAAAAAGTAATCTTGGGTGTAAAAAGGTTGGAGACCACTGGTCTAGAATGACCGTGTTTTATCTCTTTGTTTTATTACTTGCCCAGTCTTAGGACAGCCCATGAAGAGTAAGGATATGTCTACACTACCCCACTAGTTCGAACTAGCGGGGTAATGTAGGCATACCCCTCATTTCACGAGGAGTAACGGTAGTTCGAACTAGGAAGCCTAGTTCGAACTACCTAGTTCTGCCCCGTGTAGCCGCGCTGCACGGAGTTCGAACCAGCGGGGTTTTAAAAATGGCGGGTCCCCGCTTATGCAAATGAAGCCCGGGAAATTCAAATCCCGGGCTTCTTTGCAAGTGCGGTATGCCTACATTACCTTCCTAGTTCGAACTAGCGGGGTAGTGTAGACATACCCTAAGAGAATAACTAGCCCAAGTCATCAGAAGACTGAATTTAACCATGCAGGGGGTGGAAGGCTGCATAGCATTTCCTCTTGACTAGTCCATCTTCCCTTCTTTTTCTCACCCCTCCTTTTCCTCTTTCCCAGAAAGCTATGCCTGTACAGATCTCCTGTTTTCCGCACAATGGTGCTGGGTGTATTTACAAGACATGGTAGCTCAGTCACAAGGAGACGTTTTGAGATATTTAGAGAGAGGAGTTTGACTACTGACATTTCTAGAATTTCCTTCCTTTTATCCCTTGGATAGAAGTATAGTCTGAGTAGCTCAATAACACAGATGTTAAAATAGTAAACAGCATCTACTTTGTAATTTCCAAATTCATTCTGTCATATACCAAGTTTGCTCTGGATTATCTTGGGAAATAGATAGTTACTACATTTACACTTAATGATTCACAAGTGTGTATAACCCCCCTGTTGTCTTTGTTTCGTTTTAGCGGCTCGACTTAATCCCTATGGTTTGTTGATTAGTTTGCACTAATTACTCCCATTTGTAAAGCCTGCAGTCTTTTCTTTGTTTATCACACCTTTAATTGCAATCTTTTGCTTGATTGTAGGCAACAGTTTGTTTATGATTTTTTTAAATGGTTACAGAAGTGTTGAAATGTTGGTTGATGTGCAATTTTACTACTATGATTTGATTTCTGGTGATGTGTACTCCCTGCAAATACTCCTATACAATTAATTTGTGCTGTTAACATTTAACAAAACAAAATTATAATCAGTGATATAGCTTATGGCCAGAAAGGATCATCTACTCTGACCACCTTTTTAACACAGCCCACCAACAGCAGCCACACACTAAACTCAGCAATGGAAATGAGGTGCATCAGTGCTGGAAGCCACAGCAGTAGCACAGAAGTAATTAAATGAGGTACACCCAGATAATCTTGCCAGGGAAGGCAAAATCTCACCCTGGTCACTGCAGATTTGACCTGGGGGAAATTCCTTCCTGATCCGATATTACCAACCAGTTAGACCTGAGGCACGAAAGCAAGAACCAGCCAGCCAGGCATCTGAGACACACAGAATGCTCAGTACCACCCTGCCCGATCTACCCTGCCCAGTGTCCTATCAACTGCTGCAGCCATGCCTGATACTTCAGAGGAAGGAGACAAACCTCCCAGAATACACTAAGGATGTTAAATGGTGGTTACCTAGTTATAATTGTATTGATCAGTGTTTCTCAACCAGTGGTACGAGTACCCTTGGGGTACCTGAGAGAAGTCTGGGGGGGGTACGTGTGCCCTTGTAGCCAAGAAGGCTAATGGCATATTAGGTTGCATTAAGAGGAGCATTGCCAGCAGATCCAGAGATGTCATTATTCCCCTTTATTCGGCTCTGGTGAGGCCACATCTGGAGTATTGTGTCCAGTTCTGGGCCCCCCACTTAGTTGGGATTGATCCTGCCTAGAGCAGGTGGCTGGACTTGATGACCTTCTGAGGTCTTTTTCAGCTCTATGGTTCTATGATTCTATGATTCTACATCAACACAACTGCAATTTGGAAAAAACTGAATTTTTGTTTTAAGTTTTACAGCAGGTTTTTTTTTTTTGGTACTTCTTACACCCAAAAATTTCATCGCCTGCCCTGCTACAATTAAGTTGTTTAAACAAATATGTTGCAATGGTAGAAAAAAAATGTGTATCTGAAAACTGTAGGTACTGGGGGTAGTTATAATTTTTTTAAAGGGGTACATTATAAAAAAAGGTTGAGAAACACTGGTATAGATACAATTTGTATCAACTATATGATTAGTTGACAGCACCGCTCTGCAAAGTTGCAGCAGAAGTAGCTCCAGGAGCTGGCTCATGCCGGCTCCGGAAGCCACCCACACTGTGGCTCAGCGTTTCCCCACTGTGTCTCTACCTCCCCTGCCCCCCATGGAGACAGTGCTGGGGGGAACTGGCTTTTAAGCCAGCTCTCCGCAGCACCGACTCCTGCTCCCCAACCTTGCTGGAGGGTAAGTGACTAGTTGAGTCACTACTCAGCTATCCTGTAAGTGTATGCTTATCGGATAGCTGCTAGTCGCCTACATCCCTAGAGTACACTAGGAGGGAAAAAATTCTATCCTAACCACCAGTCGTGGCTGGCTGAAGCCCCAAAGCTTGAGCTTTAGGAACATCAAGGCTGTGTCTAGACTGGCCAGTTTTTCCGGAAAATCAGCCGCTTTTCCGGAAAAACTTGCCAGCTGTTTACACTGGCCGCTTGAATTTCCGCAAAAGCACTGACTTCCTACTGTAAGAAATCAGTGCTTTTTGCGGAAATACTATGCTGCTCCCGTTGGGGCAAAAGTCCCTTTTGTGCAAAACTTTTGCGCAAAAGGGCCAGTGTAGACAGCTGAGATTTGTTTTACGCAAAAAAGCCCTGATCGCGAAAATGGCGATCGGGGCTTTTTTGCGCAAAAGCGTGTCTAGATTGGCCACAGACGCTTTTCTGCAAAAAGTGCTTTTGTGGAAAAGCGTCCGTGCCAATCTAGACGCTCTGTTCCGAAAATGCTTTTAACGGAAAACTTTTCTGTTAAAAGCATTTCCGGAAAATCATGCCAGTCTAGACGCAGCCCACATGTGCCTGCCACTATCACTTCCCTCCCTTTCATGATCTGATAAGTGAAGTTGTTCTTTACCAAAGAGGTTAACAAGTTGTTATAAAATTATCTTTGGATTAGAATGTTTTGTCTCATCCAATTCACAACAAAAGTTGGATTATTCTGTTTGCTACGGTGCCAAGATGATTTCAAACAACAAGAGCAATAGACAATAGGAGAAAGCACACCCTTCACACACCTATTTCTGCTGCTTAGAGCTTTCTCAAGAAGTGAAAACAGACCATTCTTTCCGTTTCTATTAGTCAGACCCCCGTGGGAAGCACTGAAACTGACAAGAATTTGGTTGCATTTAATTTGCTGCTGCTTTGAAAGTGAGGAACGAAGTAGCATTATTTAACCAAATATGATTCAAAATTGGTGTTTGTGGGACCAGCAGAGTAGCAGAAAGCCATCCCCAGTACCCTCCTGACAGCAGCTGGGACAGCCCTGATGTGCTAGTGTCATATTGTCCCCACCACTGAATACTTCAATTTGTTTGTACCTGTGTATAAAGACGTGTCTTGGAGGGGCTGTCTTTGTCCAACCTGGGGGGCAGTGAGATCTCTCAAGGCATGTCTACACAGCAGGGCTAAACTCAAAATAAGCTACGCAACTTGAGCTACATCAATTGCATACCTTAAGTCAAAATAGCTTATTTCGAATTTGGGCTTGTCTACACAGCACTTATTTCAAAACAGAGCACTCCTCCTTTGACTTCCCTTACTCCTCGTACAATGAGGTTCACAGAAGTTGGAGTAAGAAGCCTGTTATTTTGAATTTATTTTGAAATAATAGGCTTTCTGCGTAGACATGCAATACATTATTTCAGAATAACTGACATTATTCTGAAATAGTGATGCTGTGTAGACATGCCCTCACTGTCAGAGCTGAGTCCATTGTCATGGGTACAGCATATATGTAGTGGTTTGGTAGAGTCTACTGACAACTATTACTGTATTTCATTTAATAAACTATCCTTATCTGATTTTGTGGTCTTTGGGGGCTCTCTTGCAGTCTGTTGTGTTGGCTATTTGCACAAAGTTGGCACGACTCACAATGACAGAGTGTGGGGTAAATCAGGCTCAGATAGGGTTGCGAGGCTTCCAATTTTCGACCAGAACATCCAGTCAAAAAGGGACTTAGGTGGCTCTAGTCAGCATCATTGATTGGGTGTTAAAAGTCCAGTCAGCAGTACAACAGGGATAAGGCATCCACCCTGCCTGCCCTAGTTCCACATACCTCCAAGAAGCATTGCTCTCCAGCTCCTACATGGAGAGATGGCCAGGGAAACTCCATGTGCTGCCCCTGCCCCCAGCACCACCTTCACAGCTCCCACTAGCCTGTAACCACAGCCAATGGGAGCTGCAGGGGCAGCATCTGTGGGCACCAGCAGTGTATGATGTGCAGTGCTGCCTAGCCACACCACCACCTAGGCACATGGCAGCTGGTTCTGGGAACAGCATGGAGCCAGCCCCATTGTGCTGCCAACTGGGAATGGCCCACTCACTCAGAGCCTACACCATGAACCCTCTGCCCCAGGTCAGAATCTTTTCAAGCACCCAAACTCCCTCCCAGAGCCTACCCCACATTCCAATCCCTGCCCAGCCCTGAGCCCCTCTCCTCACCCAAACTCCCTTCTACAACCCAAACCCTGAACCCTCTCCTGAACCAAAACCCCCCATCCCTCAGTCCCAGAGCAGAGCCGCCTCATGCATCCCAAATCCCTCAGCACCACCCCAAAGGCTGGACCTCAACCCATGCCATGTTTCTGGCTCCATCCCAGAGCCCGCAGCTCCAACTGGGGCCCTCCTGGCATCCAAACCCCTTACCCCAGCCCAGTGAAAGTGAATGAGGGTGGGGGAAAGCAAGAGAAGTGGGCTCAGTGAAGGGGGTGTGGCAAGGTTGTTTGGTTTTGTACAATTAGAAAATTGGCAAGTAACCCTTGGCTCAGTAAGGAGAGAGTGTGCTAGGAAGGGAGGCTGTCCCAGAGGGTTCCTGGGAACAGCAAGCAGAGTGTGGGGTAAATCAGGCTCAGTTGGGATTGCCAAGTGTCCAGTTTTCGACTGGAACACCCAGTCAGAAAGGGACTGACACGGCTGTAGTCAGCATTGTTGATCCAGCTGTTAAAAGTCCAGTCAGTAGCACAGCAGGGCTAAGGCACCTGCCCTGACTCCGCATAGCTCCTGGAAGCATTTCTCTCTGGCTCCTACATGCCCTCTGCCTCCAGCTCCACCTGCACAGCTCCCACTACTGACCTGTAACCACAGCCAATGGGAGCGGCAGGGGCAGCCCCTGTGGGCACCAGCAGCGCACCCAGCCAGCTGGAGCCCTCCTACATCCCAGCCCCCTGCGGCAGCCCAGGGAAAGCCAGTGAGGGAGGGGGGAGCAAGGGAGGGGCCTTAGGGAAAGGGGCGTGGCAAAGCTGTTTGGTTTTGTACAATTCGCAAATAATCCTAGGCTCAGCAAGGAGAACGCGGGGGGGGGGGAGGAGGGGCTGTCCCAGAGGGTCCCTGCGGAAGGGCAGCTTGGAGGGGGGACTCAAGAGGGACTGTCCCGGAGGGCAGGGCAGCCCAAAGGAGAAGTTCGAGGGGGGAGGGGCTGACCCAGAGGGTCCCTGCGGAAGGGCAGTCGGGAAAGGGAGGACTCGGGAGGAACTGTGCGGGGGGAGAGGCTGGGGGGGGCGGGGGGGGGAGGGGGGGGGGGGAGGCTGTCCCAGAGGGTCCCTGGGGAAGGGCAGGGGGAGAGTCCCAGAGGGTCCCGGGGGAAGGGCAGCCGGGAAAGGGAGGACTCGGGAGGGACTGTCCGGGGGGAGAGGCTCGGGGGGGGGGGGCTGTCCCAGAGGGTCCCGGGGGAAGGGCAGCGGGAGAGTCCCAGAGGGTCCCGGGGGAAATGTGTGTGTGTGGGGGGGGGGGTCCCCGGTGGCTGACCTGTCTGATGGCCGCCAGTGTGTTCTCGGGCGCGTCGTGCCCGCCGCCGCGGTGGGCGATGCGGGCGGCGGTGCCGCGGGGCTGCAGGATGTGCTGGGCTCGCGGCAGGGAGACGGGCTCCAGGCTGAAGAGCCGCAGCGCCAAGTAGAGGCCGGCGGTGAGCAGGCAGGAGAGCGCCGGGCTGCGGCTCAGCACCAGCAGCGCCCCCAGCAGGGTCGTGAAGGTGCCCAACATGGCAGCCAGCTGGGGGAGAGGGCCGGGGAACCCCCCCCCTCCACTAGTTGCTAGGCCGAGCCAGAGCCTTTGCACCGTGATCACACAATGATCCTCACTTAGACCCACCGGCCAATCAGAAGCCGGCAATCGATTTCCAACGACCAGTGAGCCGCCACCGAATCTCTGCCACCAGCCAGTCAACATCGATCACTGGCAATCGCCAGCCAATCACCATCCAGCGCTCGCCGCACCTCTATCCGTCAGCCAATCCTCAAGTACCGCTTGACAGGATCTGGGGCGCAACGTGGCTCGGTGTAGTGGCTTGTCTCGACGCTCCAGCAGCACTGGCAGAGCCTGAGTCTGTTCAGTAGTAATAGAGATGCAGCCCTGTGAGTCTGGTCTTGCTGAAACAAAAGACAGGACTATGCAGCACTTTAAAGACTAACAAGATGGTTTATTAAGTGATGGTTTATTTCGTGGGTCTGACCCACGAAAGCTCATCACATAATAAACCATCTTGTTAGTCTTTAAAGTGATGCATAGTCCTGTCTTTTGAGTCTGCTCTGACTCCTGGAAGTGTCTAGAAGGGGACGTTCAAAGGTGCAACGGCAACCGGGGATCTTGCAGCTAATTCCTGATGTTCAATAGACCATGAATCGAGCACGCAAAAAGAAAACACTGTCCTAGTGTTAAAATCACAGCTTCAAACGCACTTAGAGTTGTTTTGGTCTTCTGTTTCCTACACATATAAGGGGCCACCCTGTTCTTGTTATCAAGCTTTCCTCGAAAACAGATTATTGTACAATCATTTGGCTGAGCAGTAGCAATGCTTAGTTATGCCTTTGAAAATCTTCCCTTTGTTGCCATAAAGTATCCAGAGAACTATGATAAAATTCTGTTTAATTATGTCTGTCTGGTATTCTTAGAATTTGGCCACCAATTCAGTGTATTGTAGGCTAATTGTATTGTGGCTTGTACTATTTGAACTTTGTAACTTTGGTCACAGTGCCTATAATAATTCTGCATTTGGCAGCCTGGATGATGCAGGTATTTTGCAATGATGTTGCAGATAGTGGTACAGTTTTTCTCAGATTATAACTGATTTTGTGCTAAATTTTCATCTTTTTTTCTCCTGCATCAACAGACATTGGTAATATCACAGGAATTCTAAGTAATAAGTAGTGTGAAAGGTGCTTAGTTCAAGTAATGCCTGCCTCACTGAACCCACAATGTAATAAGAGTAGTTTTGGTCATAAGTCTGGCTGGCTGTATCCTGAGAAAACCAGTCCAACATATATAGGTCTGAAATAATTTATAATGATTAAGTGAGTCAGAAAAGTATTTTAAAATCTTTTGACAAGTTCTGTGTTATTTTAAGATAACAAAAGGCAGGCTCATAAGATTTAAACTGATAATTGGTGTAAAGATCATGCTACTGATGATAACTATTAGCCTGACTTTAATGCCTACCCCCCAAACTAAGTGTTTCTACAACTTTAAGATGACATAGCCTGAGCTTAGTGCGGTAGCGGTGTCTTCTTCCAACCTGCCACAATGCCTACTTGATGAACACTTTAGTAGCTGGTGTACCCAAGGCTGCTGAAGAGACAGGAGTGATGAATTCTTGAGAAAGTCTGAAAGCTTGAGTCTGATGACTCGTGTAAAAGAATAAAGCTGGAGTGTGAGTGATGCCTCTGTCCTAGGGCTGCATTGACATATTACAGTCCATCAAACTATCATCACCTCTGAAATGTGGTGTGGTGACACCTCTCCTAGAAGGTTATGGTGATGCAGTGTAAAGATGGTACTGATTTCAGGGTCCTTGAAATGATATTAGGACGGGTGCATATATTCCACTGAAAATCAGCACAGGTGCTGGAACAATGTGTACAGTCGGAGTGCTGAGAATCACTGACCCAAACTGCAAACCCCATGTATGATGAAAACTACATCAAGTGAAGGCGTGTGGTAGCACCTATGAATTGGGATGATTCTGGGAATATTAGCATGGGAAGCAAAACTCCCTACACCCGATATAAAATCGAAGTCATCTTCACATTCAATTGAGAAGTGCAGTACAGTGCACCCCGGCTCAAACTACAGAACCTTGCGCACAATGCTCCCTATTGAGGCAAGCTGCTTAGGGCTCAATAGGACTACCATTCCCAGCATGCAACCCTCAAATGGCGAGAGGAAGTGGTCGCGGAGAAGCACTGCATGCTGGGATTTGTAGTATCTCCGTCCCGCCCTTGGGCCGAACGGCTCGGTGAGTCGCCTGCAGCCGGAAGCTCTGAGGGGGTAGTGGGAAGGCTGGCGCTGGGGAGAGGGGCGGGGTGCGGCGGGATTTGCGGTTGCCAGGAGCCCGCTGCTGCCTGGCGGGGAGCGCTGCAGCGCGCTCTGTGCAGGGAACCTGGGTGCGCTGGGCCCGCCAGCAACGGATCCGCCACCGTGGGGGCCCGTAGCAGGTACCGGGGTCTGCCCCGGCCGCGGAGCGGAGTGTGCGCGCGCGCCGGGGCCTGCGGCTGATTCCGCGTCTCCTCCCCCCGCCTGGACCTGAGGGGCCGCCACCTCCGTAGGCGGGAACCCTCCAGAACTCCCTCTGCCTCACCGGCGTGTGGGGGGGGGGGGGGAAGCCGCCGGCGTCTGACTTTCTCCCCATCCCCCCTCCAAACCCCCCCCCCCGCCCGCTGCCCCTCGGTGTCAGCTGTGAGGTGTTCGGCGCTGGATAAAACGGGGCCCAGTCCCAAGAGGCGGCTGTAGCGGAGCCCAGGCTCCGGGGGAAGGTTTGAGTTGAGGGTGGGAGGAGCTGAGTGCTGTTCTTTTGGGGGGCGGGGAAGGCAGCTGCCTTCTGGGGCGGGGGGTTAGAGCAGGTGGACTTCCCAGAGTGAGGGGTTTGAATGAAGAGAGGGTGGGGGCTGCGTAGAAATCAGGAGACTGAAGCTTCAGGGAGGGGCTTCTTGGACGAAGGCAGTAACAAGAACGAGACAACCCAAAGGAGAGAGAGGACTAACATGTCTTGTGAGTTTCTTGCGTGGCTGTGAATTTTTAATTTGGACGGGGGCTGCCATATCAACATTGGTGGTTTGCAGGTTGAACCAGTTTTATCATTTGTAGGGAATTTCCAGTTTCCATCCAGTTTGCAAGAGAGCCTGAAATTGAACATAGGCATTTGGGTTCTGCAAGGAGAGCTGATCTGGTAGAAGAGAGAGGTGATAGACAGCTGGCCCCCAATAACTTCTTGACCCCTAACCATCCTGAAAGCAAATCAGCACACAAGACCGTCACCAGCTGAGATTTTTTGCTTGGCTCAGTAATTTTTAGTACAAGTAGAATGTTATGGAGACTCCAAAAACAATCAGATTCAGTGACTCAAATCTTAATTTCCTCCTGCACATGGTTTGGGGGCTTTTGCTGAAAAGCCCACATTCTTCAGATTGGGTTATTTTTATAGCAGTTCTTCCTATCACTTAGTGCAGAAGGGCAGTGAATTTATACTGTGGAAAAAAGCAATTCTGTAAAGATGGGGAATAAGCAGTTTTGCTATTAGTAGCAGAATTTTCTTATCTTTTCCTTTGTTCTGAGCTCAGATTGTTGAGCTGGGGGGTCTTAAGCAGAGCCCCACTGTCTTCAAGGTTAATAACTTACCAACCCAGGAATGTGTTTGCTAATTTTAGGTACATCATCAGTAATTTACAGTAATGTAACACTATTTCTGTCCACAACTTCCAAACTTTGGTGTGGCTTTTCCCTTCAGTCTCAGAATTGCACAAATTGTTGTACAGAAGATTAAGAATACACTTTGTGATTTGTATCTCCTCCTCCCCCCCAGTAAAGCTGTAATTCCAGCAGTGATAACATTATCATCAGGATGCTGGAGTAAATTGCACCTGTTGGTTATAATGCCATTTTAGAATTCTAGTAATCTGTGGGGATTTTTAATAACCATATTTAATATCTGTGAGAACACAAGTCAAATAAATGTACTCATGGGTTTGGAAGGAGGATTTTGTGTATTAGTGGAGAGATGGGATAAAAAGTAATTTTAAAAAGATCATCAAAGATGTATTGCCCCCATTCTTTATTTGTTTAACCTTGTGTTCAGTTAAACAAGGTATATAGACTTTTGCAAGTTTTAAATCTGCCATGGTGTTAAAAATTCTTCAGGAACTAATTTTCATGGGCTTAGGGTGTCTTCAGGTTTCACCAATGGAATAATTATATCAATTCCAAATGTAAATATCAGGGCATGTAATTAAGTGCCCTTCTGTCCTCACTAGTGCTTCTCAGTCACCTGTAGTGAAAATGATTGTTACAGGTGTTTGATTAACTACAGCACCTGCAAATATGTCTTTGCCTTCTATTGTTAACTTAAGTGACTTATTTATAACAGTGCATTCTGTACTGTAAATCTTTATCATGGTACATCATAATTGAAGGGAACCATATATTCTTGTGATGAAATCATTATGATTTATATTGAGCTGCCTGTTTCTTTACTCACTCGAAAAAGCATTCAATGGAGGGTGATTTTTTTTGTAAAACAATACTACTGCATTCATCTTGCACTCATTGAAGGTGAAAACAATACAGGCAGTCCCCAAGTTATGTACAAGATAGGGACTGTAGGTTTGTTCTTAAGTTGAATTTGTATGTAAGTCGGAACTGGTACATATTGTAGGGGAAACTCTAGCCAAACATTTCTCCAGAGCTCAGTTTTATTCTCCCGCACCTCACTTCCCTCAGTCCTTTATTCTCAAGCTGAGGTGTCTGCTGAGAAAAGCCACTCTGCGTCTCCCTGGTCTGCTGGGGGGAGAGGGCGGCGGGCGCTAGCTTCGTGTCTCCCTGGTCTGCTGGGGGGAAGCAGCTAGTGCGAGGTTGTCTCACCCCGTTTGTAAGTAGGGATCTGATGTAAGTTGGATCCATGTAACCCGGGGACTGCTTGTATAAATCTTGTTAATTTTCTAAATTATTAGTTTTTAAAAACTTCAGGGTAGTTGATGCAAACTATCATCTTATAGCAAAGATAGTTTGAGCCAAACCATATTTACAATGTTAATTTGTTTTCCCACATTACTTGAGAGAGAATCTCTTTTCTGACCCTTCACCCTCACCAAGTAACAACAGCACTGCCTCCCACATATTTTAGGCACTAGTCTTTTTTTTTATATTGCACTGCTAAGGTTGTAAAGCATGGCTCTGTCAATGGAGAACTGTGTAGGGCAGGGATAGGAAACTTGTTTTCAATCAGGAACTACTCACCTGCAGAAAAATCAGTCAGGGACCACACAAAAGGAAAAAAATGACCTCACTACTGTACTCACCTGCTCCCAAGTGAGAAGCACAAACAAATGGAAAAAAACCCGGCTCACTACTAATCTGCTCCCAAGGTGGAAAATAAATAAACAAACCCAAGAAAACCCACAGTAAAAACCCCTCACTTACACTGGGTGCGTGTTGCCTTTCAGTCCTGTGGGGGAAAGGGCACACTGAGCAAAGTTCCCCCTAAGCTGCCCAGCTGTGCAGCTTGCCATTAAGCCCCACAGGATATTTCTTCCCAAGCCCTGAAGCTGTTGGGGATGGTGGGGAGGAACCCCTCCCCACTGGCCCGATCACTTAGCAGCTGGAGGGAGCCACCCATCTAAGCATGAGCCTTAACCTCCCCCACCCTGCCCCACCGTGAATCCCTCCTGCACCCCAAAGCCCTCATCCCTGGCTCCATCCTGAAGCCCATGCCCTCAGCCCAGAGCCTATATACCCTCCTGCACGTTAACTCCCAGTCCTGAGCACCTCCCCAAACTCAGAGTGCCCATCCTGCACCCCAAACTACTCAGACCCTGCACTCCCCAGCCAAAGCCCATGCACCACAACCTTCTGTCTCTATCCTGAGCCCCTCAGCTCCATCCTAGAGCCTGTATTCCCAGCTAGAGCCCTCGTACTCCTGCACAGCAAACTTCTGCCTCAGCTGTGATTGCCCTCCCACACTCAGGACTGCCTATCACATAGTTTTGCCATATGCAGTGGTCTGAAGGTGATGTGTGACACATCAGCTCCATGCTGCATGTCACCTCCACATTGGTACACACAAGAAAATTCGTTTTGCTCAGGAGTGGGAGAAATTTGAGGGAACACTGTTGCTGAAACTTGCGGCTTTTAGCCTGCAACATGAAGACTTGCTGCAGGCCAGATCATGTTTAAACTTGTTAAGCTTGCAGGCTGTAGGTTCCCCATCACTAGTTTAGGGTAACCAGGGTTACAAATGACTTGGTACTTCAAAGCGTCTTCTTTGGCAGCTTACGGTGCCAGTCCTGCTCCCGCTGAAATCAGTAAGGTTGTGTCTAGACTGCATCCCTTTTTCGTAAAAGGGATGCAAATTAGACACATCCCAATTGCAAATGAAATGTGGATTTAAATCCCCCTGCTTCATTTGCATAAACATGGCTACAGACTCAGAGTTTTGCTATTAACTTCAAGCCTTTTATGAGACAGCAGTTTCTTAGGGACAATATAATTTGGGGTTGACTGTAGCACAGATTGACAAACAATATGTATGAGGGGGGTTGTTTTTGGTAGGAGAGACAAAAACATAACTCGTTAGAAAACACATTTTTTTCTAATTCTGCAAGCCAAGATTGTTATGCATATTGCTGTGTTTCTTATTCTTAACAGTAATATTTCTCTCTGTACAGCACAATATTAAGATGGAGGACTATGAGAAGTTCTGTGAAAAGCATCTTGCCAGGATCCAAGGAGAGTTGATTCAGGGAAAAACCTCTTCATCTTCTCAGCAGAATATATCATTTATTGAATTCCATGGCATTCCTGTGTTGCCGCCTCTGGTAAGATTTCCTTGTTGTTTAAGTGTATTCAGAAAAGGAGAGGACAACCATTTTTGTTTAGTTATTTCTGTCTAGATTTGATACGACCAACTTTGCGTAGCACAGGAAATGCCTGGCGGATGGATAATTTTTTCTTCCATTCCTGCTATGCCCATTGATCTAATTTCTCTAACTGATGTCTTTCCTCACTTAATCGTTTTCTACTTCTTTACCATATCTATCCTAGTATATCTACTATATATTTGAGAGAGTGAGTTTGTGAGCAAATGAACAAGTATGTCTGTTTGTCCATCTGTTTGTTCAAGAACTCCTAAACAGTAAAAGCTAGGACCACCAAATTTGGTATGCAGCCTCCTCTTACAAAACTTAAAGCAAGGTCAGGGTTTGTTGTGCATAATGGGGAGGGAGGTGTAGCTGAAGCGCCCCTCCTACCTGCCAGTTAATATGGGGACACATGGAAACCATACAGAAAAGAGACAGACTCACCAGGCAGGTGAAAGGGGCTATTCGTATGGGAACATTGCTGGCTGTTCCACTTTGTCAGGGATCAAGGGGAAAGTGCACAGTTGGCTGCATTCCTGAATCTGACTGGGGAGCGCAGGGGACAGACACACCTGGACCTGCCCCAGCTGGGGGACATGCACCACACTCCCGGCTGTGCCCAGCTTCTCGCCTATCACCAAACTGCTGCATTGAGAGAGGGCTGAGGTAGTCCTCCCTCCCCAGCTTGTTGCAGCCTGCTTACTGAACCTCTGACTCCTAGTCCGACCCCGGGGCAATAATTTAAATGGAAAACCCCCAAAAAAATTGAATTTAAAGAATTGAGGCCACTCCCTACCAACCACTGCTCAAACGTAAGGATGAAAGAGATTAACAGTTGCTCATCAAGGGTAATACCCTCGAGGCCTCTCATTCACATATTTAAAACCCACAAATATTCCCCACTCCATGTCTCATTTTGCACACAAAAATGATACATACAATGTAAAATAAACAGAAACAGCAGATCATGACATGAAGATTGAAGGTTACATGAAATAATTTGCTCTGAGCATTTTTCTGTTATGTATATTCATGTCGATAAGTCCATTTCATAAAGGACAGAGGGTTCGTCACACTGCCCATGTTATTTTAAGAGTCGTGCAGCAGCACTCACCAGTCGCTTTCCTACTGGAATAGAAGGTGCTTGGTGGCAGCAGCAGCTGGTGGTCTGGTGGTTTCCTGGTGGCGGGCAGCTGCCCTTTTGCTCCACCTGGAGCCAGGGTGCATGAGATGAGGCTGTTCTGGTAAGGCTGCCCCAGCTGGACCAGCCGCACCTCTCATGCCTCTGCTCCAGCAAGAGTAAAGTAGCAGCCCCACAAGGCCCATTCCGGTGAGGCTGCCCTACCTGGAATGGACTTCATGTGGCTGCCACTTTACTGCAGCCGGAACTGGGACTGCCTGTGATGCTGTTTTTAGTATCGAAGTCTCGCAGGGCCAGGGACCATGATACTAAAAATAGCACTATGGCCCCGGCTTCAGCCCACACAAGCTGCTTTCCACATCAAAGGTAGAAAGTTAGGGAAGGGACAGAGGAAGAACAAAAGGGAAGGTGGGGGTGAGGAGAGGAAGGGGCTTGTGCTGAGGGAAGAGGAGAGGGGCAGGGTGGAGGAGAAACAAAGGCCAGGAGGACACAATCAGGAAAAGGGCAGGAGGAAGAAGGGGAGGAAGGGGACAGTGTGATGCCCCCATTATGCCTCCCCTTTCCTCTCTCAGCAAGAGGGAGGAAGAGGAGAGAGGAGGAGTAGGTGCCAGGAGAAGAGGGATTGAAAGGAGGGATGGGCATGAGAAATGCAAGGGATGGAGCAAGTCATGTGTGAAGGCACAGAGGGACATGAGGAGAACTAGAGCAGAGGATGGTGAGGTGGTGGGCACTAGGGAGAATGAGGGCAGGAGCAGTGAGGGAAGGGGAAGGCATTGGGAAGGTGCAGGTGCCAAGGGGATTGTGGTGGTGAAGCAGAAGGGCAAACACGTGGAGGGGAGGGACGGGCACCAGAGGAGAGAGGCAGGGCAGATGGATAGGAGGAGATGTTAGGAGGGAGTGTTGGGAGGGGTAGCTACAGGTGATCAGAGTGGGGCTAGAGGAGGAGTGGGCACAGGGGGAAGAAAAGGGCGGGTGCTGAGGTCAAGGAGGATGAGGAGGAGGGCAGGTCCCCAAAGGGCTGAGGGGAGTAAGAGGGACAGGAGCCAGGACAGCAGGGGAGGGTGAGAGGTGGAAAGCAACAGCAAGCACCAGGGGAGCAGATGGGGGGAGGGGAGGGGAGGAGACATGGTAGCAGAGGGGAAAAGGGAGAGGTTTATAAGATATTTATTAATAACTTCTTGAATAAATTGACTCAGGTAGATGCACAAATCTCTAATATCTATATCTATATCTATACATATAAATATATATTACTACAACAGCACTTTAATTTCAATTAAAAATGCTTATTTGCCAGTTATTTAACATTATTTGGGTTTATTTAAAATATAACTGGATAATAAGAAATAACACTCTAGGAAAACACTAGGAATAATTGAACATTTTTAGTCAACTACTGGAAAACCCCATTTTCTCTTAAAAATAAACACATTTTTTCACTAAAAGCATTTGCTTTCAGCAGTAAGTTTTGATCTTGGAAAAATGAACCATCAAAAAATTGAAGAATTTTGTTTTCAAATGCTACCCTGGTGCCTCAGTTAGAGTGGAGACTGTAGCAGTGCAGCCCAGGAGCTAATGGGGGCATATAACACTTGAACTACAATTCGTACAGACTACTGGGACATTATTTCTGAATCAAAATTTTTGTTTCTAAATAAAAATTTTCAGATGGAAAATTTAAATTTTGCATGGAAAATTTAAATTCTGTCAATTTGCCACAGAAGAAAACCCATTTCCAACCAACTCTAGAAAATACTTGGGGTGACATGTTTTAGACCAGGGGACACCAACCAGTCAATTGTCACTGACAGTTGATTTCGAGGCAGTGTTCCCAGCTCTCCTCAATCTTTAATGAGGAGCCTGCACTAACGCTACAGCCTTCCATCTCTTGCAAAATTGGAGCCAGCACCAGCTTCCTGCGGGGTTGGAGCGGGAAAAGAGGGAGACAGTTTTTTGCCTTACGTCCTCGCTTTTGTAGTTTGAAATATGAATGTAATATCTATTTAAGTGAGGTATAAAATGTACCTATTCCAGCATTTTGGAAGGGAATAAGACCTACTATTCTGAAATATTTTGTCCACGTCTAAAATAAAACAAGAAGCTTTTTAACAGTTGAAAACGTTATGTATGTGTGACAGTTTGTACATTTTTTAAAAAAAATATGTGGAAATATGAAAAGCAATATAAATGTTATAGCTTAAACATGAGGCTGAGTTCAGATCTGTTTGTTTTATTTGATTTGGCTTGAGACCAGTTTTTGCAGATTTTTTTTTTTTATATTCTGTTTGAAATTCATGTAATTAGAAAAAGGAATTAAAATGCCTGGTTGTAACTCAGCATAAGAGATTAAATCATTCTTTTATAGCACCATATCTTTATTTTATCTAGCATCTTAGATTAGATATGCCCTGATCATTTGAAGAAATATAGGTGTGTGTAGCCATGAGATTACACAAAGTGTTTGCAAAAACAGCATCAACGTTTTTATGTGAGTTAATGTAAAGACAGTATTATTGCAGCGGTGGGCAATTACCGACTTATTGGCTAGACACAGTTCACCAGGGTTATCCCCTGGAGAGCTGCCACCACTTTATTTGCTTATGCCTCCACAGACATGGCTTCTGGAAGCTTCCATTGGCTGCGGATCGCTGTTCCCAACCAGTCGGAGCGGCAAGAAGCAACACATACCGGGACACCACTTCTTGCAGCTCCCATTGGCCAGGGAAGGCAATCCATGGCCAACAGGAGCGTTAAGTAGCTGTACCTGTTGCAGGTAACTAAAGTGGCAATGGCCTGTCAGGGACTAACCCTAGCGAACCAGTTGTGTGTTATTGCCCACCTCTGTATTATGTGATGATGTAGTATAAATAGAATTTAGCCTAGTAACTTCTTTTACTTCAGCAAATGCTGTTTTTAGGCCAATGAAAAGAGCCAGAAGACAGTAAATAAGAGCAGGATGAGTGGTTTATAGGGCATTGGAAGGGACTTTTATATTTGGATCTGAAATTCACCTACTGTATGAAGAGTCATTGTGAAGATCTGACATCACAGCAATTAGCCAATACTTACAAGTAGGAAACTGGGGTGAGAGTAGCCATATAGGGTATTTGTGCACTTTGTATACACTATTCAAACTCTACACAGTTTGGTATGGAAGGCTACTCAGCAGTAGGTCCATATGATCCACTGTTAATTGGACCCTGTAAAGCTAATTCTCTGAACTTCATATACATATGCTCCAATTCTGGGGCTTCATGTGAGTTGAGCAAATGTTCCCTGTTGTGTTCAAAAAGCTTACCATTAAAAAGAGGCTAATCTTTGATGTAGGGATATTAAAAAGGAGGTAATTGGCACACTGGCTTCTGCCTGCTGCCCCCATGGGTGGCAGCCAGCTCCCCAGGAGCGGGGCAGAAGCCTGCATGTACCTGTTAACATTAACAGATAAGCTTGGGCTTATTGTTAACCGTTTGTTTACACTTTCCCATCCCTACTTCAAACTGCATAAGATCTCAACAAACATACTATCCCATTACAGATCATGTTTTAAAAATATTTCTTATTTAATTTTGCTCTTTGATAAAGAAAATAAATCACCCATACTTTGATTTGCAGCTGAGTCTTGAGAGAAAAAAGGAAATGCAGCAGGATAAACAAAAAGCACTTGATGTAGAGATCTGGAGACAGAATTCCAGGAAAAGAACTTTACTGAATCGTGTTCAGGAGATCCTGGAAAACATGCAGGCAAGTTGGTGCAAGGTTTCTTAATTGTTATAGAGAAGACATTTTCATGAACATTCTGAGGTTCATTGAAGGCTAGCAAGTTTCCTAATGTAAACTTGCAATTATTAGCAGTTTACACTCTTTAGGCCAACATTTGCTAGTAATTTATATTTTATGAGCTGCTGAACAATTACATAGAATAAATGCAATAGTTTTAGATATCGGTATTTAGTTTTCAATTGTGGGCAATGCACACTTTGGCATTTGTAGATGTCAGTTTTTGTGATACACTATTGTTTTCATAATGCCATTTAAAATAGCTAGCTAGATTTCATTGAAACTGACTTCTACAATAAAAACTGTTAGCATTCTCCCCCCATCCCTTTCCTGCCCCAAAACTGTAGGCCAGTAAGTAAACTTTGCGAAATAAATAACAGTGCTGGTGTATGCTTTGGAATTTAGATTGTAATTCTGTTGTTTTCTTGTGCAATGATGGGACTGTCCTCAGGGGTTAGACAGGCAAAACAGTTAAATAGGCTTATTATTAAGAACATCATAGTTTGCATTTTTAGTAGGAAATAATAAAGCCCTTGAACTAACCCACCAGCTAAATGAATACTGTTTGCATTGTGCTCATTAAGTTTCATCACTAAGGTGGCATATGTAATCTATTCAGCTTCTTGCACTGTTTACTAGTGTGTGCATGGAGACCATCACCTGACTTGGGATTTGATAGGCAGACCAGGAGGATATGTTGGGAATACAAAAATAATGGTTTGTTTTCTTCTAGACCCCCTGCAATTACTGGGCTGGTTAATAAAATTGGCAACTTTTGTTCTATTAGGTAAATGCCCCCTTGTCAATAGCTGTTCTGTTGCCTATATCTAACAAGGACTAAGAATTCATACAAAGTGGCAGATAAAACTGAGTGTTCTATGCCTTTTTTTGACAGTTGCTTGACACAGAAGAGTTGATATTTCTTAGCTCTTTTTATATAATAATGAAAATCAAAAAGGTTTTCTTTATGCTGTAAACATCATCGGGAATTGTATGCTTTCTTTTGTGTGTGTAATGCATCTCAATTGGCATTGGATTAATCTGAGTTGAAGTACTGTATATTTAGCATTAACATTAAAGTTATTTGAATTACTTGTCTAAATGCTGATATTGAATTTATGAAACTATTAAAAAACAGTATTCAGGACAACTGTCAGTCACGGAATTACTTTAAGAATATATGTTCAAATATCCCTTTTCCTTTTAATACAATTTTATCACATGTTTGGCTTAGTCAGAAGTTTTTATCAAATCTTAAAATATATTTAAGATGCATTCTCCTCAGATAATCTTTGCTAGTTGTAAAGGTCTTCTGCATTGTAGATTAGTGTGGGTGCCGTAGGTCCATTCTGTATAAACTGGAAAATTCATGTTGGATTAGAGAGCAATCTAACTTTATAGAACAGATAGCATATGTACTTACAACTCTTCTGTTTTCTAATTAAGATTATTTCACTGAAATGATAAGATAATTTTCAATTTTTCTTTGCAGGTCAGAAAAGTGTCCAATCAGAGTGATTTGAATCAGAGGGAGGCTGAGAGCAGTCATTCTAATTCAGAATCAAAAGCCTCAAATGATTTCACAATGCTGTCAGACATCGATTTGCCAAGTTCAACTGCATGCAGTGGTACTACAGACCTTGGGAAAACATTGGAGATTATGCCAGCAGACACTGATATCCAAGTTAAATCAAGTGGAATAGACTCAGTTAGGGGCACAGAAGAACATATTCCTCCTGAACAAAGTGAGAACAACCTCTCAGAAAATATTTCTTGCCTTGAGGTTACGTTTCCTGATAAAACACAAAATATGACTACTACAGGTGCACATGTAAATAAAGAGCATATGGAGATGCCACCAGCTGCTGAGGAAGTACCTGATCCTTATGTAATGAGTCTTCAGAATCTTCTGAAAAAGTCCAGGGAGTACATAGAGAGAGAGCAAACCAGACGTAGCATGAGAGGTAATTCAAAAAGAAGTTTTAATGAAAGTAATTCAGATAAAGAAAATGATGCAGTTAAATCAGATGTCTCTGGGAAAGAGAGAGTAAGGTTTACAGGCAGGAGTTGTACTGCTGTGACACTTGATAAACCAAGTCTTAATAAATCAAATATTCTACTCCAAGGTGCCTCTGCCCAAATAAATAGCATAAGTACACCAGCTTCACCCAGTTTCTCTAAAGTGGATATACCTACAAGAGCTGGAACATCCCCAGTTTTGGATTTGGATTCAGATGAAGAATTTAAAAACACTTGTACCTTTGATCATGACAGTAGTCGTGTCAGAAGCCTTACTGGTTCTTATGCCAAATTACCTAGCCCAGAACCAAGTATGAGCCCTAAAATGCACCGAAGACGTCCAAGACCTTCATCAATGGGACATATAGTTATCAATAACCCTGTGAATGCCTATGAATTAAGTCCTAAAAACAAGGGAGGAGCAATTGACTTGATCATACAAGATGTCACTGACCAAACCAATGCATCTGAACCTGTGCCAAAATTCACTGCTGACTTCACCACAGCTTGTTCTAGCAAAGCTCATGTTGTCAACCACAATTCTTCAGAGACTTCAGATCATGTGTGCCAGCGTTCCATTAGTCAACTAGAGAGCAAAGGAGCAGTGGTATCTTCTGTAATGGACCCAAAGTTGGATGGTAGAAGGCCATACAAAATGGATAGTACTACTTGTACTGCAACTCCAAAATTGCTTGAGTCATGTGCAGCCAATCAGTCAGTGGTGACTCAAAAGCTAGTAACTATAAATGGAAACAAGGCAGTTAGTTTAGTAGAAAAGACCAAAAGTAATTCACCAGTGGAACTCAATAAATCTTATGATGTAGAAAATCCATCTCCATTACTGATGCAAAGCCAGAATAAGCATCAGCAGCTGGATACTCCAAATGTTTCTTCTGGAAATGAACAGTTTGTAGAAAATGGTTTTGAAAAAGTGAAACGTAGGCTTGATTTGGATAGTGCTAGTTCACAGAAAGAGAACAATCCATATATTTTATCAGTTGGAACAGAAGAACAAGAGAAGTGGAAGTTGCAAGACCGAAAGTGCCCCATAGGATCTGTTGATGGTAACAAGAATGAAACCTCAGGCAGTGGTACAAATGGTGAGAGAACATTTTTCTCTGGTCATCCTTTTTCAGAGTTGGAAGTCAAAGTTATTTTTAGTTAGAAATTTCAGTTTTAGAAGATAGGCCACTGTCTTTTATCGGCACCTTAGTTTTAGGATTATTCCCCTAGTTTATTCATCATTTATGCTAAAATGGCAGGATACACTTCTGTATTTTTAATCTACTGAACATTAAGTAAATAACAAACCAAGTTTCTGAAAGCTGCTACAGAATGATCAAAGAGATCTTCTGTATTTGAAAATTGCCTCATTTAGAGACAAAAACCTTATACCTCTTATTTGTTGAATAATAAAGGAGTATATGCTTAAACATTTTCATATAGCATATAGGCCAAGTCCACACTATGAGGGAAGGTTGGCTTTAAGATTTACATTTCCAGCTATGTGAAAAGGTAACTGGAGTCAACATTTCCATCAACTTCCCTTACTCCTCATGAAGATTAGGAGTACTGGTGCCAATGAGGATGCCCTCAGAGTTCGATTTAGCAGGTCTTCATTAGACCTACTAAATCGAATGCCGGAAGATCAACTGCCATAGTGTCAGTCTTCCCGTAAGCGAAGACACTGTCATACCAGTAAAGGTATTCGTTTTCCTGTTATATAAAACATTTTGTATCTAATCCAATTGCTCAGAATCACCATTTGCTGCTTTAACCGGTCTTTCCTATTTGTATTACGAAGTTTTAATACAACTGTTTTCCATAGAGCAGTCTCTAATTAGATCAGAGAGAGTAAAAAAATGAAAAGCCAATGAACAGAAATGAAACAATCATGTCAATAAACATGTTCCTGGTGGAACATAAGGAGGAAAACTTAGTTGAAAAATAATGCAAAGACATTTTCATAAGAGCATGCATGGGTTTGTGGGCTGTGTGTTAAACATTCACCCAGTTTTAATCTGAAACCTCCAAAGAAACTGGAGAGATTCTAGCAGTACAGACTCACTGTGCCTGTAGAGCAGGGGCGGGCACTTTACAGCCTATGGGCTGGATCTGGTCCACCTAGCTTTTTGATTCAGCCTGCAGTCCCTCAGGTATGGCTCCCTGTCCATCACAGCCCCAAACTGCACATAGCGGTCAGCTGCTGGGGTCACGTGCCTCTAGACCTCGCACGTTCCTTGCAGTGGGGGAGAGACTTTGTGCGCTGCGCCAGCACAATCATTACAGCTCATAATCCATTCCAATGGGAACTGCAATGATTGTGCGAGGCGTGGGGGCAGCGCACACAGTGTACCCTCCTTACCACAGAGCACATGGTACGGAGAGGCTCATGGCCTCAGCAGCCAGATGCTTTGAATAGTCTGGGGCTGCGTCAGGCAGTGAGCCTGCCTGAGAGTCCCGTTGGGCTGCTGGCTGTGAACTGCCTATGCAAGCAAGTGCCTCCTGGCCAGAGCCTCCATCTGGCACCCCCCCATCTCCTCCCATACCCCAACTCCCTGTCTCAGATCACCACCCTCTCTTGCTCCAACCCTCTGCATCTCCCCCCCCCCCCGCCCCGCCAGATGCTGAATCCCTTCCTACACTCCTCTACCAGGTAAGAATCCTCTCCTGCACCCATGCCCCCTCCCAAACTCTGCACCACAATCTCCTGCCTGAGATCACAACCTCATTCACCCAAATTCTCTCAGACCTCACACCCTCTCCTGCACCACAGTCCTCTACCCGAACTCCCTTCTGCACCCAATCTCCATCCTAAACACTGTACTCCTTCTATAGAAAAATGGCCCGTGACCACTTAACAGAATCTTGGAGTACATCTCCATTAAAAATTATTGCCCATCTCTGCTGTAGGGGGACACACCTGAGGCATTTTTAATAACACAAGGAAAACCTAGTGAATTCCTAACTTTATGGGACTTCTAGCGTGAGTGAGGTGACAAAATTAAGGTAGAGCAGTTTTGAGTCCTTAAAATGTAAGCGAACAAATGCACACTACAAATAAAAATTTAAATGCATTAAAATATAAGCTGCAAGTAACTTCATTATTACTATGATTGGTGTTCTTCCAATTCAAGAATAGTATCATGTATGTCTGCTTAGTTTTTTACAGAGTTCATTAGAGAAAACTATCAGACTGAGCAGAATAAATGTTTTGTTCACTCAAGCATCTAGTCATGTTTTTCTCAGCTAGACTGCATGTTACCTCTTGAATCTGGGATTGGTCAGTGCTGTTTATGCCATCCCATCCATGGATATACTGATCTCACAAATGTGAATGCAAACATAAAGCACTTACGAGTAACTGCAATTCCATAAAAGCAATTATTCTTTGTACAGGTTGAACTTCTCTAATCCAGCACTCTCTTGTCTGGCAATATCTATGGTCCGGCATGAGATTAGTTAGCCAAATATCCACTTACCATGGGTGTGCCCAAGTTTCCCATGGTCCCATAAAGTATGTTTACAGACACCAGTACTGGCTCTCAGTATTCTAAATGTCAACTAAGAGCCTAATAAGCAGTGTAAGTGTGGGTAATGGTGCTAGACAATATTGACCTCCTATGGTTGGACAGATTCTCTGGTTTGGCACTGGTCAGGTCCCAAAGACACCAGACTAGAGAGGTTCAACCTGTAGTACATTATTGGGCATTAGCGATGCTGGCGTATAGTCATGTAAAGTGATTAACCAATAAGACTGGTACCAACATGCACTTCCTTCCCCCCCTTAATGCCTTTGATGTAAAGGCAGCAAGGAGGTGGGGAGGCGGGAGCTGGTGCCCATGGAAAGCCAGCTTTTAAGATGCCTCCCACAAGCACTGGCTCTGTGGAGCTGCCTGCCCCCCCACCATTCCTGGGCTGTTGCCTCTGATAGAGAGGCAGCAACATGGAATGTGAGGGGGGCAGGCAGGAGCTGGTACATGCAGAAAGCCGTGGAGCCACCTGTTCCCCCTCCCCCTTTGTTCTCTCCCACAGAGGCAGCAAGGGGGCAGATGGGAGCCGGTGCTCAGAAGGAGGCAGCAGCGTGGGTGAGGGGGGCAAGCAGGATGCTGGCATAGCCTGTGTCTGCAGGGACCTTGTCCATTCCCCCCCCCCCACAGACAAAGTTCTGCTCCTGCTCTGCACTGCTGCCTCTGATAGACAGCTGCATAAGGTGGCAGGGGGCTCCCCACAAGTGGTGCCAGGAGTGCACTGGCTGCTGGCCTCACCCCTGGGGGACCATCCAATAATCATGTTGCGGTTACATGATTATTCAATTAAACAATATCTAAATACGTAATGGGCATCAGAAATAAAAGAAAAATATTTTACTTCATGTTTTGTGGCTATATCAACAGTGCTGGATAATGCCAGTGGAAGCTGTATTGAAAATATAGAGGTCTGTTTGTCTAGTGTGCAGGATACTTTAAAAAAGTAAGAATATATGACTACTGCTTTGTGATGCATGTATTTTTTTTTCTTTCCAGAAGATGACATTTTGAAAAATAAATTGTTGGCTTTTGAAGAAATGAGGAAGAGACTTGAAGAACAGCATGCACAACAGCTATCAGTACTGATAGCTGAACAAGAGAGGGAACAGGAAAAGTTGCAGAAGGTGAGGGAATAAAATAGGAAAATACTAAAATGAGGTGTTTAGGGTTAACTGCTCAACTTGCTATTTAAGTAAAAGTTAGCAAAAGAGACTGAAGCAATATGTTCTTTCTCTGCATATCCTACTCAAGACGAATATTTGTAATAAAACTGGCTGAATTTGTGGGAGCTCTTTGAAGAATATGTTGTGCAAAACCTCAGTTGAGTTTCCATTTCGGTTTGGCTAACAGCCAAAAAAACCCTCCTAAAACAAAAACAGGAGACTAGAACTACTCTGTTTTAGCGTAGAGATGAAAGGGTATTCCCAGGAGGGAGATGTATAATTAATGCATGCTTTCATATCAGATTTCAAAAGACAAGAGATGCAATGTGGAATTAGACATCCTGGAAAAACTAGACAGTTACTGCCCAGTCCACAGGTATTAGCTTGCATAGCATCTTGGAGCTATTAAAATACCCAAAAGAGAGAAGGAGCGAGGTGTACAGGCAGTCCCCGGGTTACGTACAAGATAGGGACTGTAGGTTTGTTCTTAAGTTGAATTTGTATGTAAGTCGGAACTGGTACATATTGTACCCCAGGTGTCCCCATTCAGCTGTTGCTGAAACTGACCAGCGGCTGACTACAGGAAGCCTGAGGCAGAGCTGCTTTGCCCCGGGGCTTCCTGGAATCAGCTGCTGATCAGTTTCAGCAGCAGCTGTCTTGAGGACACCTGGGGTAGAGCAGCTGGAGTGCTGCTGGGTTGGTCTGGTAGCACCGACCCTTGGCGCGGCGGGACCAACCCGGCAGCACCCCAGCTGCTCTACCCCAGGTGTCCCCAAGTCAGCTGCTGCTGAAACTGATCAGTGGCTGATTCCAGGAAGCCCGGGGCAGAGCAGCTGGGGTGCTGCTGGGTTGATCCAGTAGCGCCGCTCCTCGGCACTGTGGAACCAACCCGGCAGCCCCCCAGCTGCTCTAACCCAGGCGTCCTGATTCAGCTGCTGCTGAAACTGACCAGCGGCGAGAAAAGCCTGGTCTGCTTGGGGGGGGGGGCGTGCACTAGGTGCATGCCCCCAGCAGACCAGGGAGACACGGGCGGGTGGGCAGCGGGACCGCCGAGACGCGCCCCAGTCCCGCTGCCCGCGTCCTCCGCGGCTTTGCTCTGCGTCTTCCTGGTCTGCTGGGGGGGGCCCCCAGCAGACCAGGGAGACGCAGAGCAAAGCCGCGGAGGACGCCGAGACGCGCCGCGGTCCTGCCGCCCGCGTCCTCTGTGGCGAGAAAAGCCCCATTCGTAAGTAGGGATCCGACATAAGTCGGATCCACATAACCTGGGGACTGCCTGTATATATTATTTTGAAAAGGCTGAGCTGCTGGGTTTCTTATAGTATATTTTTTCCAGCACATGTGTTTTAAGAGTAAATATATTGCTTTTTACATGGAGATTAGTGGAAATTAAGATTAATTTTAGATCAGTGATTTTTTTTTTTTTTCAATCTGTGGTTCATGGCTTTCTGGTGGGGATGTCTACAGACTATGCCTAAGATTTCCAAAAAGGTTTGCTCCTTCATATGCAATTTTTAGGGTCCACAAATGGCAAAAAGTTGGAAACTTCTGCTTTCAGCGGTAAATAGACTGCATGTGTTGCATTGAAGTTCATGCCAAGATATGATTGCTTATCAAAATGTATTTAAATTCCATTACATAGAATCAAAGATCTGGTTTTATTTCAGACTTTTAATCTGCAGGAGATTGAAGAGCAGGAGAGAAGGTTAAAAGGAAAGAAGAGCTCTACAGCAGAAAGAGAAATACCCAAAATGACCATTAGCAGTGGGATGGAACTGGAGTGGAGAAAAATAAGCGAAAGTGGCTTGTTAGAAACAATGCTGACTCAAGTGGAGAAAATCTATAACACAAACTCAAACAGCACTGGTAAAAGTTGGGGGCAACTGTTTATTAAAAGTTTACTGACCACTTTAAAACAGGATATACTAAATGTACTGTCTGGCTCATGATGACGGTAATGGCAACATTTCTGTATATTCACTGATTGGAAGCCAGTAGTACTGAAAGTTAGCACCTTACAGCTGTTTGGCAGTCTAAGTAAAATTCATCAGTGGTCTTAGCAGACTTGCATCCACTTTGCAGAAATACTACTGTAATAAAATTCTGAAAGTACCTTCCTTGATCATATGTCTTTTAGCTAAGACCTGGTATAGGTATAACTTTACTATCTGACATGTCTTCTACTAGGGACTTTTTCACACAGTAGTAGACCTTTTTTCACTTAGATTATGATATTTCTTATGTCACCTATATTTGTTCAGAATGTAGAAAATAGTGTATGTAACCAAAAGGAAAGTGCTGGCAGCAATTTTAGTCAATTTTACTATACATGGGCATATATATAGTAAAACCAAGAAAGATTTCTATTAGAGCCGTCAAGCCGTTAAAGTTAATTGCAATTAATTGTGCTCTTAATAACAATACTGTTTATATAAATATGTTGGGTTATTTTTCACATTTTCAAATATATTAATTTCAGTTACAATACAGAATACAAAGTTTGCAGTGGCCACTTTATATCTTATTATAAATATTTTCACTAAAAATAAATAAAATTTTTAATTCAGTTATACAAGTACTATGGTGCAGTCTCTTTATCATGAAAGTTGAACTTAGAAATGTAGAATGATGTACAAAAAATAATTGTATTCAAGAATAAAACAGTGCAAAACTTCAGAGCATACAAATCCACTTAGGCCTTGTTGTAGTTCAGACAGTTGCTCAGACAAATACGTTTGGTTACATTTGCAGGAAATAATACTGCCTTCTTCTTGTTTACAACGTCCTCTGAAAGTAAAGGCCAGGCATTCATATGGCATTGTTTAGATGGTGTTGCAAGATGCATATTCATATGTTCCTTCATGTTTCAACTACCATTCAAGAGGATATGTGTCCATGCTGACAGGTTCCACTTGATAATGATCCAAAGCAGTGCAGACAAGAACAAATTCTTTTTCATCATCTGAGTTGTATCCCACCAGCAGGTTGATTTTTGGTGGTTTGGGTTCAGAAGTTTACATGTTGGAGTGTTGCTCTTTTAAGACTTCCGAAAAGATGCTGCACACCCTGTACCTCTCAGATTTTAGAAGGTACTTTCAGAACCTGAAGTACTGGGTCAAATGCTGTAGCTAGCTTGAGAAATCTCACATTAGTACCTTCTTTGCATTTTGTCAGATTTGTAGTGTAAGTGTTCTTAAAATGAACAACACATGCTGGGTCATCATCCAAGACTACTATAACATGAAATATATGGCAGAATGTGGGTAAAACAGAATAAGAAACATAAAATTCTCCCCTAAGGAGTATTTAATTAACACACACTTTTTTTTTTTTTTTTAAACAAATGTAATCAGCATGGACACATGTCCTCTGGAATGATGGTCAAAGCATAAAGGGGCCTATGAATGTTTAGCATATCTGACACGTTAGTATCTTGCAGGGTAGGCTACAAAAGCCATGCAAATACTTGTTCTCGTTTTCAGATGACATTGTAAATAAGAAGCAAATAGCATTATCTCCTGTAAATGTAAGCAAATGTGTTTCTCTTAGCAATTGGTTGAACAACAAGTAGGACTGAGTGGACTTGTAGGTTCTAAAACAGGGCACGGAAGACCCATATCTTGCCTTGATCTAGCCTGAGATTCAGGGATTGGGTCCCCCCAGTGGTGTGAGCTGGCCCTCCAGTCATGTGGAGGGCACTGTGGCTGGAGTATCAGCACCGGCTTTCTGCAGCAGGGATAGGAGAGCCTTGAGCCTTGTAGTACTGATCAAGGCAAAATGCAGATAGCATCAAGTCTGTGAACCTTGCCCAGCAGGGGAAGGAAGCTGCTCTGTGCATGTCAGAGAAATGCTCTCAGCAGTCATCGCCACCCTGTCTCTCCCATTGGCAGGGAATCACGGCCAGTGGGAGCGGCAAGTGGGTGATGCCTGCAGAGAGTGCTTCCCAGCAGTGTGTGGAGATGTGTGGAAATCCTGTGTTCTCCCTCCCCGGAGCTGCACCAGGTGTAGGTGACCCTATCTTCTGTGCCCTCCCTAGCTAGACCCCACACCATGCTCTAGCGTCGTCCTCCTGCCCAGAGCCTGTATCTCCACCCCCAGCCTGCTCCTATACCTCCCTCCTGCCCAGACCCCACATCCCCAGCCTGCTCCTGCACTTTACCTCCCGCCTAGAGCCCACACCCTTATCCTCCCAGCCCGTTCCCTGGCAAACCCCTCCCACACACTGAACCCCTTCTTTTTGTCCCCACTCCGGAGCCTGGTATTCCCAAAACATCCACTAGCTTTGAGCTTCCAGAAAAATTAATTCAGACTTGGGGGAAGCCCTGAGCCTCAGCAACACCTCCCTCCCAATGGGGTTGGAACTTGAGGGGAGTGTCGTCTTTTTTTTTTTTTTTTTTTTCATGCTTCTCAGTTGAGGGCCACATCTATGAAGGTTTTTTGGTTTTTTTCCCTTCTTCTCCCCAGGTGCCAGGTCAGTGAGGACTGCAGGGTTTTGTGTTTGTGTTTTGCTTCTCACTTGCGTAACCCCCTACTGATTTTTCTATGCATTATTGGCCCTGATCCAAAAAAAGTTCTCTATCCCTACTACGGTTTTGCATTGTTTTGCCTTTGATTTCAGTTATGTAACCAAAAAGTCTTCATTTCTAAGTTGCACTTTAACTATAAAGAGATTGCTACAGTATTTGCATAAGGTGAATTGAAAAAACCTTTTTACAGTGTAAATATTTTAATTTAAAAATATAAAGGGAGCACTGTGCACTTTGCATTGTGTTGCAATTGATTCAATTGCATTTGAAAGTGTAGAAAACCATCCAAAAATATGTAATGTCAATTGTTTAGCAGTGAGATTACTTTTTTTTGGTCGTGAGTTAAAGTTCAAGTAATTGACAGCCCTAACTTTTATTTTAAAACCAATGTTTCAGCTGTCTGTACATTTTAAAAAAGCAACAAAAACACTGCAGATGTTGTCATAAAATATGTTTGTTTGTGGTCAATGACATGTAAGTATTTGAATAGTAGTACATAGGGTTCCTGTTTAATTCTCATTTGTTTAATGATACGTTCTGTTTTTGTATAGATTTTGACAACACTACCATGCCCGATAGTTTTGGTTCAACAAATGAAGCTCCGTTCTACCTCTGGGGACCATCAGTTAGTGGGATGTCAAAAATATCAACAGCCAGATCTATTAGGGCCAAAACCAGGTTGTCTCAGGTATGAAAATAAATTGACTTAGTTTATTTTGATAACTTAAAATCATAACTTTTGTTGGATTTTGTAGTAAAGCATAGAAAAATATCTTCTTCTTTTTTTTCTCTTAAAAGGTCTTTGGACCAGAGATGCAAATGAAGTTCAGTAAGATCACTGCCTTGGCAAAGGGATTTCTTACTCGTAGGCTCATGCAAACAGAAAAACTGAAATATCTTAGGCAAACTGTGAAAGTAAGGAAATAAGTGTAAAGATGTATTTGTATTGTACATTTCCCCTCCCTCCCATCCTCTTGTTGGTTTCTGCCACCCTCTTTTAACTGACAAAAAAGATGTAGACTTTTCTCCTGAGCACAAAACTCATTTTACTTTCAGTGTTAATTAATTAGGTTTACTGCATAGCTGTGTCTACATTGGCACCCCTTTCCGGAAAAGGGATGCTAATGAGACACTTCGGAATTGCAAATTCCACGGGGTATTTAAATATCCCCCGCGGCGTTTGCATTTACATGGCTGCCGCTTTTTTCCGGCTCGGGGTTATGCCGGAGAAAAGCGCCAGTCTAGACGCGATTTTCCGGAAAATAAACCCTTTTCCAGAAGATCCCTTATTCCTTGAAAGTAGGAATAAGGGATCTTCTGGAAAAGGGTTTATTTTCCGGAAAATCGCGTCTAGACTGGCGCTTTTTTCCGGCATAACCCCGAGCCGGAAAAAAGCGGCAGCCATGTAAATGCAAACGTCGCGGGGGATATTTAAATCCCCTGTGGAATTTGCAATTCCGAAGTGTCTCATTAGCATCCCTTTTCCGGAAAGGGGTGCCAATGTAGACACAGCCCATAAGTAATATAGTTTTGTCCTATTCAGAGTATGATTTTACTTCAAAACATAGTTGTGTTCATTATTGCATGCTTTGTGCACACACCACTTTATAGTATCCCAACAGTACCTCTTTCTGTGCTTTTTTGAAGTGACTTACAGACTGTGAAGCTGGATAATTTTTTAAACTGTTACTAATTGTTTAGAGTCAGGTTTCTAGTTGAAATGAACCTTGCATGGCAGAATATACCTTATGAAATTTGGAAATCTGTTCTCTTTTTTTTTTTTTTTTTTTTTTTTTTTTAATCTAATGGTATTTTTTCTGGATCCTGATTTAGTACTGAGGTTTCCTGTGTCAAATTTATGCTGTGATTTGGTGGCTTCCTAAATATTCATATAGTTAGATGCTAAAGTTAGAGGCATCATCTACAATATTCTATTAATGTTTGCGATATCCCTTCTGTGTCTGATTAATTTCATATGAGGAGAGGATTCTAAGAACATGGGAAGGGAGAATGGAAAAGAGAGAGGAATGATTTATCATTGTCATGCTTGTTGCTTGAGAAGGCAGCAATAGGAAAGATGATGAAACCTGATCTTACAATAAAGAATGCTAAATTACTTCTGCTTAGCTACAGGAGTAAGACTAAGGAAGAGATTGTCTAGAGGATTATAGTTAAACACATATCAGTTTAGTTACTCCTCGTCTCATAATCTCTCAAGTTTCAAGGAAAAGGATGGCCGAGATCAGATGTATTAATGGTTTGAGATTTACTTCCACTGAATGTGAAATAGAATGTACAATGCTTAATCTTTCTTTTTATTTTTTAGGATACTATGGAGTTCATAACAAATTTTCAATCTGAAGCTCCCTTAAAGAAAGGAACTGTTTCAGCCCAAGATGCATCCCTACAAGAAAGAGTGATAGCTCAAGTAATGTATATGCCAGGCTTTTACTCTATTACTTCATCACTCTAAAGCAAATGTATTTTATTCTTAGCAGAAATATCCAAAAAATTCAGAAGGGCAATATTTGAAATGAAAATTTTAACTATGACCATTTTCTGCTAATATTGGAGGGTTTTAAAGTTTCACCAAGATACTTTCACTCTGTCTTTGCAAAACACACTGCACTATATTGCTGAAAGTATGAAAACATTAACTGTGAATACTTCATGAAATTTTTTATTTCAGCTGCGAGCTGCGCTGTATGACATCCATGACATATTCTTTATAATGGAAGTATCTGAAAGAATGAATATCCTGCGTCATGATCGTGAAGTTCGCAAAGAAAAAATGCTCAGGCAAATGGTATGTTCCCAGCTTTTATCTAGTAAAGAAACACTTAAAACTAGGAATATGTATGCTACTGTTACTAGTTAGTTCGGTCCTGTATTTAAGTCCTCATGCAGGTGTCCCAACTTTATATTTTCTGTCTCTCCCTTCTCCCCCCCTCCACCAACTCTCTGTCCCCCCCCATCAGTACTGTTAGGCAGGTAGCTGGCCAGCAGCAAAACTTATCAGCAGTGAGTGAGGTGAGTCCAATGGCTGACAACGGAGATGGTTGTGCAAGTCTAGTGATGGGGCAAAGATGCAGCATATGGGACCAGCTGGTCCATCAGCGCAGCTCCCACTGCGTGCCAACTCTCCGCCAGCAGGGCTCCATCTTACTTTGGGCCAGCACTGGCTGTGAGCTACAGTGGCAGGTGCTAGGCAGTGGCTGATTACGTGTCTCCTCTGTTGCACATTCATCTGCCCTTTATGTGCTCCCTGTCTTGCTGTCCCCTCCTTGCTTTGCTCCTCCCTCCATCTCTGCTGCTGCTTTATATTCCCTCTGGTGGAAGTGTCACACTCCCAGCACTGTGCAGAGAATTAGCCCCTCGTCAGAGTGTTCAGCTCACCAGCAGACTCGTTCCTTCCTCTACTGCCTCTGGCTTTCCCAGGGCACCAGCACAGCTAAAGACCCACCAGCCCAAGGTGTTGGTCAGGAGGAGCTGAGCGTTGCATATGCCAAAACCCCAAGTAGCACTGGCCACAGGGAAGCCTCTGTGCCGCTCAGCTAAACTCTGGAGTGGATTGGAAAAGTGATTTCCAGTCTGTTCCCACCCCAGACCTGCAGGCTCCACAGCAGCCCTGGGCAGGGGCTTAGTACCCACCCTCTTTGCCCTCCCATCCATAATCATGGGGTTCTCCCATAGGGAGCATGGGACTGCTACATCCCCTAGGAACCTCCCCTGATATTTCTTTGGTCAGGCTCTGTGGCTGCTGAAATCCTTGCAATCAGGCTCCCTGAGCCCTGATGCATAATATAACCTTGTGGGCAGGAAGGGGTTAAACCCTACTGTAGTCAGGAGAGGAGAGGCAGCTGGATAATGTCAGTGGCCAGCAGCAGCCAGGAGGTGTTAGCTGCCTTTTGACACTGAGTAGAAAGGAAGAGATGAGCTCTGCAAAGACAAAGGCTAGGTCACTCCTTCTCTGTGGCTGGAAGCAGTTCTCTTCCCTCCTGCATGGTGCCAAAAGCCGGCTTCTGGCCACATTAGTGTGTGAACCCTGGAAGAAATTTAGGGGTGAGGTATGTTACCTTGCACTTCTTCCCCCCATATATGTTGCCTTGGGAAGTCCTAGCACCAGGTACTGGGAGAGGTGAATCCATCTGAGGAGCCCAGCCAAGCATGGAGAGTGACTACAAGGGAGGATTGGTTGGTCACCTCCCTGTGTCAGGGTGGAGTACGGGAGTGTGTGTCACCTCTCCCCACATAAACCTTAAAGTATTAAAGATAAGCAGGTAAATAAATCTAATGACACGGTATTTATTTTTATCAGGGGCTCAGTCAGCTTGAACATTTCATTTGAACATTTGTATTGCATAGTTTTGACTGTAGTTGAACTCACTTGAATGTGTGTAATTTTATCAGACTTCCCATATGCAGCATAGGGAAATTTGGTCACCCTGTAGTTCAGTATCTTTTGCTAATGATTGGAGTAAGATACTATTTTTTTCCTGACCCAGTAAAATAATAAAAAGCTTGTTTTCAAAAGTTATCTTCCTGATAATTTTGTGGCTCCAGAAATTAAACGTGTTCAGATAGACTCCAATGTACAGTAGGAACTAGGTACCTGGATACTTTGTGTGTGTGTGTGAGTGGGAGGAGAAAAATTATGGAATTATTTTGACAGCAAGAAAAAAAGTGCAAATAAAACTAACTTCTTTCTTTGTTTTTGTTGTTATAAATACGAAATTATATCACCATATAAACTTAAAGTTGAATTAAATCTTTAAAAGGGAATTTTGTAATGAAAAGGGACAAATCTGTTAATTAAAGTGGGTCAAATGGGACAGCTGTAATAAAAAATAGTAGCAAATATTAATATCTACTTCTGTGTTTTTGTAGGATAAAATAAAGACTCCACGAGAGAGGGTGACACTTTCGACAGCTACACAGAAGTCTCTGGATAGGAAGAAGTATTTGAAGTGTGTATTTAATATTTCTTGGTAGAGAAAATTGGAAAGAAAGAAAGGAAGTTTATTACTTTGTCATGCACATCTTAATCTTTTAGCAAAATAGCTTCTTACGGATTTTGGAAGATGATTATCTTTACTAGGAAGATTTTATATGTGAGGTTTCCTGTCTGCGGAGGGGCCTGACAGGGCTGGAACAGCTCTGTGGCAGGCAGGGAACTGCTCCAGCCCCCACCAGTTAACCTTAACCAGAAAACAGTCACATCCCTAATTCCTGCTAAGTTAGTAGTAATGACCTAATGCCATACCATGGCTGTAATCTGTTAACATCCCTAATGATAAGAGATACATGCATATTAGTAGAAGTGCCGAATGGCATAATAGAGACCATTGCTTCTGTTTGTGTTGCATTTGGATAGTGAAGTCTGTACTATAAATCATTTTGCCAGAATAATGGCAATAAATACTGTTCAGGAGGCTCCCTCCCCATTCCTTTCTGACAATTTTATTTTATTTTTGAGAAAGGTTTAAAAATGAATTCAGATACTTACACTTTTTTGTTTCATTAGGGCTTCAGAAATGGGAATGCCAAATAAAAAAATTATTGTAAAACAAAATACTCCTGAAACAAGGTCAGTGAAAATTACACGCTTGTAATTTACATTAAACTGTTCTTAACCATTTTATAATGCTAGGCCTGTTGACTGATTTGCTTGATTGCCATCAACTACTCATCTATGTATTGCTCCTAGGTAATGAAGAATGCAGAGGGCTAAACTAGTACATGAAAAGTTATTAACTTGTGTATAGTTAATAAATAGTACTGCTTCAGTTTCCCAAGATTAATATCCTCAAACATGATCCTTCCTGTCTGTGTGTGTTTCACTCACTTCCCAAGTTTCTCAAGTGTTAAGTGTAGTTTAAGCAAATGGCTTGATGCTGTTTTTAAAACAGTATAATGATGACCCCTCCTCTTCTCCAGACATGATCCTTCATGTAACAATCTGTAGAAATTTGTCCACTTGGGTGTCATTTAAAGAGATCCTCAAACTTCAGTAGCATTCTTTTCTCTACATCGGAAAAAGAGATTCATGCCTTGCACCTCACACCTGGCCACTATCTTACACTCTCTAATAATAAACTGTTAGTGGTGCTGCCTTTCTGATGAGGCCAGTCTACGCTAGACCATATCGGCTATTACAGCTCATATGCCTTGAATGTTTGTAAAATAGTGTGCATACATCAGTACACAAAACATTTCACATGTATGCCCTCTACTGGCATGATTTCATCATTTCTGACCAAATCTTATAAATAGCTCTGCTCTCTTAATTTCAAACAGTGCCTGTCAGTGTTAGTATGATCAGAAACCTGAAGCACTGCAGCCACACTGTTTCATTTTAGCTTCAAAGTAAAATCCCATGATGACAATTTAAGAGCCCTTGGGCCTGTCATTCCCAAACAAAAATAATTATACAACAAATTTCATTAAAAAAATTATAAAAATGATAAAAGCGAGATCTGTCTCCCAAGTACCAATATATGAAGTTGGTGATGCTATTTATTGTGAACCTCAGGCCAGAGTCTGTTGAGCAGCAGGTTCCAGGGCAAATTATGGTCTCTGTGTAATCCTGCCTTCATTGCATGGATGTTAATCTATAGGCAGAACCGAATAATCAAAATAAATACTGTGGGGGGTTAGCAATTTAAAATTCTGTTTAATCTGTTAACAAGTTAAACGTTATGTTTAATCTCTTAAATGGGGGCGTGTTGGCGCGGTTAACTGGACCACTGGATAACATAAGCTTACTGGTTAACCATTCACATCCCTAGTAGGGGCAGGTCACCATAATAGTAAAAGGTGAAAATGTTTATTACTTCTGTAAACCTGTTCCAAGTTTCTTACTGCAAGCCTTGGGATAAGTACCACAACTCTGGAGCCATAGCAAAAGTTGGAGGAAGTGCTGTGTGTTGATCCATTGTACCAGGGTAATAAAGTGTACGCACAGCCAACTGTTGCAGTAACAATTGGCACGAGAATTGCATACCTGCTATGTCTCTAAATTGAATATAGGTTGCACCTCTATAAACTGGAACTCTCTGGTCTGGCAACATCCGTGGTCCAACAGGGCCATGGATGTTCCAGGATCAGAGTGTCCCAGCGTGCTGCAGTGGGTGGTGGGGCCTGGCGCAATGTATGGGGGGACGGGAGAGAGGGGCCCGGTGCTCGGTTCAGCTGAGTTGCTGGGTTTGGGGGAGAGGGCTGGGACTGCTGGTATGTGACCCAGCTGGGCTGGGAGGAGATTCGGGGAAGGGAGCAGGAAGCCTCTTGCACAACCCAGCTGAACTGCTGGGGAAGCTGGGAAGCCTGGTGGAGTGGCAGGGCAGGGGATGGGGCTGGCAGCAGGGGGGCCCGGAAATAACCTCCCCTGGTCCAGCAAATCCCTCATCTGGGACGAGGGAGGTCCAGCCTGTAGTTCAGTCCTTTCATACAGACACTTGCAAAATAGATTCCTTCTTTCTGTCTCTAAGGCTCTTTCAATGCTTTTCTTGAGGTTTTAATGATTGCAACGAATATCTGAATGCTCTCCTCATTAACAATAATATAATCAAACACTGTGCTTACTTTTTTGGGATACTTGGGCTATAGAAGGAATATAAAAATCAAACTAATACAGATTTTGTTTTTAACAGAGTACTTCAGCCAAATCAAGGACAAAATACTCCATTCCATAGGCTTTTTTGCAGGCAAGGGTAAGAATATAATATGCACTTTAATGCACAACTTAAAGGTTACAAGCAAATGCAATGATTGAGTCAAATAATTTCCAAGTAAGATCTATATGCAACAGTGCAAATACTGTTCAAATGCAAAATGGCTAACTTACAATTCATTATGAGACAAGTCTTAAATTTCCTAGCTTTTTAAAAATCTTATACTACAAGGGAAAAAATGCAGTGGTCTCTTACCCTGTTGTGTACCATTTTTCATTTACATTGTTTTCTGACATCTGCATTTGCTACATTCATTCCCTTGTTTTGCTTTCACTCCATGAAAATGAAATATCATTATACAGGACACATATGTCCTAAATAATGCAACATGTGCATTCGATCCATCTCTTGAATAGAGTAGTAAGGAAAAAAGTGTGCATGGAGAGAGTCTCCTTTTAATATATATGCATAACTTCTGCTAATGTTAATAGCAGTTTCAGTGCACATTCTTGAGGGGACTCTAGTGTGTCACATACAGATGTTTTTCATACCAAGAACAGTTTAGTAGTGTTTTTAATTGGATACAATCTTTGGTTTTTGATGCAAGTGACTTATTAATTCTTTTATATTTAATTAGAACCCCTAAGACCTCAATGAAGGGGGTTGAGCAAAATAGAAAGAAGTCCTCAGAAAGCAGAATGCCTAACAAGGCAATTTCAGGTGTGTAGAAAATGGGTTCTTGAATCTTTTTTTATAATGAAGATATGAGTGAGTTACTAGTATCAAGAAAATTGAAATGGGATCTTGTTTTCCTTTTCTTGCTGCAGTAGCTTTGCTATAATACACTAAATTAACTATCTTCCTATATATGTTTATAAACATAAAAATATGGGTAACTTAATAGTTCATTTTCCAAATACATTCTGTAAAAGGCTTGTACAGTTTAAGATTAGTGCTTAAATTCCTTCTCTGACCAAATGCCCAATAGCCAAAAAGACCCAATTTTAGTAGCATATGTAAAAAAACACCAGTCATAATTTCTTCAGGGGTAAAATAGCTTGACCTAGATTCTAACCAGGACACTTATTCTTTTATGTCATTCCTATTTTTTTAAGCTATGTAAGACTTGTCCTCAAGAAAGAAAAACTCAGAGGACATGACATGGATCAGAAGATTTACCTGCAGTAATATTACATGACTTCATTGCTTTAAAATATCTTGTTAGGATTCTATGCTGTATACTAGCCAATTAGCACGTCATAAGATGGGATTTTCAGGTCTCTCCTCCACATTGGTCTTCTCTCCTGAGCCTCTGGTCTCTCTTCCCCTTCCTACTGCCTTCCCCTCTCTCTCTCAGCTCTCCTTCGCCTTCTGCCTCTCTCTCCGTCTCTTTCTTTCTCTTCTCCCCCTCCTGCCTCTCCCTCCCGTCCGTCTCTCCCCTTCCCCTTTCCCTTCCCCTTCCCCTCCCACTGTGGTGCTCTGCTGAGTGCTGCCTGCTCAGCTGGGCCACCGTGAGGGAGGGGGGCGGGGCGGTGACATACACGGCCAGGGGGCGGGGCCACGTATGTCACCGCCCTGCCCCTCCTCCCCCGCGGCGGCCCGGCAGAGGGGCGCAGCACTCAGCCAAGCGCCACAGCGGGAGGGAAAGGTGGGGGCGGTGACGTACACGGCCCTGCCCCCTGGCTGTGTACATCACGTCAGTGCCCCGCCCACCTTTCCCTCCTGCTGTGGCGCTCAGCTGAATGCTGTGCGCTCAGCTGGGCCGCTGCAGGGGACCCCAAACGGCCGCTTGCCGTTGCTTGCTACCCCACCGCGGCCCAGCTGAGCGGCGCAGCACTCAGCTGAGCCACCACGGAGGGATGGGAAAGGGGCAGGGCGCTGATGTACACGGCCAGGGGGCGGGGTCGTGTATGTCAGTGTTATAGACTGACAGATATTGGGCTACTATATATATATATATATATATATATATATATATATATATATATATGAATGATGCTGTATATTAGATATTAATAAGGAAGATTTATGACCCTTTTTCCTCTGATACACGCAATGCTGTACATCCCAATTTTAGATGAGGGGCAGACCAAGGTCCACATATGGGCTGTGTCCAGACTCAGGGGTTTTTCGAAAAAAGTAGCCTTTTTTCGAAAAAACCTCACCTGCGTCTAGACTGCAGCTGCGTTCTTTCGAAATTAAATCGAAAGAACGCGGCTTTTCTTTCGATGGCGGTAAACCTCAATTTACGAGGAAGAACGCCTTCTTTCGAAAGTTCCTCTTTCGAAAGAAGGCGTTCTTGAATGTAAATAGGGCTTCTTCGAAAGAGAGCATCCAGACTCACTGGATGCTTTCTTTCGAAAAAGCAAGCCGCTTTTTCGAAAGTTCAACGTGCAGTCTAGACGCTCTCTTTCGAAAGAGGCTCTTTCGAAAGAGGCTTGCAGTCTAGACATAGCCATGGAGTCTAGTAGTTGACTTAAAAAAAAATTAAGAAGGGGTTTGGACAGACTGCCCAGTTATTCATAGGTGTGGTTTTATCCATTCCATGCCTTAAAACATTAGTTGAAGTAAACATTTTCTGATACTTTTTCCACTTTAAAAGTGAGGCTACGTCTACACTGCACTGTTTTGCACAAGAAATATGCAAATGAGGCAAAGCGTGGAATATCGCTGTTCCTCATTTGCATAATTATTTAGTGGTCCCTTTTTTTCCAGGAAGAACGACTCTTGCGCAAGAGGGGGGTTTTGCACAAAAAGGAGCTGTGTAGATGGCTCCTTTTTGCGCAAGAGCCTCTTGTGCAAAAAGCGGGCGCTCATTAATTATGCAAATGAGGCTTGACGGTTCCACACTTTGCTTCATTTGCATATTTCTTGCGCAAAACAGAGCAGTGCAGACGTAGCCTGAATGTAAACAGTTCAAATGAGTTGGAACAAAATCTTTGGTCTTTGTCATCTCCTACGGAAATATGATTTAGGAACTCAATTCATTCTAAAAGTGATGCATTTGTAAGATTCCTATTAAAATGAGGAAGATCTGGGAACCTATTTAGAAAGAGCAACCATAATTTTTTGGGATGCAACAAGTGAGCCATAGTACTTTGTATGATTTTCCTTTCCAGCCTTGCTTATTGCGTATGGGGGCAAATTCAAGTTTATACTCCCCACCCAGTACAGATACAAAGTGCCTTTTCCTGCTGTCTGATGTGGTCCTGCCATGAGGGTTAGAAGTAATGGAGGGTATTGGCAAGCCTACATAGAGCATTCACGCTGCTTACTTCAACTTGTCACTAATATGCACGCAGTCATGTGGGCAAACCTCATTTTCCATAATAGCTCGAAATTTCAAGAGAATTGTTGATAGACGTAGATAAAATGAGTAAACTAAATGTACCTAAAGAAAACTCTGTAAATACTAAAATTGACCTCTGGATGCCCGACAATTGGAGTTGTTCCGTGCCGCTTCCCCAAGTCTGCTGCTGCTGCTGCTGAAACTGACCAGCGGCTCAGCAACTCTGCCTCGGGCTTCCTGTAGTCAGCCGCTGGTCAGTTTCAGCAGCGGCTGAATCTGGATGCCAGTTCCGACTTACATACAGATTCAACTTAAGAACAAACCTACAGTCCCTATCTTGTACGTAACCCGGGGACTGCCTGTACTACCTATTTAGCTAAGAAGAGCTGACAAAAACACAAGCAAAGGTAGGCAGGAATTGTTTAGACGTGTAATGTCACTCAGTTAAAATTACAGAAGCTTTGTTCTGAGGCATTAATGTATTCTGGCCTCCTTGACTTAGCTAAGCTTGGATATCATGACATTTTGATACTCAGCGATGAAAATCATCCCACTTTTGACAATGGCTCCAAATTTAGTCTCTCCTGCCTTTATGGCCCTTTGGTGAATTGCTGTAAAATTACTGAATGTCTCATAAAAGCCATTTTGAACTTCTGACATTTGTTCCTAATTGTCTATACTGAGGTGTGGTTTTAGTAATGTAGCATAACTATCTCCTTATTTCAGCTAACGTGTTAGTTCATTACGTGTGTTTCCATGTTATTTATAGTGCCAGCATTTCTGTGTTCTTCCAAATACAAATAATAAATCAAGCAATATCCATCTGTACTTAATTAAGAACAGTGCATTGTGAAGTAACTATTTGGAAGAAGGCCTAACAAATGTAAAAGAAGTAATATGAATAATTGTGCAGTATTAAAAAAATCTTAAACTAATACGTGTAAATGAAACTTTCCTTATGTACATGCTCCAACTAAATAGAAAAGTGAAAAGATGTACCAGATTGCTAACAGAATAATTATTCACTTATAAAAAAAACACTACTAGGATTTGGAAAATAACCAACTCTTTTGAAAAGATTAGCTGTAAGCAATTTAATGTGGGTGAGGCAACAAATTGTTTCAGGGAGAAGTCATGCCTACATAAACTTAAAACCTTTGATTTTAAATTAGCTTATATTGCAAGCTAAAGAAATCCCTGTTCATTCTTCTATTTAATATGAATGTGCTCTGTATATTGAAGGCTCAGCACTGGCCTAAGCTAGGCCAGGACCAGACAAAATATAGCCCCGGGGCTGACTCAGGCTAGCCGGCCCAGTGCCCCACCCCCGCACATTGCTCAGAAAAGCCAGCTGCAGGTCCCATTTTTCTGTGAACAGTGGTTTCTGGCCAATAGATCTGCCTGTTTGAAGTACCCCATCCTCTCTCTTCTCGGGCTTGCAGCTGCTCACAGAAGCAAAGGGCTCTGCAGCTGGCTGCTCTGAGCTGACTGCCAGGGCATGGAAGTCAGGGATCTTGCTGGGCTGCTGGACAGGAGTTGCCCAGGTAAGCGTTTTTAGACCGCAGCCTGTCTCTGGCACCCCAGCCCTTCCCTACCTCTAACCCTCTGCCCCCTCCCACTTCTGCTCCCTTAATCCACAAAACCCAAATTCTCTGCCTCCTCTGCTGCAGCCATACCCCCTCCCAGCCCAGTATCCCAATCTCCTGCCCAAGGTCACAACCCAAATCCCTACCCACCCTCCAACATCCCAGTCCACAAGAAAGCGCATAGTGGCCTCTTTCACTCAAACTTCCTCCCAGATCCCAACCTCCATCTCAGACCTCACATCTCCTCCATTAATATCATGCAAGAGTGCAACTCTTGACCACTTACCAAATTTTTGGAATGGCCCCCTATTGCTCACCCTGGTCTAGGCAGGGCATAGGCATATTTCTTCCTATATCTCTGCTTGTGCATCTCTGTACTGACTTACAACACACTTGCTGTTTCAGTCTTTGACCTCTGTTTAGCACAGACTGCAAATGATGCGGTGGCTTTGTTGGGTGTAGGATGTGACAGTTAGACTTAATCTTACTTCTGACCCAATTGGAACTTGAATGCATGTCACTAGAAGTGAAATGCTTATGCACTAGCCTATCTACTCTTTCCTTTTTTCTGACTTTGTCATTTGAAATTCCATCCCCAAAGCTTGGTCTTCCATTCTTAAATGCAACCATTGATTAAACATCATCTCCCCTATAATAATTTTTCATTCAGGACCACTAATTGAACACTGCTGTTTTATTGTCTTCATTTTGTTTTTAATATTGAGCTTTGGAACAAAGGTGAATTTCAAATTAAGTGCCATGTCTTCTGGTAGTGAGTTTAACTCCTCTAAGGGGATTTATGTCTCTGCTTCTGTCTTAATTAAGAGAAAAGTGTGGGTTTTTTAAACTGGAATATCTAAACGTACTGGGTATGTTTTGAAATCTAGAGTTGCACTTCTGCTAAACATAACTGGTACACTTGACAGAAGAGGAACAATAAATAGCTTTCTATTTTTCTATCAACTACCTAGGTTAGGGTTGCCAGGTGTCCGGTATTCACCTGGACAGTCTGGTATTTTCGCCTCCTGTCTGGTAAAAAAAAAAAAAAAAATTCAGAAAATACTGGACACCTAAGATGTCCGGTATTTTCTGATTTTTTTTCTTTTCCCCTCTGGCCAGGAGGTGAAAATGCCGGGCACCTGGCAACCCTACAAGCACTCAGCGCCTGGCCTCTTCTCCCCCCACCTCCACACCCACAGCCCCCCGATCCCAGGCTTACCTGGTTCCACAAAGCTGTGGGCACAAAATGGCTGCTGGCAAAAAGACCAAGGGGAAGCAATGACTCCCCTGGGTCTTAGTGCTCAACTGCTCCCCTGTTCCTATTCCTGCACTCATTCTTAAAGGGGACATGCTGTTTTATTTTAATTTTTTTTTCTCAGCAACTTTGGCATCCCCCTCTTTTTTTCCTTCAACAGAATTTTTTCCTGGTGTGGTTTTTTTTGGGGGGTGGGGTGGGGAGGGGCTGGTGTTCAGTATTTTTGTTTCGACCATCTGGCAACCCTAATCTAGATTGGGACTATAGACTAAAACCCAAAGCCTTAAGGAAATGTATAGAAATACTAGAAAAGGAGAAACTTTTTATAGTATTGTTTATTTTTTGCAGTTTTCTAGCATCACAGACATCCTTCTCCTGTTTGGAAATATTGGTGAGAGCAGAGTTTGCTGCCTCACCCCTTAAAATAAACTGGATGACATTTCAGGAAGAACAGGGCCATCTTCATGAAGCGTCTTTTTCCATCCCATCCCTCATCTCTATTGGAGCTGCTTTACTGGGGTGACCACTTATCTGCAGCTGCCTTGGTGAAAAGGGTGAAGTAGAGGGGAGAGTTGATTTGTGGAAACTAAAATAGAGCTATCAGGAGAATAATGAGCCCCACTCCATGTAATGGAATGAAGGGGTGCTGTTGAGGGGCATTTCCTTTTACATGCAGAGAATTTCCTCAGTACATGGATATTTGGGGGTGGGGGTGATGGGGCATCAGCCCTACACTGGCCCTTTAAGGGTTAAAACCTGGCCTGGGGAGAGGGCTGGAGCTATGGAGCCAGCAGCTGTGATTAGTATGAGCTCATTTGGGCCCAGCTGAGGGCTATATAAATAAAGGCTCCTGGCAGGGTGGAAACAGACACACTCTTGTTCTGGCTGGGGAGCAGGAGGGACCTGATTGTCAGGGGAAGCCGAAGGCTTCCAGAGACAAGGCCTGAGAATACTAGGGCTGTAGTTAGAGCAGGGCTGGGAGAGGCAGGCAGAGTTGGCACAGCTCCAGCCAGGCAAGCTCCCAGGCTTCAGGCCTGAAGTTAGACCTGAGCATACTAAGGCTGCAGAGAAGCAGTGAGGATAGGCAAAGGCAGCAGGTCCATACCCCCTTGTCCGTGATGAGAGTCCATTTCAGACTGCAGTTTGCCCCTGAGATAAGGAACTAGATGAAGACTGAGAGTGGGTCACTGAGGCAAGGAGGGCATAGAGGGTTTGGGGTTCTAAGAGGGGGAGAACCCCAGAGTGCAGAGACATGGGGAGACACCAGCCAGAATAGGGTGCTCCAGCTTCAAGAAGCTAATTCCCAGAGTGAGCAGCAGAAGGCGCCCGGGTGGTGAGTCACACCCTGTTACAGTGGGGAAGATCAGGCACATAATTTACTGAAATACTATAATTAAAATTTAAAATGCTAATATAGTTAGGCTGTGTATTTATGCCTTGCTTTGTTCTTGCTCAGTCTTTCTTTCTTGGGTGGTTCTTAAGATTCTTCTACCTTGAGGTTGGGCGGTGGTGAGGAGGAAGGAGTTTGTTTTATATTTGACTTATAGCAATGTAATGTATTGAAATGCTGGTAGATAATATTCATTGTATAATAATTGAGAGTTAGGCAGTTAATAGTAATTAAAAGATCCATAGTAGCTTAAAATGTTTAGCCAGTTTTATTTAATCAAGTGTAATACTACAATATAGAAAATGTTAAGTGTTCTAATCTTTTAAAAATGTATATATTGCAGTTATAGGTGTTTTGGAGTAGCAGGAAAGGGAGGGGAGCTTTTACTAAGAAAGAAAATGCTATAATGTATAGTTATTGATAAGCCTTTTTACAACTCAAATAACCTGTTTTTATTCATACATTTTAAGTATTTTAGATATTAAGTTATGAAAATATTGATTTAAAAATACATATATTAAAAGCATATTTGAACAAGTTTGTGTATTTCTCCCTACATTTTTCAGTTTTTTATTGGACAAGTTTTCTGTAAAAAGAACAGTAAAGTTAATCACAGAATGTTAATTTTATTTCTGCTTTACTTTTAGGAGTATATGCAGGAAGAACCCAAAGAAAGAAGCCAAATGTTGCGACAATTTAAGACGACAGCACTCGCTTGGATAACAATAATGGCTATTTAAATGAAATTGTCTTTTCGGCATTGGTTCAGATCTTGCATCTCCTATATGTATGCTTTGAATTGACAAATGTACACATTTAACATTTTTTTCATACTTTAAGGACATACCATAGGTTTTTATGGAATGATGTTAAAATAATGGAGAGGGCTTACAAATAAGTTCAATTTTTACACTCACATGAAAACAAATTGCATGTGAAAAACTTGTTAGGTATTCACATTACTGCATACATAACAAGCATGTTCAAAATGCTCTGCTGTAGAGAAGACTAATATAGTGCAACATTGTCTATTTGTGTATCTTACCATCTTTCTGACTTATTGTATATATCATGCACTTTTTGTACTATAGGAAATGTATATTTAAAATTGCAGTTCATACACATTAGTTTGAATAATAGATTTCCTTTGTGTACATATTTTAGCCATTTGCCCTGAAATTAGAGCAATTACACATAGAAAAGATAACTTATTAAACTGTAACAGTACTATGCTTTTTTCCTCCGTTTGAGAGCAGCATTGCAGAGTGTATCATTATATATGAATGTGCTAACCTCTCAATTTAAATACTAATGACTGATATTGTTAGGCTCAGTTTTGTTGACTCTGCAGACAATTAATTGCTGGCATAAATGTGCAATTTTATTTACATTAGTGAAGTTGTACTTGTTCACATAGATGGTGAATTTAGGCCTCTATGATGAAACATTCCAAGCAATTTTCCCTCCCTACTGTTTACTGCATTTTCTAAATCCAAAGTACATTTTTGATGAAGATGAATTAAGATGTATCAATTCTGTGAAGATGTAGCAATTTCCAGAAGGAAAGATTTTGTTTGCCACTTCAGACAAATTGTCCTCGGCAATCCTATAGATGACTGTTTCACACCATTATGTTTCTTACTGTTTGGACATTTCTCGACCTACTTTGTTGTCTAAACAAGTAACTTGGAACAGTTTTGCCCCCCCGCCCCCCAAATTCTTTTCTGTCATCAGTAACAGACTCAAGCACTGAAGCCATGCTTCCAAGTTCTGTGTCCCTAAAACTTTGCAAAACTTACTCTCCAAAACATGCTCCTGTTTGCCTCTGTTTTTTATGGTTGTTTCAGCCATTAAGAACATGATTCTTTAAGGAGAGGCTGCTTAGTACTTTTAATCTTGATAATGAGCTTCCTGAATCTTTCCTTGGTTTTCAAATAGAAAAAATCTTGGGCCTGTGTATACCCATCCTTTGAGATGGATATTATTCAGTCAGTAGCATACTTCTGTATCCCCACAGCTTAAAGAGTGGTAGAGGGGGACTTTTTAAACAAAAATAAACGCTACGTATTTAATGAAAAAATGTCAAATTGTGCTGTTTCACTAGTATACATTTGCTGTAACTCCTAACTTCAGTACCTTAATCCAGGTTGGCATTAGTGTAACAGCAGACTTTATTTAATATCATTAAATAACTCAATGTAAAATAGAAATTCAGAATAATTATGTAGAAATAAAAATGCCTTAATACAAAAATGCACATAGAATTAATAAAAATGTTTGAGGATGGCTTAAACCTGTAAGTTATGGTTTCCATCTACAAATCCATACTTTATCCTGTACATTTTGTTGCATTATTATAAGCAAATTTACTTATTGTGCAGTATTTTAAACTGTCAGATGTAATTGGAAATGAGGCAATGCTATTATTTAGAGGATTAACAGATTGCTCAGCAGTTGTGTTCCGGAGCCTTATTTGAAGGCTTGGGAACAGATCTTCAGATGGTGTCAATTTACACCTGCTAAAGACTAGCATCTATAAAGGCTATTGTTTTTTAGTTTCCTATCCATAATACAAAGATTTCTTGTGATACTATAAACTTCCTTGATTCCTAGTAATTTCAGAACTTTAATTTGGTTCTTAATTTTTGCATTACACTACTGTTATCAGTTTTTTGAGGAAAACATTTCAAGAGTAACTAAGAACGACATGTGAAATGCATATTTTTATTGAGAATTACAATTTTGCAGTAGCAAAACTTTATAGACTGTGGCTTGTAGTTCTTAGTGCTAAAATTGATTGTAGATGTTTTCTGTACTGTGTTATTAGTTGGCATTTTGAGACAATATGTAAAAGTAGTATGTCTAATTTAAAAAATTAATGTTCAACTTTTCAGGCTTCTTAACTAAACTTTTTTTACTTTAAGAATGTACTGAAGCATCATATCAATTTTTAAAAACTTTTATAAGGCTGCCTTCTTGATGAGTGCCAGGATTTGTTTTTGTAATTTGATATGTTTTGTATTTATTTATATATATTTAATTTCAATTCACTTTTTATTTTTATGGAATGTAATGTTGTTGTCATAAAGTATATTTATTTTTTGTACTTTTCAGTTTTGCCATCCTGCTCCATTCACTAAATATACTGCAAAATAAACTTTTTATCTTTATTTCATTTTTCTGGATTAAATTAATGCTTGAAATCAATTCACGAGAAGCAGATTTAAAATAATACAGGGCCATGGGTTCCAAAATTATTTTGAAATCAAATAATTTAAAATTAAGCAGCAGCAACATTATAGTTTTATCAACTTGATAAAACACTGCTTGCACACAGTGCTGCATTCCTTTTGCACTTCAGAAAGGATTCTGGGTGTTTAAAGAATGCAGGATCAGACCCTTAAATTGCTGCTTGTTCTGAATGATTAATTACAAAATGTTCATATTGCATCATTCTCTATCAATATATATTTTATAGTTGTTTAGAAGCCAGAGACAAGACTTGTCTAGTTGTGTGGTATTTAGTGGGAGCTTACGGGTGAGAACCTCATCTGATGTAAATTGGTTTAGCTCCTCTGATACAAGTGAAGCTGTACTGATATACACCAACTGAGAATATGGCTGTGTAAATTCAATTGCAGATGAATGCAAAAACACTCCTTTATAATTAAAATGGGAATTAATGGGCAATTACTCTGTGCTCATCAAATATGAATGACATTCCCATAGACAGCATTAGATAGTCACTGCAAGTTAGTTACACATTTTATAGACCGTGTGTGCTTGGGATATAGTTGTCTTTTTATCTGATGTTCTGTTACTTGTATCATTTGAGTTTTCATCATCCTGAATTTACCATGATAATACAGCAGAGATTGACATGACATAAATTACTGGGTCCAATATAAACTTGCTTCCATGAACTATACTATTAGTGACAGACACTAATGACATATTCCTTAAAAAGCCCTCATGCATCAAGCAATGCTATTCTATCCCTGCATGTGAAAGAGAGATGTGCATAGGACTCTAATAGTTATTAATGAAACCTCTGGAGCTAATATTGTAAATAGATTTTAACAGGTCATAAATCATTTATATGTAAGAAACAAAACGATCTACACTAGTGTGCTGCTTTTTTTAATTTGGAAAAATGTTTTGTAATATCTGATTCAGAGGTATTTTAAATCGGACTGTTCTGAAAAAGCTTTTAACAGAAGTTATTGATAAGCAAGGAGCCTAAGTGAAGGAGAGGCCTCCTTTACCTATTACCTATATTTTATTTTAGCGCAATCCAATCTAAATAGTCCAACAGTTTCCAAAGCAAATTTCAAGGAACTTCCTTTGAAAAGTGACCCAAAATTCCCTTGTTACTTCCCAATTAGCTTTGGTATGAATTAGAGACAAACTCAAAACCAAAAAAATCCATACAGGTGTTTCTTTGGATGCTTTTTCTCCTTTATTATAAATCTTTTTAAATCAGTGAAGCAAATAATATAATTACACCTGGGGGAATCCTGTGTCACTGCATGGGCACAGAATTCATGTCCCCTGAATTTTTTTTTGCTTTCCTACGTAAGAAATGACTTCTTACAGGGAATCTAAGGGAAGCTGCAAGAGAGGATGTGTCCCTCCCTGACAGATTGGCTTGGGCAGCCAGCAGAGCTGTAACTCACTGCATGCGAGACAGAGACTTACTCTCTATTGCAGTATGCTTGGCATAGAGAGGTGAGGCTTTGGGAGCAGAGTCTAGATTGGCACGTGTCTAGATTGGCACAGATGCTTTTCTGCAAAAAAGCCCTGATCGCCATTTTCACGATGAGGGCTCTTTTGCGGAAAACAAATCTCAGCTGTCTACACTGGCCCTTTTGCACAAAAGCTTTGCGCAAAACGGACTTTTGCCTGAACAGGAGCAGCATAGTATTTCCGCAAGAAGCACTGATTTCTTACAGTAGGAAGTCAGTGCTTTTGCGGAAATTCAAGTGACCAGTGTAGACAGCTGGCAAGTTTTTCCGGAAAAGCAGCTAATTTTCCGGAAAAACTGGCCAGTCTAGACACAGCCCTAGAGTCTCCTCATACCTCAGTATGGGTGCACAGGAGACATCACATCATTGTCTGTGTGGGAATGAGCCCCTTGTGTATCTCTGCCAAGCAAGGCAAGGTACATGTGCTAGCTCAGGGCAGGGAATGTAAAATCCCACTAGTGCACAGTGGTTGTATGTGGCAACTTAATTGTGGTGAAGAGGCTGGCGGATGCTCACTCTGTATTGAGTCTACAGATGTAAAAGTATAACCTTAAGCAGTTAACCAATAAGCCCAGGCTTATTGGTTACCATTAACGGTTATACGCAGGCTCCTGCCCTGCTGCTGGAGAGCTGGCTGCCATCCCACACTGCTGGCTCTGTATCCTGGGGAGCATAGCAAGTAGGTGGCAGCCAGTGTGCCAGGGAGTACGCTTAAAAGCTGGCACCTGGCACACCGTGGCTCCCAGGGAGTTGGCTGCCATCCCACACTGCTGAGTGTGTAACTGCTGAGATTTTCAGTGGTTACACAATTACCCTGTTTCTAACATCCCTGAGCCCTGCTTGCAAGGAAAACTGCCTCAATGTACATTTGTGAGCTGCCAAAAATCCTGTCAGGGTGATTGGGATAGGGTGCCCTCTGTATATGAAGACATCTTCTCCATAGAGGTTAGGCCAGTGCTTAATTTGTGCCGGGGCACAGGCCTGGCACCTCTGGGCTTCCTCTCAGACATGAAAGTGACACAGTTGCTTGAGCCGTGGCTCCTCTGTCATCACAAATTTGAAGTGGGCAAGTCCCCCCTCTCCAGTGTGTGTGGGCGGGTGAGGTGCCTCCCCCCCCCCCTGGAGTTCACCACCCAGTGTGAACAGCGGGAAGTGCACGCGACCCACCACGGGCGAGCCCCGCCCTCCCCTATGTGGGGAGCAGAGAGGACCCTTTCCCTGTGGGGCGGGGCGAGGAGCCTTTCCCATGGGGCCAGCCAATCAGTATGGGGGGATGTGTGTGACCCGCTAGGGGTGAGCCGCTAGCCCGCTGGAGGTGCACACAGAGGGGCTGCGCTCCCACTTTAGGGCAACGCTCCACCGGCGCGCGGGGCTTTGGCTGCCTCGGGTGCAGCGGCCGCACTCAGGCAGAGCCGCCCGCCCTCTGCCCTTTCCCGCTGCCCGTCACAATCATGGCGGCGGGGCGGGGCGAGGGCGGTGAAAGAGCCGGCCCTGGGGCGGGAAGAGTGTGTCATGTGACAAGGAGTCAAGATGGCTGCCTTCCCGTGGTAAGGCTGGGGAGGGGCTGGGCTGACTGGGAGGGAGCCGCGCCGGCCGGGCGGGAGGCGGCCGATCTGGACTGGCGGAGGCTGGAGTGGGCTCCTGGGGAAGGGTCCCGATCCTCCCCTCTGTGGGGCCAAGCCGGCCAGAGCAGAGCCTGGGCACCTCCCTGCGCCCCAGCTTTAAAGGAAGGCGTGAACGGCGCCTCCCGTCTCTTAGCTGCCCGGTCCTGTCCCCCAAGCCCGTTTCTCAGTCAGTCCGAGAGCAGAGTACACAAGGGCCGTGTCCCCTCTGCCCCCGTGTGCGAAGCTCCCCAGCTTTGGAGGTGCATGCGGTGGAGCCGTTGTACTGGTAGTTCTTCCTTGGTACAGTCTATGCCACTGCCAGCAACCCTGACCGAAGGGGGCTTGTGCGGTAAAACAAATGTCAGTAGGGCCCTAACAAATCCCTGGTCTGGCTTTGTCAAGTCCTTGGTCATAATTTCACAATTTCAGGAACTTAAGCCTGAAATTTCACGATGTTGTAGTTGTGCTGTAAGGGGGTCCCTAACTCAAAAAGGAATTTGCTGGGGAGGAGGTGTAAGGTTATTGTGGAAAGGGTTGTGATGTTGATACCTGTACTTCCTGGCTGCTGCTGGGGGCATATCCCCAAGAGCTGGGCAGCTGGAGCGCAGTGGCTTCTGCCTGGGTGTCTAAATCTGATGGCAGAGCTGCCACCAAGAATAGCACAGAAGTGTAACAGTGGCATAGTACGGTGCTGCCACCTTTCTTCTGAACTGCTGCTGGTGGGGTGCTGCCTTCAGAGCTGGGCACTAAGCTCTGATGCTAGTGCCCCCTGCAAATAATCTTGCAACCCCCTTTTGGGTCAGGAGGCCCAGTTTGAGAAATGGTGGTATCACCTATGAAATCTGGATAGTATAGGGTAAAAGCGCACAAACTATCAGACCAGGTTTCATGGACCATGATGTGTTTTTCATGACCATGAATTTGATAGGGTGCTAAATATCAAATACAACACCAATAACTTCTTCCTTGGTTCAGAACTGCTGCTTTGGAATGGGTCAAAAAGGAAGCCTGAAGCCTAAATGAAATAGCAGAAAGCTATTCAATTGTGACAATGTTTTAGAAAGTTTATAGCTAATTTGGCTTTTTCCATACATGTTCCTTCAAAGACAGACAATACCTCTCTCAAATGTCCCCACAAGAAGACCCTTGGAATTTATGTTCATATCACAAGTCTGCAGCTGAGATTATCTGAGCTTTAAAAAAGACTTATTCTTGAACCTCATAGTAAAATCTTTTTTTGTAGAAGAGGCAATAGATTCTTATCTGTTTTGATAATATAAGATGGGTGTTACTTAACTGCATTTTTGTGACAAGATAGGATAATCTCTAAGCAGTTGCTGTGGTTTACTCTGTGATTCATGTAAAGGGTATATAAATATTGCATATGCGTTTTCTGTGTTAACCAGCACGATAGGCAGGGTATCGGCATGTTGGCATCTTAACTATTTCCAATTTTTATTGTATGCCTCATGGCAAAATAGAGTTTTGTGGGGGCTTTGATAATGAGGTAGATTTGTGGATGTACAAGTCTTCACAGGAATGTGGTAGGGATGTCCTGTGAACAGACTTTATGCACTGTCTTTAAAAATATGCCAGGACAGTCTAGGACGGTCTGAATTCAGAGGAGAGCTAAATTGATCGTGTTGGATTTTATGAAATTGTTTTTTGAAAAAAGAGGGATGAGGGAAGGAGAAGCCAGATAAAAATTCTATTTCTCTTATAGTTCAATGGATGTCCCTGTTGATTCATGTTAGGATACAAATTCTGCTTCTGTAGTAATGCTTTTTTAATCTAGGAAACTGAATACAGAACTGTAGAAGCTGCAGTACTTAAGAAATAAGTTACACAGTATAGTTAGCAAGCAAGACAATGGCATGATAAAATATTTTTTCTTTTGACAAGATACAAATATGTGCGATAATTATTTTCCTGCTTCATAAAGTGCATGGTTGCTTGCAAATAAACAAATTCCTGTTTTTAAAGGTCTTGTTTTCCTGAAGCTTTTATTACTTTAAATAATATACTGATTGTATTCAGCTTTCAGATGGAGGCACATCTTTTTCAGAAATGAAGGCATAGAATAAGTTACTCATCAGAATGCTATTTGCTTCCTAATTTAAGTAGCTTCACAGGATGATTTAAGAATATATATGGCCGTCTTTTAAAATAAAAGAAGCTTGTCACTTGAATGAATTTCATTCCAGGATGAAACTTGCTATTTAGTACTCACCCATATACTTTTAAAATAGTTTAATATCAAAATGATACTTGATATTCTTTCTTCACTAATAATATTTATAAAGTATTTGGCTTTGGTGAAAAATCTCCACAGGTGCCTTTTAAGATCCATTCTTGAAGTTTTTCTGTTAATACTTCTCGAATGCCCATTAGATTAGGATTTTTATTAGCACTTTAATTAATGATCATTGTTTGGGGATAATAGTTAAATAAAAAATAATTCTTAGATATTAGTAGAACACTTTATTCTGTGAAAATTGCAAGCAAGCTATTTTAAGGAGATACCGGTACTTATGTTAAAAAGTTATAAATTTCTCCTCAAAATATAAACATATTCTACAAACATTGGAATGTTTGTTATAGCTGACTATAACTATTAGAAACTTGAATTTTTATTGTTTATTTTACATTCTCATATTAGACAATGAATATATCTTAATATTCCAGTGAAATTGGTTAATTTATCTTACAAGCAGCTGTCTTGGTCATTTAAACAAACTGTAAATATAAGTTTTAAAAAATGTTTACAGATTCAAACAGCTCATTCTATGTGCATGCATACAGAGCAACTGGTAATAGAGTTATTATAATTAGGAGCCAGTAATGACTGTGGGTTACATATTTACATACCATTCTAGTTAACCCATGAAGCAAGTGAACAAGGAGCATGGAACTGCAGTAAAGTCAAGAAAATGTTTGTTAATAAGGCTATGTCTACACTGGAAAGGTTTGGCCATGAAAGTGCTATCAACATGCAAAAGTCGCCAAAAATGGAAAAAAGTCTAAACTGTTTTTCTGCCTCCGTTGTTGACATTTCATGGCCACACTATTGGCACCCTGTTGGCAGAAAGAAAAAGCAATGTGGGTAAGCATCAGCACTGTGGAAATGTGCAACATAGTGCTATGCATTTTGGGAACATTAAAAATGTTCCCAGCCCTCCCTGGGATTCCACCTTCCTTTCACACCGCTTGAATGACTGTCCATACTGCGAACTCCAACATCTGCTGTGAGAAATCAGATCCCACGTTGTATTTTATGTGCTTAGGACATCGCGCATGGCAGCAGAACTTACTTATGCAGTTAGTAGCAGAAAATGAAGACTCGGATGCAGATGACAATGTGAGTGACAGGAACAGCGCTGAATTGGTATTGCATTGGGCTGAAACAGATCAGCTGTACGCAGCAGAGTAGGGGTCGGCAACGAACGGCACGCGTGCCATAAGTGGCCATGCTAGCCAATTTTGAGTAGCATGCGGGCCTGGCTGACAGGACTTTGTGGCTGGAGGCTGCCTCCTGTGCTGCAGCTGGAGTTGGAACACAGTGAGGCTATCCCTGCTGGGGCAGCCTCATTACGGTCCTGGTTCCTACTCCATGGCAGCCACACTGCCTAGCAAACAGAGTTGTGTGGCTGCTGGCTGCTTCAGGGGGCAGCTAGGCCACGTAGCGAAGCGGGGCTGCTCTGTGGGCCGGGGCTGCTCTTAGGGTGGCCAGGCCACGTGGTGGAGTGGGGCTGCTTCGGGGTCAGGTAGGCCGTATGGTGGAGTAGGGTGCCCCCAAGCCAGTTGCTGGAGGCAGATTGGAGCCGGACTGGGGTGTGGCGGTTGTGGAGAGGAGGGGAGTTTGCTCTGGGGTGTGGGTGAGGGTGAGTTCTGCCCGAGCTGTGGCTCTGGGGCTGGGTGCTGGTGGAGAGAGGGAAAATGTGTGGGAGGTCCCCCTGCCCCAAAGCTGTGTTAGCTCCTGGGCACCTGGCTTCCTGGCAGGAAGGTGAGAGCATGATGGACCCTGCCTCCCTCAGGGGTGGAAACCATGGTGTCAACCCACCCACCTGCCTTGCCCCACCCATTTCCTGAACCTCCCCCAGTCACCCTGTCCCCAGTCTGTGTTGGCAATAGGGATGTTAAATTTTGATTAATTGACGAATCGAATAGTCGATTAAATATGCATGGCCTATTTGATAAGTTGATAAGGGGGCCTCTGCCTTTGAAGTGCAGCAACAGCCCTAGGGCTGTTGCTGCACTTCAAAGGTGACAGTGCTGTGGGGAGCACAGGGCTAGCGGGGCAGTCCCCCACTGGCCCCGTGTTCTCTGTAGCATTTCAAAGTGGCAGTGCCGCGTGGAGCCTGGGATCAGCTAGGGACTCCCCCACTAATCCCAGGCTCCACGTGGCGCTGCTGCTTTGAAATGCCCAACGCAGTCCAGCTGCTTTGAAATGCCGCATGCAGCTTGGGGACTCCCCAGTTGGCCCTGGGCTGCATGCGGCGCTGCTGCTTTGAATCACCACCTTCTCCCTCTTCCACCACTCGTTGCTGTCTCTTTCTATAGAGACAGCACGGTGCAGGGAACGACTAGTTGACTAGTGTGTTGACTATCTGATGTGCATTTTTTCATCGGATAGTCGACTACTTGACTAGTCATTAACAGTTGGCAATCAATCATTGCCCCCTACAAGAATGGAGCCAGTGCTGGATTCCTGCAGGGACTGTCTGCTGCTAGGGTTTCGTCTACGCTACACAGCTTTTAGTTTATGTCCAGACTACGCTTTATTTACGAAAGAGGATATGCAAATTCAGCGGTAATTTGCATATCTTTCGATCTCACTTTCGAAAGCAAAAGTAGTCTGGACACGGTTTTTTCAGAACCCTCCCCTTTTTTGAAAAACTGCGTAAACCTCATTTTTTAAGGAAGAGCGATTTTTCGAAAAAGGGTTTTTTCCCTGGAAAAAACACGTCCAGACTACTTTCACTTTTGAAAGACCCGCTTTCAAAAGTGAGATCGGAAGAAGATATGCATATCCTCTTTCGAAAATAAAATGTAGTTTAGACGTACCCTTAGTGACACCGTGGCGTCAACACAGCCATGTAGCGAAAAGTCAGGCAGTGTAGCTGCTTTTTGTTGACTCTTTTTCCGGACAAAATACTTCCACCTCGAACAAGCAGTCTTCAGGTTGTTGACAGAGCCCTCCTGCCAACAGTGTTGTTCATGCTAGCCCTTGCCCAAGCAAAACAGTTATCTTTCAGAGGAGGGGCGTCTTGTCATTCAGTTGGCAGTGTGCACATAACCTAAGTCTTTAAGGCAACATGCTTGGAGTGTGTTATCTATGTTGTTCTTCAAGTGCAAAACTTTTTCTGTCATGGGGGGGAAAAAAGCCTGATTTTTGTCAATGCGCTAACAACTCAGATTAAGAATAAAAACAGTAAAATACAAGTTTGCTGTAAGTTATTTATTTCTCTTAATAAAATATTTTCAGTAAGAATAGAAGGCGTTAGAACAATGAGTTATTTCTTGTTCTTGCATTGCTGGTTATGTTCTTTCTTTCTCTTGTCAGCTGGTCACTGCAACTTTCTTTGTGAATTCTGTGGAACAGCTGGATATTGATTCCCTAAGTAAATTACCCTCTGGGTAAATTATTTGCAATTGCTGATCATTTTGATGTTTTAATTCTATGGTATGGAGGCGAGTGTAACTGCTGTACTTTGAATCCAGAACAGTAACTGACAGCTACCTCTTTTCACAAGCACACTGCACAGAAGTTCTTATTTCTAGTTTAAGAGAGCAAAGTAGTCAAGTCAGTTTAGAAATTAGCCACCCATGCCAAGAGAAACCTTACATCATACTATTTGATTTACTTTTCATAGTACTATTTTGCATTTAAACCAGTGATATAAATGGTACACTTTAATGGGTGAGGCTTAACTGGTTCCGATTAACTAGTAAGGGTTAGAGCAGCTCCCCACTGGCCCTGAGCTGGGGTCTGCTTCAGCTCTGCAGGGCCTGCTGGAGCAGCCCCTGGTGGGCTGACCGTTCCCCTCTCCCTGCTGCGGGTTACACTTTGGCTCCCCTCTTCCGCAGTGCCCTACAGAGCCCACAGAGCTTGTAACCGTTACGTTACATGGTTACATTTTTAAACTAATTTTTAAATCTCTTGTATAAACATGTCTGCACCTATATATGAGTGTGGCACATGTACGTATTTACAGTCTTTCAGATATGTTTACAATTATGCACTTTTTTTTACTCTTGCTCTTCAAGGCATGCAAAGTCTAGAAATTACACGTCAGAGTTTGAATTATGCAGACAGGAGGCTGTACCTGTGGAATTTGGGGAATACCATCCTCTGAAACCCATTACAGTAAGTTTCCTTTTGTGCCTTGCACATAACATCACTGTAAAGTGAAAACTAGTATTTCCTGCTGGCAACTAGGGACAGTTCTGAGTTAGAAGAAGAGTTTTGGTTTTAATGTCACTGTAACAGCGTTGTCCTTAGGATTTATGGAGACCTGTGCCGTGCTATTAAACTGGTGCCCCTATGCCTGACAGCAGCTAGGAGGGAAGACAGTGTTTTAGAGATGTGATTTAAAAAAAAAATCTTTAAAAATAGTTCATTAATGTGTTGCTAAAGCAGATTTTCAACTAAGGTCCTGTAAACTAACACAATAAATTAAAAACTAACAGGATATACCTGGGGTTGGCAAGTGCCTATTAAATGGCTTCATTATTACTTGAATGACTCTTTCACAGGTTTGATGTTCTGCTAGTAGGTCTGGCAGACTTTTTCACTTTAAAGTTAACTAGATCATCTCTGGAGGATGCAGAGCCACAGAATAGGGAAAGAAAGAGACAGGTGGGTGGACATTAAGACCCAGTGATGCCCCAAATTTTTGGGTGCCCTATGCAACTCTATATTCCGTGTATGGGTAAGAAAGACTTTTCAGTGGCAGTACCAGTGAAGTACATTTGGGATGCTCCAGCAGCCTGCCTTTCTTTCCATTTCTGTAATACCAGGGGTTTCTGTTTCTGTTTACCCAGTACGGAATATTTATGGCAGAAAACATCTCTTGCTATTCACAACAGCTCAATTCCTGCACAGCTTCTTGGTTATATATAAAATGTTTCATAATGTATAAAAAGATGGGATTAGGACCAACTCATCATATTACCAGTTAACTTGCTGAACTGTTCAATATAAAACATGTTAGTTTTGGGTTAACTTTAAACCAGCTATGGTTTTAAAAACTCTCCATGGAATATTGTAAATATGCCTGGGGCTTTACGTAATAGAAAAGAGGCAAGGCCCCTGCTCCAGAGAGGTTATGGTTTAACTTGGTGACTATGATACATAGGCAACAGTTCAGACTTGGAAAGGTCAGTAGGGAGCTCTGCACAAGAGCAGGAAAGGAGCAATCTTGAAGGATGGATATGAAAGACAAAAGGAAGAGTGTGTAGTAGGTACACAGGAAGTGGGAGGCTGCTTGAAGCTAAAAGAACACAAAAGAAGGGATAAAAAGCGAGAGTAGGAGAAGGAAGCAAAGAACAGATGGGGGGAGGGGAGGTGTACCTCTAAGTACCAGTACTTCAGTTGTGACATTCCTAGCAGAGAGGAAAATTGTGTTGTTTGGCTCTAATAAGTTATTTAAGTGAAAGCAGATCTTTTCATTTTACAGTTGAACTTCTCTTTTAGGTTACTGAATCTAAGACCAAGAAAATGGGGCGGAAGGGAAGTACTTCCTCCACCTCTTCCTCTTCTTCCAGTTCAATGATAGACCCGCTAAGCAGTGTGTTGGATGGTACCGATCCCTTGTCATTGTTTGCAGCAACAGCAGATCCAGTGACTACTGCAGCTACCACGGTAAAGCTCAAGGTCAAATATCTCAAGTAGAGTGAACAAAAGACCAGTATAGATCTGATTCTTTGTGCTGTTGCAAAGCTATTTTAGTACAGAATGCACCATAATCAGAGCATTTCATTTACCTGCTTTATTTTGCTTTAGCAGTTTGGTAACATTTGTGTTTTTTAATATTGTAAATCTATGTAAGGATCACTAACCTAGATCTCGTCGCCTTTCTCAGTTTTCCATGAAGCTGAATGTGTGTTTTGTGTTCCTCCTAGGATAGTACAAGAAAGAAACGTGATAAAGATGACATCTTGGCTGTAGGAAGTGACTTTGAACCATGGTCAAGTAAACGTGGTGAAATCCTTGCTAGATACACGACTACTGAAAAACTCTCCATTGTAAGTGTGCTTCTTAATGACTTTGTGCAAGAACCTTAATAGACTCAAGGTACTATGAGGCTATAGTAATTGACTATTCCTTTTCTATGTAAACAAATTCAGTTAATTTCATTTGCAGTGTAGTAGAAAACCATCCCAGTAGCTCTAGCTTTTCAAATATTCAGAAAGAAGACTGGCTGATCTTTGACCTATTGTACTTGATTATTTTGAGAGAGCTGAAAAGTGTGCTAGCCATTTCCAAGAACAAATACAGAGACACGGCTCATGGCACATAATGCTTAAAATCAGACTTTATTCTATATATTAATAGAGGTGTAAATAGCAGTGCTGAAAATAATAAATTAGTCCACGCTTTTTAAAATCATTTGCAAATAATTTAATAGTTTGTAAATACATGCTCTCTAAAATGCTGTTGTTTCTTTGCAGAATTTGTATATGGGTTCTGAAAAAGGTGAGTAGTTTCTCTATATTAAATGTATGGGAGTATTTTAAGGAGAGAACAAATAGCAGACCCCTAGTGCAAATGTGCATTTAAATTAAAGCTTTCTCCAACTATGAGCTAATTCACTGATCTTGCTTATGAGATTTCCACTGGATTTTTGCAAATGCAAGAAAAATAAAATAGATCCTGCTTTGCCTAGTGGCTTCTGGTTGCATTATTATGTGCAACCGAAAGAAACTAGAATTCCTGTAACTTACATTATGGCTTTAAAAAACATCTGGGCAGTTCCTGTTCTTCCAAATCTCTCAGAATTGTTAAATTATTTGGGTATTTGGCTTGTCTTTTATTAATTTTCCCACTTGCTTGCTTGAAGAGAACAGGAGGGGGGAAAAGAAAGAAGTGCTTTGCATAACTTTCAACAGTTCTCTCTGTCTGCCTGAGAGACGAGCATTGAAGGAGCTGATTCCATTGTTATGTTGGCTGTTCATTATGATGTCAAACTCTTAATTTTTAATGCAGTGTTTAATTTGTATTTTTAGTGGGAAAAGCTGTTAAGAATGTGAGGCTTAGGTAGTAAAGAACCTTCCATATCAAGTACAATCATGCAATGAGTATATATACAGGACTCAAACTTCTTACCAGAAGAACCTGAATAGAAAATCTAGAGCCTGCTTTTTGTTTTGCAAACATCAAAACCTGATTTGGAAATTGCTCTTCTGTATTCAGTATGAATTTTGGGGAGAAAAAGGAGAATGAAATCATTGGCAACATTCATCTTGTACCAGCAGGAATGGAGGTCTTGTTTGAAAATCAAGCTCTCTGTCTCTCATACTAGCAGCCTTAGGTTGTTGAACTGTTACTATGGTCTTGGATGCTGTTAGCTGATTTAAATCGGACTCTTTTCCCCTCAGCCTTTTTCTGAATCTATACTGTAGTTCAAGAATTTTGAAATTTTAAACTCAAAGTTATAATTACCCACAGGAAAAGCTACAACGCCTGGCTCAGCAGTTTCTGAGAAAGTGAGAACAAGACTAGAAGAGCTGGATGACCTTGAAGAGGTGAGCAAACTGTCCAGGGAACATTTTCATTTTAAAAGAAAAAAGATTAACTCTGGGAGAGAGAACTGTTTTCTGACTTACCCCTACAGCCCTAATTTTGCAATCACTTATGCAGCTGATAAAGTTAATGCACTTGAGTAGTCCCATTGAACGTGTGTGTATGTAGAATTAGGACCTCAATTTTTAGCTCATTGAAAAACTAATCACTGGGCTGACATCAGTATCATTTATCTCTTATAGCTGTGGTAGTTAAGCTTCTCATGCCTGGTAGTCTCTACCAACTTCTAATCTTTCTATTCTGTCTTCTGTTGCAGAGACTAATATCTCTCTTAAGTAAAAGCAGTGATCGGTCAGGCACCTAATGTGCACATGTTTAACTACTTGAGTAGTCCGGTAGGGCTACTGATATACTTAAGTACCTTACTGAATAGGTGCAGAAAGTAATTCTCCAATGTTGAGGCAGTGCCTCCATGTCTTGCAGCTAGCTTCAACTTGGATCTCATGAATAATGCAATATTATATTCGTTTTATAAATTCAGCATGAAGTTAGCATGTGTCAAAGTAACATCTGCCTAAATATCTGCAGGCTACATTCATTAGTGGAAGAATAAGTGTATTTAAATAATAAATGATGTATTCACTACTGAGACTGAATTGTCTCGCCTCACTCACAAAACATCTGAGGAAGTTGGTCTTTGCCCATGAAAGCTTATGCTCCAACACTTCAGTTAGTCTATAAGGTGCCACAGGACTCCTCTCCACTTTTGCAGATTCAGACTAACACGGCTATTCCTCTAATACTCACAAAACAGTGGTTGCTTCTGCATTTTTCTCTCTCCATCTGTTGGTTTATTTTCTTGGTAGTCATTTCTGATACATACTTTTTAACAGTGGCCTGCTGTAATTCTGACATAATACTTGAGTCTTGCTCTTTATTTTTCACAATTGAGCAGCTGGGAGCTTTGCTCTTACCATGTTTCAGCAATAATTTTTTGCCCTAGGTCTGCACACTATAGACTTTGTTCATAAACAGCCTTACAATATATAATGGGGGTCCAATGAAAAGGAACTGGAGAGTTGGACAAACACTGGCCTGTTGTTGTACTTGGCCGCCACAAAAACTCATACAAAATTTAAAGGACTAAAGAATTTCATTAGAGAATACGGCTTAACAGCATGAAGGTTGATCTGATACTAATGTTTTTTGAGCTCTGCTTTATATTTTTGAAGTGCTTGGTTCATATAAAGGTTCATATACAAATAAGTACTGTCAACTACTTCATATTTATTTAAACTTTCAAAGTGTTTGCCTTTTTAGTAGAAGCTGAATTCTTTCCTCCTGATTTTTCTCTCTGTCCATTTGGCAAACATTGCATAGTAATGTTTCTTGTGTTGGACATGCTTTATTTACCTTTGTTTCTACATCAGCAGGAACATTCCCAGAAGTGCTGGGAATATTTATAGGAAGAAATGATCTGTGGGCCTAAACCAAAGCCCTGGATTCAACACCTTGCTTCCCTGGATTTTGGGGAAGTATAGATTTGGCTCTGATTTCTGCAGCTATATTTGTTAGTGGATTCCTGCTGCAAAGCAGTAAGAGGAAGCACTTTGAATGTATTTTGTTACAGCATACTAAAATGATGGGATAAAACACAGTTATTATAGAGGAGGGGGTGATAGCTCAGCCTATTATTAAGACTCCCCAACATTTCCCATAATAACATCCAGTTCTTAGTTGCTTGTAACTCGGCCAAACTTTAACCGTTAATTATGGGTGATGTTTCCTTGGTTTTCTGCTAGGTTTTTGCTAGTTTTCTGTCTCAAGCTGAATTTTGTTGTGGAAAATGTCGGCCAAAACAATTTATCATGAGTTTCTGTGCCCACTAGAGAGCTCTCCAGAGCCTAGAATGGAACCCATGATTCCTAAGGGTATGTCTACACTACCACCCTAGTTCGAACTAGGGTGGTAATGTAGGCAACCGGAGTTGCAAATGAAGCCCGGGATTTGAATTTCCCGGGCTTCATTTGCATATTGCCAGGCGCCGCCATTTTTAAATGTCCGCTAATGCGGACTCCGTGCCGCGCGGCTACACGCGGCACGGACTAGGTAGTTCGGACTAGGCTTCCTAGTCCGAACTACCGTTACTCCTCGTGGACTGTGAGTGGGATTGTGCACAATAGGAAGCCTAGTCCACGAGGAGTAACGGTAGTTTGGAATAGGAAGCCTAATCTGAACTACCTAGTCCGTGCCGCGTGTAGCCGCACGGCACGGAGTCCGCATTAGCGGACATTTAAAAATGGCGGCGCCCGGCAATATGCAAATGAAGCCCGGGAAATTCAAATCCCGGGCTTCATTTGCAACTCCGGTTGCCTACATTACCACCCTAGTTCGAACTAGGGTGGTAGTGTAGACATACCCTAAGTCTCACTCTTCTTTTGTCAACAAATACCTGCAAAACCGTCTAACTGCTGTCCCCTAATGTCCAACACTGTCATGGTCATAATTAAAACTCTGCTGTTCATGGTCAAAGAGACCAGAAGTTCCCTCCCTCCCTCCCCACAACATATACACGCTTTAAAACTCTGTGAATTTTTGAAGTGCCTTTTCCTGTGTGACCAGCTTGGTGAGCACACCTAGCACTCTATTGTTGTGTGCAACTGCCCAGCGGAACATGCCAGCTACTGCAGGCAAGAGCATGTTTTGAGCATTTAGACAAGCAATACTGGATCTCATGAGGCTGTGTCTGCACAGCTACTGACCAGACATAGAAATGTGAATCTCTGAGCAGATTGCATGAAGAATGCAGAACAAGGGATGTGACGGGTCTGAAGCAACACCCTGTGAAAGCGAATGAATTGCAGCAGACGTGCCATGGAGGCCAACTGTCGATCTGGTGGCGATCGGAGTCGATCTTCAGACCTGCTGATATTACAAAGAGTTGCATGTCATATTTGGTAGAGACCCCAACGCCATGCATACCTCTGCAAGGCCTGAGTCACAGGCCCTGACGAGAACAGCGAGGAGGAGGAACATGCTATTGGAGGGGTCCAGCTATCTCCCAAGCCAGGACCTTTTTGACACCTTTTGAGATTCACACCCTAGTGAATTCTGACAATTGAATGTATGTGAGCCTGATGGAGGGGAAAGAACCTCGGGGTAAGTGTGTAATTGTATTTCTCATTACTATGATATACTAATAGTGCTCCCAGTTTAACAAGATACAGCTATTGAATTTTCATTAACTTACGTATGCCAGGAGAGAGAGTGGTACAACAAGGAGAGGTAGAGTTATCTGTTTTTCATTCCCCTAAAGAGTTCTGGGAGGGGGGCATGTGGAGCAGTTTGTATATGTACTTGGAGATGTTCCTGAAATCCTCCTGACAAAATTTTCATTGAGCTACTCTGCAGTCCTTTTCTGAAGGTTTTTAGGTTTAGCAGTCTTGTTTCTTCCACTCTGGTAAGACACTGTTCTATGGCAGGCAGTGATAATTTTGGCAGGCACCATTTCCGCAAACAGGCTAGCAATATATGGGTCTGGGTTGCATAAGGACTGCAGCAGCAGCTATGGTCTCTGTGCCTTTGTCACCATCAAGAGTGAGAGAGCAACTTAAATCACCACCACTTGTGGAAAATGGTGCTGGTATTCAGTGTTTTTTGCCATATATTCATAGTTTCATGCACCTGAGCAATTCTTTCCTCATTTCCCTTGTCCCTGTCAGGCCAAACTCATCATGGTTGGTGCTGTGAGTGGGATTGTGCACAAGTACTCCAAAGCAAAAGTGTCTATAATATGTCTTGTTTAAAACTTTAGGGGAACATGAGCAGGGAGTTCTGAATCTTAACTTTCAGTTTCCATTGTGACTATATTGACAAAAGCACATCTGTCTGTTTTATGTCTAACTGCTGCAGTTGTGGCCTTCAGGGATTCCCCATCCACACCCATGGAATGCCTGCACTGGGCAAGGAGGAGAAAGAAAAGAACTTTGGATGACTTGCTCATTAAGATCCTGCAAGCCATTGCTGCATCAGACCCTAAGCAAAGGATCTGGAGGGTGAATATTGCAGACTGTATGGAGAAGGAAAAAGTGGACAGGAGAAAGGTGCAGGAAAAAGGGCGGAAGCTGTATCAGGGCATAATGGGACTTTTTTTGGCAGCAAACACAAGTGCTGAAGTCTCTTGTGGAGCTATAGATTACACAGTTGTGGGCTTGCCTTTTTTTGCAATCCAGAAATAACTCTATTACAGCATTTCCCTACAGCTTCTGTCCCAGCATTCTATGTAGCATCAGGAGTTACCTCCCTACCATTGCTTCTTCATTCGGGTAAGATTATAGACAGCCACAACTATGTACACTGACCTAAAAGGTATAGTTGATGTATGTGTAGGTAAAATGGACATGAATGTACTTTCCTCTTCTTGAGCTCTGTTCCATAAGTTTATTAAAGTTTGAGTATTTTTCCGTTTAATTTGCACCAAATATTTTGCAGTGTTTTTGTTGTGCAATAAAATCATGTTTAAAAAATAATTCATCTTGATTAATTCTGAACATATGCTGCAGGATGTCAGTGGTACTGAAAGCACCCACTTACTGTTGTTGCACAGTGTGTGACACAACTCATTGGATCACTTAAAAAAAACCCACACCAGTGTAATAATGTGCAACATTGACACAGTTGTATCCATAGATGTACACCAAATACCACATACCTAATAGGCCCCAAAACATCACCATCAGGGAAAATACAGTTTACAGCAACATATTACTGTGGATCATTGGTGAAGTGCTCTTTCAAAGCCTCCCTTAGCTGTATAGTTTTTCATTGAGCTTCTCTAATAGCCTTTGGCTGTGTCTACACTACAGGGCTTAACTCAAAATAAGCTACGCATATTGAGCTACCTCAATTGCATATCTTATTTTGAAATAGGGAGCATCTACACAGTGCTTAATTCAAAACAGAGCACTCTTCCTCCGACTTCCCTTATTCCTCGTACAATGAGGGTTACAGGAGTTGGAGTAAAAAGTCTTCCAGCTTGACAGTAGTTTGACACTATTTCAAAATAACTGCCTGCTGTGTAGATGCTGACTAAGTTATTTCAGAATAGCGCTAGTTATTTTGGAATCGCATTACAGTGTAGACATACCCTTTGTATCTATTTGCTCAAACTCAGCAGACTGCTGATTCGCTCTGCCCTTTATTCCGCTAGCAAGTTTTCTCCCTTGCTTCACAGATGTTATATAGGAGATAGCAGGCAGCTATAACACTGGGATTTTTTTTTTTAAACTGAGACCATGCTGTGAATTAACATCAATATCCCTTCAGTCTACCAAAAGCACATTCTCCTGTCATTCTGCACCTGTTGATTCCTTTGGTGCTTTGAATTGACCAATGTATGGTTTTGTGTGCTGGGTAGTAAAGAGTAGGCTGGTAATGTGCCAGTTTGGAAAGAAATTCCCTTCATGTAACTTTCTGAATAGCTGTGGGTTCTTAAAGATGTGAGCGTCGTGCACCTTGTCTGACTAGCCAACACTGATCTTGGTGAAGCTCCTCCGTGATCCTCCAGCAGTTGCATAATCACTGAATATTAGCCATTTCAGAAGATGTACTCGGTGGCAAGGTGGTCTAATGCCAGAGTAGGTATAGAACTGCTGTCTATCACCCCTTGCAGGTGAGGAACCCTACTGCTGCAGATCCATTCATCATGTCCTGCACGTTTCCAAGAATCGCAGTCCTGTATAGCAGGAGACAGTTGATGGCCCTGCACTCTTGCATTACAATGGCCCACACACTTAATTACCCTGCTCCAAAATGATTTCCCATGGACTGGTAGCAATCTGACATTGCAATTTACCAGAGTGCTATTGCCCTTCACTTCTCCAGTGTCAGTGCAGCTCTGATTTTGGTGTTCCTGCCCTGGAGAACTGGGATGAGCTGGACACACTGATCTGGGAATGCTCCTCTGCTCATTTGAAAGATCTGCAACCACTGCTCGTCACCCTAAGCCTGCATTATAGTGAAGTCCCACCAGTCAGGGCTAGTTTCTTGGGCCCAGATTTGGTACTCTGCTGCCTACAGCTGCTCCATGAATGCCATCAGCAACCTGGATTTGGTCCTTGCTTTGTTCCACAGCAGCCTGTCCTCCAAAATGTCATGTCCTTGCTGATTTGGTTCTTTTTCCAGCTCTTCAGATATTTCCAGCTCTTCAGATATGTAAGAGTAGCACATCCTGTGCTTGCCATACTCATGACAGTAGGCCACATCTTTACAGGCACCATGTTTATCAGAATTAGCAGAGCATGAGAAGGGCTGTGTGGGTTTGTGGGATTTTTTTTTTTTTTAAAGCATGAAAATGTTGGGAAGTATGTGACATTATAGAATGGGGAAAGTTGCATGCTGAGAAGTTGACCCCTTCCTCCCAGTCACCTCTACATAACTTGTTTCTGCTCTGTTGTCTCAAAACTTCTTAAGAGACGTACATTGGCTTAAGGATGTTAAATATTGATTAATTTACTAGTCGAGTAGTCAATGGAATTTCCATCGACTAGTCAATAGGCACTTCCACATTCCTCCTTTGAAATGTACAAGAGCCCCAGCGGGCTCCATATGGCACTGCTGCTTTGAAATGTCCCATGGAACTGGAGTTCCCAGCTGATCCCGGGCTCTGTGGGGCATTTCAAAGCAGCAACACCACATGAAACCCAGGCTCTGTGGCACTGCCACTATGAAGTACCCTTTCTTTCCCTCCTTTGCTGCCTCTATCTGATAGAGGCAGCAAGCAGGGGGAGAGAGGAGGGGAGAAGCAACTAGGCTACTTGAGCGGTGAGGAGTCCTGTGGCACATGCATCTGACGAAGTGGGTCTTTGCCCACAAAAGCTTATGCTCCAACACTTCGGTTAGTCTATAAGGTGCCACAGGACTCCTCGCCGCTTTTGCAGATTCAGACTAACAGGGCTACCCCTCTGATACTCGGCCACTTGATTATCCCATAAGCATCTGATAGTCCTTAACATCCTTACATTGGATGGTGATGAGTTGCACACTGGGATACCTATCCCTGGTGCACTGTACTCTGTGTTGATACAAGCACTCCGGGGCATATGTGCAGTGTTGATGCAAGGAGCCAAGTAGGTATAGGCACAAGCAATCTACCAACTGCAACAGCAATATGCTGACGTAACATGCATTGGCAAAAGTTTGTAAAGTAGACAGCACGATAACTCAGTGGCAGAGCCTGGGCAGTGGATCTGAAGAAGGGGTGGGAAACTCAGGCCTGGGTGCCAGCTGCAGACCCTAGCTTGCCTGAATTTGGCCCCTGGGGCTCAGCCCCACACCACTACCACCACCACTCCACAGCACACAAAATCTCACTTGTGTGTGGCCCCCCAACTGATTTTTCTGTGTGTCAATGGGCCTTGACCCCAGAAAGGTTCCCCACCCTGATCTAAAGGTTCCAACCCAGCTGCTAAACCCCCCACAATTAAAAAATGGCAGGTTTAAAGTTAATTGGCTAACTAATAGGTATCTTCTTTTAGTTGGTTGCTTTTTTATTAAATGCTGTTGTGTTTTTTTTTTTTTTTTTTTTTTTTTGTCTTGTCAGGGTTCACAAAAAGAGCTTCTGAATTTGACTCAACAGGATTACATGAATCGGATTGAAGACCTCAATCAGTCACTGAAGGATGCCTGGGCCTCTGATCAAAAAGTTAAAGCTCTAAAAATAGTCATCCAGGTGAGTTTAACTGTGCTTCATACAAAAATAATGAAATTGATCATCTAGAAAAGAAAAACATATTTAAATGCTACTATAGCTATAAGATTGTTGCAGACTTCTCCACCATGCTCAGATATCTGAGGGTAGGAATGAAATGTATCAGAACCCTTTGTGCTATATGATTACTGACTTATTCTAGCCCTAAGTAGATTCAGAGCTAGTTGATGCTAATAAAGTGGTAGTGATGCTATCATGCTGATCCAGGCATGCACTTGAGTGCTTTAGAGATCTCGTTGTGAATAGTGCTACTGAAATCAAACTTCGTTCTACATGCACGCGCGCAAAACCTGATAACAGAGGACACTTAAAGTGAGATTGGACAAAACACAAGAAAATGTACTGTTTGGAATATTCTTAATTAGAAAGAGGGATAGATTTTTTTAGATCTTTAGTATTTATAATACTATAAACCTTTAAATTGCAGTAAAGTCATTGGTTATAACAGCATGTAAGAAGATGCATGTCTTTTATTTTTTATTTGTTTTTGCTAATGTGCTTAGAGGAGTATATTGAAAATAATATTCAATATAATGGATACAAAAAATTGGGACTTTGAAAATGCTTTTATATTGTAAATTTTAGTACCATTGGTAATTCGATGTTTTCACTTTTTGCTAATATATTTTTATAAGTGCAAAGATAATTTTGGGGGTGTGAGGGTGTGATGAAGAAATCTTTTGCAGACTGGGCTGAATCTCTTAACTCTTTATTTTTGGACATTGTATTGTTTAGGTTTTTTTTACTATTTTTACTATGAACTCAAACTCTTTGAAATTGTTCAAGTATTCAAGAGATATAAAATTGCCTAAATGTTTTGAAATACTAGATGATAATATGAGACTCCTTGAAGAATTCAGAATACTTAGATCTAAGAATGCTGAAGACATTCTCTCTAATACATATGCTTGGTGTTAATAATTTAGAAACAACAGATCTGTTTCTTTATTATGCTTATCACATTAAATATTTATTTCTGGCCTACAGAAAATACACACTTATGATTGTTTCACTGCTCTGGCACAAAAGCACAAGCTATGAGCTTATTTAGTGGAAGCAAATGTGCTTATTTCCCACTCTGTTTATCTGAAAGTAGCTGCTTAAGGAGCCAGCAACTCTTTGCACCAAATATTTGGAGATGCATAAAGTAGATTCCAGGTGCAAACTTTTTTTTTATATACTGTACGTGGAAAACTGATGCTAGCTTCCTTTCAATGACTTGCAAAGTAAACATTCTCCAAGGAAGTTAGTCATATTTCAAAACCATGTGGTGTAAGATGCTTGCAGTGTAGATCGTATTTGGAAAATATTTGAAACAGTGTTTTCACCTAAATATTTGTCTTGGCAGCAATTCTGCTTAGATTTCATTCATTAACACTGTCCTGATGCAATGAAAGTTTAGTTTTTGATTCATCTACCTTCAAATAAAATAAAGTCTGTAGGACCTCCCATTAGTCAAATAGTAGTTGATGTATCATATCGGGATATATTATACACCTATTATATACTATTATCTACAAATAATACATGGCTTGAAGTTCAATAGCTAGGAAACTTCATCCTAGGATGAAAATAGTTCCTGAGATTTGTGCATGTTGCCTGAAGCTAACATCACAACGGAAGGGACTATTGTTTACTAGGAATGTTAGATATTGGTTATTTTAGTAATCCTATAGCTACAACAGTTTTTAGCAGTTATATGGTTACTAAAATGCTCCCCCCGGGGTGCAGAACCAGAAGCCAGTGCCCTCCAGGTTCCTGGCCACACTACCGGGGAGCCCCATGCTCCCCTTTACTTCTGCCTTTTGTATCACTCCTGTGCAACCGCCTGTCTTCCCCCCCACCACACACACTGCCTCCTACAGAGGCAGCAGCACGAGCTGTGGGCAGGCAGCTCTGAGTAGCTGGTTCTCATGGGAGCCAGCTTTTAAGCCATCTCCTCCTGAGCTCCAGCTCCTGCTTGCCCCCCACGCTGCTGCCTCTGTGGAAGGCAGTGGGGAAAGGGTGGGGAGGGCCAGGTGTCTCCTCAGGAACTGGCATGCGTGGGGAGTTGGCTTAAAAACCGGCTCCCATGGTATCTACTCCCCCTCCTCTCCTCCTTGCTGCCGCCGATAGAGGCAGTAAGGGGGAGGGTGTGTGTAGTTGTTTGTATTAACTGATAAACCCAGGCTTAACTGCTGTTTAAATGAATATATGCTGACATCCCTATTATTTACCATGTTTCTTTTATCTTTGCCTGTCTTGATTCATTCCTGGGTACGGAAGTGAGACTACTAATATTGCTGGTAACTGACCTCCTTATAATGTCTGGTGCCCATGCTGATTATATTAGATCCTTCAGCATTTTTATCACCACTGACTATAAGTAATGTTTCGCAGCAGAGACCCTGTAAGAAAGAATGGGCTGCAATTTCCGTGCTGCTTCTTAATGAAGTCACAGTAGGTAGTGCTGCATACTGCTCATCTTCTTGCAGGAGGTGGACCTCTTGGAGTGAATTTAGAAAGTTACCATGCTGATTGCTCTAGTTATGTCAGTAATGCCAAATGTAGTTTACTGTCCACCTGCGGCAGTAAAATAACCTGGTTTTGGTTGTGCCATCAGTTTCTAGGCGGATTTTTTTTCTTTAAAGTTTGTATCTATTTTAGTGATGTAAAATCCCATTTAATAATGAGTTAACCAGTTAAACTTAATGTTTAACTGGTTAACTGATTAAATAGGGATTAGTGGGCTGGTGCAGCCCCCACGCTGCGGACAGTGGCTGCTTCCAACCCCATGCTGGGAGCTGAGTTACCTGTTCATATCCCTCATCTGTTTAGTTTAGATAATTAATTCAGTGTCAATAAAGGAGTGAAAAATTACTTTGCAAGTCTTCAGTATAGTCAGGATTCGGGAAAAATAAATAAACATTTAGAGGGAAAACTTGTTTTCAGAAAGTTTCACTGGATCAAGTCGGTAGATTAGCAGTACTACTACTCCTAGACTTATCCCATTATTTTAAAATATTATTTGTATTATGATAGCACTTAGACCAGCCAAGTTTGATTTCCATTGTGTTAGCCCCTGTACAGACATATCACAAGAGGCAGGCTAAGCCTCAGCCAGCTTATAGTTTTACAGAGAAGATGCAACAGGCTGATGTGACAAATAGGAGGTGGAGAGAGGAGAGGACAGGAAAGCCCTTACTTAAGTTTTGATTAGGCTGACTTGAGTGCACAAGTCATATGAACAGTGAGATAATCGCTATTAGTAATCATGGCTTGGAAACGAATCTTACACACGGTGGTGATTTTAGGCATTTGGACTGGGAAGGAAAAGGGGATTCCCAGGTGTAAGAGGTATCCTGAGAGACAGTGTGATAGTGCTTGTGGAAAGAAGTGGATTGAAGACTGATAGAGACTGTTAAACAGTATGTTAGAGTCAGTAAAACGAGTTTCTTTACATTTTTATTGGCCACTGATTTTTTAACAAAAGAAGGGAATGATGGCTAGCATATGCTGCTATTGTCTGCCCATTCTGACTTAGTATAGTAACTGAATTATCAGACTAAGCACAGAAACTGTTCGGGGGTACTCTACGGATGATGCATAAGCTATGTTAATTTGTAAATTACTCTTTTTGTGGTGGATGGCATATGTGTTAGAAATAGGGTGAATGAATTTTAAAACTTGCATGACTTAGCCTTTTAGATGAAGCCAGAGTGCAGTGAAACTGCAACAACCGTAGAAACTGAGAGACTGATGTAATGGTTATCATCAGGAAAGGTTATATAAAGCCAGGATTGTTTGTTTTTTCCAGCAGTGTTTTGTAGCACCTTTGGAAGGCTGTTTAAGGTGGAAATTATGGTAAAGGTTACAAAGGAGATGATATATAAATCAGGAGTGAAGAGAGTTCAGAAAATGATCTTTAATTTGGGATGATTTATGCCTTTTTGTAGCATAAGAGAATTAGCAGTATTATTAAAAGAACAAATTGCCACGAAAAGTATGATGGCTTAATAGTATTTAATCACAAGAAAGTACAATACCATATTACGGTGCCTTTGTTGAGAGGAAAACACAGTGGCTATGTCTACATTGGCCAGATTTTGCACAAAAGCGGTAGCTTTTGCGCAAAATCTTGCCAGCTGTCTAAACCGGCCGCGAGTTCTTGCACAAGAACTCTGACGCTCCTGCTCGGGAAAAAGCCCTCTTGTGCAAGTGTTCTTGCGCAAGAGGGCAGTGTAGACAGGGACAGGAATTTCTTGTGCAAGAAAGCCCCGATGGCGAAAATGGCCACCGGAGCTTTCTTGCACAAGAGAGCATCTACACTGGCATGGGATGCTCTAGCGCAAAGGCACATGCCAGCGTAGACACTCTCTTGCGCAAGAACTCTTGCGTTAAAAGTATTTGCACAAGAGAGCGCCAGTCTAGATGCAGCCAGTATGTAAATGTAGTACCTGTGGGATTTCTGTGAACATAGTATAAAAAAGATTTTCAGAGCAAGTCAAAGGAATGTCCTAAGACATGGTTCTGTGTCAGACTGTTTTTTGGAAACATCAATTTTGAAACCCAATATCTGAAGAACATGACACTAGGGACCACAGAGAGCATTGAAGTTTCATGGTATGTGCGTAACCACTTCTCGCCTACAGGAACCCTCCTTCTACATGAAAACTCTGTTGTAGACGCTAATCCCTAACTGATTGCAGACCTGGTCATTAATTAAATTTTGTATTTTGTTTACTGAAATATTACAGCCACTCTCTGAGTTACGAACCAACACTTGAACTGTTCGTAACTCAGACCCTTTTGAGTTACACGCGACCGCGCCGTTCGTAAGCGCGGGTTGCGTTCGTAACTCGGGGACCGCCTTTACGACCGCTCCATGGAAGCTTTGGTTGTAAGTGCAAACGGTCGTAACTCAACCGTTCACAACTTGGGGAGCGGCTGTATACCAATTCCTGTGGTAAGGGATGAAGGAAACAGAATGGCAATAAATTGGTGTTCAAAAAAGTGTGGATGGGAGAATACCTTTTATTGGAATGTCTTTGCTGGTCGATTAGTCTGTAATTTGAGATACTCACAAGCATATTACTAATCCCTCTTAGCCCAGAAGTAAACTATATCCTAACAACAGTACAACATTATGGACACATTAAGAGAGGGCATATTTTATTCCCAGAATTAAATACTTGTCAATGGGGGGCAAAACCCAACTGCATCACAACACTAGAAGTAGCTTAGTTTAGGGCCAGATTGTGAGAGAACTTTAGGGGAATGGGAGAGTACAGAAAGAGCCATCTCTTCCACACTCCATGCATCAGCTGTACATTTGCTACCCCTTTCTTCAAGTGAACTAAACGCCCCTGCAGGGTGCACAGTGCCCCCAGAAGGAGTAGAGGGAGGCAGGTCCATGTTCATGGGATTATTGCAGGGCATACTTTTGTGAGTCTGTGTGTGTGTGATGGTCTGTTTTTTATGTTGGTTTATATAGAAGGGTTAACAAAAAATATCGAAAGCAACCATGTATTATTCACTAAGCTCTCCTGGGAATATAAGGCAAATGAGCTATATGGTGTATTTAAAAGACTGCAGGAAATTTTGATCTTATTAGAGCTTAGAGACAACTGATTACTGTGGAAAATTCCAGCCCCATTCCACTAATAATTTTAGATTTGTAGTAAATGCTGCTCTGCTGGCATTTACAGTCTGAGTGTGTGAATTAGATGTCTTGGGAAAAATGTGTGTTTATACCTAAAAGCTTTCTGTGCTCCCCTAGAAGTATAAATATATTTTTGTACCTTGTTTTCTGTGGAAAGTTGGAACGTATGGTAACTACAATTTGAAATTCTCTAGTCCAGCACCAAAGTTCCCTCTAAGCTGCGTGGCTGCATGACTGCACAGCTATTTTCTGAGGCCTGCTCAGAGGTTCAAAGCTCCCTGCACAGGTATGGAGCTCAGCTGACCGGTGGGGGATGGAGCATGTGTAAACAGCAGCTAAACGCTGCTGCATGCTGAACTGAAGAATTCCCAGAGAAGAAAAGCAGCCGAGATAATGAGGCAATAAGTGGCTGGGGGAAGAACGGAATGAGTAATTAATTAATTGGCTTGGGGGGGAAATCAGAGGGGAGGGCAGTTTCAAGAGTGCCATCTGCAGGAGGAGAGACACACAAAGAAAAGAGAAAGAGGCAGAAACCCAGCTGGGAAGGTAAGGGACTGACTGGCATCTGTGCAGTGAGATGGGGGCAGTTTGGGGTGTCCTGGTTCGCTGTAGTCTTCTTTGTTTAGTTGGGTTGGAGGGCAGGGGGGAAAGCTGGCTGCATGGAGTGCGTGTGATAGGAGGATATTTGCATGATTGCATTTCAAACAAAAGTTTGCATAAGGTGTTAATGGCTTAAGATAAGAAAGAAAAAGATTATTTTAACAGAATGTTTTTGGAGCATTGCAGATATCTAAAACTCTGAACTTAATGATTTTTTAAAAATCCGGTATTACTAATTAATACATGGTAAATTATATTGCATTAAGGCCAGATCTTTGCTATGTGGTAGCGTTCTGGCTTTTCGGAGTCAGATGTAGCAAGTACTAGGTGCAATGCTAGTTTTGTAAGATGAAATCTTATTTGCAATCTCTTTGAAATGTGTATCTGTCTACAAACACTGAAGTCGTATTAATTTGTTCTAGGGCTTCTACTCTTCCTTGAGTAGAAGAAGGCTAATTCCCTCCTTTTTACAGAACCTTTGTAGTCACTAAGGGTACCTCACAGCAACTAGACACAGGTGTCTTGTTTTAATGTATTTTCTTCCACACATATGGACTGCTTAAAAAATACAATACAGTACAAAATATGTGTGTTTTGTTTGTATTGGTGGTCCACATCCATGCACTATCTCAATATTGGTGTTGCACATAAAAAATTTCAACCCGCCCAAGGATAGAAAATGTTAGCGGGAACACTATCCAGCACTCTTTAGTCTGACATGATTGTAGTTGGTCAGATGTCCACTTATCATGGATGCAGCCAAGTTTCCTGCGGTCCCATAAAGTGTGTTTACAGCTGCTAGTCATGGCTCTCAGTGTTTTGTGCTGTAATTTAGTTCTAATTTTCCCCTAAATTTCTTTTAAGAGCCCAGTAAGCAGAGGAGATGTTGGTAATGCTGCTAGACGACCTCCTGGGACAGCAAATTCTCTGGTTCACTAGTCAGGTCCCGAGAGTGGTGGAATAGAGAGGTTCAACCTATAATATACTCCTTAGGTACATCTACACTACAATAAAAGACCTGTGGCATGTCTGTGGCTGGCCCAGTGTAAGATGACAGGTTTGCAGGGCTTGGGCTGCAGGGCTAAAAATTGCACTGTAGGCGTTTGGGCTCAGACTGGGGTATGGGCTCTGAAACCCTTCCCCTCCATGCATTGTCAGAGCCTGAGCTCCAATGTCTGCACTGCAATTTTATTCCTTCAAGCCCCAGACAATTCATAGATTTTTTTTTTGAAATTTGGAGCCCAAGTGTTTGTATTGCTGTGTAGAAGTGCTCTCATTATCAACTAGGTGAACCCGTCTCACAATGAATATATGAAAAAATACCAATTTGAAGAGAGAAAACACAAGTATGTTAATAGCACTTTAACTTTGTCATCTTTAGATTAAGTGAAAAAAAGATGTGTTGTGTGCTTGGATGCTCACTGTGTTACATGGGGGCCGAAGTGCCAGTATGGAGGGCACGACAGCTGCAGCCACACGGTACCAGGTCCTCCAGAGATTCCAAAAGCTGTGTGCTTGGAGGATGGGATGCCATAGGGAGTGAGGGAGGGAAGGATGCCATAAATGGATGGAGCTGGGGGCCAGTAATTGACAACTGGGAGTTCGGGGCCAGATTGCACAATCTCTCTGGCCAACAGGCCAGGAGTTTGAGACCCCTGCTATAAGTTGGTTTTTTGTTTTTTGTTTCTCAAGAGAGAGTATTGGATAGCCAGTCATGTTTGGTTTTTTTACTCTTCTCTTCCCACCCCAAGCTCGCTTTTTTTTACAGTGGGAGCAGATCATCAGTAAACTTCTCCCAAAGATTTCTTCTAAAAAAGAGCCTATCGCTACATCCTTCTGTTTGTGTACCATTTCCTGTATCTTTTCTAAGTTGGTCACCGTGCAGTTTAATACATATGCTGCTCCAGCAATATGCTATTTCATTTTGTGATCTTTTCTAAACTATAAAAAACCCCCAAACAAACCTGTGTTTGACCACAGTACACACAGTGTTGGACATAAAAGTGTTAAACTGAGTCAATGGTTGGTTTAAAGTCCTATTTCAAGACACAATAGCTTTAAACACAATTTAAATAGTTTAGAAAAGGTCACAAAATGGAAGAGAGCCCAAGCAAACCAGTCTGCCTAATGGCCAGTGCCAGGGTTTTGCTTTCTCTCAGAGGGCTGTGACCAGTGCATTGTCAGCAATTATATGTTACCACACAATCCTTTTTAAGCAGGCATATTTATTCTTAAGGTAAAGGAACTATGAAGAAAACACTTTTAAAAAAGCAAGTCCCAGAACTGATTGAAATGCACATTAAACATACCATGAGACCCATGTCAGTTTTCTGAGAGTGTAATAGGTCAAAGTTTTTCCAACCGTTCTGCAGTGGTTGTGACCTCTCTTGGAGGGAAGGGCCATGTCATTTGCCGAATCAGAAAGAAGGCCCTATGCCAGTTGGAACTCATCTGCTTCTATACCAAAACCCTTTTGTTGCCTATTACTCTCTGGAAATCTGAATCAGTATGTGCAAACCTCTCTTGGGGATGGTACCCCACTGCTTGAATGATTCACCATAATGTCGTCTTCCGTCACCACTTTTTTTAGTTTCTGCAAGTGCTGTGGTAATCCATCTCTGCTGAGGTGCATGCAGTCACTGACCCACAATGATACATAAACCGATCTAAACTTAATACAATTTGGTCTTTAAAGATGCTGCATGTGGTTGCAATATCTATCACGGCAGGTATTGTGCAGTGTTCTGTCAAATGACTTCAGAGTCTCTAGGGCTTTTTGTATGGCACTTCACTTTGCTGATTAAATCACTGACTACCCTTTAAACTGGCTAAGCACAAATTTGTATCCTTCTGATAAACCTTTGTTCCTTTTTCTTTCTTTTCTAGTGTTCTAAACTGCTGTCGGACACAACAGTAATCCAGTTTTATCCAAGTAAATTTGTTTTAATTACAGATATACTTGATACATTTGGTAAGTACTTAAAATGTATTATTTTTTGTAATATTACAGAATATTCTAGAAATAGTTTTAAGGAGTGAACAATTGCTTTCAGAGTTTAACTTTCACAAAAATGTTGATAGTTGTACACAGTGTTCCCTGTCTGATAAAGCAAAGACATTTACAAGTCATCAAAGCCTGGAGTGAGAGAGAGACAGACAAAGAGATACATCTACACAACTCTTATGCAAGGATTCCTCATTGAGTAGGGATGTTAAATTTAGTTTAATCAGCTAGTCGATGGATTTTCTATTGACTTGGCAATAAGTGGGGGAGCCACAGTGGGGTTAGTGCCTGGCCCCAGGAGCTAACCCCACCGCAGCTCTGCCTTTTAAATGTATTATTGGAAATGTATTGGAAATTTCTGAACTATTATCTGTGGTTTGTAATCTATCCCTTAAATCGGCTTCCCTACCAAGTGACTGGAAGGTAACTAATGTGACACCAATATTTAAAAAGTGCTCTAGAGGCGATCTTGGCAATTACAGACCGGTAAATCTAACTTCAGTACCGGGCAAATTAGTCAAAACTATAGTAAAGAATAAAATTGTCAGGCATGTAGAAGAACATAATTTGTTGGACAAAAGTCAACATGGTTTCTCTAAAGTGAAATCATGTCTTACTAATCTATTAGGGTATGTCTACACTACCACCCTAGTTCGAACTAGGGTGGTAATGTAGGCATACCGCACTTGCAAATGAAGCCCGGGATTTGAATTTCCCGGGCTTCATTTGCATAAGCCGGCCGGCGCCATTTTTAAATGCCGGCTTGTTCGAACCCCGTGCCGCACGGCTACACGCGGCACGGGCTAGATAGTTCGAACTAGCAAGCCATTCCGAACTATCTGTACACCTCATTCCACGAGGCGTACAGATAGTTCGGAATGGCTTGCTAGTTCGAACTATCTAGCCCGTGCCGCGTGCAGCCGCGCGGCACGGGGTTCGAACAAGCCGGCATTTAAAAATGGCGCTGGCCGGCTTATGCAAATGAAGCCCGGGAAATTCAAATCCCGGGCTTCATTTGCAAGTGCGGTATGCCTACATTACCCCGCTAGTTCGAACTAGCGGGGTAGTGTAGACATACCCTTAGAGTTCTTTGAAGGGGTTAACAAACATGCAGATAAGGGGGATCCAGTAGATATAGTATACTTAGATTTTCGGAAAGCCTTTGACAAGGTCCCTCACCAAAGGCTCTTGTGTAAATTACATTGCCATGGGATAAGAGGGCAGGTCCTTTCATGGATTGAGAACTGGTTAAAAGACAGGAAACAAAGGGTAGGAATAAATGGTAAATTTTCAGAATGGAGAGGGGTAACTAGTGGTGTCCCCCAAGGGTCAGTCCTGGGACCAATCCTGTTCAACTTATTCATAAATGATCTGGAGAAAGGGGTAAGCAGCGAGGTGGTAAAGTTTGTGGATGATACTAAACTGTTTAAGATAGTCAAGACAGAAGCAGACTGTGAAGAATTTCAAAAAGATCTCACCAAACTGAGTGAGTGGGCAACAAAATGGCAAATTAAATTTAATGTGGATAAGTGTAAAGTAATGCACGTTGGGAAAAAATAACCCCAACTATATGTACAGTATGATGGGGGCTAATTTGGCTACGATAAATCAGGAAAGAGATCTTGGAGTTATCGTGGACAGTTCTCTGAAAACTTCCACACAGTGTGCAGCGGCAGTCAAAAAGGCAAATAAGATGTTAGGAATTATTAAGAAAGATATAGAAAATAAGACACAGAATATCTTACTGCCCTTGTATAAAACTATGGTACACCCACATCTTGAATACTGTGTACAGATGTGGTCTCCTCACCTCAAAAAAGATATTTTGGCCTTGGAAAGGGTTCAGAAAAGAGCAACTAAATTGATTAGGGGTTTGGAACGGGTCCCATATGAAGAGAGGTTAAAGCGACTGGGACTTTTTAGTTTAGAAAAGAGGAGACTAAGGGGGGATATGATAGAGGTATATAAAATCATGAGTGGTGTGGGGAGGGTGAATAAAGAAAAGTTATTTATTAGTTTCCATAATAGAAGAACTAGAGGACACCAAATGAAGTTAATGGGTAGCAGGTTTAAAACTAATAAAAGAAAGTTCTTCACACAGCGCGTAGTCAACCTGGAGAACTCCTTACCAGAGGAGGCTGTCAAGGCTAGGACTAAAACAGAGTTTAAAGAGAAGCTAGATAATTTCCTGGAGGTTAGGCCCATAAAAGGCTATTAGCCAGAGGATAGAAATGGTGTCCCTGGCCTCTGTTTGTCAGAGGCTGGAGAAGGATGGCAGGAGACAAATCGCTTGATCATTGTCTTTGGTCCACCCCCTCTGGGGCACCTGGTGCTGGCCGCTGTCAGCAGACAGGCTACTGGGCTAGATGGACCTTTGGTCTGACCCAGTACGGCCATTCTTATGTTAAGAGCCTGCTGGTTCTTACTACATTTAAAAGGCTGGAGCGCAGCTGGGGGACCTGGCACAAACTAGTGCCGGGTCCCCTCTGCTGTGCTCCAGCCTTTTAAATGTATTAAGAGCCAGCAGGCTCTTAACACATTTAAAAAGCAGAGGTGCAGCGTCTGGGACTGGGTGCAAGGCATGAATCAGCTGATTTCCGGCTTGCATCCGGTTGCCTTTATTCCCTTCCTACTCTGTCCCCCACGGAGATGGTGCTGGGAGATGGTGCTTTTAAGCCGGCTTCTCCCCCAGCACCAGCTTCCGCTCCCCTCCCTTCCTGCCTCTGATAGAAGTAGCTAGGGGGGGAGCCACTAGTCAAAGGACTAGTTGACTGTCCGATAAACAAAATCTTATCGGATAGTTGACGAGTCGATTTACATCCCTACCATTGAGCAGAATGTATATGACTTTTATATTCTTCCTGGTTGAGATTGACAGATTCCACGGTTACCGTAAAGCACATTTTGATTGTGAGACTGTCTGTTTCCTTTGGACCTTCCTCTTCTCTTGGTTTCTGGTACGATTATTGCCTTTTGAGTTCCATAAGATCTACTCTCTCTAGTTATGTCTGTTCTGGTCATTTAGCTATAGTGGTGCACTTGTGATACTCTTAAGAGGGATTTTCAGCTTGTCTTTTAGCCAGCCATCCTCAGAATGTGCAAAGGTCTGTCTGTCTCTTCAGCTGTCCTTTGATGCTGGAGTACCTACTAATTACCTTCAGCCTCAGACCATCTCAAACTTTCACTTTTTTCACCTCCAGATGCACTTCCATTCCAGTGAGTTCTTAAATACACTTCAGGTTGGATTCAGGTTGCTTCTAGGCTTGAAACCTACTGATTGGGGCATGACTAAACTCATGCAAGATATTGTTAGAGTCAGTGGGATATCGTGGTGATGTTTGTCTTCTCAGCAGCTTTTAATGTGATTGACTGTAGGTGGTTGCTTTGGCAATTGTCAGGAATTTCTCTTCCCTTAGTTCCTTAGCGGATGGGAGTCAGTTGCTGGTGATGGATAATACAGAGTTTTTGCAGGATGTATCTTATCTGCATATTCCTTAGCTTTTGTATAAAGCTTCTTAGCAAAGTCAAAGTATCATAAGTGTATTGATATTGTGCACACCGTAGCCAGGGTCTCCCTACTAACTTCTAGTCTGGGGAGATGTTTAGATGACATTACAGGTTGGACCTGCCTGGTCTTGCACCTTCAGGGGAGGTCTGGCCTCTGGGCTCTCCCAGGGGGCTGCCAGCTTCCTGGCTGGGCCCCCTTCCTTGTGTTGCCTCTGGGCCAGGTTCCCTGGCCCTGGACACCCGATCACCTCCATTCCTGGCCCTGGCTGGGCTCCAGCTGCCCGACCAGGCTCTGGCTGTTCGACTGGCCATGCCAGGCTCTGGCTGCCGTGCCAGGCTCTGGCTGCCCTACTAGCTTTGCTTCTGGCCCTGGCCCTGGCTGGGCTCCTGGCCGCCTGACCAGCTCTGCTCTCAGCCCTGGCTGGGATCCTAGCCAGTCCTGGCTCTCTGGTCCAGCAGCACCTATGGTCTTTCCAGGCCCTGGATATTGCTGGATCAGAGAGTCTCAGACCAGAGAGGTTCAACCTGTACTGGCTGGCCACTTCAGATCTTTCTCATCCTTAACCAATGGTATGCTGAAATGTTGCTAAGTATTAAGTATTGTTGCCATGAGGAATTTCTTCCCTTCCTTGATGCCTTTACTTATTAATTGAGCATGTTTTAAAATAGTAAATCAAGTTCAGGTCTGGAGTGTTGTTTTTGTGTTTTATCTTCCAACAGTAACACAAGCCTCTGTAATCATAGGCTGTGTCAACTAAAGCAATTTCTTATAATTGCTTCCAGCAGTTCTTCTCCCTCACTTACAGATAGTACAGAATGTACCAGCGTGTCTGGTCACTGGATTGAGCAGCTGTGAATGGTCAACTGGTGAAATCATTTTTAAGCTGGTCCTCTTGAGTTTTCAGACTTTTAATGAGGAAGAGCCTGGTATTATTTGAGAGATTCTGCCTTAGTTTTGGTAGGTTTCTGCCTTCTGACACTCACCACTTCTTTAGGATTGTCTAACTCCTTAGGTCAGTGAATAAGTGAACCTTTGTGATGGTATCCCCTGTGGATGTGAACCCCTCTCTTCTGAACATTATTTTTTTTTTATCCTCCTTTGCTAATTTTGAAAACTAACACAAATTGGTTAATGCATTACAAAGGCAATTTCTCCTCTCTGGATATTCGCACCAAATGCTGCGAATGACCCATTTCCACTCTGACTTCATTAGCTTGATTAGCATTAACACAAGCAGCTTTTTCCATATCTGAGCAGTTACTCAATAACGAGTAGGATGTCTTCCTGTCACCCTCCTATTTGTGGATCCATAGATGTCTGACCAGCCCGATTCTGGAGGCACAGATCTTATTGCAGAAAGGTCAGGTGCTGGAGGCTATTGGAGGGATGTGGGGCAGTTTTTGCCTCTTTTCTCTCTCCGCCTCTCCTCGTCTATGCTGTGGTGGGACCTCTCAACTTGCACCACCCCCTCATGGATTACCACTCTCCAATGGGTCCGGTCCTGGGCAAGGTTCTCCCAAGTGTCAACACCCATGCTGCACTTTTTCATGTTTGCCTTCAGCATGTTGTTTAATCTCTTCCTCTGGCCACCAACGTTCCTCCATCCTTCCTTCAGTTCAGAAAACAGAATCTATTTTGGCAGGCATGACCATTCCATCAAAGTTGTTGGTAGATGATGATAGCGTCAATGTTGGTCATTTTCGACTCTTCCAGGACGCTAGTGTTCACACACTTATCTTCCCAAGGGATATTTAGGATTCTCCTGAGGCAGTATTGTTGATATTGTTCAAGTGCCTTCAGGTGACACTTATATGTTGTCCAGGTTTCACATATGTACAGCAGTGTTGGAACAACCACTGTGCGGTACACAAGGAGCTTTGTCTCATCACTGATGTCCCTGTTCTCAAAGACCCTTTGTTCCAGGCGGGCAAAAGCAGAGCTTGTGCTGCTCAGGCAATTCTGGATTTCTGCGTCAATGTCGTCTTTGCCGGAGAGATGACTTCCAAGGTACGGGAAATGCTCCACATTTTCCAGCAGTTTTCCGTTGACTTTAAAGATGGTACATGAGATTGTCACGTTGGCAAGGGTTGATGGAGCACCTTGGTCTTTTTGATGTTCAGTGCAAGACAGAGATTCTCATATGCTTCAGCGAAGGTGCTCAAGATGGTCTGAAAAGGTACGGGGGAAAGAGCAGCTACCATATTGTCATCTGCGTACTGGAGCTCAATGCTCAAAGTCATGGAGGTCTTGCTTTTGGCCTTCAGTCTCCTGAGGTTGAAAAGCTTTCCATTCTTTCTGAAGACAATCTGCTTGCCATCCATGAGAAGGAGGGTCATGGCAATGATGCAACCTTGTTTGACTCCTGTTTTGACCTCAAAGAGATTGCTTCAAGATCTGTTGTTACTCAGCATTGTGGCAGTCATATTGTTATGAAGCAGCCTCAGGATACTGACAAATTTTTGGGGGCAACTGATTTTTGAGAGAATGATCCACAGGGAACTATGATTGATCTGAACAAGGTGTTCAATTCAATCAATGAAACTCATGTATAAGGCTTGATTTTGTTCGCGATATTTTTCTTGCAATTGCCGAGCGGTGAAGATCATGTCCACTGTTTCTCAGAATGGTTGGAAGCCACTCTGGGTCTCTGGAAGAATTTCTTCTGAGAGTGGCAGGAGTCAATTGGCAGGGATTCAAGCTAAGATTTTCCCTGACATTGCCAGGAGATAGATGCTGCATTAGTTTCCACAGTTGGATTTGTCACCCTTCTTGAAGAAATTGATGATCAGTGTGTCTTTGAACTCTTGCAGTATCTTCTTCCTATTCTAGATCTTGAGCATCAGGAAATGCAGTTGTTTGTGGAGCTCTGGCCTACCTTCTTTGAAGACTTCATCGGGGATTCTGTCTAGTCTAGTTGCCTTGTTGCTCTTCATTGCTTTGATGGCAGCTTGGACCTCACTCAGGGTAGGAAGTATTGCAAGATCGTCCCTAGGCAGTTGCTGAGGGATTCGGTCAAGGGATTCTGGGACTATGGTGGAGGGGCGGTTCGGGAGCTTGTAAAAGTGCTCCCTCCAGCGAGAAGCAATGGCTTCATTGTCTTTCAAGAGTTGGGTACCATCCCTTGATCTCAGGGGATTAATTCCATGTTTTCTGGGTCCATAAACAGCTTTCGTAGCATTGAAGAAACCTCTCGTATTGTTGATATCTGTGAGATGCTGGAGCTCTCATGCCTTCTCGGTCCACCATTGATTTTTCAGAGTCCTTGTTTTGCATTGGACTTTTGCTTTGGCATGCACATCTCTCTTCATTGTGCAGTTGATGTTGCTTTGCCAGTCCCTGAAGGCTTTCCTTCTTACCTCAATCAGACTTTCGATTTTCACATCATTCTCATCAAACCACACATGTAAGAAGGACATCGGGCCGATCCTGAGAGTGGACTATGACATAATCTAGAAGGTGCCAGTGCTTGGATCGAAGATGTTGCCATGAGGTCTTAAATTTATTCTTCTGGCGGAAGAGGATGTTCGTGATGACAAACTCATGTTCCGCATGTTTTGTAAGGAGGAGCACTCCATTGGCATTGCTACTGCCAACTCTTTCTTTTCCAATGGTGGGCTTCCAGAGGTCTGCGTCTCTTCCGACCCTGACATTGAAATCTCCCAAAAGAATAAACTTATTGTCTTTGGCAATGTCTTTCAAGACTTTGTCCAGTTGGGTGTAAAACTTCTCCTTCACATCATTTTTGGTGTCTAAAGTTGGGGCGTAAGCACTCATGACAGTTGCCTGTTGGTTTATTGGCAAACTTCAAGCAGAGAGTCATGAGACGCTCATTGATACCAACAGGGACTTCAGATAGGATCTTGGTCAGTTTTTTTCTTGATGGCAGGTCCTGCTCCACAAATTCATTTTTCTACCTTTGGGGTTCTTTTCCAGAAAAGGTATACCCTCTGCCTTCTCTTTGATGTCCTTTCTGGTCTACGTGTTTCTGCCAGGGCAGCTAGGTCGATGTTAAATCATTGGAGCTTGTGGGCAATAATTGCCATGTATCTTTCAGGTCCATCCACTGTCTGGATTGTCCGTTAAAGTCCAAATATTCCATGTTCCAAAATTTAACCTTCAGTTTTGACTCCATAGAGGTGTACCCACTGGATGTGCTTATCCAGTGAGGGGGTTTGAAGTGGATTATGTTTAGGACTCCTTTTCTAGTCCCCTCCCCATATGGGGTGAACAGAGCAGATCCTAAATAGGGCTAATCAGTCGTGGATGCAGCTGCTGGACTGTTCTTCTACCTCGGTCCTTAAACAAAATAACTGATAAACACATCCACCGCCTACATGCTAGTCCATGACTAAAAGCTTCTGGATTTCACAGTCCTGCTCCTGTCGCCATTCGCCAGTTGCCGTAGAGCTTAATCTTAGGAAAGTAGTGCATAGGAAGATGCTTGTGCGTGATTTCTTTTAACGTGGGGGGACTGTTGCATTGCAGCTACCACATGATCCTTGATGGATAGAAGGCCCGGGTCCAATGGCATGGAATCCACAACAGTTGGGAGAATCCTGTCTGTTGCAGCCTTCGTTCGCCTTTACAGCCATTGTAGCATTACCCTTTCTATCCTCCGCCTGTTCTGCCATTGAGGATTTTTAGGATCGTTCTTCATCTGGTCCCTATCCTTTGACCTTGCCACCATGGGTGAACCTACTGGAAGTACAAGACTCCCTACAGCATCACTCTCGGGTTAATTGGAATGCACAAGCCCACTCATCACAACAAAAGTGACGAGTCCTGTGGCACCTTATAGACTAAGAGATGTATTGGAGCATAAGCTTTTGTGGGCAAAGACCCACTTCGTCAGATGCAAAGAGGGTCTTTGCCCACAAAAGCTTATGCTCCAATACATCCGTTAGTCTATAAGGAGCCACAGGACTCCTTGTCGTTTTTGCAGATCCAGACTAACACGGCTACCCCTCTGATACTCATCACAACAAGATGATGATCCGGAGAGCGAGGATAGTGGAGACTGTCTGTACATATACTCCTGCTTCTGTAACTTCCACTTCCATTCATCTGATGAATGATGGCTTTACCCATGAAAGCTTGTGCCCTAATAAATTGGTGGTGTCACAGGAATCCTCAGATTTAAATTTGGAGGCAGTCTGTCTAATAACTATACAGTCTTGTTTCAGCTGCATTCTGCCTCTGTATAAGACACCCACGAGGTATCCCTGAGTGGCCCCTAAATGCTTGGCTCAAAATTGGGACACACTAAATGAGTCCATAAAATATTCTGCTCTCCACTCTACTCTCCCTTTATTTAACTACTAACATTCAATTTATTACATCTGTTTTTATCATCTCTCTAAGAGAGTGCTACACTTTAGTCCTTGTTTAGTGAAGTTGTCTTGCATGATAGCATGTTGCTTTTATTGTATATGCCTTTCTGTTATTTTATATTTGTCACTATTTGTTTGGTACAGTACCTTAAGTCTTTTTATGAAGGAGTGTGCAAAACGTTATACGTTACATTCTATTACTATATTTATATTTTCATTATTTAATTTTTCCCATTTGCATGTGATTCTCTTCCTATTTGTAACAATTTTTAAGTATATCAAATATTTAATTTAAAATAGTTGACTGTCCCTTTACTGCTATATTTTGACTCATCAGAATATTTTTTCTTTTTTCCATGTTTCTATCTATTAATAAGACATGTTTAATTTGTATCCCAAACAAAAATAGGCAAGTACATTACTTTGTGGCTTGTCCTAGTAGCATAATAGTTATCAAATAAATTCTGAAAGCCAACAATCAATTCTGTTGCAGGATATGATATTGTTTTACAGAATAACCTTGAAACTTAAATAATCATAAGTACATACAATATGCTGTAATACATTAGTACCACTAAAGTCAAGTCATGAGATAAATATCACTTGTTATCACTATACGAATTGAGATGATTCAATAGTTGGCTATGTTTTATTATGACTTCATAAACCATTGTCTCAGTTGGCTGACTTCTCCTAGGGAGAGTACATTTCACAACAAGTAAAGTATTATTTCTGTGGAGTTTCTATACTCATTTTGCCTTTTAGGTAGATGATCACACAAATGCAAAAGAAAGGAATATAATTTCGAGGATAACTGGAGACTGATGTATCTCTCTGGATCAGATCTCTAAGTACTTTCTTGTCATAAGTAAATCTATTGATATGACAGCTATTTTAAATTGGGTTTTTGTGAATTAATCCAGATGATGAAACATTCAGCCAAACATTCTGAAATCTGCAGAAATGCCTTACAGATTGCAGCTAACCTGTAATTCTAAGTGAGCAGGAGAAGAATTTGAGAATACTGTTGTCTGGACATGGTTGCTTTTTAAATCTTTATTCTGTAATATAAATGTTGTTTTATATTTAAAACTTCCTGTTTCTCCATCAAGGTATAAGTAAGAGCCCTCCCTAAGTTTCTGGAGGTGATAGTTGTGGTTCGCTTAATGGCTGTAACTGTAAGCAAATTTAGGATGAGTTGGAAAATATAAAGTTGTATTTTCAGTTTTTTAAATCTAAATGTTCCCAGCCAGATCCAGTGTTTAGATTTTCAGGTAATAGCTACATATTGCTCATTTTAGTAGCTTATGTCCTGTATCCCTTTCTGGAGCCATCTCCTTTGGACTTGTTCTTACTTTACAGGGAACAAAATTAGGGCAATACAGTATGGACAGGCATTTCTCAGTTTTGAACATGATTTGATTCCATCTTGTTGACTGGCCAAACTATGTGAAACTGGCTTAGCTGGGACAAAGTTCAAATTCCTCACTCTGTTTGACACCTATAATAGATGGTGGGGAGGTCTTTGACACAGGGCAGATAGCTCATAATTTTCCCTTAATACAGTTCCATATTCTTCTTTTAATTCATGAAGAAACCTAACTCCTGAGGTCAAGAAGGAGATTCTTGTTAATTAAATTAGATGCTCTGTTTATCCAATCCATAATTAGTATGTAAGATCCCCAAAGTTGGTGAGTTGAACATTTAGGCAAACAATAATAAAGACTAGATTAGGTACTTCATTCTTCAAACAATGCTTGAATGGAAGTTTTATTTAAAAAAAATCAAATATGTTTCTTTAAATCTCCCAACGGAAAAAGGTCCACTTTCTTTCTGTGTTTAACAAAGAGAGGTTAAAACAAAACTATGGGAAAGGTCAGGATCTCTGAGTTTTGAAATCTAAAGCTATATCTTAATTTAAAATAGTGCATTATGTAATGCTTCAGGAAATTATCACTGTATCATGTAACAGCTTCCTACACCTTAACAGTATTTCATTTCCGTTTCTTCCTGTATGTCAAAGTGTTAAACTATTGAAGTTTTCTCTAATTGGATGTGGACTATGAAATGATTAAATAATTCAGCAAAAACATTTTAATCTATTTTAATCCTCTTAAAGGAAATTGTCATTTACTCCAATCTTGGATTTCTTTAACAGTGTGGAACTAATATATTACAGCCTTTAAACTTGAAAAGTATTGTTGTTTAACAGGAAGTGCTGTGTCTCAAATGCAATTGTTTTCCCAGGTTTTGTTTCCCCTCTATGTCCTTTTCTATTTATTGACAGTTGCGAACAACTGTCAGGGAAGAGACGACTCCAAAATTATTTCCTGGCTAACAAGAGATGGTTGGAGTAATCTGATTTATCAACAACCTGCATTGCTCTTACTGGAAATTAAGCCAGAGAAATTATAGCATGCAAAATCCTCACTTTAACATTTCAGATCTTTCAGATTCACTAGATGGCAGCATAATATAATAGAGCTTCCAGCTCATTATCTGATTAAGTGGCTTTTGCCCACTAAAGCTCGTGATACTATATATATATATATATATATATATATATATATATATATATATATATATATATATATATATATATAGTATGTTAGTCTCTAAGGTGCCACAAGACTACTTGTTTTTAAAGTTACAGACTAACATGGCTACCCTTCTAAGACTAATGTGATAGAGTTTAGGGAAGTTTTTGCAGGTGAGATTCCTGGAGCGTATAGAAAAAAAAATCATTATTTCATAATTTTTGTTTTACACTTTTCTGAAGATTAACTTCTCATTTTCTTTCCAGGAAAACTAGTATATGAAAGAATTTCATCCATGTGTATGGATAATCGTGGCTCTTTACCAGGTAATTTTGTGCCACCTTAATGCTATTTTTCTTGTAGAAATCTATCATGTTTACCAAGCTAGTTTTGGGATGTAAGAAATTTCAGCAGTGACTGAATTTTCACCAATATGTATCATGTATACTGAAACAAATTCAGTTTTGCTTGCACGCTTCAGAAGAGTTTTGTGTGCACCTTGATTCTTATGGGGGAGAACTAGAGTTTTTAAATGAGACCAAGACCGTGGGGTAATATTAAAATATTAGCTGACTAATGTCCTCTGAAAAGAAATCAGTCTGCTTGTGTGTGTTGCATTTGGATTTAGTTGTTGTTCCTAGTGTTTAAAAAAAAAAAAGCCCATAACAAGTTGCTTTCATTCCTCCCACAGCTTTACATAAGTTTACCTTCTTTCTATAAATAACCTGACATAAAACTGGGTACAGTAAAATGTTCTAGTTTTCAGTTTTAATGATCTTGAACATTAATAGGGTCTCTTGGGTGCAGGTGGTAACTTTTAAGGCAGGAGGAAGTGGGAGACAGCTAGGATGGGAATACTATTCCTAATCACTCTAGTTTATAAAACAAGGAGAAAAAATGTTTGTTCTCTTCTCTCCTCCTACTCTCTTTCCTTCCTCCTCCTGAATTTCTTCCTATATTTTTTTCAGCATGCTTATAATATGGTTTTATCTATCTTCATAGACAATAATAAACCATATTAACACACTCTGTGGTCACAGCCATGTTTAAATATGGTTATTTTCATGTTGTAGATGAGCTCCAGAACATTTTATTGTAAAATAAAAGTATGTACTTTTGGTTTAATCACAGACAGCTTGCAACACTAAACCAGTAGCACCATGAGAAACAAGTCAGTAATAATATTTTCTTTGGTGAGCTTTCTTTTTTTTCTCATTGCTATTTAACAATCCGCCTCCTAAGGACAGCTCTCTCTGGATGAAGCAAGAGTCAAAATACCTTGAAAGAAATCTGAACCAGCAATGGTATCAGGAATGAAATTTTCCAGTAATGTACACACACTCAAAATTTCTTATGCAGAACCCTGCCTTGAGCAGCTGTGTGAAATAAAACAAAGTCTTTGGTATTTGTACTCATTCTTTCAGTTGTAATAAGGTTAGAACTTCTAATTTAGCATTCTCTGTCTCCAGAAAACCAAACTGCAGTGTAGCTCTTGCTAATTGAAAGATACCTGAGTTATGTTTCTGTGAGGGCACAATTGCAATGATTTTGTGCAATTCATTTTAATTTGTTTAGCATTTGCTAATGAAACAATTTCTTATAGAAAAGAAGGTGTCAACAAGACCTTTGTTTAAGTAGTAATCATTGCCTTTGCTTTAATCAGATGATCCAAGTATATTTCTAGATCAATAACTCTGTAATGACTTTTTGTTATAGTTTGAGGGATTAGCATTTTGAAGGTTGTTGATATTAACTATGTTCTGGTTAGCACTATTCTTAACTGTCTTTGCAGTTACTGCATGCTTGAAATAAAGACATCACAATCCCAAGCGCTGTGTTATATAACTGGCCTCTAGCTGTGGGGGGTGGGGAATTGCACTGTTTCTCTAAAATTTCAACACTGGCTGAGTGTCTGAGGAACAACAACAACAAGCACAACAGCAGAATAATAAGTAGAGCTGGAAAAGAAAATTCTGCTTCCAGTCAGTTTTTTTAAATACTTCTGGTTGTATGTATATTTACTGGGTTCCTCACAGAAAGGCATGCAGATTATGGCTTGAACTTTGTTCCTGTATCATTTATAAACTGCAGGTCCAGTGGACAAAATTGAGGGAAGATAAAGCAAAGGTCTACTACTGCTTGCTTATTATTGGTTAATCTAATACTTAACTTATAATGAGAAATATATCTGTCTCAAGCTGTGCAGATAAAGAGCCCTTAGAAATACTTTACGTCTACTTCAGAAAGCTGATTCATGAAAAGGTGGAAGTTACAAAGATTGAAATATAAATAGACACAGAACAAAGAAATGAAATCTTCTCCCCAGAAGCTGAGTGTCTGTACTTCTAAAAATTACTAGGCTGCTGACGGTGCCATTCTTATGGTTTGCTGTGAAACATCAGGGTGCAAATTAAACAGACAACAAGCTCTAAAGAGGGGTTATTGTGCAAATAAAGGTTCTAGTGTCACTGCAAATCACTGTTAAGGCTGATTTGAGTTAATGGTAGCGGGAACAGATTCAGTCTTTGAGGATGGTCACAAACTTGCAAGTATCTTGCGACCTAGGGAAAGATCTGCTCTGAGGATTTCTGGGTTTGAGGCCCTTTACCTTAGTGCAAAAGATTCTTCTCCTACCTCTCCCTCCACTTTTTAGCAGAATGATTCTGGCAGGAGATAGGGTCAGGATAATACTGCAACAGAGAAATTACAGAAATGTAGGGCTGGAAGGTAACACAAAAGATCTCTAGTCCACCCCCACCGGCTATGTTGAGGCAGTATTAAATATGCCTATACTATCCCTGACAGAAGTTTGCCCAACCTTTTCTTATTAACCTCCCATGACCTAGATCTTACTACCTCCATGTTTAACCTGTTCCATTGTTCAACTATCCGTAAAGTTACAACAATTTTATTAATATCTAACCTAAAACTCAGATTAAGCAGATGACTATTTGTTCTACTCTTAGTGCAAACAGAAAACAATTGATCACCATAACACCCCTTAACATATGCGGGTGTTTTTATCAGATCTCCACTCATTCTTCGGTTCTATAGGCCAGAGTTTCTCAACTTTTTTTTTTTTTTTTAAATGAAGTACTCCCAGAACCTACAGTTTTCATACACACACAATTTTTTTTCTACCATTGCAACACACATGTTTTAACAACTTAATTGTAACCAGGCAGGCGATGAAATTTTGGGGTGTAAAAAGTACAAAAATGAAGCACTGTAAAACTTAAAACAAAAATTAAATTTTGTTGGCGTACCCTCCCCCCCAGCTTCTCTCAAGTATACCCCTTAGGGTACTCGTACCGCTGGTTGAGAAACACTGCTCTAGTCTAACCATGCTAGTTGTTAGCTTTTCTAAACCTCTTTTCATTTTTGTTGCTCTCCTCTGGACCCTCTCCAGTTTTTCACAAATTTTAAAAAGTGTGGCACCCAACATTAGAGAGACTGCTCCAGCTGAGGCCTCATCAATGCTGAGGAGAGCAGAACTATTACTTCCCATGTCTTCTATGTGATACTCCTATGAATACAGCCCACAAATTTTTTTATTTGCAACAGAATCACATTCTTGCCTCCTATTCAGTGCCTTTATAGCTATGCCTGTTGCCACTTTCTGTATCTGAGATTTGTTCAGGTTTGTGTGTGTGAGGTATTAGCACAAATATAGGTATCAGCAAAATGATGGGTTAAATTATTCCATCCCTATTTAGCATTTCCCATGAAGCTGACTTTGGTGAAGTACTTTGCACTTTTGTAACAGCTCTCAAATTTAATAGTGGCTGTATTATGAGGCTTCCATTTCAAGGTTATTAAACACTTCATTTGACTATAGACATTTCCTTGTCAGCATTATTATTCAGAGTGTCACATGCCTTTCTTTGAAATGTGGAGTATTCCACTAATATTGGGCAATGCAGCTGTCACAGGAAAGCAATTTTTTTTAAACTTTACATCAGTAATGATGAAACCATTTGAAAATATTGTGTGCCAGTGGTATAAAATCAGCTGGCACTCATGGATTGGCTCCGTGAGTGCCAGCTGATTTTACTCTATTGGCACACAATACTTTTAAAAATTCATACACCCTAAGTGCTGCAACATCTCTATTAGATGAGTAAATTGGGGACCAGGGGTTCAGTGGCTTGTCTGAAGTCACATGCTGAGCTCATGCCAGGGAGCTGACAGGATTGTTGGGCCCCTGTGCAAAGTGTGGGGTGTGTGTGTGTGAGGGGCGTCCTGGCTCACCACTCCTGGAAGGGGGGGGCCTTGAGTGGAAAGGGAAGGGCTAGGTAGCCAGCACTGCCTGGACAGTGTGGCACACCCCCCCCCCCCCCCCCAGCACCTGCTGGCCATCAAAGCCTGCCAGAATGTGCTGCGTGGTACTCCCGCAGTGATTCTAAAGGGCCTGGCATTCTGACTGCTGCCTCTGTAGTGGTGGTTGGGAGCTCCAAGCCCTGAAGCAATTGCCTGCTTTGCCCTTCCCCATCAGTGGACCTGAGAACATGTCATATCTGGTAATAGAACACTGGAGCCATGACTGCCAGTCACAGTTTTTAACCATTGAACTAGTCCACATGCTTTCTCTAATGACTTGAGAATATAATTTTAACCAGTAGGGTTTTAGTATGCAGATTAAGAAAGTTTGGGATGTAGCCCAATGTACTAGCTTGCCTTTTTATTTTGTTCACTGCTTTACATCATATTTTGCTTTTATTATGTTCAACGGTAATGCATAGAACCTACACACCTGTATCTTGTCAGACAGTAGCTTAAGCAAGTTAGCACAAGATTTGAGGCGTATGAATTTTGAACTGATAAACAGCCCGACTGAAATCTCAAATATTGAGGTTTGACAGGTTCTTGTTCCAAGCTCAGGCCCAATATTATTCAAATTATTATATAGTTGGGAACTCCAATGGGCACAATTTCAATATTCACACTATACGAACACCTGTATATTTACAAATAGTTTATGAATGCATTTAGCACACTCACAAACACCCCAACTCAGAGATACTACAGAATGTACACCTGCGCTTCCATATGCCCACATCCATCCCTTGTAGAACAACCTGAAAAGTTAGCTTTCCTTTTCTTATTGTCATTGCCTTCCTCCCTCGCTGCCACTAATAATCATTCTGGCACCTCAGAAGGGCTATATCTCCTTCTTCCGCACCTCTAGGCTCGAATGAAACTTTTATTATTACAGTACTAGTACCCCTATGTTTGATGCATATTCAGTAGGGTTATTTTCGCTTCTCCTCATTTGTACATCTTCCCCTTACTAATGGTGGAGTCTCTGCCTATTGGATTAGAATATCAGTTCTTCTTCGAGTGCTTGCTCATGTCCATTCTGATTAGGTGTACGCGCGCCGCGTGCACGGATTCCGGAGCTTTTTTCCCTTAGCAGTACCCATAGGGCCAACAGAGAGCCCCCTGGAGTGGCGCCGGTATACCGGTGCATATATACCCCTGCTGGCCCTTCCACCCTTCAGTTCCTTCTTACATACGGGTGCATATATACCCCTGCTGGCCCTTCCACCCCTCAGTTCCTTCTTACCGCCCGTGAGGGTAGCTGGAGCATGCTTCAGGCTATTGCCTATCTCTTAGCAGCTTATCTCTTACCCATTGTATTATAGTTTGCAGTTGAAGTTTCTTTCTAGTTAAGTAGTTGTTAAGTACTGTAAATAGTTATTTAGATAAGGGAGCAGTGGAACCCTCCCTCCAGGGGAGGGCATGCCAGGGCCCCAGGGCTTCAAACCCTGTGCCTCCTGCTCCAAGCCTATGCCCTGGGGAGACCCTCATTCTAACTGCCTTAAGTGTCTGGGTGAGGCTTATCGAGCTGAAAGCTGCTCTATCTGCAAGAGCTTTAAACCCAGGACTAAGAAGGAGAGGGACTTCCGACTGAAACTCCTGCTAATGGAGTCGGCACTGCAGCCTCAGGGCGAGGAGCGGCCTCATTCCGCCCGCAGCGCACCGACGGTGGCACCGTCGGACAGCAGGGCACCGAGACGCAGATCGCCGTCACCGGTGTTGAGGGCCTCCAAGAGCTCGAGGGGTCGCTCGGCAGAGAGGAGTGCCCAGAAGGTGCGCCCTAAGGAGGGGCACCTTTCTTCTAAGTCTTCTAGGAAGAGGCACAGCCCAGACAAGGGCAAGAGCCCTGGGCAGACAGTGGGGCTAGGAGAGGTCCGTCAGCCTTCCACCCCAGAGACCTTTGAGGCAGCCCAGGACCTCATCCACATGGCGGTGGATGAAGGGGAGGGCCCGGTACCGCAGGAGCGGACCGCGCCGGCACAGGCCTCTAGTGCCCCCCAGCAGGACAGGGCTGGGCCGTGGGACCCTCTGGGCGACGGGCAGGCCTCGGCCCAGCAGCAGCAGTTTCCCCCGGTGCCGGGGAGAACACCGGCACCGGAGCCAGGACGAACACCGGCACCGACCCAGGGCCCGCTCCCCACGGCACCGGCAGCGACTCCGGGAGCGTGTGGGCTCGCTACGCCGACGGCACCGGTGCAGGGTCCGGTGCCGCAGATGGCTCCCTGGGCAGTGCAGGGCCCCACACCGTATTACGCACCGCCTGTGGTGCCGCAACAGGCGTCCCGCATGGCACCGGCGCTGTTGCTGCTCCCGGCACCGATCCCTGCTTACTCCTTGGGGGCACAGCAGCAGAGCGCGGCACCGGTGCACATGACGGCACCAGAGGGGTACGCACCGGTCTATGAGATGCACCCGGGTGCGGTACCGCCGCAGCAAAGGCCTCCACTCATGCCACCACCGGCACCGTGGGTGGTGCACAGGGGCAAGCCATCGGCCATGGCAGACCAACGTAGGGTGCAGTCTTCATCAGCGCCTCCATGGTCGGCATCAGAGTACTCTTCGGAGTCGGAGGCTGAGTCAGTGGTTTCGACTGGGCCCTCATATAGGTCGCGGCCTCGCCATAGGTCCCGCTCGTCGCTCAGATCATCTCACCGGGATCCGATGGTCCAGCAGCAATCGCAGGGGCAACCCCAGTGGGCTTTCTGGACGCCCTGGGCATACCATCAGGCCCAGGGGCCTCCCCCTTCGGGGCCGGCAGTGGGGTCATCCCGAAGAAGGAGCACCCCATCTGCCACCCCCTTGACAGCCCCCCCGCCTGGAAGTGGCTTGCCCATAGCTTCGGGGCCGAGACCCCCGGTGATTGGTCAGGGCGATCCGGGGGCACAGTTGACCGAGGAGGCAATCCCCTCAAGGGACTTCTCGTTGTCCTCGCCAGACGAGGCCCTGGCCGACCCTGCACTTCAGCCCCCGTCCATGGACTCCAGGGTGCACCAGGAGCTGCTTCGGAGGCTGGCGGTCAACCTTGCGGTCCAGCACGAGGAGGTTCACGAGGACTTAGATCCGATGGTGGACATCATAGCGGCAGCGGGCCCTGGTCGGGTGGCGCTCCCACTGAATAAAACGGTGGACAAGCTGTCTAAAACCCTGTGGCAGACACCGGCCTCTATTGCACCGACCCAGAAGGGGGTCGAGAGACGATACTATGTACCCGAGGGGCATGAGTATCTGTTTACCCACCCGGCTCTGGGATCCATAGTGGTTCAGGCCGCTGGGCAGAAGGAGCACCAAGGGCCTCCAGGCCCCACTCCGAAGGCAAAGGAGCCTAGGAGATTGGACCTGCTCGGCCGGAAGGCCTATGCCACAGCGGGCCTCCAGCTACGTATAGCTAACCAGCAACTGATGCTGGGGCGTTATGCTTTTAATATGTGGGCGTCCACGCAAAAATTTGCCAGCCAGCTTCCTCCCAAATCCCGCCAGGAGTTCGGGGCCTTGACGGAGGAGGGGCAAGCAGTGGCGCGTACCTCTCTCCAGGCGGCCTTGGACGCAGCCGATTCAGCAGCCTGCATCATGGCCACAGGGGTGGAGATGAGGCGTAGTGCCTGGCTGCAGGTGTCTGGCATCCCACCCGAGGTGCAGACTACTATCCAGGACCTGCCCTTTGAGGGGCCGGCCTTATTTTCAGAGCAGACTGACTCCAAGCTGCATAGCCTGAAAGACTCGAGGGCAACCCTGAAGTCGCTAGGGATACATACCCCGGCGCCTCAGAGGCGCTCTTTCCAGGCCAGGCCCTACCCTAGAAGGGGGCAGAACAACGAAAGGGGTCGCAGGAGAGGCCGCAACAATGGCCGCCCTGACATTTTCGGGGCAGGCGTAGGGGGCCTCGGTCAGACTCCGAGAGAAGCTCAGGGCCATCCCCCGGTCCCCAAGCCAAGCCCTCATTTTGAAGGTACGCCAGAGAGCAGAGTACCAGTAGCGCCTATCTGTCCGCCCTTTGGGGTCCGTCTTTCCCTATTTTTCCAGGGATGGTTAAAGATCACGTCGGACCATTGGGTCCTAGACCTGGTGAAGCAGGGATATACTATCCCCTTCCTCTCTTACCCTGCCTCCCATCCCCCAGCCTCGTCCCTTTTCAGGGACCCCTCTCACGAGATGCTCCTTCGGCAGGAGGTGTCCAACCTGTTGATGCAAGGTGCCATAGAAAGGGTACCTCCTAACGTAAGGGGAAAGGGTTTCTACTCCCGCTACTTCCTGGTACCCAAGGCGAAAGGGGGTATGCGTCCCATACTACACCTCCGAAACCTGAACACCTTTATAAGGAAAACGAAGTTCAGGATGGTGACGCTAGCCCGCATCATCCCATCGCTCAGAAAGGGGGACTGGTATGCTGCTCTCGATTTAAAAGATGCGTACTTCCACATTTCAATTTTTCCAAGTCACAGAAAATTCCTCCGGTTCACGGTGGGGCAGGATCACTTTCAGTTTACGGTCCTCCCCTTTGGACTGTGTACGGCCCCGAGGGTCTTTACCAAATGTATGACCGTAGTAGCCGCATTCCTGAGGCGGCACAAGGTCCAGCTGTTCCCATATCTGGACGACTGGCTCATAAAGGGCAAGTCTCGAGAACAGGTACTGGACCATGTCTCAAGGGCCAGAGCTCTGTTCGAGGGCCTCGGCCTCCTCATAAACGAGGCCAAATCACTGCTGGAGCCCACGCAGGTCATAGACTTTGTGGGGACCCATCTGGACTCGCCTATGGGCAAGGCGTCCCTGCCGAGAGACAGATTTTCGACCATTCAATCGCTGGTAGTGGGGCTGCAGGAGTTCCCGACTACGACGGCGAGGACCTGCATGAGGCTGCTAGGCCACATGGCGGCGGGCACTTACGTGGTCCAACATGCCAGGCTACGCATGCGCCCATTGCAGGGGTGGCTCAAGGTAGTGCACAACCCCTTGAGGTCGCCGCTGGATGTGGTGGTAACTATCCCCCAGGACGTCCTGCGCTCGCTGGACTGGTGGAAGGATGAGAGCACGGTGTGTGCCGGGGTCCAATTCACCAAGCCGTCCCCGTCGCTGCAGCTGGTCACGGCTGCCTCGGACGTAGGATGGGGCGCTCACTGGGCAACCTCAGGACACAAGGTATGTGGTCGGCAGAGGAGGCTCGCCTCCATATAAATATCAAGGAGCTGCGGGCGGTCAGGTTGGCCTGCAGGGCGTTCCTTCCCCACTTACAGAACAGAGTGGTGGCGGTGCTGACAGACAACACTACGGCCATGTTCTATATCAACAAACAGGGTGGGGCGCGTTCCTCTCCCCTGTGCCGGGAAGCCCTAGAGCTATGGGAACTGTGGATAGCCCACAGCATTTCTCTGGAGGCGTCTCACCTCCCAGGAACCAGGAACGGGCTGGCAGACAGGCTCAGCCGTTCAAACCAGGCGCACGAGTGGGTGCTAAGGGGGGATGTACTTCACGAGGTCTTCCAGAGGTGGGGGTTTCCCCGCCTGGACCTGTTCGCGACTCCGAGCAACGCCAAGTGCGGGGAGTTCTGTTCGTACATGGGGCACGGGCAGGGCTCTCGGGGAGATGCGCTGCAGGTCAGCTGGCCCAGGGGCCTACTCTATGCCTTCCCCCCGTTCCCTCTGATCCACGACACAGTCCTCAGAGTGCAGAGGTTCAGGGCTCGGGCCATCCTGATAGCGCCAGTATGGCCTCGACAGTACTGGTTCACCACCTTGCTGGATCTGACTGTGGAGGGCCCGCTCAGGCTACCCCTAGTGCCAGATCTAATCACTCAGAGCTGCGAGGCCGGGGTGGCACTCCACCCGAGCCTTCCATCTCTCCACCTAGCAGCGTGGCTCCTCAGTGGCTCTCAGTGACGGAGCGAGCCTGCTCTAGAGATGTCCAGGAGGTCCTCTTGGAAAGTAGGAAGCCGTCCACTAGAGCTCTCTACGAGGCTAAGTGGAGGAGGTTTACTTCCTGGCTGGGGGGCAGGACGCTCGCTCCAGGTGAAGGGGCGGTTCCGACTGTCCTGGAATTCCTTCTCCACCTGCGGAAACAGGGCCTGGCCACAGCCTCCCTAAGGGTGTACCTGGTGGCCATTGTGGCCTTCCACACCGGGGGGAGGGGGGGGGCAAAGGTCTATCTTTGCCAACCCCTTGGTTAAAAGGTTTCTAAAGGGAGTCGACAGGTTGATGCCATATGAGAGGCCTCCGGTACCGGCATGGGACCTTAACCTGGTCCTGACTGCCCTTATGAAGCCCCCGTTCGAGCCCCTAGCTTCATGCTCCCTGACACAGCTATCTTACAAGGTAGCTTTCCTTGTGGCCATTACCTCTGCCAGGCGGGTGTCTGAGCTTAAGGCTCTCACCTCAGAACCACCTTACACTGTGTTTTTTAAAGACAAAGTGAGGTTACATCCACACCCGGGATTTCTTCCCAAGGTGGTCTCACACTTCCACATGTCCCAGGATATTTACCTGCCAGTGTTTTACCCTAAGCCACACGCGTCGCCCAGGGAACAGGCTCTGCACTGCCTGGACGTTAGAAGGGTGTTGGCTTTTTATATAGTTAGGATACGAGAGTTTTGTAAGTCAAATCAACTGTTTATTTCGGTGGCAGATAGGATGTATGGTCAGCCAGTCTCAACGCAGCGTATATCCTCGTGGATTACTTCCTGTATTCGACTGTGCTACGAGGGCACGGGTAAACCACCGCCGCGCATAACAGCACATTCCACTAGAGCCCAGGCGACGTCGGCGGCGTTCCTGGCCTGCGTGCCGATCCTGGAGATCTGCAGGGCAGGAACCTGGTCATCAGTGCACACCTTTGCAGAGCATTATGCAATCACGCAGCTGGCCAGGGAGGATGCTGCTGTCGAGACGGCAGTTCTGTGTTCTGCAGAACGATAAGATAATAGTTAGTCACCTTCCGACCCCGCCTCCGGAGGGGGGACACGGCTAGGGACTCACCTAATCAGAATGGACATGAGCAAGCACTCGAAGAAGAAGAAGAGGTTACTTACCTCGTAACTAGTTCTTCGAGATGTGTTGCTCATGTCCATTCTGCATCCCACCCACCTCCCCGTGTCGGAAGGAGCCGGCAAGAAGGAATTGAGGGGTGGGAGGGCCAGCAGGGTATACCGGCGCCACTCCAGGGGGTTCCCTGCTGGCCCTATGGGTACTGCTAAGGGAAAAAAGCTCCGGAATATGTGCACGCGGCGCGCGTACACCTAATCAGAATGGACATGAGCAACACATCTCGAAGAACTACAGTTACGAGGTAAGTAACCTCTTCTTCTTTCAACTCATTATGTAAGTTGGTTTGTTACCATGGCCCTCTTGTGGTTAGGTATCTGTGGATGTAGTTTATGTATGTATTGTTATTAATCACTTAAGCAAAGTAGAAGTAGTGTACTAGATGCAAAGAAACAAAGCAAAGAATCAGTTGAGGATTAGTTCCTATCCCAGGCAGGGAGATTATGCCTCTTGGTGTTCCATCTGCGGGTATTAATCTGTAGCTTAATTTATAGAATTACGTATTAATTATATTAGTTACTTAAGAATCCCCAGTTATCACTGTGATGGTTGATGGGGACAACACTTATTATTTTTTATCATAATCCCACACCTCAGAAAAGAGAGATTTTTAGGCTACAACGGGAGGAGCGAGAGTAAGGAGTGAAAAGGATGCAAGAGGACAAAAGCAGAGAGGACTATAAAGAGCAGTATTTCTTAGTTCTTCCATATGAGCATTTCACAGGAGTTACTTATTGATTTGTAAAATAATAATAAATTACATTGAGAGCTATTGGGTTGACATCAGGAATTAGATCCAATTAAATCAATATTATGATTAAATGGAAGTGTAGCTCTGGTTACGCAGCATTGCTGCTCATTCTGGTTATGCAGTCCAGCAGTTGTCAGTATTGCTGAAAAGGAGATGCTAGAATGACATTGTCCAGTTCATTACTTTATGCTTAATTTCTTATGAAAAGAAAATACTTAATTTGCCATTTTAAATAAATGTAAATAATGTAATTTATTTTAGAACTAAATGTGATATGCTTGGCTCTGGCTTTATATTTTTACAGATAATTTTACTCCAGAAAGTGTTAATGATACTGCCAAAGAAACCTGTTTAAACTGGTTCTTCAAGATTGCTTCAATCAGAGAGCTCGTTCCCAGATTGTATCCTTTTCAAACGAAGTTGACTGTCAAAATGGTGCAGTTATGCCTGAAGTTTTAAAAGGAATTAAAATAATATAAGAACAAAATGAAGTTTATGTTGAAAATCTAAACGGTGATTATCACCTCAGATTTTAGACTGAAAATATCTATGTACTAGTATCTTATGTACTTATATTCCCCCCTCCATCACAACAGTATTTGAATGCTTCTCAGTCTTTATTGTATTTATTTCACAACACCCCAGGGAGATAGTGAAGTGCTCTTATACTCGTTTTTTTAACAGATGGGAACTTAGGCAGAGCAAGGCGAGCTGACTTGTCACTGGTCATACACTGGTCCAAATGTGATGAAGCAGGAAATTGAATCTCAGTCTCCCAAGACATAGACTAGTACCCCAACTGCTGGGATTCTTCTCCAAATAGGAAAGCAAAAGGAGCTTACAATTGTTTTATTAGATTTTTATTGTTGTTGTTTTTTTTTTTCCTGAGTACAGTGTTTGTCCAGGTACCCCATTGTTGGGCACTATAGATACACAGAACAAGATGACGGTGCCTGCATCAGGCTTTGCATTGGAAGTGAATTCCAACTTGGACTAAATTGTAATTGAATAGTAATTGAATCCGAAGTATCTCTAGGATTTTTAATGGTAACACAGACCAGTTAACTTCCAAAATTTCTGTTAACTCTGTATTGATCATTTCTTCCCAGCCCTTTCTTCTCCCTTTTTGTATTGACCCCTTTAATTTTATTTGGATTTTGAGCTTTAAAGTGTTTTTGAATGCTTTGACTCATGAGCACATGATGATGATTGTTTAAGTTCAGGTTACATGCTGTAAACTGGACATTCTTGAAAACTAAGTGGAAAAGCTATAAAAGCCAGAAAACAAGTGTCACAGTTATTAAGTTTTAGACTAACCATGGTATGTGGTGCCCAAGAGAAATTAATTTCATAGCCCGGGAGTTGTCACAGTTCAAGGCAACTGAGTCTGTGTTTCCCCCCAGTGGTTTAGCAAAGGTGCCCACTCTTGGTCTTCAGCTCTGCAGCTGTTGCCTTTCTTGGGTGAGATTTTTGACTGGGGTATTCTCAGGCTGCACAGTTCCCCTGCTTTTATTGTAACTTGCAGCACAGAAAAATTGTACAAGGGTGCCTATCTGCTTGCTTTCCCGTCAGAGATAGACGATAAAGTAATTGCTACAGAATGAATATAAGTTACCATGCTGCTCTTTCTAAGAGAGCCTACTTTATTCTTAAGGCACAAAGCATTACAGAGAAATCATATTATAAACAATAAAATAACTTACACACACTACACACTAAAAAGCTTACCAGAGTCCATCCCAGCTCCTGCATGGTCTCTGGCAAGTCCAGTCTTCTAATACCCCACCCAACTGTCATCCTCTATGGTTACATGTTCATTAGAGCTTTCCAGCACAGAACAAGTCCCCAGTCTTACAAGGCCTCATAGGCCAAGTCTTTCCAATATTCCTTGAAGGATTGAGGCCCTGCATGGACCACAAGTCCTTTTGCTGGAGCAGGAGGAAGGCTGGAGGCAGGTTAAACCTCAGGCTTTTATCCAAAAGTATTTTATTTGTCTGTTGGTCTCTAGAGAATCCAGTTTGAACTAGCATATCCATTTCTCTGTGCTGGGGGGGAGGGTGTGATTACAGAGGGTTGACAACAGAAGAAGTATATAAGCATTCCTCCTCCTTACTTGAAAAGGTACATAAACTTCTACAACAACACGTGCATGTACATGGCATGTACCCCAAAGGGATTAAATGAAATCTGTAAGGTTTGCTCCATATGATACAGGATATTGTCAGTCTCTCACAGGAGTAGTTTTGTTTGTTCCCACAAGGAATACATCTTGGGTTTTTTGTTCCTTAACTTGCTTTTGTTGTAGCTATGTGGAAGCAGCAATATTGAAATGCAACAAGTTTCTGTCCAAAACGTAAGGTTAACATGCAATTAATAAATATGGACAGCAAATGAATGGGTCCATGTGAAAAGTAGTATGTAGAAAATTAAGTATGAAAGATCTATTATCATTAATGGAAGAAGTTTTCTGTGCATTTGGAGGGAGCAGTATTGATTATCTTGGGCTCCTGGTGTGAATCCCAGCAAGGCAGAATATTAGTACAACTTCTGACTTACTGATGCATCAACTTCAGAGCACTTGCATAACTGTAAATGAACAGGTCAAACATTTGGTGGGGTGGGGCAGGAAGGATCTACAAAACTGAAAGAACAAAATTGATGGGAGGTGGTTGAAGGTGAAAGAGAGAGCAGTAGGGTGGGACAAATAGGTAGGTCTGTAACCAGGCTAAAGGCCTGGTGGGGAAACAAGGTTGAGGCAATGAGCCCAGAAAGTAGCTGGGGAACAAACTCCAAGCAGAACGGAATCCCTATAGTTTATAAAGTAGCCCTTCAGGACTAATGGGCCTTTACAGTTAATCGCTAAAATAAATTGTATCATCTCAATGGCTCTCCAATGAGAGCGTGATCATTTTGGGGCTTCCCAATATGGGCCTGATCACAGGTGTGTGCTGGAGAGGCAGGAGGAGTGTAAGTAGCCCACATAAAGGCTACCTGCATGCAACAGCTCTGTAGTGAGTGCCCCTTTATAACCATAATGGGTCAACAGGGGGCCTGACAGACTTGCTGGACCTCTGCACAAAGTGAGGAGGGGAGCTGTTTCCATGCTCCTGGAAGGGGTGGGCCTTGGGCAGAAGGGACGGGTCTGGGCAGCCAGCCCTCAGCACCACCCGGAGTGCACCTCACTGCCTCCCCACCCTGGGTTGTCCCTGTCAGCAGGCCTGTGGCAGGGGTGCTTGAACAATTTGTATAGTGGAGGTGCTGAGAGCAGTTGAATCAAACTGGAAACTATGGATATAATGGAAACCACTTGAAGCCAGGAGATACTGCAGCAGCGCCCATGCTTCTAGTTCCAGCACCTAATGCCTGTGGGTGAGATTGGGAGTGAAGTGGGGCCCATGGATCTGTGACTGACTAGGAGATTCCCCTGTCATCATAGATCCACTGCCTCTTAGGCTTTTGGGCTGCTATATCCCTGAGACTGCATTGCAACCAGAGAGAAGCTCCAGCTTCTCCAGTCTAGAGGAAAGGCTTCTTTCCTTCCATCAGTCCCCTAGTTCTTTGCAACTCTCACATACAGAGACTGGCTGTTCCTAAAGGTAAGTAGTATAATTCATGTCTAAGATGTTACTTAGAGCAGTGTATCTCAACCAGTGGTTTGAGTACCCTTAGGGGTACTCAAGAGAAGTCTGGAGGATACATCAGCACAACTGAAATTTGGAGAAAACTGAAGTTTTGTTTTACATTTTACAGCACTTTATTATTTTTGTACTTTTTACACCCAAAAATGTCATCGCCTGCTGGCTACGATGAAGTTGTTTAAACAAATGTGTTGCAATGATAGAAAAAAATGTTTGTCTGAAAACTGTGGGTACTGGGGGTACAGTAAGAAACACTGACTAGTTAAATTTTACTTCTAAATTACTTTGACTTTCCTTTCCTCTTATAATTCTTGCTCATATGTAAATTTAATAACGCAGCCTTTCAAGTTATCAGTATGTGTTGTAGTGTTTTGATCAATTCTGAAACTTCAAAATTTAATTTTTAAAAAATCTTAACAGGGGAATTTCAGAATGTCTCCCGCGACTAACATCTATGATTAGAGGAGTTGGAGATCCACTGGTTGCAGTGTATGCGAGAGCATACCTGTGCAGGGTAGGTTACCATTTAATATTATGTAAAGTGAGCTTTTATTAATGGTATATTTCTCTCTTCTGGCAGCCTCACCTGCTGTCACTAAAGGAAGATTTTAATTAGAGACATCTTTTCTTTGACCCAAAAAGCAGCCTATTCCCCTCTTAGCAAATTGCAAAGCAGGATAATTTTCCCATTATAATCACAATTTGAAAACCTGCTGTATAACTGTCTATAGTAATCATAGTAATTAACAACTAATTTCCAAGCTTGTCCTGCTAGTCCTCCCTCCTGAGAGAAGGGGAAAATTGGGGGCTGAGTCATAAAGAACGTTTGTAGCTTTGTGGTATTACATGCAGCTATATTAGTGTTACACATTGCTTTTCAGGGGTACTGTATAAGCTTTTCTTCTACTTGAATTCATTGTCTCCCTGTTCACGCCACTAGAGTATCTTTTCTGAAGACTGGCTTGATGAGCTTTATGATGAAAAAGAGTTAATATGATGATCTGTTCCCTGCTTCATTGTGCACTCCAAAGCCCCAACCACCTGTATCATGGCCCACTGTTCACCCCTTCATGTCAGTAGCTCTGTGCACCCTGTTCTCCTTCTTCTGTGTGTCCTCCATTCCCCCTTCCCTTCAGTGTTAGGTGGTCTGTGTGCCCCTCCGTTCTCCATACAAGGTCCTTCCAACTTTCCCCATAAGGGAGTTCTGTGCTCCTCCCATTCATCTCCCTATGGCAGGGGTCAGCAATCTTTTCAAACCAAAGAGCCAAACTACATCAAAATTCAGAACAAGCGGTCAACAAAGAACCATATAGGAATGCTCATTTGCATGATTGAAAATGTACAACTTAATATTATTGATAATTGACATAAATATTAATAATAGCAGAAATGAAACATTGTACTTATAGACTTTATTTAATGGGACTTCTGCTGTGGTATCTTTTTGCACGTTTCTTTGAAGTTTACATCATAACTTGTCAAATCCAGCTTCATGCATTCAGGCTGTCTTCTCTCAAACTTATGACAGCGGGCTGAGGATGTGAGGGTGCTGGAGTTTGGGTTGGGGTATATGAGGGGCTCAGAGCAGGGGGTTTGGATATATGATGGGCACAGGGTTGGGGTGTGTGGAGGTGCAGGAGTGTTATGGCAGGGGACTGGGAATGTGGGGGTGCAGCATCTAGATGTGGGGGCATAAGAGGCTCAGGGCAGTGGGTTCAGGTGTATCATGGGCTCAAGGTTAGGGTGGGGGTGATGCAGGAGTGTTATAATACTGTTGCCAGATGGAGGTTGGGCTCCAAGTGAGGGCTTGTTGGCTAGGCTTCATTTTTAAATAAAGTAAAATATTATGTCCAACAGAAAAGGTTTCAACATTGTTATAATTGATGGCAGGGTGCAGAACCTTTTTTGGGTCAGGGCCCACCAACCTACAGAAAAATCAGTCAGGGTGTGTCTAGACTACATGCCTCCTTCGACGAAGGCATGTAGATTAGCCAGATCGGAAGAGGGAAATGAAGCCGCGATTAAAATAATCGCGGCTTCATTTAAATTTAAATGGCTGCCCCGATCTGCCGATCAGCTGTTTGTCGGCAGATCGGGGCAGTCTGGACGCGACGCGCCGACAAAGAAGCCTTTCTTCATTGGCACAGGTAAGCCTCGTGAAACCAGGCTTACCTGTGCCGATGAAGAAAGGCTTCTTTGTCGGCGCGTCGCGTCCAGACTGCCCCGATCTGCCGACAAACAGCTGATCGGCAGATCGGGGCAACCATTTAAATTTAAATAATCGCGGCTTCATTTCCCTCTTCCGATCTGGCTAATCTACATGCCTCCGTCGAAGGAGGCATGTAGTCTAGACACACCCTCAGGGACTACATAAATGAGAAGGGGGAAAAAACCCTCCAATCCCTCCCCACCTCCAATCCTCAGTGTAATGGCCTCCAACTGAAACACCTCACTCCTCTGATGCTCCAGCCTCATGGTGGGGGTGTGGGTAGGGAGGACTGAGGTTCAAGGCCTCAGGCCAGATTTACTCTTCTGGGGTTATAGGATTAGTGGGTTTTGTGGGCCCCCGCTGGTTCTGGGGTGGAGCCAAAAATGAGGGGTTCACTGTCTGGGACAGGGCTGTCAGTGAGTGGGATAGAGATGAGGTATAGGATCTGGGCAGAAAGTGGGCAGAGTGTGTGGGGGTGCAAGGTCTGGGTGAGATGTAGCATGCAGGAGCAGGCTGGGGGCAGGATGTCTGGCCAGGGGAAAGGTGCAGGAGCAGGCTAGGAGTAGGGTATGTGGTCAAGGATGAGGGTGTAGGAGCAGGGTGGCGGCAGGGGCAGGCTGGGGGTAGGGTGTCTGGTTGGGGAACAGGGCAGTAGCAGGTTGGAGGTAGGTGTCTGGCCAGGAGGTAGGGTGCAGTAGCAGGCTAGGGGTAGGTGTCTGACTGGGGGGGTAGGGTGCAGAAGCAGGCAGGGGAGATATGTGTCTGGCCACGGGGGTGAGGGGTCTTGGCAGGGAGAAGGTGTGTGAGGGGGCTGGGGGAGCACGTACTTGTTTTCATGCTGCTCCCAAGCACCAGAGGATTTCCCTGCTTCTCCCATTGGAGCAGTGAGGAAAGCCTCCAGGAAGCACATCTTGTGCGCTGCTGTTCTCCCAGTTGGGAGAGGGGGAGGAGAGCAGCAGCTCACAGCCACTTCTTGCTCTGGCTTCTTCCCTGCAAGCTGGATCTAGCAGGGAGGCTCAAGGCTCCCCCCACTCATTTTTCCCCTGCAGGAAGCCAGCACTGGAGCTCCAATTTTGTAGTGCCAGCGCAGGTTTCCTGCTGCAGAGGAAACAAGGTGGGGAGACTGAGCTCAAGCTGATCTGGAATGAAAAGCAAGTTAGGGAAGTAGACCACCTTCTCGCAGGAGGTAAAATTATGATGCATACAACTCTCTGTGTGTTCGGTCATCTACTTGCCTGATGTTAGCATGTACATTAGTTAAGGTAAATGTCAGACTACTCCCAGGGAGGGTGATGGGAGTAAAAATCTTCTGAAAATAGTTCATATATAATGAAGCTGTAGTGCAGACACAAATCAGATCAGTAAATAAGTAGCCCAGCTGAAAAGTGGTGTGTCTGCTGTTGAATTCAATCAAAGAACTAGCTCATAAGGCAGTGTGTTTTCTAACGCTTTTATTGCTCAAATAGAAACAAAATATAAAGAAAGGCAAAAAATGCTCAGGCCCTGGGTACCTGCAGCTCCTGTCAGTCAATGGGAGTGGCAGGAGCCTCTCAGGATCAGGCCCTGGGTAAGCAAGGGGGTCTTAGAAGCTGCTTTTTTAATATAACTAACTGATTGCTTTTTCTGTCTTCTTTTCTCTTACAGTTGTACATAATAGAATTATATTTACCTTAAAACAATTATAGTAAAAAATCCCCAAACAAACTTTGCATTAAAAGAACATTACTTAGGTTGCAAAAGTCAGGCACTAAAAAATTAGAAAATGCCAAACTTAAAATTGCCTGTGGCCCCTGAATTCATCCCCCCACATATTTGTACATTACAATAAAGTCTTTAATTACGCAGTCCTGTACTATTTTGTCCCCATAGAACTCCTACTTCATTCAGTGGAGAAAATGGATGCACCAAGGGGCAAACTTAAAGCTGGCTTTTCTGAACATTTGAATGCTTGATATTCTTTTTGCAGTGCTCTGTTACTGGTTATGACCACCTTACTAAGGCCTGTTCTTAACCTCATTCAAACACAGTAGTAGCTAGAATATTTCTAGAATCTGTGGACAGGGCTATAATATCACTTCCTAGGGAGACCGGGTAACAATGGGCAAAAAGCACTCTGTTCAGTACTCCTCTATAATATCTTCATCTTATTGATGTGTGTAAATATACTTATTCCCTGGTGAGGATCTCTTTTTCATAGCTGAAGAAGTATGGTAAGTGGTACTGATACATTTTTTCTCTTTCTTTGAATGTAGGTTGGGATGGAAGTAGCCCCTCATCTTAAAGAAAACCTTAACAAGAATTTTTTTGACTGCCTTCTAACATTTAAGCAAGTAAGCAAATATGTTTGTGTTGACTGACTGATGAAATAAGTGTGTTCCTTCAGCAACCTATGATGAAAATGCTTTTTACAAATCCTTTTAGAAGCTCTTTAATCTAGAGTTATAAATATTTCTGTAACTGTGAATCTGAAAAAAATATAACTTTACTATGCAATAGGTATCACCAGCATAAGATGTTTACTAGACTTTACCTTTACTATCATATTTCCTGTACTTAGAATGGGAAATAGTGCACATATTGTGGTATGTATAATTACTATAGATGGCATGTCTAAATTTTAAATAGTTCCCACTGCATATTTCTTCCAAATACAGGAAAATATGCAGAATACTTGAGTATACAGGCAGTCCCTGGGTTACGTACAAGATAGGGACTGTAGGTTTGTTCTTAAGTTGAATCTGTATGTAAGTCGGAACTGGCGTCCAGATTCAGCTGCTGCTGAAACTGATCAGTTTCAACAGCGGCTGAATCTGGACGCAGTTCTGACTTACATACAGATTCCACTTAAGAACCCCAGGCATCCCCAAGTCAGCTGCTGCTGAAACTGATCAGCGGCTGATTCCAGGAAGCCCGGGGCAGGGGCTTCCTGTAGTCAGCCACTGGTCAGTTTCAGCAGCGGCTGACTTGGGGACGCCTGGGGCAGAGCCGCTGGGGTGCTGCTGGGTTGGTCCAGTAGCGCCGCCGCTCCTCGGCGCTACTGGACCAACCCAGCAGCCCCCAAGCTGCTCTGCCCCAGGCGTCCTGATTCAGCTGCTGCTGAAACTGACCAGCAGTGGCTGAATCAGGACGCCTGGAGCTGGGGTGCTGCCCGGTTGGTCCAGTAGCGCCCAGAGCGGCGCTACGGGACCAACTGGCAGCACCCCAGCTGCTGTACCACAGGTGTCCGGAGCAAAGCCGCGGAGCATGGGGGCAGCGGGACAGTCCAGACGCGCCGTGGCTGTCCTGCTGCCCTTGGGCTCCGTGGCTTTGCTCTGCTTTGCTCCCCGTCCCCCTGGTCTGCAGACCAGGGGGACGGGCAGCAAAGCGGCAGAACACGCGGGCAGTGGACAGCCCAGACGCGTCTGGGCTGTCCGCTGACCGCGCGCTCCGCGGCTTGGCTCTGCTTTGCCCCTCCCCCCCCCCCCCTCCCGGTCTGACAGGGGGGGGGGCAAAGCAGAGCCAAGCCGCGGAGCGTCTGGGCTGTCAGCTGATCGCGCGCTCCGCGGCTTGGCTCTGCTTTGCCCCCCCGTCCCCCTGGTCTGACGGGGGGCAAAGCAGAGCCAAGCCGCTCTGTTCCGCCGCTTTGCTTCCTCTCCCTGGTCTGCTGGAGACCAGGGAGAGGAAGGGCCCCGTTCGTAACTGCGGATCCGACATAAGTCGGATCCTCGTAACTCGGGGACTGCCTGTACTGTGTAATTCTGTGACTCTGGTCTCTCAAACCTTTCATTTAACCTAGTGAGTGGCAACCTAGGCTAGTGAGTGGGCTGCATAAGTGGCTCGCCTTCATCTCAATGGGCTGCAAGATTGTCGTAACCAAGACGGTCTCCCAGGAGAAGATAGTTTTGCTAACTGCGTTTGTGTATTTAGAATTTGCAGAATGTGCTGACTGAACCGTAGCAGCACTTCGGATGCAGAGGGAGCACATGGCTCTCACAATATTGGGTGCAATCAGCATGCACCTCTCTTCATGTTCCCTTGCTTTAAGTGCATGTCTCTTTAGTAATACCAATAGGAAAAAAACTACACGGAGGTAAACCAGCAGTATTTGGCAATCCTATGAGTGGGCAATGGTAAGTAAAATGTCACGTGGGCCACATATAGAACCCCAATAGGCTGGACGTGGTCCTCAGGCTGCAGGTTTCCCGCCACTGAGTGAAGCTATATCATGAAGATTTATTTGCAGTTTCTTGTAACCCTGCCAGATACCTTTTTCCCCTCATGGCAGCAGTTTCACATCTTTAATTTCCTTTACAGATGCATGGGGATACTGTACAAAATCAGCTGGTAGTGCAGCGTGTGGAGATTCCATTGTATTTGACTCTCTACTCTCCTGCTATCGATTGGATTTTACAGTGTATTGCATACCGTGCTCCTGAGGTAAAACAACACGTTTTAGGGAAGGCAAAAACTCAACTCCCCCCCCCCCCCCCCCCCAAAAAAAAAAACCCCAAACAAACCCAGCCCAAACCTAACCACTCACCTTGGCCAGTCTAGCAGTGAGGGGAAAAATGCCTTTCCAGTACCCTGAGAAAAGAGCAACTACCATAGAGCGCACAGCAGGTCATGGCAAACCAGGTATTTCACTATCCCTGAGAGTGATGCTCCTCCTGGTACAGGTTAAAAAAGGGCTTTTCTTGTGCCAGCATGAACCTAAATTGTTGCCCTTCTCTTTTGTTCACATGGAGGAGGGATGGGTTGATGTTCTCACCTTGACCTGGCGTGAAAGTGCTGCAGCAAGTCACTCTATGCCTAGCTAGTCCTTCACCTTTTCCTAGAAGTCGGACAGTATTCCCCACTATTTAATGTGTGGTGAGGTCTTTTGAAAACAAGGCTAGTGCCAGATACAAAATCTGTTTGGGGTGCCAAGACAAGAGATTTGAGTGACTTATGCTGCAAAGATAATTTTTTCAAATAAATTTTTTGTTGAGGGAATCAAGAATTTACTACATTATAAAAGCAAGAGGAAGACCAAGGACAGGGTAGGCCCACTGCTCAGTGAGGAGGGAGAAGCAGTAACAGGAAACTTGGAAATGGCGGAGATGCTCAATGACTTCTTTGTTTCGGTCTTCACCGAGAAGTCTGGAGGTGTGCCTAACGTAGTGAATACAATTAGAGAGAGGGTAAGTTTAGAAGATAGGATACACAAAGAACAAGTTAAAAATCACTTAGGAAAGTTAGATGTCAGCAAGTCACCAGGTCCTGATGAAATGCATCCCAGGATACTCAAGGAGCTGATAGAGGAGGTATCTGAGCCTTTAGCTATGATCTTTGAAAAATCATGGAAGACGGGAGATTCCAGAAGACTGGAAAAGGGCAAATATTGTGCCCATCTATAAAAAGGGGAATAAGAACAACCCAGGAAACTACAGACCGGTCAGTTTAACGTCTGTCCCAGAGAAGATAATGGAGCAGGTATTTAAGGAAATCATATGCAAACACTTGGAAGGTAATAAAGTGATAGGGAATAGCCAGCATGGGTTTGTGAAGAACAAGTCATGCCAAACTAATCTGATAGCTTTCTTTGACAGGATAACGAGCCTTGTGGATAAGGGAGAAGCGGTAGATGTCATATACCTAGACTTTAGTAAGGCATTTGATACGGTCTCGCATGATATTCTTATTGATAAACTAGGCAAATATAACTTGGATAGGGCCACGATAAGGTGGGTGCATAATTGGCTGGATAACCGTAGTCAGAGAGTTGTTGTTAACGGTGCTAAATCCTGCTGGAAAGGGCTAACAAGTGGAGTTCCACAAGGGTCTGTTTTGGGACCCGTACTGTTCAATATCTTCATCAATGATGTAGATATTGGGATAGAGAGTATGCTTATTAAGTTTGCAGATGATACCAAACTGGGTGGAGTTGCGACTTCTTTGGAGGATAGGGACATAATTCAAAATGACCTTAGCAAGTTAGAGAAATGGTCAGAGGTAAACAGGATGAAGTTTAATAAAGAGAAATGCAAAGTTCTCCACTTAGGAAGGAACAATCAGTTCCATACATACAAGATGGGAAGTGACTGTCTAGGAAGGAGCATGGCGGAAAGGGATCTAGGGGTCATAGTGGACCACAAGTTGAATATGAGTCAACAGTGTGATGCTGCTGCAAAAAAAGCAAATATGATTCTAGGTTGTATCAACAGGTGTGTTGTAAGCAAAACTCGTGAAGTCATTCTGCCGCTCTACTCTGCACTAGTTAGGCCTCAGCTGGAGTACTGTGTCCAGTTCTGGGCGCCACATTTCAAGAAAGATGTGGAGAAATTGGAAAGGGTATAGAGAAGAGCGACAAGAATGATTAAAGGTCTAGAGAACATGACCTATGAAGCCAGGCTTCATGAACTGGGCTTGTTTAGTTTGGAAAAAAGAAGATTAAGGGGGGACATGATAGCGGTTTTTAAATATCTAAAAGGGTGTCACAAGGAGGAAGGAGAAAATTTGTTCCTCTTGGTTTCTGAGGACAGGACAAGGAGTAATGGGCTTAAAGTGCAGCAAGGGAGGTTTAGATTGGACATTAGAAAAAATTCCTAACTGCCAGGGTGGTCAAATATTGGAATAAATTGCCAAGGGAGGTGGTGGAATCTTCCTCTCTGGAGATATTTAAGAACAGGTTAGATAGACATCTGTCAGGGATGGTGTAGACGGAGCTTGGTCCTGCCTTGAGGGTGGGGGGCTGGACTCGATGACCTCTCGAGGTCCCTTCCAGTCCTATGATTCTATGATTCTATAAGTGAGGGGTTCCCATACTTTTTGACACAGGGACCAGTAAATCCATTCACGAGCTTTCGGAGGACTGGTAACATATATTTGCATATTCATTAAGCAAATGACGAATATGCAAATACACTGGTTTTGGTCCTCCCAAAGCCCCCAGGGCCAGCTTTAGCAAAGCTTTTGATACGGCCACCCACAACATTCTTACCAGCAAGTTAAGGGAATATGGATTGGAAAAATGGACTGTAATCCAATAAAACCCTGCACCACCACATTGTGCATTGAAAAGGGGCTCATTTTTTTTCAGAAAGCCGACACCATCTTTGGAATTTTTTATCCATATTCTCATTCCGGATGGTGAATGCACCAGGTTCTCTCCTTTCTGACACATTGTCGTGCCTTTAAACCTCACTGTCAGCAGTGGGGATATTAGAAGGCACTGCTTTTACATTTTTATTCAGGATCTGTGTGCGCCCTGAACTGTCCCGCTCCCTGCTAGCCAATTTCCCCCCACGTTCCACCCCCGCCCTGGGCCAGCCCTGCTGTCCCCACCAGACGATTCTCTCCCAATCTCTCCTGGCAAGCCCTGCTGCCCCCGCCAGCCTTGCTTCTGTCGGCCGGTTCCCCAGCCAGCCCCACGATCTCCCCCAGCCAGCCTCACTGCCTCCGCCAGATGGTTACCCCCTCCCCCGCTTCCCTGCGGCCCATATCCAACCCTTCCTCCCCCCTCCACAGCCAGCAATAAGAGCTCACCTGGTAACCCTCACTATACCTCTGTTGGGAGCCTGAAACATACGGCTGCATCCGCCCAGCCCGTCTGAGGGCTTGGGGAGTCGGGCGCTGCACAGGCAGTCCGGGAGCCCGGAACACCCTGGCAGCCACGCTGAGGCCGGGTATTATTTTCCCGCGGCCTGGTACCGCCCGGTAACTCATTTTGATCTGATTTGAGTTTTATATCCCTTTTAAAACAAGAAAAACATTTTAAACATATAACAAGTTGTGAAGGATAGCATATGATATATGAGAAATGGCACAAGCAACTATAAGAAGTAACTTTCTAAATTGATTTTTTTTCATCATTTTGAAGGATGTAGAGCAGGTGTTAGTTATAGATCTATAGTATGACTCTTAGGATAAAAATATAGTACTAGCAGAAATCAAAAATTGCAGTTGAAAAAATAATTGGGAAATTTTATCTCAATTTAATAATAATTTATAGTACCTTATTTTCTAAGGCGAGTCTATGAGATCTTTAAATGTTCCACAAAACATGAAACATTTCTGATACAATCATAATCAGATGCAGAATTCTTAAGAAAGTGGAAGTAATACAAGTTGACTTTAAAAAAAGAGATCCTCTGGGTAAAGAAAGTGATCCAGAAAATGGTTGCCCTCTAAGCTTGACTCTAACAATGGGAGAAGTACCAGTAATATAGATAAAGAGCAGCATAAAGATTGCACGCATGAAAGAAGTGCTAACAAGCCTTAATAATATCAAATGAAATAGTGTAAATATAAAGCTATTCTTGTTGTAGTACATGTTTACAGATTATGTAGAATCTGAATAATGTAAATGCTTTTAAATTATGAAGATGCTAAAGAAATTCTAAAGGTGAAACCTCATCCGCACCAGAATGCACATCCAATTGCTTTATAACATGTCTCTTGGGATTGTGCATCAGAACCCTGTGGTGCTGTTCTTTGCACAGCTTCATCAACATAGTGATGCAAATTGCACCATTTTAAATTTATAAACATAATCAACATAATGTTATAACCAACCTAAAAATAGTGTGAAACAAAAATTAATTTCCAATGAGACATTACAACACTTCCACATTTGAGAAGAAAGCTGAAGGGAGCCTAGTCATGGGGAGAACTTAAATATGCTGTTTGCTTTCCTGTTTAAAGGCTTCTTTAAAAATTACCTTTTTAGAAATTAGCTCTTGCTCATATATAGAGAAGGATAGAATAAACCCTAATAAATATGAGCATACATTTGTAAAATCTTGTACACAGGAAAATAGATGTACTGTATACTGGAAATAATAATAAAGCACAAATGTGAACATTTAAATTAATAGTCAGTACTGCATTTTCTTTCTTACTGACCTGTTGACTGGTATCATCTTGCTTTCTTGATCTTCTGATTCTGTTTGGATCCTTCTCTCATACTGATATAAGCTGATGAAGAAAAATTTGGCAAGATTTGGGCTTTGTAATTGCTTAACATAGCCATCAAGCTACTTAAAACTTGAAACAGTGTGTGTGCATTCTGCAATAAAGAGATAGTGGTATAGTATTCTACTCTCTTGCCAGAGGTAATTGACTGTGTCATTTTTCAAAGGGATAACCTTTTCCAGACATGACTAAAGACTTGGAAACTTGACTTTTATAAAATAAAGTAGCATGTTAGATTAAAATGTCTCACTATCCATGCAATATATTTGTTTTATATTGCACCACCCATAAGTTTCTTTTGATTAGATGTAGTGTTAAATAAGATTATTGGAATGTAGTAGCTAGGTAATGAAATTCTCCTATAGTTAATGTTCAGTCTTCCAAAAGCTGTGAGAATTTTTTTATTTGGGTAGTCCACACTTTTTAATTTGAATGAAATCACCTTTATAGATTCTGCTTACTGAGATGATGGAGAGGTGCAAGAAACTGGGGAACAAGTAAGTACTGCATGGTCAACAGATCATGAGTCAGAAATATCAATCTTATGTTATTCTTATAATCCAGTTCTTTGTATAATGTGTCTCATTTTATTTTTTGCAGAATACTTTACTAAAACTGAGATTTAGCATCTGTGCTCCCTGAATTTTTTTTCACCCAAAATTCCAGGGAGTTTTGTTGTGACAAAAAGTTAAATGACCCAATTGTCAGATGCGCCAGAGTTCAGCTAGGATTAAACCCTCTGATATTTTGTGTTTTTAGTCATTTCCTTTGAGAACTACCCATACTTTGTGCTACCAGCCATTTCCTTTGAAAACTATACATGCTGCATTTTCATTTTTTCCTCTTTTTGACTTTTTCTATTTTGCCAGTATGTGTATACTTGGAGGGAGGTTGCAGAGCATCTGAGCTGGATCAAGGACAGGTGTATTTAGGTGACTGAACAGTACCATTTTAAGGCTAAGAATAATCTTCCAACTGTGTCTTAGAAAGGATTCATTGCTAGTTAACTTAGTCCCTATCTGAACTAGAAAAATGAACAGAAAAAGGTTTTCAAACACAGTTCATCCTATCTCCACACATTAACCCACATCAGAATGTACTTTGGCTTGATGTGCACAGGCTTAACTGTATTTAGTGACTACAGAAAGGTTACTTGTTAGTTTTCAGTCCTCTTTTTGAATTGTGTGAGCATGGTTTAGCTTAACTTACACATTCTGGCTTTGGTTTGGTTTAGTAGGTGAGCAGGGAGAAGATCTGTGAAAATTGTTTTCAAACATGATTAATTTTTCTACTGCACATCAAGCTAGTGTAATACGCTTTGAGTGAAGAACCAGAAATTCACTACCTTTTTAACCAAAAGAAAGACTCTGTAACTCCAAATGTGACTCAGTTAAGGTGCTGGAGAAGTTTTTTTTCAAAATCAGTGGTGAGGACTGTCATGGCTCCTTTCCCACTCTGGCATGATAAATGCAGAAGTGGGGGCCAGCAAGTGTACCCCAAAGCCTTATCTACCAGGCTTTGGTATAAAACATCTGTGACGGATTTACGGGTGCGAGCACCTCGCGCCCCCTCTTTTTGGCTCAGCGTAGAGCCGGGGGCGGGGCTCCGCGGACCCACCGCCTTCTTTATTCTCCTTGTCCCCAGCCTCTGGGCTTGTTGGCGGGGATGACCGGGGAGGGGGTGCGATCACCTCTCGACCAAGGGTGGCCGAGAGGGTTCGGCAAACCCCGAGTTCAGGCCCCCTCCTCCAGCCGGAAGGGGGGGGGGTGTTCGTGGTGTCTCTGGGGATGGGGGTTGGGGTCCTGACCTGTGCCAGATTCTGCGGCGGGCGCCGTCCGCCTCGCTTCCGGCTCTTGAGGGTTGTAGGACGGGTGGGGGAGTGGGGGACCCGGGCCCGCCCTCTCCACTGGGTCCCAGCCCGAGGCCCTAAGTGGAGTTGGCGTCTACACGTCGCCCTCCACGGCGGATGGGGCGGCAGCCCCCTATTCCTCCGCCCACGGACGCCAAAAGGGCCCTGCCTCGGGCTCCTTCCACTCCCTGCTTGTCCGCCCCGGCGATGGGGCTGATTGGGGTGCACTCTCCGCGCCGAAGTCTCCGGGTGCATCCCAGCGCGAGTCGCCAGCTGCTGACTCCGTCCTTCCTGGTCGCCCCGGGGGCCGAGCCCTTGGCGTCCCTGGAAGCCAGGGTCGCTGCCTCCTTGCTCCTGCCCCCCCGTCCGTCTGCCCGGCTGCCATCTTTATAGGCGCCGGGGAGTGACGTCCGGGCGTTCCGCCCCGTCCGTGCGCCGCCGCCGCCCTCGCCCTTTCCCCAGCGTGGGCCCGTGCCCCGTTTAAAGCCGCCAGCCGGGGCGGGCGGGCTGGCTGCTTCCGCGCGGCCCGCCCCCTCCCCCGCTCCCGGTGGGGTGCCCTGGGTTGGGCTTGCCGCTGCCCCAACTCCGGGGCTGCGATGCCGGTCGGCGCGCCGCTTGCGGCGCGCGGTTTCTCCCGAGGGGGGGGGGGAGTCCCGCTCCCTTCTCTAGTGCGGACCCCGCCGGGTCCGTCACAACATCCCCCAAAATCTTAAAAACCTAGATCTTGGGAACAAAACTTCCGCTGCAACCACCCAAATGTTGATAAAGAAATCAGGGGGAAGATCATTTGGGAAATCTCACCCCTAAGATAAAAATCAAGGCACAATTAACCACTGCCCGGTTAATAAAAAGAAAAGAAAGAACTTTTATTATTACAACCATATTCCTGTTGCAAACATAATGACTAGATAGGGAGGTAACAAAATATACTCATGGAGAAACTCCATGGGCCTAGAACTTAGTTATAAAGAAAAGCCAAAACATCTTTTAAGCAGTGCCAGATCTCAGATCCCATACCCAATCCTTAAAACAATAAAACCTAACGAAACTACCTAAACTTTACCCTACTTACAGAAAATGAAGAATGGTGTCTTGGAGAGAGAGAGACATGCTAGTCCCTCTCTGTAGCTGCAGAGAATTCTTAGGGAGACAAAAGGGAGAGAAAAAAGAAAAAACCCAAATTCCTTTGTCCCAGTTTGAAAAGTCCCACCTACATTCCTATTGGTCACTCCACCTGGCTAGGTGTAGTTAACCCCTTAATCCCCAGGCTGTTGACTAACCCTCATAATCATGACAAGGACATTGCTGTATTGGGGCAAAAATCATGTTTTTAGACACTGTTCTGTCTATGGATTTTTGGTTCATTCTGTTGCATTTTTCTTTAAATTAGTAGCTTTTGCTATTTTGGGTTGTGAAGACTTATTTTTCTGCATAGTCTGTACACAGCTCTCTTGTTTGCTTTGCAGCAAAGCAAATTTCACAATGTAGCACCAAGAGAACTGAGATATTTCCTTTGTGTTTTAATGGACTGTTAATTTCAGTTTATTTTTGAACTTTCAAATGCTTATATAGTTTAGCTAATTGGAAATTGAATAACCCAGCTCTGACAATTTTTTTTAGGTTAACAACATCATAGGCAAAATTCTCACCTCTTCTGAGCACCTCATTGAATGGTATTTTATAGATTTATGTAATGATTTTCATTGCTAAATTTTGAAGCCCACATTATTCACAAACTATGAATACATCTACACACTGCAGGGCGAAAGTTAAATTAAGCTACACAACTTCATCTATGTCAATTGTGTAGCTGAAGTCGAAGTAGCTTAATTTGGTTTTTGGTGCTGTCTACACAGCAGGGAATTGAAAGAACATTCTCCCTTCGACTTCCCTTACTCCTCATGAAATGAGGTTAGAGTAAGAAGTCTTCCATCTCAACATTATTTTGAAATTAAGGCTTGTTGTGTGGATGCACATTATCAGGAGTTGCCAAATTATGGAAAACCCTACTCGCCACCCTTCCCCACAAAGTGTTTTTTTTTAAATGGCATAAATTCCTAATACGAATAAGAACAGTAAATTACTAATAAGTTATTAATAAATATCACCCAGGTTATTAATAAATATCTTATAAACCTTTACCTTTTCTCTCTGCTTCCATGTCTCCTCCCCTTGCTCCATCAGCTCCCCTGGTGCCCCTCAACCCTTCACCCTCTGCTGTCCTGACTCCTGCCCTTCTCACTGCCCTCAGCCTTCCTGAGACCTGCCCCCCTCCACCAGCCCTTCTCTCTGCCCTGTGCCCACTCCTCCAGTAGCCCCACTCTGATCATGTGAGCTACCCCTCCTCATCCCCTCTCCTAAAACCTCCCTCTACACACCTGCTCTGCCTCTCTCCTCTGGTGCTTCTCCCTCCCCTGCAGGTGTTTGCCCTTCCGCTTCACCCCCAGAATCCCTTGGCACCTACACCCTCCTGGTGCCTCCCCCTTCCCTCACTGCTCCTTCCCCTTTTGCCCTTTTTCCCTGATATCCACCCCCTCACCACCCTCTGCCCCCGTTCTCCTCATGCCCCTGTGCCCTCACAGATGCCTTGCTCCATCCCCGCCTTCCTCATGCCCACCCCTTCTTTCAAGCCTTCTCCCAGCACCTCCCCCTCCCTCTCTAGCTCCCAGTGCCCTTACCCTTTCCTCTCCCAGCATCACCCTGTCCCCCCTCCCACCGACACCTCCCCTCCTACCCTTTACCTCATTGTCTGCACTTGGCCCCCTGGCATTTGTCTCTCCTGCATCCCTGTCCCTTGGTGCCTTCCCCTTTCTTCTTCTTATTCTTCTCCTGACCTCCTCCCCTCAGCACAAGCCCCTTCCCCATATTTTTTCCCTCCGCTCCCCACAGCCCCGCCCAGCCCAGCTCCTTCCCCTCCCCAGGGGCCAGCTCTAGGTTTTTTGCTGTCCCCCCCGTCCCTTTGTTGTTGTCTTTTACACGTTTGCATTTTGCAATGGGTTTTTTTTTTGTTTGTTTTTCCTTTTTGTTCTGGCATTTTAGCCCTATAAATAACAAATAGCATTTTCATTCTTTTTTTCCATAAAGGCAAGGGCCCTTCAAGTGAACTCCCCCTTTCACTTGCTGCTGGGTCACAGCAGCCTTTTCCCTGCCCTGTCCAGGCCCTCCCTATGGACAAGCACCCCTCACTCCTGGCCCACAGGAGGAGCAGGGTGCAGGGACAGCACAGAGCCAGAGGGGTGCAGGGAATGGTGGGGGAGTACGGAGGTGGCGCGGGAACGGGAGGCACAGAGCTAGAGGAATGCAGGGGTAGCAGGCTTTTGTGGAGGCACGGAGAATGGGACACGGGGAACAGGAGGGGCAGAGGGATCGGGGTCTAGGGGCAGTGCAGGGAACGAGCAGCAGAGCTGGGGGGGGCAGGGATTGCTGGGAGCAGGGTGCCAGGGTGTGGTGGAGGCATGGGGAATGGGATGCGGGGAACAGGAGGAGGGGCAGAGGGATCGGGGTATAGGGGCAGTGCAGGGAACGGGCAGCAGAGCTGGGGGGGAAGGGATCGGGGGGAGCAGGGTGCGGGGTATAAGGGCGGCGCAGAGCCAAAGGGTCGCAGGGAAGAGGGAGAGCAGGGGGTCCAGGGTGCAGGGGAGGTGTGGGGAACAGGCGGTGCGGAGACAAAGGGGGGCTGGAGCCGTGGCAAGACTGGAGCCGGCGGGGCTGGCCCTGGCTGTGCTGCGCGCTGCAGCCAGCTCCCAGGGACACGTGGCCAGAGTCGAGCTGCCGCGGCCCTTTGAAATCAGTGGGGCGAGGTCACGCCAGCGTCCTGGCATCCTGTCCCACCTCCTCGTGCTGGAGCTGTACTCAGGCAGCCCGGTGGGAAGAATCGCCGCACTTCCCCCTTCCCAGTGGTGCTGTGCTCCTCCGCCAACCAGCGAATCGGATGGAGCTGCGCCATCCGTAGTGTGGGCTTTGGCCAGCCCATCACAATGGCCAACCGGGCCAGTCTGCCCCTGCACTCGCAAGCTGGAAAAATCTACTCACCGCGGGCGAGTGCATTTGTCGAGCCCTGCACATTATGTTATTTCAGAATAATATCAGTTATTCCAAAATAACGCTGCTGTGTAGACATAGCCTACGTATATGCAGTATCACTAAAATTCAGCCATTTGAGTGAAAGGCAGCAGCTAAATTGGGCAACAAGCTGTCGACAACAGTATGAATGGCATGAAAAAGTATGGTCAACACCAGTGTTCCTCTAGTCCAGGGTTTCCCAACCTATGGGTCGGGACCCAGATATGGGTCACCATTACATTTCAAAAGGGTCGCCAAGTGTCTCCCCAGCTGGCTTCCTCTGCCCCATTTTTGAATTGCCTTGGGTCACCAAATCTTCCTGAATTGTCAAAATGGGTCCCCATCTGGAAAAAGTTGGGAACCGCTGCTCTAATCTAAGCTGTGTTGCAGCACAGCTTCACGGGTGATTAATCAGCCCCACCCACATGGAGCTAACTGATTGGGTGGGGCTGATGAATTACCTATGAAGCTGTGCTGCCATGCAGTTTATAGAGAACACTGGTCAAGACCACTGGCAAATTCCTTCTAAGTGCTTCGTGACCTCTGTAATGCTGCTATTCATTGTCTGTTCTGCAAAAGATTGGCACACAGTAAATTGCACACAGTATTCACTGTATTGTCTTCAAAAGAGTGAACGATCAAGTGCCAATTCTGCTGGGGTTAACAAGTCCAAGTGGAAGGTGTGGATATGCATATCAGGGCAGAATATGGCTCTGAATGTTTGTTTTAAAATGCTGTGTCAAACCAAGTTACTTTTTCTGAAATGCAATACATTGGATTCTCTCTTCAGAGCTGAATTACAATATAAATTTTAGGTTTAATTTAGTAACTCTGTAGACATTAATAGTCACCTTTATTGTAATCATGTGGATTTACTTCTGTTCTACCAGCTCATTTAATAGAAATTAGCCGTGCAACAGAGCTTCAGTAGAGGTTTCACTAAACCAAAGGATACTTTCAATTGTAGCGTCTTCAGACAGAAGAAGAAAATAGAATACTGTTTCTTTTTATTGAATAGCCAATAGTCTCCAGGTTGGTGAGTGATGTGGCAGTATTATAAGGAAATCTGCTCTCAGTTAGTGATAGTTTGGAAGAAATTTGATTCTTACATAAGAAATCTAATGTAAAATTCATTTTAAAGGCAATTATATGATGATCTCCCTGGAGTTAAGGAAAAACAGTTTTGTCTGAGGTTGAGTGCAGCATTTCCAGCCTTAATGTTTTTTGTTTTGCCAAAGAAATTAGTCTTGTTCAACCAAGTAGTAGTAGCCCTTTTTTATTTTAAGTAGAAACTGAATGGTATTTAAGCATTCTCTAGAATCCAGATCAGTGTAAACTAGACACTTAAAAGTGATTTGATTTATGGTTAGCTGCACTGATTTGTGTGATTTTTCCTTTTAGTGCATTGCTATTGAATTCAGTGATGTCAGCATTCAGAGCAGAGTTTATTGCTGCAAGGTCTATGGATTTTATTGGCATGATTAAAGAGTGTGATGAATCTGGATTCCCCAAGGTAAGCTTTGCAACTTAAAGCACTCCTTATTCATTACCTTGCTGAGTACTTTATACATTTATCTTGTTGGTCACGCAGGATTAAAAAATGGGGACTCTATGCTGTGTAGAATAAGGTAATTTATTATCTAGAACACAGTGATTTCTATTCCTGTTTCATTCCTGAATTCTAAATCCTTTACAAGTGGTAGGGGTCCAATAAGAATGGAGATGAGAACTCTCTCTTCTGCAACAGCAGAGGGTGGATCAAAAGGGGGTTTGTTGATGTTTATTAGTAATAAGGAAGGGCCTTTATTAGCTGGTCAATCCCAGTGCTGGAATTAACTATTTTGTGGCTTCCTTTACACAGTGTGTGACTCTACTGCCTGCACTTGGACATTTTAAGGAACTTTATCTTGTCCCATTGAAGCCAATGGGAGTTTTGCTGTTGACTGCAATGGGAGCAGATTCTGACTTCTCCGAGAGCCTATTTTGAGCCTTTCTTCAGAAATCTGCCAAATAAGTATGCATGTTAAACAGCAGAACAGAGTATAGTACTCACCTGTTTGTCTATCAAAAGCAAATGATCTTAATGCTGAATCATTTCAATATATAGGCTCTAAGTTGCTAATTAAATTTAACTGCTTAGACTTTTCTCCAACAAAAAATCCTTACTGTTGAGTTTTTGAGACCAAAAATATATGACCTTTGAGTGTCTTAACCAACTTCATAATTCTGTAACCAGTAGTATTTTGAAATGTGATCTGTTTTATAGAGACTTTCTAATTGATAGGATCATCTGATCTTTCCTCAGCATCTTCTCTTTCGCTCTTTGGGGTTAAACTTGGCTATGGCTGATCCTCCTGAATGTGATCGCCTTCAGATACTAAATGAAGCCTGGAAGGTTATCACAAAATTGAAGAACCCACAGGTGAGTCATTGATAGGAGATGAGTTCTGGGGTAAATTGGAACTGACTTGCCTATTTCAGATGCAGTGGTAGCCAGTTCATAATGATTTAAAAAAAAAAAACCCATAGTTACATATGAGCTTTTAATATACACTGAGCATAGCATTGCCCAGTTCACCATAACTAAATACTCAATAATTGCTTCATCAGTAAGCATACCAATCATGTACTTTATAGGAACTGAACCTTTTGTACTCCTTTTGTGTACACCAGAGCCCCCTTCTGAAATTTGTAAGCATGTAGGTAGGTCCTTGTGCCTGCTTGGATCTAAATGCCAGGCAAGTGCCCAAGTAATTCTCTTCCAGCAGCCTGTTTAAGTAAACATAGACTCAAACTTAATACACATTTTGAAGGTGATGCATTCTTTTGACCATAACATACCCATTTCCTCTAGGATTATATTAACTGTGCGGAAGTGTGGGTGGAGTATACCTGCAGACACTTTACGGTATGTAGGAATGTCTATAAGTATTTTAAAAATAATTTTAATTGTGTGGAGACTAGTGATGTAAGCGAGTATTTGACTACCCAATAAGTCTATGCTTATTGGATAGTCGAGTTGAGTACTTGACTACTTGCTTCCCCACTCCCCCTTCCTGCCTCTGTATGAGAGGCAGCATGTGTGTAGGGGAAAAGGGGGAGTGAAACAGGAGCTCGTGCTGGGGGGAACCAGCTTAAAAGCCTGTTCCCCCCAGCACTGGCTCTGCAGTGCTGCCTGCTTTCCCCTCGCCCCTCCACTGCCTCTATCAGAGGTAGCGGGGGGCAGGGTAGGGGAGGCTTCTCAGTCAGCAGCCCCTGTCAGCAGTGGTCCCAGCTGGGAGCTGGGGCCCTCTCACCGACAGGGGCTGCTGCCATGAAGTAGCCCCTATCCACAGTGGCTGTTGTGAATAGGGGCTGCAGGATCTGGCGCATCAGTCCAGGAACTCTGCGCCTCTGCATTTTAATAAGGAAGAGGCCTGTATTAGTGGGTCAGTCCCAGTGCCGGAATTAACCTCTGCATTTCTGCTACGCTGCTGCGCTGGGTTCTTATTACGTTTAAAATGCAGAGCTGCAGTGGTCCTGGTGCCGGCGAGAACTGGAACTCCTGAGTCCAGTAGTTAGCTCCGCTGTGGCTCTACAGAGCGCCCCCATTTATCGACACAATTTGTATCAACTACACGATTAGCAAAATACTCCTTCCTTAACATCCTTGGTGTAGAGACAGTAAGTAACTGTGTAGCCGTTTACAGTGTGAAAAAACAATGAATACAATAAACAACTAACTTTTCTATCTATAATATCTGTACATTAGACTTTTTAGTATGTAATTAATATCAATTGGGGACGAGATAAATTCCTGTGAAACCAGATTATCTTCTAATGTGAGCGCTGAATAGATACAAATTAGAAGCTTAAAGGAGTCCCTTTGATCAGTCATGAATATATTTCTAATCTGTTTTTGGAATATATTGGGGAAACCAGCAGTCTTACAGTTGGTGCCTGTTTGAACCTTAACTAATGATGTGCTTTCAGATAAAACTTAAAAAATAACAAATAGTCTAGCAGCACCTCAAAGACTAACAAAACATGTAGATGGTATCATGAGATTTTGTGGGTACAACCTACTTCTTCAGATGAGTGGAATATTAAAAGTCCAGTACCAAAATAAATAGAGGATGAGTGGGATGGGGGAGAAGGAAGGGGAAAAAAATAGTGCATTAGAGTGTTCATATTACATGAAACAAAAAACAGGACTATGTAGCACTTTAAAGACTAACAAGATGGTTTATTAGGCGATGAGTTTTCGTGAGCCAGACCCACTTCCTCAGATCAAATTTGATGAGCCCACGAAAGCTCTACACCTAATAAACCATCTTGTTAGTCTTTAAAGTGCTACATAGTCCTGTTTTTTGTTTCTGCTAGACTAGACTAACATGGCTACATATCTGTTACTATTCATATTACATGAAGCTGATAGAGAAGGTGCAAATTGTTCTTAAGTACCCATTGTTTGATAGTCATTAGGATGTGGAAGGTAGTGTGCTAGCCAGGTAATGTCTTTATTTGTACTATTGTGATGGGTCCCAAACTTTTAAATGAAGTTAAGTTCCAACACTTCCTTGTGTATTTGGCTTGTGGAATTGGTTTCAGATAGTCATGTAAAAATGCATTCTTTTATAAATGATAAATTCTCAACCTTAACTTAGTACTAACAAAGTATTAATTTGATTTCTGCACCATTTCTGATGCTGTGTTGTGATGTTTAATTTTCACTGCATAGAAGCGTGAGGTCAATACTGTTTTGGCAGATGTTATCAAACACATGACTCCAGATCGTGCATTCGAAGATGCCTATCCACAGGTTAGAGATTATTTTGATTTACCAACTTTATAAATAACTAATTTTGTTTTAACAGCAAGCACAAAGGGTTCTGAGCTCTCTTACATAATATTTTAAATGGCCTCTTGTAACTCCGGAAGCTCTTTGGAATAAAGAAAAGCTGTGATACAATGTTCTAGTTTTATTCGTGGAGGTCAATGTATAAATCTAGAATAAGGGAATTAACTGGAGTAAAATAAACTAAATGGAATGATTTGTAGCTAGATCTGCATTGATACCATTATTATGTACTTTAAAATGAGATTTGTAATGTATTTAGTTGTTTCTTCTTTCTTCTAGCTTCAGTCAATTATTCAGAAAGTTGTCACCTATTTCCATGATTTTTCTGTACTTTTTTCAGTGGTAAGTCATAACTTTGCATTGTTTTCTAGAATTTGTGTGGAGATTGTTTTTATATGGAAAGCTAACCTAATTTGCTTATCTAAATAATTAGAAGTACTTTTTGTCAAGTATAAAACTTTTAAAACACCATCAGAAGTCTTCTCTTGTTACATTCTTTAAAAATCCATTATTTACATTCCAGCCTATCATGCTATTTCCTTCTTGGGCTATAAAATTCTCTAATACTTTCTAATTCTCTAGTATCTTTAGTCCAATGTATCAGAAACAGCCAGCCATCAAAGGGAGTTTAGGTTAACTAATAATACAACCTATTTGTATTCTATGCTGAAAATAGCTAACAAAGTGTTTTAGTATAATGCTTATGTATGTCATAGAAAAGAATTCAGGCTCAACTCTTCTGGTGCTGATTAAGGGGCAAAGGAAAGATTTGGGAGGCCAAGAGGGGGTTTGCATTACAAAGAGAAGAGAGGACAGTCTGCTTAAATTCCTGAAACTTTATTAAGGGTGAACTTTTCAAATGTCCCGAGGTGATTTAGGAGCAAAACTCCCATTTTAAGTGACTTATGCACCTAAGGCCCATTGAAAGTCAGGGGGGTTAGGTTCCTAAGTCACTTGGACACATTGAAAATGTTACCGTCGATATATTTTGGGAGTAGTACAGACACTAATTTTCTCGATTCCCAAATTCAGCATCTTTAAATGGCATCTGAACATTCTAAAGCTTCAAAAGTAGCCCTGGAAAAATCCAAAATGACAGATTCTTTGGGATTGTAATACCCTCTGCCTTGTTCCGAGAGTCCTCAGAGTTTCCTGTGAACGCTGCTTCGGTATCCATGCTGCCACAAACCTATTATTGCTTTTATAACACATACTGGTTTTCCATATTTTTGTGACATTTCGCTAAATGAGCTCTGTCTGACCTGTTACATGTTTATACAGAATACTCTGAGCCAATAAACTAGCTCTTTTGTTAGCCTATAGGATTTCTCCATTAGTACCACCACCCTGCTTTAATCTCTCAGTACCTAATCACTGATCCTTGAGGAAAAACCTTTCTTCAAATGAGGTAAAAATTGGTCTAATACACTCATAGCTCAGATTATTTTACATATTTCTAAAATATTTATACTTGTTGATTCTTAAGACAGATTTTCTTTCTCGGCACAGAGTCTAAAATTTTTTGTGTGTAAAATACCTTAATATAGCTGGTTTTTAAAAATTTGTATTTTAGGAGAAATTCTTACCATTCCTGGATATGTTCCAGAAAGAGAGTGTGAGAGTGGAGGTTTGCAAGTGCATTATGGAAGCTTTTATTAAGTAAGTAGAAAATGTTCTGATTAAGGGTACTCTAGATGATCTGGGCAATCTATTGAACAGTTGTTATGGGAGATAGCATGAATAAGTTTGCAGTCCATTTGGCTGTAGAACATATTCCAGGTTCTAAGAATAAAATATAAAGTTATAATTTTCATTAGTCTTTTTATACATCAGTTGTTTATTACTCTGATTTTCACTGAAAAATAATTCTTAGTAATCTTGTCAATCTCTGCTGATAAAAATATAAATTGTATGCAATGTCGTTGCAGTATGTTGGTCTTAGTATACTAGAAAGACAAGACCTGAAAAAGAGCTCTGAGTTAGCTCATCTCTCTTATAAATAGAAATTGGTCCAATAAAGATATTATTTCATCCACCTTATTTCAGAAATATTATTTGACTTTACCCATAATAAACAGGTTTGTTGTTACTGATTCTATTACGGATTAATTGTTCTTTGTAATTTCTTCAGTTTCCATTGCTTGATTTGGTTTACATTATACAGTGCCATAATATTCCTAGCCTTGGCGGACATCTTCGCATATGAACAAGGAAGGGAACAGACAGACATGTTTGTTACAGTAAAATGAATGCTTTCTGAATGGAAAACAATATCAGAAGATGATTTTATGTTCAATCTTCTCAGAGAACAGAATAATAATTGACATTAAAGCAAAATATTTTGATGCGTTACTTCCTTATATCTTTCCAATAATCAAATTGGAGAGCAGCAATACATAATTTAAAAGTGGTATCTGAGTTTCAATTAGATTTCTTCCAATCAGTAGTAGTAGTAAGTTTTGATATGTCAGGCGTGAAAAAACAAATAGCGAAAGGTTAGCTAGAATAACTTGGTCTGTTAGAAATAGAAGACTGTTAAGATTTCTTGATCCCATAGTTGAGAAACATAAATAGCCATTCAGATTGTGACTAATGTGTTTGTACTGCATTATGTCAATCGTATATATTCCCAGGATACTCTGTGTAACAGATTGTGCAGTCAATGGTGCCAAGTTTGGAGTCTTGTGTTATTAGTGTTAAATTTTTCAAAAATGTAATTAATTGTAGTTGTCAGAAGCCTGCAAATAGTGTTTGACCATGACGAAAATGCACCTTGGATACATTTAAAAACCAAGCCAAAACCCAGAAAACATTATTTGAAGTGCATTAGAAATGTTATTGCAAATACAGAAGGCCAAATTCTTATGATTTGTAGATATTGCACTTACCACATGGACAGCTCTTACCTGTCCCTGTCCCTTTCTTTCCACTGACTGTCCATGTGCTGCCCTGGTGCCAGTGGTGCCACCTGAAGCCATTGGAAAAACCAGGAGTGCACTTATTCATGAAGTTCTCAGGCTTCCCTCTGCTTAACACAGAGTTGGGAGATAAATATTTTCTGCTCTATTCCACTTACAGTGAGATGGCCCCACTCCACTCTTTTGGTAATCCCCTTTTGTTAGGCAATATGTTAAGTGGAGAGCTTTTAATACTATATTGGCAAAGAATATTTAACTGGAGTCAAGTAAATGAATGTATAGTTTAACACTATACATTTATATAGCAGAAAAAACATATTCAATACAAATAGAATGAACAACTAATTGCCCTACTAATATTTTGTTAGGTACCAATAGACTATAAGATCCTCTGTCCAGGTGCTTAATCTCTATATTTATATCCTGAGTAACCTGATCATCCACATAGGTGCTGGAACTTGAGCTGCAGGGGGTGCTGAAGCACCTGCTGACTTAAAGGGATTTCACTATATCCAGGGCTCATAGTTTGGTTCAGTGGCTCTCAGCACCGCCACTATAAAATTGTTCCAGCAACCTTCAATGGCAGGTGGTTCTAGTTGGCTCCTCCCGGCATATAGAGAGTAGGAGTGTCTTTGGGCCATTAGTAAATGAGGCATATGGGGTTCTGGAGAAGATGTTTATGCTTCCATGTTTTTGAGTCGTCAGTGAAACTATGCCTCAGGAAAGAGATGCAATTGAATGCCAGCGTCATGGTGGTTTTATGGGGTTGGGGATACAAAGGGGCTTGGTCTGTTCACAGGGGCTATTCTGAGTGCTCTGTTACAGTAAAAGATACAGTGGTTGTAAGCTAATACAGTATCATCTAGGGATGTGAAGGACTAGTTGACTAATCACTCCCTCCCCCCCCCAGCCCTGCTGCCTTTATTAGATAGATAGAGACGGGGGGGGAGAGGGAAGAAGAGGGGGTACTTAAAAGCGGCAGCACCAGTTGAAACCTGGGGCCAGACCTCGTGCTGCACGCAGTAACGCTGTTTTGAAAAGCTGTGTGCGGTCCAGGCCAGCTGGGGTGTCCCCAGGCTACACATGGCATTTCAAAGCAGCAGTGCTGCATGGACCCTGGGCTCCATGTGGCGCTGCTGCTTTGAAACGCTGCTGTGGCATTTTAAAGCGGCAGCACCACATAGAGCGTGGGGTCAGTGGAGGAGTCCCTAGCTGACCCTGGGCTCCACACAGCAAATGTATCGACTATTCGATTAGTCAGTTACCCGATAATTAACATCCTTAGTATCATCAGGACTAGACATCTCTGCCCTTTATCTCTTTCAGGTTGCCTTGTTTTACTGCATACTGAGTTCTGCTTCCTTGCCTTTGGCAGTTGATAGACTGTGCTAGTGTTGAGGTGCTTTCGTTCTCCTCCTCCTTTGGAGCTCAGAGTACAGGAGAGAAAATTGTTTCTTTCCAAATATCTATTAAAAATGGCATTGGAAATATTATCTAGGAAATAGAGCAGCATTTCTCATTCTCTTGATAATTGAGAAATTCTGTTTTTTGGCATTGGTATGAATCTATGGAATGATTATCAGTGCCTGAAGGTGATGCATCTTTAAGGTTATAAAATTGTTCCTGTAATTAGTCCCTGCATACTTACAGAGGATACATCACACGTTCTGTTCTGCCGTACATTAACCAAGGGACTAAATTCCTATCTGAGATTTCTTTACTTCATAACACCACCAGATAGTTATTAACTGTGAAGATATAAATCTACTCTGTTTTTTGTAAAAAGAAAAATACATTGAGATGCGACACAGTGAGAGACAGTCTTTGGAGGTTATTGCACAGACAGAGATCATGTTTTCACCATTGCAGTTCTCTGCTCATAAGAGTATATAAAGGCTGCCTGTACAAAATTAGCATTATATGAATTTTTAGTTTTCCACTGTTTTGTGTTTTGGAGAAACTGCAGTGTTTTATTCAGTATTTTCCAAAAAATGTGTTTTAGGTATCAACAAGAAGCTACTAAAGACCCAGTCATACTCAATGCTCTTCTACATGTGTGCAAGACCATGCATGATTCTGTGAAGTAAGATCAAATTTACATGTAATATAATATAGAATATGTGAAAATGGCGGATGTTCTGATGTATAGTTTTACTTTTGGAGGAGGTTAATGTTTCAGGGTGAATTTATGCATGACTCTCTGTGTTGCATTAACGGAAGCTGTGCAGTGAAATCATAACACACATATTTTACTATTTAATCATGGATTTGTTTGAATGCAGAAACAAAGAATCTACCTGGAAAATGGCAATAACTTAATAGGTTTTTTTAGTGTAGAAGGAGATAGCAAGGGTATGTTTTGAGAACAACAAAAACATACTGTTAAGAGAAACTATGCCAGGTTGGGCCCTTTTCAGCTTTTGGGAGGATAAAAAGCAGCTAGAATCTTCCAGGACCTGTAGTGAACAATACAGTATTTAGAGGTTTTCAATACACTCTTTGCCATTTTAAAACACAGCTCCCAAAATTGAGTTTATTCCATCCACATTCAGATGTATGCAAAGCAGCCCTAAAACTGACAAAAATACCTGGGGGATCTCTCTTGAGTACAGGGATTGCTGGGGAAAGGGGAATGCCTACATTTAAACACCCCATCTTGTGGGGGTGCAGGAAATGATACTGGGATTTTTCCAGTGGTCGCTGTCTCTCATAATGACTTTCTAGGGCTGTTAACTATTGGAACAGTTTAGAACAGTATTACTTTTTCCGTTCAGGCCCCTTCAGCTGTGCTGAGTCCTCATAAACCATGGATCAGACCTGACTCAATTTTTAGCAGTTGTTAGAGGCCAGTTTATATTTAGAAATAGAAATAAGAGCTGTACATGTGCCAACAACTTTGCTATGATATAGCACTCTGGACTACTGTACCAACTTCTAGCCAACTGTCTTAAATCACTGGACAGATATTAATATTAAGATATGCTAATATGACTTACACTTTACTAATAATTAACACCCTTTGTGAGGTAGGGAAATATTATCATCCCAATTCTGACTGTGAGGAAGTTGTCTCACACAATGATTTAGTGACACCCAAAATCACACAGGAAATCTTTGAATAGATTTCCAAGTGCCAAATTTTTGTGTCTAAATTATAAAACTGTCCTTTCTTTGTAGGTTGAATAGACTTGTAAGGGCAAATTTTTATGGTGCTTTCATTCAAGAGCCATTTATAATTTAGTGCTAATATTGTAAAGATAATTTATAACATTTTCACCCTTGCTATGCTCGCCAACTCCCCCTTTCTCTGACCTTGCGGCCAGAGAGCTTGATGATGTCATTCTGTTGCGCAGCAGGAAAAACTTCTTTATATATTAAGAGAGATTATTGTAAGTTTCTTTAGTTCATATAGTGTCAATGAATGCAAGATACACTGACAATGGAGGAAATCAGCTTTGGCACATAATTCAAATTATGACAAGTTCAAATGCTTTATTCTAGGATATGTGGTAGGGTTGCCATGTATCCGGTTTTGAACTGGACAGTCCAGTATTTGAGCTTTCTGTTTGGGGAAACAAATTGAAAAAATATAAATGTCCGGTATTTTCTAAATAAGATGTAATGTAGATTGTGATGTAATGAAGTGTGTGCAGTATTTTTATTGAAACCATCTGGCAACCCCTACTATGTGGTGTCTTTGGTTACATACATGCTAATGCTCAGGGCTCGCCGAGTGGCACACACGACATTACATCACACAGATCGTTCCGCGCCAGCTCTTCCGGGGTGTTTGTTGAGCCCTGCTAATGCTTTTTCAGTCTTTAAACAGTTAAGTATAAAATTTAATTATTAAAGAATCAAAACAGTTGCCAGTGGCCTATAGTTGACAAAAACAGCTGCTGGAAGCCACGAAAAAAACCCCTAATTAGCACTTCTTTTAGTTTAGGCGGTTAATTTACATCATTCCTTTGATTCTGTTCTGTCAGCTCTTAAAAATGGCCATTTTACACAGCATTCTAAGAAGTTAAAGTTACTTCTTTCCACTTTTCAGAAACTTTGATTGGGCAGAGTTTTAATCTAGGATCTAGGCCTTAACACAATACTGGCCACTTGATTAGGAGTTGAATGGTAATAACTCTTCAGGTCCTGCTTTTATCAAGCCATGCCAAATTTGAACTGGCAAGCCACATGTAGATCTCATTTTAAGTCTCGTGAGCCATCTAGATCACCCTCAGTTCTTTCTTTTGATTGGCAGTATACTAATGAGCTAATCATTCTGAGGTTTTCCTTCCTTCTCTACTGGATAAAGCTATTGTCTTGTTTCCATCTGGTGTCTGCTCTAGGAAAATGATACACAGGAGGTCAGAGCTGGAGACAAGTACATAATGGTGAAAGGATTAAATGGGATTACTTAATTGTATTTTAACTTTCTGTTTATCCATTTTCATCAAAACAAATCTATCTTAATGAATTTCCATATGATGTATATTTGTCTCATATTGAATGTGGATTATGTTTTCTGAAAGATTTGATACTTTTGTGGGTAATTTTGGAAGTCAGTGTATCATTTTAGTATGATTTGTGACAGCAAAACTTCTGGAGAACAATATAAAAGACAGTGGTAATAATAAAATTAAAAGGACACAGCTGAGTAATCATAGTTTAAAACAAAACAAAAAAACCACCCTAGTAACACCCTATAGAATTAAAACTGAAAGAATGTTAAATAATACATTTAAAGGGTTTTTTTAAACTGCTTATCGGATAGTTGACAGGTTAGTCAACTAGTCGCCCCTCTTTCCCCCCCTTGCTGTCTTTATCAGATTGAAGCAGCAATGGGGGGAGGGGGCAAGAAGAAGGGGGTACTTCAAAGTGGCAGCACTGCACAGAGCCAGGGATCAGCTGGGGAGTCCCCAGCTGATCCCAGGCTCCACCCGACATTTCAAAGCAGCAATGCTGCTTGGAACCCAGGTTCAGCTGGGGACTCCCCAGCTGATCCCAACTCGTGTAGCATGCCATCTTTGAAATGTACAAGAGCCCCCGCTGTGCATTTCGAAACGGAAGTTCCCACATGGAGCCTGGAGTCAGCGGGACTTCCCTCTGGCCCTTGGCTCCACGGAACATACCAACTTTGAAATGCACAAGAGCCCCCTGCAGGGGCTCTTGTACATTTCAAAGGCGGAGGAACACGGAAGTGCTTATCGACTAGTTGAGTCAATGGAAATTCCATTGACTACTCGACTAGTAAATTAATTGCTAGTTAACATCCCTAGTAAAAATTAATGCATTCAGCTAATTTAAGTGGCAGGGTTGTTTATGCAAAGTTTGGTATTTGTAGGTAATTGCAAAGTATGACTTTATTTTGCACAAACCAAATCCACAAACGCACACAAACAAACTCTACAAAATATATAGTATATTAATGCATATAAGAATGTTTTTTCTGAGTGAATTAGATAAAGGGGACATGAAAGAAATTTTAAGAGTTTGTATAATATGTATATAGCTAAACCTTAATAATATATAAGTACCGGTAGGTTTTTTTAAAGATGGCTTATTTTACATTGACTATGTAAACTTATTTTTGTAGTGCACTAACACTTGAAGATGAAAAAAGAATCCTAGCATCTTTGATCAATGGTTTTATAAAAATGGTGAGTACTTCGTATTTGTGATTACCTCAGAAAACTTTTTGTGGCAAAGATACTCTTGTGGGAAGTAGGCCCCTAAATGCCATTGAAATTCAATGGGACTCAAGCATCCAACTTGATCAGGGTCTGTTGAAAATCCCACATAGTATGTTTAATGAAGTAAATATGCAGATGTTTTGAAGAAATAAAACTGTTGATCTATACTCGGTATTTCAGGCCTAGTTTAAAGTGTACAGTGCAAAATCTTCTATTAAATATTTTTAAATGTTTTGTAAAACCTGTATGTGTGTTAAAGTTGAGTATTAATGAGTGTCTTGCCTGTCATGACTGTGTGAAGTGTTGCAGGTGAGCAGTGATTCCGCCACCCACACCTGAGGGGCATTAATACAAAATTAAAAACAAAAAATAAGATTTAAAATATCAGTTGTTGAACCCTGAAGCATTCCATTTGAAACTGGCTTTAAATTAGATTGAAAAAACCCCAAATGCCCACTTTTCAAAAAACATTTTTAATTTGGTACATAATAAACTACTGTCAATAAAAAGATTGATTCATTAATCCATTTGTAGTGTGGATTATGTGGATTTTCTGTTAAGCTGATTTTTTTTGTTTCAAAATGCAACCACTCCAATCCTTCTCTCCATCAGATCCTTTTCTAGAAGTCTGAAAGCTGCTAAGTGTTGTATACTTGAAAAACATTCAGTACATAAAGCGGAAACTATATAGTATTTTAATAAAAATAAAAACAAAAAATGTACTTACAGACTTCCATACAAGTTAAATTATGGAAGATGAGCAAGTTACTTAATTGCAGTTGAGGTTCTTGATTGCAACTCTTTCGTAACAAACAAACAAACAAACAAACAAAAGAGAGAGAGAGAGAGCGCGCACTCTAATTCAACACACATAAATAGATTTAAAAAACCAGTGTACTGCAGTTGTGTCATAAGTGTGACTTTTGGTATCTTCCTAATACCAGGTATCATTTGGCCGTGACTTTGAGCAGCAGCTGAGTTTTTATGTTGAAGCCAGGTCAATGTTTTGCAATCTGGAGCCTGTTCTTGTCCAGCTGATTCATGTAAGCAAAATTTTAACTGCAAATACCGGCTTAATTGATGGCGGGTCTTCCTCTCCTAATTACAATTCCTAATGTTTACTGTGTTGAGGTCTGTTTCATTAGGAATTCAGGAGAGGACATTGTTTTTGCCTTTCTTTTATCACTAAATTTTTCTTCGAGTGTTTGCTTTACCCCCATACTTGGTAGCATTGTAATAATGCAGTGTCTCCCAAACTGTGGATTGCGGACCCCTGCGGGTCTGCAAGGATATTCCTTCTTTATGGCAAGCCAGACAAGGATCCTCCAATTGATGAGCAAGTTATCCCTTTGGCCACTTCTGTTTCCCATATGTTTAATTTAACAGAAAGATAAGATTGCCTTACTTTTCTTTTATAGTCTGTGAACCAACTGGCAATGGAAACGAGAAAACTGATGAAAGGAAGTCATTCCAGAAAGACAGCTGCATTTGTCAGGGTATGTACCCATGTACACAGATGTTATAACAAGCTAGAACCTAAAGCTGTAACTTTTACAGAAGAATGTACAAAAGATGTGCTGCAAGATAAATGGCATGACAATGTTTATCATTATTATAAAGTCTAAGTGAATACTTAAATTCAGCATATTTTCTTCTTAGTGCAGATTTGTCTTTACACCAGAACTATGAGTCATCTGTCAGTTTTTTGCTGACTTATCCCACCCTTTTAGAAAGTGCAGATGTTGCTGGGGAAGGGCTAAGTGGGTGGTGGTGTGTCTCAGTCAAATGATTCATGGCACCTAGATATACAGCAAGTGGGATTAGCTTTCTGGAGAGAGAAAGGATCTGGCTGTGGGTTGATCACTCCTGAGGAAGGAACGTTAGGAGAGAGAAAGCCTTCAAAGAAGTTCTGAGCTAATCTTTTTATTTTATCGTTTTCACAGATAATAAAGGAATTTGGTCAATTTGAATTTCACATCTTTTGTGGACCATTATTGTTAGGTGGTGGAAAGTTCATATTTTTAAGCTTTTGCTTGAGCTTATACTACAGTAGGTAGTAGTCCTGAGTAGTCCTGTGGCACCCTAGAGACTAACAAAAAATATATAGTATCGAGAGCTTTTGTGGGTAAAACCCACTTCTTCAGATGAGCTTGAAAAGAAGTCAGTTTTGCCCATGAAAGCTCATTTTTGTTAAGCCTCTAAGATGCCACAGGACCAGGACCGGACCGAACCATTCTGGCGCCCTGGGCAGACAGTTTAATTATGCCCTGGGTTGGGGGAGGGCGCATGCACGGCCTCGCCCCCGTGCCAGTGCATGGAACGGAGCTGGCAACAGCAGGATGCACGTGCCCGGCCCGGCTACCGCCGCTGGCGCGCAGCCCGGGGCCACCTGGGGTGGGCCAAGCCTGGCCGTGCAGGGCCCCACGGCCGCGGGGGGAAGGGCGCTACTGGCCGGCGCTCTGTGGGTTAATGCGGCCCCCCACCTCGGACGGCCGCTGCAGGGTGGCCGCTGGGAGCTGCTGCAGCTCGCGATCCGGGAGCCGGGTGCGTGGTGCCTGATGGCAACTATAAGGGGCACTGTGCGCCCCTTTCAGCTGCCATCAGGCGCCTCCCATAGGTTGGCACCCCGGGCAGCTGTCTGGCTAGCCCATGCCTTAATCCAACCCTGCACAGGACTACTCGTTTTTTAAGTTACAGACTAACCCGGCTACTCCCCGAGCCTTTTATACAGTAGTTAATAGGCATAGACATACAATTGTTATACCTCTGATTTAAGAAATTATTTGAGTCATGTTTTCATATATTTTCTTCTTTCGTTAGGCTTGTGTTGCTTTCTGCTTCATTACAATTCCATCTCTGACTAGTATCTTTGCACGACTTAATTTGTACCTGAACTCTGGACAGGTAGCTCTGGCAAATCAGTGCCTTTCACAAGGTAAGATAGGTGTTTGTTTCAGTTACATAGTAATTCTTTTTTGCTAGAAAACAGAATGTTTCTCTCTGAATAATATTCAATTTGAAACTGAAGTTTACTCTTTCACGTTTTATTCTTTCTCATGTTGCTATAATCTAAAATAAAATAATTCTAAAATATATTTTTCCAAATTATAACACATTTAAAATTAAAATATCAGAATTGTAGAAAAAGAGAGATCTGATATTTGGGTATTTATTCAATTATTCCTTTATTTTAGTCTCTACTTTTGCTATTTAAAAAATCATATCTTCAAAGAAAGCAGTGCTGTTTCAAGTAAGGGACTCAAACTTGTGTAAAAATAACTTGATTTAAATATATTTTTTTGAGGAGGGGGAAGCTTAGACCAACTAAATTATTATGCACAGAGGTTGACATTCCTGTAAAAACTTCTGGGGAAAGAATTAAAGTGCTTCAGTCAGGTTACCCTAATTATTGGTTGTTGTGTTGCATTTGGTAGTACTAGAAAATATACATCAAAGCACTGAAGGACTATTCCATGAAAAAATACTTTGCTAATAAAATTGTGTCACGTGTCCTAGAGAAAGTATGATGAGTAATGGGAGATGTGAGGAATCAAAATGGTGCTCAAAATGGTGTTGAACTAGTGCTGGAGTGTGGTGTTCTGTCAGGGGCTCTGTTTTACTAGATGTCTTAGGCAAGGTGTGAAACAGAAGTTCTGATCACTTGTGGTTTAAAAAATACCCTATGGGAAGAATGATGAGCGTTAGCCCTGCATTCTGTTCAATTTCCAGCTTGAGCATACTTGCTTAAAAGCAGCTTCCTCTACCTTCACCTAGATAGTGTCCCCCAATCCCTTTCTTAAGCTGTTGTTCAGATTTCCTTTGCATTCTTAAATTTTTGTGATGTTAACCTCAGAGATCAATGAGTTTCATTGCTGGGTCAAGTGCTTCCTATATGCTGTATATGATTTGCATAATAAGAACATAAGAACGGCCATACTGGGTCAGACCAAAGGTCCATCCAGCCCAGTACCCTGTCTGCCAACAGTGGCCAATTCCAGGTGTCCCAGAGGGAGTGAATCAAACAGGTAATGATCAAGCGCTCTCTCCTGCCATTCATCTCCACCCTCTGACAGAGTCTAGAGACGCCATTCCTTACCCATACTGGCTAATAGCCATTTATGGACTTAACCTCCATGAATTTATCTAGTTCTCTTTTAAACCCTGCTATAGTCCTAGCATTCACAACCACCTCAGGCAAGGAGTTCCATAGATTGAATATACACTGTGTGAAGAAGAACTTCCTTTTATTTGTTTTAAACCTGCTGCCCATTAGTTTCATTTAGTGGCCCCTAGTTCTTATATTATGGAAACAAATAAATAACTTTTCCTTATTCACTTTCCTTATTCACTTATTCACCTTATCCACACCACTCATGATTTTATAGATCTCTATCATATCCCCCCTTAATACATAGGGATTTTTCATGGTCTTCTCTTTACCTATAATAATGTCTCATATGTTAAACATTGTTCTTCCCCATATTTTTTTTTATGTCTGTGGTGAAAGCCATAAATTGCATTCCTACGAAAACAGCTTGAGGTGGCTGTTAAATCTCATCTTAGCTTTGTGTATGTGAGAGAGAAGAATTAAGAAAGTGTGTGTTGTGACTATTTTACCTAGGACTTGCTCTGTATGGAAGAGCATCGCATATTTAGTTCATATTGCTGTCATTGGCATTAGGGATGTTAAAGGGGAGCTGTTAATGGTTTAAAGGTGATGCTTGCTGGGTAATGGTTAACTGGTACCCAGGGAACAGTCCCTGGCCCATGCGAGGGCAGAAACAGTTGGGCTAGAGTAGCCCCTGCAGTTGGGCTGGAGCGGCCCTGATCATCCATCCCCCTTTTAATCAATTAACTCATTAAACTTAATGTTTAACCGATTAACTAATTAAATGGGATTTTTACATCCTTAATTGTCACCATAACTTACTATGAAATATAAAGGGGCATTTGAGTGGAGTGGTAGAGGGCAGATGGCAACTGATGAAATTGGAGTGGGCTTTGCATATAAGTTGACAAATCAAATAAAGCTTATTTTGAACAGGTTGGCTTGAAGGATACAAGCACTTATGCATACAAAATGAGTAGAAGACTGACTACTTGTCGTGCTGTGTGTAGTGTTGTAGCTATGCCAGTCCAGGATATTAGAGAGAAATGGTGGGTAAGGTAAGATCGTTTATTGGACTGACTTCTAGTAATGAAAGAGATAAGTGTTTGAGCAGCACTCAGCTCTCCCTTATCTGGCTAATAGTCTGTGCCCAAATATTACTTTTCTGCACATTTCTGACTGCCCACCTAATAACAGGCTGTTATACTGTGGGGCTGTGTCTACACTGGGCCACTTATTCCGGAAAATCAGCCGCTTTTCCGGAATAAGATGCGAGCTGTCTACACTAGCCCTTGAATTTCTGGAAAAGCAACAACGCTCTACTGTACAAAATCAGCTGCTATTCCGGAAAAACTATTCTGCTCCCGCTCGGGCATAAGTCCTTATTCTGGAACACTGTTCCGGAAAAGGGCCAGTGTAGACAGCCCAGTAGTCTTTTTCCGGAAAAAAGCCCCGATTGTGAAAATGGCGATCGGGGCTCTTTTCCGGAAAAGCGCGTCTACATTGGCCACAGATGCTTTTCTGGAAAAAGGGCTTTTCTGGAAAAGCAGCCTGCCAATGTAGATGCTCCTTTTCCGGAAAAACTGAAAACGGAATAGTATTCCGTTTTAAGCAGTTCCGGAAATTCATGCCAATGTAGACACAGCCTGGGAGAAAAGGGCTGTCATGCATATTTATCTTGAAGGCCAGAAGGAGAAAAGGGTGAAATGATGGTGTTTTAAATATCAGTAACTAAACAAATGCAAAGATTGAGCCTTACACCACTACTGTAAGTAAACTTCTAACTTGAGTTTAAAATAACAAGCACAAATAAATAATTTTGTATGGGTGTGATACTAAAGGAGGGCTCTCATATAAAAGCTTACAAGAAATGTCAGATGTTAACACCACGGCAGAAAATAAGAGAGAGAGTTTGGTTCATGGGGTATAGATTACATAATGTGAAGGAATTAAGCAAAGGAAACTTAGGTTGTTTAGCTGATGGGAAAAACTGTTTGAGATCTATTAGACTGTGAATTAGTCTCTCAGGAGAGGTGACTATTACTAGTCATTTTAAAACTTCAGTAGGAAACAGTCCTTCACTTGCATAGACAGAGAGTACACAACATATAGCCTGTGATTTCTGAGATTCCATATAAATGCAAGAAAGAATAACTTTTCATCTACTTACACTTTGTCTTCCTTTTTCAGTTTATAATGTTGCCAAAGCTGTGCATTCACTAGTAAGTTCCAGTTACACTCACAAACAAGTTGCGTAGGAAGCTGACTAAGGCTTTTAGTACAAGACCACTGTTAGGTTTCTTTGTCCGAACATAATGTTGCACATATAATCAGGGCAGAGGGATTTAGAGAAAAGCTGGCTGTTATGTCCAAGTACATAGTAAAAACAAAAGAGTTGCAAAGTCAGTCGTGCAATTGAGTTTATGCAGCTTGTTTGTGGATAAACTATGCACAAACCCAAAAATGAAGTCATTTTTCCTGCTGCTGTTTTTCTGTTAATTCATTAGCTGTCCCCATATTTTATATACTCTTTGTTCTTGCTTAGCATATCTTTTGTTAGAAATAAAATAATTTCAATACCTAGTTTATTTTATCTCTATACTAACAGGGGATGGCTCATTTTTCTAATTGCCTTTTCCATCTTTGAATTACAATATCCTAACTTTTCCACTTCATCTTCATGATCCATCTTCTTCCTCCTCAAGACATCGCAGCAAATGTCCAAATTTCTGATGTGAGAACTTGGGCAACAGGGGAGGGATCACTTGATGATTATCTGGTCTGTTCATTCCTCTGAAGCACCTGGCATTGGCCACTGTCAGAAGACAAGATGCTAGGCTAGATGGATCGTTGGTTTGACCCAGTATGGCTGTTCTTATGATCTTTATGTAAATAAGTATTGTCATTTCACCCACATATACAAATACACAGTGTAGTCATCTTTGTTACTGTTGCAGGCACATCTCAGATCATCTTCTTTGATATTCTGGTCCTCCTCCATATTGTCAATTTAAATTTAATTTTCCTCCCAATTTAAATTTTTAAGCGCGCACAATTTTTGTGCTAAAGTTATACATAAAAATATTAAGTAAGATTGGTTCCAAGACCATTTCCTGAGAAACTCTACTAGTAACCTTCCTGAAGTCTGCATCAGTTCCTTATCCAACTTTCAGTTCTCATGTTAATCCTTACCTTCTCCAATTTAACTAATAATTTTTCATGTGGACTTGTATCAAGAGCTTTACAGACATCCAAGTAAATTAGAGCTACTGCATTATTTTGTCTAAAAATCAGTTTTCTTCTCAAAGAAAAAGAGCAGGTTGAGCTGGCACAGTCTATCTTTTGTAAAACCATGCTGTATTTTATCCCAGTTATTGTTCACCTCTGTGTCCTTAACAAGCTTGGAAAGAAAAAGTAATTCCAAGACCTTGCATACAATTAAGGTCAGACTAAAGGGCCTGTAAGTATTCAGGATCACTTCTTTTACTTTCTTAAAAATAGGTACTATATTTAGGCAATTCTCCAGTCATAGAGTATGAGCCCTAACTTTACAGTTTCATAAAAGTCCTGGGTATTGAGCTTTCAGTTTCATGTGCCAGTTCTTTTAATATTCTTAGGTGGTGATTTTCCGGTCCTCCTGATTTGGCCCTATTAAGCTGTTTTGGGTTTGACTTCATTTAGGTTTTGGGCTGTGCCTTGATTATCTTTAATCTCTACCTTATTCCCAGAGTTCAGCAGTTTCACTTCTATCCTGTTTTCTTTTTATTTATATGGCAATAGAATCTTTTACTGTGGGTTTTAATTTCCTTTGCAAATACCCATTTCTGCTTGACTTTTGGCAGTTTTTGCTTTTTTCCCCCTTGCACTTTCTGACCTCCATGAGGTACTTTTCCTTACCGATCCTTCCCATCGTCCATTAGTTGTAGATTTGGTGCTTTCTCGGTATGCTACTTCAGCCAGTTACTGCGTCTCTTAGAGCCAGATAATGCTTCTCATGAAGTAAATATTGATGATACTGATTTCTACGGGGCAGGATTGAGGCCTTAATAGAAATTTCAAGAAAAGTCATAGCAGGCTCAAAACTATACACAACTAGTACTGAGTAATGCATAGCAACAACTTTAAAGCTAGTTCCTTACTTCAGTCAATGCCAGATTGATGCAGATTCATTCCAGTAATTGACACTGCATACAACACTGTATATGTTGTTAGTACACTTAGTACTTAGCTCTATGTTCAAAGTGAAATCTTGCAGCATTATCTGCAGTTTTGGTTTAGCTTGACATAAAATTGGAGGAAGAGGCATAACTCTAGGATAACATGTACTGATCTGATCGATCACATGTTGATGCCACAGATGAAGGCAAATCTTTTTAGGGACTGATGACAGGGTGGGCAAAGGGATCAGTTGTCCAACAGCCCCAGCATTTTAAAAGTGCCCAGGGGCCACTGACAGCACGAGAGAGCTAAGGCAGGCTTCCTGCTCGGCTTTGCTCCATTCTAGTCCTGGAAGCATCCAGGATGTCCTTGCAGCTCCCTTTGGCTAGGAGTGGCAGCCAGTGGGAATCATGGGGGTGATGCCTGTGAGCAGCAGTGCATGGAAACGTCTTGGTCCCCCCCACCTAGGTGTTTGCTGTTTCGTTGGCACTGAACCCCTTCCCCCACTTCTATACCCCAGCCAATGTTCCTTCTAAGGCGTGTGCCTGTGTGGGCGTGCATCAAGAATTTGAGGCCTGCTCACCTCCTCAGCAGAGCTATGCAGTGGCTGTTCTGGTGTGGGCCGTGTGGTAGGTGGCTACCCTGCCCAGGAGCAGCAGGGCAGCCACCATGTGCCCTTCCCCAGCGCTGGAGCAGTGGGCTGCATGGCAGGAGGCAGCTGCTTCGGTGGCCCTGGCTGGGGCCAGAGGCAGAGCCACATCTTGGGCTACAGCTGCTCTTCCAGCAGCTGGGGACAGGGCCAGAGCCATGTGTTGCTCAGTGGCGACAGCTCCAGCAACCAGTGCTCCGGCCTGAGCAGGGTGGGTGGCAGCAGTAGCCCTGGTGGCTGGGGCCTGGGCCTAAGCTGTTGCATGGAGGGGTTGCGGCAGCAGCTCCAGCAACTGGGGCCAGAGCCATCACATGAGGGGCAGCTGGGGATGGGGATGGAGCCCATAGCTGGATCCACATGACAGTCGGCTGCCCTATTATAGGGCCAGTCTTAGGGCTGGGCAAACTGAGCCCATGCCCAGGGTACCATAGCCAGAGGATGAGGGGCAACTGGGCATGGGTGTTGCTGGGCAAAGGGTGTGGAGGGTACAGGGCAGAGGGGCAGTGTGACAGGACATGCTGGAAGCACAGGGTGGGGGTTGGGGGCACAGCTGGGAGAAAAATGTAGGGGTTGGGATGAAGGGGGCACTGCAGAAGTTAGGGCAAAAGGGGCACAATGCAGGATTAGTGGTAAAGGATGCATAGGATGGGGGTGCAGGTGTTGGGGAGTCCTGGGATGCAGGAACGGTGGGAGCAAGGCTGGGTGGGAGTGAGACCGGGCCAAACTGGGTGGTTTTCAGGGTGGGTGGGTACAGGGTCATGCACTTGTTAGTTATGCCTTGTTTTAGTATTTTTTTCTTACATAATAATTTACATATAACTTTGTTAGTAGCTGGTGGTTGCCACAGTGGCACACGTCCAAACAAGCACATGTGACTTCAGTATTGGTGCACAAGACAAAACTCACTACACTCATGGATGGAAAATCTTAGAGGGAACACTGAGCCCAGCCCAGATCCTGCACCCAAAATCCCTTCCAGAGCCTGCAGCCCGCATTCCAACCCCTGCCCTAGCAGGATGAAAGTGAGTGAGGGTGGGGAAGAGTGAGAGGTGGCGGGAGGAGGGATGGAGTGACTGGAGGCAAGGCCTCAGGTAAGGGGCAGGGCAATGATCTTTAGGTTTGTATGATTAGACAATTGGCAACCCTACTGAGTGGGCATGTGGGAGCACTGGCCATGCCACAAAAGCGCAGCTGTCAGCTCACAGGGCACCAACAGCACAGATAGAAGCTTGCTGACCACCAGCCACTGTGAGCTTGTAAGTGGAGATTGCCTATCTTCTAGAACTGGAAGGGACCTTGAAAGGTCATCGAGTCCAGTCCCCTGCCTTCCCAGCAGGACCAAGTACCATCCCTGACAATTTTTGCCCCAAATCCCTAAACAGCCTCCACAAGGATTGAACTCACAACCCTGGATTTGTATGGAGCTTGAATCAGGAACAGAGCTGCGGGGCTGAGGGTACGTCTAGACTACATGCCTCTGTCGCCAGAGGCATGTAGATTAGGCTACCAGACATAGTAAAATGAAGCGGTGATTTAAATAATCGCCGCTTCATTTAAATTAACTTGGCTGCCGCGCTGAGCCGACAAACAGCTGATCAGCTGTTTGTCGGCTCAGCGCGATAGTCTGGACGCGCGGGTGTCGACATCAAAGGTATTTGTCGACCACCCATGTAAGCCTCCTGGGATGAGGTTTACCTGGGTGGTCGACAAATACCTTTGATGTCGACACCCGCGCGTCCAGACTATCGCGCTGAGCCGACAAACAGCTGATCAGCTGTTTGTTGGCTCAGCGTGGCAGCCATGTAAATTTAAATGAAACGGCGATTATTTAAATCGCCGCTTCATTTTACTATGTCGGGTAGCCTAATCTACATGCCTCTGGCGACAGAGGCATGTAGTCTAGACGTACCCTGAAGTCCCAGATCCTAGCTCTTCCCCCAGGTTTAAAGTCCTGATCGCTGGCTCCCAGAGGAGAGGGTGATGAAGCCCCAAGGTGAGTTCTCCCCCACCCAGAGTCCCAAGGTTCAGAAGCCCCACCCCGTTTGGAGCACTTCCCCTTTTCCTGTAGCCCCCTCCCTCCATGCTGATGTCCATAACCTCTTGTTGAGGGATATGGAACGTTTCAGAGTTATGGACAGTCTCCATTCCCAAAGAATCCGTAACTTTGAGATTTTTTTGTACTCCACTTTGCTCTCTACTTGTATCAAGATTGAGTACTGCTTGCTGAGACAAGAAGTCTCCTGATGAGACAAGTAGGGACTGAATTGTTGAACTGCAGCTGCATTTGATGTGAAGCTTGCAGCTTGAGAGTTGTTAAAGCTTAATGTGTGTGCTGGAATTTAGTTTGCCGCACACTTGGTGGAGAGTAGTTACTGTTATGGAGAGGAACTGTTGCAGTGTTTCTACTGGAGACTGCACAGGGAGACAGACCTCTAAACAGGCAGTCTATAAGCATGTAGGCATTATCACTATTATTGCAGTGTCCATTAATGCTTCACTCATAGGCCTTTACTGCACCGAAAGAGGCAGCTAGAGTTGGTTGGTGGGGAGAGTATCTGTTCTTAAAAGTATGTCTGCACAGTAGCAATGCATGACTTCCTCTAAGCTCCAGTGATATCGATAACTTTTTCAGGAAATTCCTGCAGTTCTTCTCTCAGCTCTTTCTCTTCTGTTTGAGTGAGCCTTCCTTATTCCTTTACTTCTACTGCTTTCAGAGCAGCACAGATCTGGAGCCAAAGTCTAGAAAGTGTTGTGTGGCAAGGGGCAATATGGTGGAAATAGAAGACTCATACCACCCAACAGTTCAAGATTACCCTTCTAATGCCCACTGAAACCCACAGGGTGAAGGTTTTCTGCTTGCAGGGCCTGACCATGGTGTGATGGCGCGTTGGGGTTTTCCCGTCTCCTGCACCCCCGTAATAGCACGAACAGACTCCACCAGCCAGTAGAATAGAGGGTGTTTATTGCTTCTCCAGGATATAGCACAGCACAGATGTAATCTGGTTACAGGGCAGGCCTAGGATGCCTCAGCCCCCCTTGAGATGGGGGAGACTGGGCCCCTCAGTTCCAGCCCCTTTCCCTAGGTTGTCTCCTCCATGCTCCCAGACAGAAACCTAACACACTTCCAGCTCTGCCCCCAGCCAGGGCTCCACTCCCCTTCTTCCCATTGTTCCGCTCCCTGGGAGATACTGGTCGGACAGGTTCGGAGCCCCCTTGCATAATGACTCATCCCCTGCCCTGCTGGGCCGTGCTACAGACAGCAGCCAGTGGAGATCACTCACAACCCAAGCCTAGCAACCAGCAAGGTACCCACACTACGTCACACATGGCAACTTCTTGAGTTGATGAGAAAGAAATGTATGAATTAGCCAGTTTCCCTCCAAAGCTTACAAAGTCTGGAACTAAAAAAGTTATATCTCTTGCTGACCTAGGCGCCAGGAACACAGCAATTTGTTTGAAAGGAGAAATTCAAGAAGGCCAGTCAAATAATCTATGGCTTAGTCAGGCCCGAAAACAGTGGAGGGTGGAGGAAGCAAAGAGGCAACTGCTACTGTGATGACTGGAGCTCTGGGCCCTTTAAATTGCTGCTGGAGCCCAGCATGGGCTCCAGAGCCCTGGCCAGTGTGCTCCGGGTGGGGTATGGGCTGACTGCCCTGCCCCTATCCCTTCTGCCCAAAGCCCCGCCCCTTCCAGGAGCACAGAGCCTCTCCCCCACCTTGCCCGGGAGTCTGGGGAGTCTGTCAGCTCATCAGGGCTGAGCACAGCATTCATTCTATGTAGAAGTTTATAATCCTCCCAACCTTCCTTGGACTGTGCGATCTACCAAGTATGTCAATAGTATTCCGTTGTCCCTCGGAAGGTACTCAGCGTGGATATTCACGTGGAATGGATAACTTTTTTAATTAAACTCTGCACCAAGGAAAAGATCATCTAAATACCTGTAGAGCCCCTGAATGTCAACTTAGTAAGCAGAATACTGACAATGGGGGTGGACACGTAGATACCCCAGTTTCTGAACTGGCTGATACTTTTCCATAATGGCACAATGCCAAAACCGAGTAACAAATCTTTCAGACATGCTTCTTGTCATGGGGTAGCTGTTTGGACCAAACAGAGATTAAATGTGCACTCTATTATGTCACTTCTTTACGTTTTAAAATTCAGAGTAATATTTAATAACACATCTCCTCCCTCCCCACCTCTGATAGATGTTGCTGCTGTAGTCTCCTGAAAAATGAACATCATTCTTAACTGTAGGTCTCTTACCATTCAGTGAGTGAGTGACAATGAAACAACTTTCAGACATAAGGGCAAGGGACAGTTTTATCCGTAAAGCTATTATGTCCGTGTTTAGCTTTAGGCATAAAATGTTGTGTGAATTGAGCAATCCAGCCAATTCAAGCTGTTATGTATGACTAATTTCACTAAGGGAGTGATAAAAGTGGAAATTGCGTGTAGTACTGGAGTCTTCCAGTTTTACTCAAAGTTATTAGTTTTGTTAGGCGCATCTAAATCAGAAGTACAAAAGTGCGTATTGCCAAGGTTGATCTAAAAGGTCTGGTTTTGTGCAGTTTAAATTAAAATGGAAACAATTCCCCAGTGAACTGCAGTTTTCAAGCTCATTGCAGTCCAAATAACTGGAGACTGTGAAGTGCCCTAAACTGATAACTTACTTTTCCTTGGAGAATGTTGCTTCTACGTCAATATTTTATAGCCAAGCCAAGCAGTATGTGTGTCTAGCTGTAAAAGTATTTGAATAAGTAGTTTTGCTGAAAAGATTTTATGGCCTAAGTGTGTACTCCTCTAGCATTAAAATAGGCTTTCTTATTAAGTGTAATAATAATTAGCCCTTACAGCTTTTTAGATATCCCATGGCCTGTAGAGATATGATTGTCCCCAATTCACACATGAAGAAGCTGAAGCAGAGAGATTGAGAGCCTAAAGCCTTCATGGAGGTTAAGGTTAGGGCTAAAATTGGACTACCTGTACTGTGATTCCTCTTTTTTTTTTCTTTTTTTTTCTTTTTAAACACTGATGTCCCAACATATAGAGCCCTGCAACTCCGTGGATATCTGCTTCATGTCACTGGGTATCCACATCTGCGGATGTGGATGTGAATATACATGGCTCACTTTTGCAGCTATACAATTTTACATCCATGCAGGGCTCTTTGTTGTGATGGTGGTGGAGTATTACAGATTTAACTGAAATCTCTGAAGGTAGATATCCCTCCTGATCATTAGGCTTTTTTCCTGTTCTTTCTAGTCCACAGATAATGGTTTTTCAGTACCTCTGGGGCAATTTCTCTATCTCTCTCCCTCCCTCCACCTCTCTCTCCCTCCCTTTCTACCTGTGCTGAATCTGGTATTTCTGCCCTTTTGTCATGGGTGGTGGGTGAAGGCCTAGCTGGGGAAGGCAAACACCAGCCCTACCCCTTCTGCTTCAAGCCCCGCACACCCCAGCCCGATCCTTCTTGGCTATCTGAAGGGCCAGGGCTGCTGTGCTATGTAGGGTTGCCAGATGGTTGAAACAAAAATACCAAACACCCGTGGCTCCTTCCCCCCCACCCTCCCAAAAAAAAACCCACTGGGAAAAAATTCTGTTGAAGGGGGGAAAAAAAATTAAAATAAAACAGCATGTCCCCTTTAAGAGTGAGTGCAGGGATAGGAACGGGAGTGGTTGAGCACTAAGACCCAGGGGAGTCATTGCTTCCACTTGGTCTTATTGCGGCAGCCATTTTGTGCTAGCAGCCTTGCAGAACCAGGTAAGTTGGGGGGTTGGGGGTTTTGGGAGATGGGGGGAATTGGGCGGGGAGGCTGGGCACTGAGTGTTTGTAGGGTTGCCAGGTGCCCGGCATTTTTGCCTCCTGGCTGGGGGAAAAAAATCAGAAAATACTGGACATTTTAGGTGTCCAGTATTTTCTGAATTTTTTTACTGGACAGGAAGCGAAAATACTGGACTGTCCAGGTGAATACTAGACACCTGGCAACCCTAGTGTTATGGCCTTGGCCCCAACCCTCCCCAGTGGGAAAGCTGTGCTGCCTCGGCCCTTGCCTCAGCCCTACCCGGTAGTTGGGGAAGCAATTTTCGGAAGGCTGTGCCTTCCCTTGCCTACATGACCAGATGCCCCTGCCTTCTGTCACCACCAGTTTAGAGACAATGCAGCTTCTAGCTAATCCGGCTAACTCTTGTAGTGACTATCAGTTAATTATATAGGATTAAAAGTCTGGCACCCCGAAATGGCCTGTATTATTCTTGATAGGATTAAGTTCTAGGATCTTCTTTGTGATTGTGTGTGTTCCTTTTACACCTGTGAGTTTTTTCTTCTGTAGTATCAATTTTTAGTTGGATTCCAGATTTATAACCAAATTCTTTGTACAACTAACATCAAAACAGGCTCCATCTAGGTTGTTATATTTCTACCTATAAATAATTCCCATTATATGTTCCAGTTTAACTTTTAATCAGTTTTTCTGTTTTTTTCCTCCATCCTGTCTTTGTAATTCTTCGATACAAAACTACGTTAAGTATCAGAGTGTGAAAGAGTAATATAAGGGTAAACACATTATAGGGGTGTAATGTTCATGCATGTTACAAAAACTTCCTGGTGACCTCAGCAGCATTAAAAGAGCTTAACTGTCCTCATAATTACAGTGCATGATAGTTAGACATACAATATGTTGCTAAATGTGAGGTCGCTATTAAACTTTTACATTAGAACACAAGGTTGATAAAGCTGAGGAATGTATTGCTTTCCAATATCTGTTGGAGATCAAAGCAAAAGGTGTTGAAGTGTGATATTAACAGTGTGATAGGAAAAACTTAGGTGGCAAAAATGCAGGAATCTTTTAATTACTGATTCCTCTTCTTTTATTATTTTGGGTGGATTTGTGTATGCCCTGATGCAATCTTAATGATCTCTAAATATAGTTTATATTTTTAATATATAACTAAATAGGCAAACTACATACTCTCACTCTTCTTAAATGGTCTTTTGAGATGTGAATTATTTTCTCTCTCTGGTGATCTCAATTCTCAATCAACTTTTGGCCAGCCTGAGATTTTCTGTGTAGGCAATTTAATTGTTATCATGAATGCAAAAAATAGAATTGCAAATTGGATGGAAACTCAGCCTGTCACAGTTACTTTACGCACCTTTACAAATTACAAGCTTTTTTTTTTTTTTTTAAACTATCATAGTGATATTGTTTAAAGAAAACATCCACAAAGGAATTTTGCTTGCGTTTCTGTTGTGAAATATTGTAAAAATATTCCATCTTAGAGCAGGCCATTAGTTCATTTAGTCTGAAGGTCATCTCATATGTGCAAGGGGAAGGATTTATAGATTGTGGTCAACTGGAATGAAGGAGCTGCTATGGAAGGATAAATTCAGTCAAGTGTGAAATATATTGTGTTCGGTGCAATGAGCAAGATATTAACTGCTGCAGCATAGGAAGACTTCATCGTGATGATTTGTTGTAATGAGCACTGTGCTCTACCCTCATCTACCCTTACAGTGGACTACTTTAGGAGCAGAATTAAACACATGACTAATGTGAGAAATTTTTTTCAAACGGAAGAAGCTTCTACATATTTTTATTTATAAGGTTGAAGCAAACAGGATTAGAGTAGAAGCTAAGAAACTGGCCTTGTATGGAAAAAAGCAAAAGGGACCCATTTCCTCTGAGTTGGAGAACGTATTCTTCTCTTTGTACCTCCATGCACATAAGCCAAGGATACATCCCTTAAACTTCGAAGCAGGTGCAAAATAAGATGCATTATAAATTAGCTGTAAAGATGTGGTTTGTCCCATTTATATAACTTCATAATTATTAGTAATTATATCTGAATAGATATATTGACACTTACTTTATTTGGCAGAGTATAATATTTCACGGGCGGATGAGAGTTTTGCGGGGCCCACCTTTGGAGAAAAAAGGCGTCAAATGCGCAAATTGAAGGCTATTTTCATATTAAATGTGAATTGGGTAAATTTGATAGAAACTTAATTTAGTTGGATAATTTTTATTTTAATTATATTGTAAGTCATTCTTAAACAAAATTCTGCATTAATAATTAAAAATTTTCATTTGTATTTAAGTCTCCTCCCCCTCCTGCCTCTCTCTGTCTCCGTCTCCGTCTCCGTCTCCGTCTCTTTCTCTTTCTCTTTCTCTTTCTCTCCTGCTCCTGCTCCTGCTCCTGCTCCTGCCCCTCCTGCCTCTCACTCAAACGGCCTTTTGGGCCCCGCATGGCGTCCTGGCTGAGCGGCGCAGAACTCAAGCGAGCGCCACAGCAGGAGGTGTAGGGTGATGGGGCGGTGATGTATATGCCCGGGGGTGGGACCTAGAACCTCTGTCACGCCCTTCGCCTCCCGCCCCTGGTCGTGTACATCACCACCCCGCCCCCCTTCGCCTGATGCAGTGGCGCTCGGTTGAGTTCTGCACCACTCAGCCAGGACGCCACACGGGAGCAAGTGGCTCAAGAAGCTGTTTGGGCCCTGCGCGGTGGCTTGGCGCGGGGCCTATTGCAGCGCGGGGCCCGAGGCAGCCACCCTGCTCGCTCTGCCCTAGATCCGCTGCTGATATTTCATATTGTTTACCCTAATCTTACTCCAAACTGAACACTCAATCAGCGTTCCTTCTTTAAATCTCTCAGTCTGACTTTCTCTATAAAGGAAAAAAGCAAAGTACTTTTGAGAACAATTGATTTTCTCTTGCAATAATGGGAATATTCTGTATCTCAGCTGATTAATTTCATAAATTGCACCTTGTAAAGAGGTTTTGGACAATGACCAAAATTCCTGCTGTCAGTAAAGCATATTTGCCTTTGATAGGTGTAAAGTTACTGTTCCAGTTAAATAACCATTTTATAATCTGTAATATAGACAGACCAGTTTAGGAACAGATGATCACAAATGATGCCCTCGCTTGTCACTGTGCTGAGGCTGGAAGCAGCAGAAATGAAGTATTGTAAAAGTCTCTCTTAAATAGGGATATGATAGAAGGACAGATATAGTTGAAGCCTTATGGCTAGGACAGGGGTTCCCAAACTTTTTGACATGGGGACCAGTAAATCCATTCATGGTAACAGTCATTTGCATATTTACATATTAATTAAGCAAATGATGAATATTCAACTAAGTTGTTTCTGGTCCTCCCAAAGCCCCCAGTGCCAGCGTTAGCAAAGCTTTTGATGCAGTCACCCACAATATTCTTGCCAGCAAGTTAAGGGAATATGGATTGGATAAATGGATTGTAAGATGGATAGAAAGCTGGCTAGATCAGGGTTTCCCAGACTTTTTACTTTAATCGGAAACTGGGTTTTTTTCAGTACTGTTTTTTGCAGCACAAAAAATATAAACACATATAAAAAAAATTAAAAATGAATAAATGTTCAGTGTTTCACCTGGCTACATCCTCCGCAGGGCCAGGGCTTGGGGGACCTGGCGCTGCATGGGCGATCCAGGAGGCGGGAGCAGGAGCAGATTGGGGGTAGGGTATCTGGCTACGAGGGAGGGTGCAAGGAGGGGTAGAGTTGCCAGGTGTCCAGTTTTGTACCGGTCAGTCCGGTATTTGAGGCTTCTGTCCGGGAAACAAATTGAGAAAATACCGGACATATAAAATGTCCAGTATTTTCTAATTAGGTAAGCTTTATTATTATTAGGTTTATCAGTCCTTAGCTGCGAACTGCCTGGCTGGTAGATGTGCTCAGGCTGCATGAGTGTGTCTACCAGCCAGGCAGTTCACAACTACTCTAGGGAAGGTACGTGGGGCGGGGTGGCAAAATGGAATCCCCGGGGCCGGACTCACTTGTGTGCCTGAGTCTGCATGTGTCCAGGTCAGTCCCACTCTGCCCCCCCCTTCTCCTCCCGAACTCCCCAGTCCAGTCCTGCTTCCCCCGTCCAGCCCTGCTTCCGGCAGCTGGTTCTCCCATCGTCCTCCTCTCAATCTCCCCCATCTACCCCCCCCCCGCGTCCCGTCCCCTGGCCAGCCCACTGCCTCCGTCCAGCCCTGCTTTCAGAGGGTGGTTCTCCAGTCCTCCTCCTCCTGATCTCCCCCAGCCAGCTCCCCCCACCCTCTGTTCAGCCCTGTTTCTGCCACCCACTCTCCCCGATCTCTGCCAGACAGGCCGCTAACCGTATACTGCTTCTGCCGCCCGCCCGCTTGGATCTCTGCCGGAGAGCCCTGCTGCCCTTAACCCTGCTTCCGCTGCCCGCCTGCCCGGATCTCCACCGGACCATCCCGCTATCCCTAACCCTGCTTCTGCTGGCCACCCTCCCGCCAGCCCTGATCTCTGCTGGACAGCCCTACTTCCCTGTGGCTGGTTTGTGCCCCGCCCCCCGCTCCACTCACACACCACCTCCCAGCCTCCCATGCTCTGCTTCCCCCCGGCAGCTATGCTGAGGCCCGGTATTTTTTTCCCGTGGCCTGGTACTGGGCCGTGGCCCACAGTTTGGGAAACACTGGGCTAGTAATGACAAATAGAGGAAACTGATTGTTTTCCCCCCTTCGTCATTCCCCTTCTTCCTCTTCTTCCCAACCAAATCCAAACAGACAATCCAAACGATTTGAGCACTTCTCTAGAAGTGTTGAGTCAATAAGAACATAGGATTTTTAAAGGTGACCAAGCAAATTGCACAAGAAACTAATCATGAAATAAGGAAGCCAACTCTATATTCTTGTTAATCTCATAATTCTGCCCTTCCATAGATGTTTTTCATTTTTAGAGGCATTGTCATATAATTTTTTGTTTTTAAACAAAGACCATTAGTTCTACAAAAAAGGGCTTGGGAATAAATTAGCATATTGTCACTCTAAAGCAGAGCAATAACTTTTGATGAGGGGCTACTTCTAAGAATTTCATAAGCGATCCACGACCACAGTCTTTTATGATATTAATGGACAAGATGCAAGGCCTGGGATGGAGGTTGAATGCAGAAGAAAACTTCAAGTAGGGAACTGGGATGCAGGAGGGGTTGCCGAGGGTTTGGGTCGTGATGTAGTGCAGGAGTGGGTTGTGACCTGGGGCAGGGGATTGAGGTGCAGTGTCTGGGAGGGGATTCTGATCTGGAGAGGGAGTATAGGAAGGCGTGCATAGCCTGGGAATGGGGCTGTGACCTGGGGTAAGGATGCAGGACAGGGTACAGAGGGTTTGGGTTGTTACCTGGGGCAGGGAGTTGGTTTGCACGGGGGGCAGTTCCTCGTGAAGTCTCTGGCTGGGAGGTGCTTACCTTGGGCAGACTCCCTGCCTTTCGCACCCCCCCCCCCCACGCTGCTTAAAGCAGCCGACTACTGTGGCCGTGTGCGATTTCCAGCCAATTGGAGTTGCAAGATTGTGCTGAGGGTGGGGGCAACGCACAGAGTCACCTCCCCCCAGGGGCAGTGGCGTGTGAGAGAGCCTTCCTGAGAGTCCTACTGGGCTGTGGGACATTGGCAGCCCATAATATTGTGATGGTTTGTAACGATTAGGGGTTTGGAACGGGTCCCATATGAGGAGAAGTTAAAGCGACTGGGACTCTTCAGTTTAGAAAAGAGGAGGCTGAGGGGGGATATGATAGAGGTCTATAAAATCATGAGTGGTGTGGAGAGGGTGGATTTATTAGTTCCCATAATAGAAGAACTAGAGGACACCAAATGAAATTAATGGGTAGGAGGGTTAAAACTAATAAAGAAAGTTCTTCTTCACACAGCGTGTAGTAAATCTGTGGAACTCCTTGCCAGAGGCTGTGAAGGCTAGGACTATAACAGAGTTTAAAGAGAAGCTAGATAATTTCCTGGAGGTTAGGTCCATAAAAGGCTATTAGCCAGGGGATAGAATTGGTGTCCCTGGCTTCTGTTTGTCAGAGGCTGGAGAGGGATGGCAGGAGACAAATTGCTTGATCATTGTCTTCGGTCCACCCCCTCTGGGGCACCTGGTGCTGGCCTCTGTTGGTAGACAGGCTACTGGGCTAGAAGGACCTTTGGTCTGACCCAGTACGGCCGTTCTTATGTTCTTATGGGCTAGATCTGAAGGTTGGTGGGCTGAATCTGGCGTGGGGCTGTATTTTGCCTGCCCTCCTTTAAGGCATATCTTTCTGAGAATAGCGATGGGCTTCTTGTCTGTTCCAGGGGCTTGAGTAAGACAAATCGGTATCTAAAGAGTGACCTAGGAAGATCAATCAGGAGATAGTTGTTTTCTGTGGCCATTCTCTGAAGTAGGAGAATGATGATGAGAGTGAACCCAAACTGCAGTTATCCAGCTTCAAAGTGGTAGATGTGTATTTTGGTGCTAGCACAAATATTGTTTGGTAAGATTTACTCCCAGACAGTTTTTTTTTTTCCTAAAGGAAAGGAGAGAATAACCAAGCAGCTTGGGCCACAAGATTTCTGTTTCATTTGTTGGGATTAGAAAAATATTACATCGAGTCTCGCTACATCATTTGATTATGTGATAACTTGGTTTAGGGACAGGAGAACTGTGGAAGATAAAGCAATTAATTTCTTTGTTCTAGAATGCACATCTGTTACTGCTTTCTCTCACTCAATAACATTCTGAGAGAGTTATTTGTCTCCCATTGGGCCAACTGTGTGAATTAATGTGGAAACAAATAAAAACAGCCCCTTTACTTGGAATAAATATGCATGCTAAAAAGGAAGCATGTGGTCTGAATAATGAAAAGTTCAGAAGGTCACACAAGTGTGTGCTAGAAAGAAATGAGTCATAAGAACTACAGTTTTTCTAAAGCAAATGTTTCACTCCTTATTCCTCTCAAACTTAGTTTTGATATCATGTGGTTCTATATTTAGTAAATTTGCTTAAAGCCTTATGTGTCAAAGTTAATCTTTGTAAAGCAAGTTTCTGTCCTGGAAATGGCAATACATAATATCAGTGGCATCTCTGGGTTACAGATTTTTTCCATCCTTTCTTCTGAGTTTCTGCTTTTCTTCTGTATTAGGAATCAGTAGACCTGTGTTCCATTTCTCACTCTGCCGTAGGTTTCTACCACTATTCTGCTGTAGGTTGTCTTTCTGGCCTGACACAAGTCACTAAGGGCATGTCGAAATGGCTCATTTTGGCTTTTGGCACTGTCTGTACAGCAGGAAGTTTAAGAAAGAGCACTCTTCTGCCGAGTTTCCTTACTCCTCATAAAATGAGGGTGACAGGAGTCAAGAAGTCTTCCAGCTTGACATTATTTTGACATTGTTGAAATAACTGCTTGTAGTTAAGACGCGGACTATGATATTTCACAGTAACATTAGTTATTCCAAAATAATACTGCTGTGTAGACGTGCCCTATGTTACTATGTACAAACTTGCAATGACTAACTGATTTAGAAGCCTAAATATCATTTTCAAAAGGGATTTAGATACTTAAGAACCTCAATTTTTCCTATCTATAAAGAATGGGGATAGCACCAATTTGGAAAAGTGCTTTGAAGTCCCTGGGTACTTGCCTTCAATAGAATTTAAATGTGTCTAACTACTTTGGGGTCAAAAAAATTGTAGTTCTTCATTGCAGCTTTCTAGAACACTCCAGTAAACACTATTCCAAGAGAAGTTTGAGGTGGGAGTTAGGAATTTCTTTTCAATACCTTTTATTAATATAATTGAAGAGCAGACATTCTCATTGAGTTTGTTTGGTATTATGATGCAGTTTGTTTATAGTTGTGCTTTACCATACCATTAATGGATCTCTTTTCAAACCTGTGGAAACAAATAGAAGAAAATCTCAAGAATTCATGTAGTATATTGTTCAGAGGAGTCCTCAGATCTTGGTAGCTTGCAGCACCTCTGATACTATTTTTCATTTTATAGTCCTGTTTTAAGTAAAGAATGTAAACATTTAAGAATACGATAACTGCATTTACCTCCTAATTATCATTGACCTCTATAATGAGTTTTACAAAATCACTGAAGTTTGGGATAGAACTTATTAGGTCATTCTGTCTGCTTATATCCTGGCTTGCATCAGGTCTGGGACCCATTCCTGCTGAAGCTCTGCATTTAAAGTATATTAGGAGCCAGGCGGGCTGCCCAGCTCAGTTCTGGCTTGCCCTGGGTCCAGAAACTCAGCCCCACTCCTACCCCTCTCCCCAGAGAGGGGCTGCTGCCATCTCATGCTGTATCAGAGGCAGTAGCGCAAGGTGACAGTCAACCAGTCCACGAGGGGAGCTGGTTTTTAACCCATCTCCCCTCGTGGACCAGCTCCCACCTCCTGGCACCCTGCACTGCTGCCTCCGATATAGAGGCAGCAGCGTGGAGTGGCAGGGGCTCCATAGGATTGGGGCTGGAGCACACTGGCTGCCAGCCCCATCCCTAGCGACTATAGAATAGTTGAGTAACTGATGTATGAGGTTAATTGACTGTTCCATTAACTGATATTTAACATTCCTAATTTGGACCAGCTTCTGTTGGTAAGACAGATAAGCTTTTGAACTACTCAGACTTCTTCCTCAGAATTGGGAAAGGTACCCATAGGAGGAGGACCTTAGAAAAAGCTCTGTGGTGTTCAAAAGCTTGTCCCATCTCCCCAGTAGAAATTGGTTCAGTAGAAGACTTTTACCTCATCCATGTTGCGATATTTAATTATAACACACACTAAACAAGCTTTAGATAATAGGCATGTTTGTGAATTCAAGTGCTACAGTGATGTAACTATTTTAATGTTATTTTTATAGCTGATGCCTTTTTCAAAGCTGCAGTGAGCCTTGTTCCTGAAGTGCCAAAGATGATCAATATAGATGGGAAGATGCGTCCCTCTGAACCATTTCTCCTGGAATTCCTCTGTAATTTCTTTTCCACTTTATTAATTGTTCCAGTAAGTAACTTCAGTATGAATTGCCATGTGAAGTATTTAATATCTAAAGCTTGAGGTGACTATTGGTATTTTGGCTTGGCTGCTTATAGATAGACTTGTTTTAAATTGGGTATTTCTTACATGTGTTGTTATAGTAAAGGACATAGTACTTCAGTTTTCAATTAAAATAAATAATATTTCTGTTTCTGTATATCAAAGTACATGAATTGTAGTTGAAAGAGTGTCAAAAGTTACTTGAACACAGCATAACTAAAACCTTAATTCTGTAGTTTCATAACAATACTCCCTATTCTTCAAAAGTCAGAAACATGTAAGCAGACTCTGACTCTGTCAGATGGACAGTGGGAGTGAATTTGAATCTGAGACTACTGTTACTGCCCTGCTGGAAACTCCCAGACATTCAGATCTGGGAAAAGTTTGCTTAAATGCCCAGATAATCTTAACTGGGAGAGGAGAGGCTTTTTGGATAACTAGGAACCAGAGTGTGTAAGTGTGTACGGATCACTGTCACCCCCTTGAATTATATCTGGAATTGAACAATGAGCCACAAGAGTCTTTGATGCTCTGGTAAAATATGTTCTCTGCTGATAAAAGTGCTTGCTTCTGCATTGTGTGCCTGTTGTTTGAATGGACTCCAAAGGAAAGCATGCACAGCAGTCTAATTAGGAAATAGCAAAGCCATGGAGAATGGAGTTGTGGCCCACGTCTCAATCAGTTCAATCAGAGAAAAATAGCTGTTAACCTCCTACCCAAAGCAAGTGGGCGGGGGGAGGGCAGGAAGCATTTCATGTTTCTGTAGTTTCAAGTGGCTTATGAAACAAGGAAGGATCCAGGAATATCCTTTTTGAACCTCTTTGAGACAGGATTTGTGCACTTCATCAGTATGAGGGAAGGGTCAGATACCAACCTTGCCATTTTCTCTGGTTGTTTCACTCAGTGGACTGAAACAATTTTTTTATCTAAGTTTCAACCTGCTCAGTTTCATCCAGCTTAATACTTGGAAGCATATGGACAGTATGCTCTTTTGATTCAGTGTCAAGGATGCATTAAGCTGAGTGTCATCTGCATACAGAGGTACTGCATCCCAAACTCACACTCTGATAATGTCACATCCAGTACTGATCAGGAGGAATGAGATTAGGGTGCTGCTGCATCTTGCATTAAAGGAGCCCAAAGGATGGATAAGCAATTGCCCAATGACATTTTCTTCAGTCTCTCCAAAAAGAGGGCTTAAGGCTACTTTAACCATGAAAAATCTTCTTCCCTCATAGACATAGTACCTATTTGCTTGATTTCTGCCAGTGATGAAGAATGAGAAACCAGGACTTAAGTGAGTGAAACTGATTCTGAACTGATGGGGTGTTTGTTCCTCAAACAGCTGCTAATCCAGTTTGAATTTCCACTATTGGTTACCTTTGTTAGATGGTTCTAACTTTACTCATGAAGCTTGAGTAAGAAAGTGGTCATAAAAGGTTTTGCCTGCAGAAAGACCTTTACAGTTATTGATGGTTTTACGGAGAGGTGTATTGACACTTTGAATTTAGATGTCCTTCATGGGTTCAAAACTGAATATCCATTATATTTGAAAGAAGATCTCTGAAGAGAATCCTTGCCCTTCTATTGCATGTTTGCACACAATACTGGCATGGCACTTTTTCTTAGCCTAAGGGACTTACAGAACATTCCTTATTAAACAATAAAAGGACCTGAAGTATTGTGAATATCACTGAGTATAAAGAAATAATTAGAAGGGGCCTTCTGTATCATAGCCAGAAATAAAACGAGATTCAGTTTAGGGAAAATGCAGACTAATACCATATATCTGCATGTTGGTTATTTCCCCAGTACACAGTAGAAAGGGGAAACCTGGAAAGCAGTAATAATACCTATTTTTCCCCATCCAGACAGTGTGTAGAATGAATGTGGATGACTGTCTCCAGATTAATTTCATTCTATTTTACAGCCTTAATTTTAAAGACTAGTCAGCTGCTTACTAGTTGGAATTATGGGTGAAACACTGGGTCTGTGCTATCAATTCCTTGGCACTGATAGTTCAGTGGTCCTCATGCTAAAACCTAGTGAACTTTACATTGAATCTTACAGCCAGCATGGGTTTGTGAAGAACAAGTCATGCCAAACTAATCTGATAGCTTTCTTTGATAAGATAACGAGCCTTGTGGATAAGGGAGAAGCGGTGGATGTCATATACCTAGACTTTAGTAAGGCATTTGATACGGTCTCGCATGATATTCTTATTGATAAACTAGGCAAATATAACTTAGATAGGGCCACGATAAGGTGGGTGCATAATTGGCTGGATAACCGTAGTCAGAGAGTTGTTGTTAACGGTTCTAAATCCTGCTGGAAAGGGATAACAAGTGGAGTTCCTCAAGGGTCTGTTTTGGGACCCGTACTGTTCAATATCTTCATCAATGATGTAGATATTGGGATAGAGAGTACGCTTATTAAGTTTGCAGATGATACCAAACTGGGTGGGGTTGCGACTTCTTTGGAGGATAGGGACATAATTCAAAATGACCTTAGCAAGTTAGAGAAATGGTCAGAGGTAAACAGGATGAGGTTTAATAAAGAGAAATGCAAAGTGCTCCACTTAGGAAGGAACAATCAGTTCCATACATACAAGATGGGAAGCGACTGTCTAGGAAGGAGCATGGCAGAAAGGGATCTAGGGGTCATAGTGGACCACAAGTTGAATATGAGTCAACAGTGTGATGCTGTTGCAAAAAAAGCAAATATGATTCTAGGTTGTATCAACAGGTGTGTTGTAAGCAAAACTCGTGAAGTCATTCTGCCGCTCTACTCTGCACTAGTTAGGCCTCAGCTGGAGTACTGTGTCCAGTTCTGGGCGCCACATTTCAAGAAAGATGTGGAGAAATTGGAAAGGGTACAGAGAAGAGCGACAAGAATGATTAAAGGTCTAGAGAACATGACCTATGAAGCCAGGCTTCATGAACTGGGCTTGTTTAGTTTGGAAAAAAGAAGATTAAGGGGGGACATGATAGCGGTTTTCAAATATCTAAAAGGGTGTCACAAGGAGGAAGGAGAAAATTTGTTCCTCTTGGTTTCTGAGGACAGGACAAGGAGTAATGGGCTTAAAGTGCAGCAGGGGAGGTTTAGGTTGGACATTAGGAAAAAATTCCTAACTGTCAGGGTGGTCAAATATTGGAATAAATTGCCAAGGGAGGTGGTGGAATCTCCCTCTCTGGAGATATTTAAGAACAGGTTAGATAGACATCTGTCAGGGATGGTGTAGGTGGAGCTTGGTCCTGCCTTGAGGGCGGGGGGCTGGACTCGATGACCTCTTGAGGTCCCTTCCAGTCCTATTATTCTATGATTCTATGATTCAGGAATTGACAAATTTTTAACGTATGTAGTATTGTAAACTCCTAAAGGTGTCTTAATTACCAGGTGGCTTCATTTATGCAGGATTGCTTGATGAAAACAGGATTCACATTTTAACTTTAAATCATCTAATGTATGGAGTTCACAGGGGAACTTTCATACTACATACAGCAGGTTGGAAATTATCTACATGTTCTCTTTTGTAATGCACAAATTGTATGACCACTTTAACTACAAAAGACCTTTTCCACATCCATTACCCTGTCTAGGCGTAGTAAGTTGTCTTCCCTTCTTCTGTGGTTTACAGGATCTAGAATTAAATCACAATACAAATAACAAAATAAAACCCATTTTGAAGACACTGTCATTTTGGAAAGGGCGCAAGGGTCAGTAGGTTGCTGGAAAAGACTGTTTCTCTAAAGTGCTGTTTCTGTCTCTGATAAAACATAATGTAGACTTGAAGAAGAAAACCAGGTAAACTTGAAAGCTTGTCCCTGTCACCCACAGATATCCAATAAAAGGTGATATCTCATCCTCATCCCTTCTCTCTGTTATGTAGACCAACAAATTTGTAAAATATGGACGTATAACAGGAATACAATGTGGAATTTTGACTTTTATTTGCCAGAGTCCATTGTTATAAGTGACTTTAATCATGGGCAGCTGTTTTAACATTTTTAACTGATGTTGTTTCAAGCAGGCATCATTTTTTATTTTTGAAGAAGAGGACAGATTTTTACAAAATGTTATAATTGTATTCCTTTCCGGGATTTAACCCAGAGATGTGTTTTACTTGCAGATATAAGAAAGTTCCCACTGAACAGAAGTAATTATTTCTGAAAGAGAGACCATCTTAAATTAATGATAAATATCCAAAGATGGAACTTATTTAAGCAAGGAAATCCAGAATTTTTTACTATGAAAATGATAGCATTTTAAACACAAAGGGAAACCATACATGTTATAACCAAGATAAAAAACCCATTTACTAAGCAAGTCTCCCTTGGAGCCCATACTTACCCTACCACTTCTAAGGCTGACATTCATTCATTTGGATAAAAATTGTGCTTGGAGTGGAAACTCAGTTGCAACCTTAAATGTGGGCCATGTAGTATTATGTCATGACTTTTCTCTTGCTATTTTTTTTTAGTTCTTCTCTCTCTCTCATTGTCCTAGAAAACCTCTTTTCCCTTCGACAGGGGAACATTTTTTCTTTTCCCTCCCACTTTTTCCAGTGTCCTCATTCCTGCTTCCTATTCTCCCACTCTCTCTGCCCACATCTGCAGCAACATCACAAACAGCTGTTGATCATGCTGCTTTCTTTGCTTGTTCATTGTGCTCTCCCAGAAACCAGGGTGTGTGTCTGCCAGAGACATGCATTTAAGGCAGTTTGAGGGAGTACATTGTCTTGAATATGGAATACAGGAGAAGAGTGGCTAGCAGCAGTGTGTTGTGTGTCTGTTGTGCATGTGTGGCACTGAAGAGAGGTAACTTCAGAATTAGACTTTCACTTAAGAAAATAGTCAGGAAGGAGAATGAAATGCCTGGCCTATTGCAGTACAGCCGGTCCCCGAGTTATGAACGCATCGACTTATGACCGTTCGTATTTATGACCAACTTCCTATACAGCCGGTCTCCAAGTTACGAATGAAATCTGCACTTACGAACAGCGCGGCCGTACGTAAGTGAATGTAATCCGATTTACAAACAGATCAAGTTACGACCTAGTGTTTGGTACGTAACTCGTTCGTAAGTCGGGGACTGGCTGTAATAGGCAATGATAGGGAGGTCAGACCTCACCTTTAGGTCTGCCGGTGCTGGAAGAGATTTCCAGTGAGAGGCTGGGATTCCAGAGACTACAGTTTTCGTTGCTTTCATCCCCCAGTGCCTCTATCATGTCCCTGCAGTCCTGTCCTCTCCACTCACTCCTTGGAGGAAATGCTCATTACAGTATGGCTGCCCTAGCGGTGCTAGTTTGTCACAAACCACCATATCCCAGCTGATCTTGAGCTTGGTGCAATGTTGAAACTGATCTTAAAAAAAATGAACTGTTTCTAAAAGTTTCTGTGCTTGTAATTATTTCTTTCAATATTAAAAGGCCATTGCCATTCTGTAGCTTTGGTGCCTTCCCAATGTGTATTTTCTCCTAAGACTCATAATTACATGAGTAATATACTTGTTTTTGTAGTTTACTGAAATAATAAGAGTAAAAAAAACTAACTAGTATGTGTAATTTTGGAAGTTCAGCTATTAAGAAGTTGTCAGCTAGTTTTGTTTGCTTCCCCCTCAGATTAGAAAGCAATGGATTTCAAACCTTGTCTGCTGCAGCTGCCTAGCCCAGGCTGATTATTATGGGTCAAAAAGATGCCATAATTTTCTCTTGCCATGTGTTTTAAATGAGCTTGCTAGGAAGCACACTTTAGAAAAGTCACTGACGGCTTTAATTATATTGTATTTTGCTGCACTTTAATTATATTGTATTTTGCTGCACAGAGATGTTGCTGCACTTTAAAAACCAAAACCTCAAACCTGTCTCTGATTATTGGTTTGTGTGTCTGTTGTTCTGTAGGACCATCCAGAACAGGGAGTGTTGTTTCTGGTGCGAGGACTACTTAACGTGATCCAGGATTATACGTGGGAGGATAATAGCGATGACAAAGTCCGGATTTACACAAATGTTCTGCATCTACTCTCTGCAATGACTCAGGAGACCTACATCTATCATATAGACAAAGGTAAACAGAGGATTTTGTGGGTTCTATGCTCTTACACATATAGGGCTTGACAAGTGGCGGCGAGCCCTGCTCGCCAGCTGCGCGGTTTGGCACGCTGCGCATGTGCAGACCGTGCTGCGCATGCGCTGATCGCGCTGTGGTACCGTGCTGGGCTAAAATCTACTCGCCACGGGTGAGTAGATTGCCGTAATTGTCAAGCCCTGTGTGTGTGTTTGTGTGTGTGTTTTTATATATATATATATACTTATCCTATTGCATTTTATCAGTGATTTGCCATTTTGTAAATGTTAGCTGATCAAATTTGATTCAGTAACTTTATACAATAGATTATTTTCCTGCACAAATCTGCGTACTACAGTCTAGAATGACCATAAGAGATCATTTTGGATTCTAAGAAGGCGGCATCCAGGCTATATTTAAAATAAAACAATATTCCACAAAGAGCATTTATATTTAATCCACTTGTTTCAAGCTTTATTTGGGACTCCAAACTGGCTTCATGAAACATTCGGTTGAGTCCTCCATGATTTGTAAATAATATTATTTTATTGCAACCCACTTGTCAAAGAGATATATCCTCCTCTGTGCTCAATCCACAGGTGATGCAAGTCTGTTTGAGCTCTCAGTTGGAGAATCTGGATCTTTAACGCAAGCTGTAAAGAGTCATCATTTCAGCTCTAGGAGTCTATGGTTCAGTCCCCAGTGTCTGCTAAGATAATGGCTGTTAAATTAGTACAGGGATGATCCAACTTTGTAAGGTCTCATACTAATTCAGAAGTTCTTAAAACTGTTCTCACAATTTTCCTCCTTCTTCCTCACTCCAAAGGATCATACTGAGGATAATAAAGCTCCATCTATTTCACTAAGAGATTCCTTAACTGCTTCCCAATAGATATGTTGTCATGCATGACCCTCCTATACTTTACCAAAGAGGTTAAAATAAATTAATGGATTCCATTGTTTACAAAAAGGCAAAAATAGCATCTAAAAGAGCCAGGAATCCTATTGTGAGGTCTGTTGCATTGTGAAAGGACTGTGCTATAACTGACCTGTCTCAGGAAAAACATAGAGCAAGGGCAATAATTTTGGATGCCCCCACCCCTAAGGAAAATCTCAGCTCCTATTGGCTGGTTTCCACACAAAGCCTCAGCCCTCCTCCATGCCAGAGGGGCAGTTGGTATGCCAGATTAAAAGGCTTGTCGGGCTGAATCTTGCCCACCCCTGACATAGAGCATAATCAGTTGCATTTTGAGCTATAAACTCAAACCAGCACAACTTATCATTGTGAATCTAGATGTTCTTAACTGCCAGCATAAAAGTGTGTCTAGTGCTCTCCTTTTTAACTGCTTTAACTACTGAGAGAGGCTTTACCCTGATCTTTTGCTATGGAGATCCTCCAAACTTTACCCTCTGCTCTTCTTTTCTTATTTTTCTGGGACACCACCTGGCTAACTTCAACCTTGAGCATTACCTCTGTGCTTTTGTAACTCTACTTCAGCCGTGGCCTACCAGTGACTTGAAAGCCACCCCTGCATCCACAAAAATGGTCCTCTCCTCCTGGCTCCCTGTGCTGACCTGTGCGGCCATAAAAGCTGCAGAAATAAAGATGGCAGCAGGCAGCAGGAACCTGCTGTGGCCAAAAAGCCTCAAAACGCGTTTAAATGAGGTTTATTAAAGGGTCAGAGCCTTTTTGGGGGGGAGGGAAGGGTTGGCTTGACCAGGGGCTCCTTTTAAAGGGACAGTCTCTCCCCCCCCCCCCCCCACCTTTTTTTCCCCTCAACAACTGTGCTCTGGCTCTTTGTGTTGGATCCACTGCTATCTTGGCTCTTTGCCCAGAACAGGTTGGCCACCCCAGCTCCATAACCCAGGGTCTTGTTCTGTTGGCGCCATAAATTCTTGATGCTATGCCTGAAAGAGAGTGTGATGCTTTCTGGGTAAAAGTCAATTTTGAGTCAATTTGTAACTCTGCTGGTTCTGGTGTAAGCCTACAGAAGTGTGAATTCGGCACATGTATTAAAAATGGCAAAGAGAGTTTGCTAAGATAGGCCAGTTGGTTTTGTTTAAAATCCAGGTGTAAATCTAAACAGAGGTGGATATGTGTAAATGAAGAATTTTGTTTTATGGACTCACTTTCCCTCAGTTTGAGGATTCCCTGTCAGCTGCCTTTGTGAAGGCTTTCGTTGCAGATTGTCCATACCTCCAGGATTTCTCCATTGTGGCAATGTGGAAATGGAAGAAGGAAAAAAAGACTTTTTCCAATATGTTACTTATTTTATTGCTTGACGAGACATGGCATCAGCCACCTAATAGGAACATCTGCTGGTCACTTCTGTTAAACTTCGCATTCTCCCTCTACTGGACTAGCCTTTTGGGTTCTGATAGCTTTGCATTTTACCTTTAGTCTTTATGCTTCATCTTTTATTTTTTTAAGATCATCATGAGGTTGAACTCTGTTTGGTTTTATACTTTTAAGAACTTAAAATTCATGAGAAACATTAAATATTTCATGCTGTTATTCCTGATTACCGCCTGTCTCCGACTTACGAACCGGTTACGGACCAAGTAATTGGTCGTAATTCAGTTTGTTCGTAAATCGGACCCCATTGAGTTACACGCGACTGCGCTGTTTGTAAGTGCGGATTGCGTTCGTAACTCGGGGTCTGCCATTTACGACATTTTTGGTCGTAACTGCGAATGGTCGTAAGTCGAACATTCGCAGCTCGAGGACTGGCTGTAGTCCTATGATATATGGTGAAGGAGACAAAATGGAGAAAGTGACATAGCGGACCCATTTTTTTAAGATCAAAGAACAAGCCTCAAAGAACAGTGGTAATATTTTTTTCTTTTAAAAGAAAAATGTTAGATGGGTGAATCAGCCTGAATAATTATACAAAGTGACTAGTTAGAACTTTTCAGATGAATTTCTGTTTACTTCTACTGGGAATTGCGCTAACAAAACTTTTAGAATTTGTTAAGAGTATTTGCATATATATGTTTAGAGGGACTTTCCTTTTGTTTGAACTGTCAACATAACTTAGGCTTATCAACTCTTCACATGCATATATTATTTAACAACTCTAAAGCTCAAAATGCAAAGCTCAGTCCTGCTCTAAAATTCAAGCATGTGGGGACACATCTGATACATTTATCTATTATGCAACACTGTTGCCAGTTTTACAGGAGATAGAATCAAATCTATATATGTGAAAGGAGGCTGAATTGCTAGTATCTGTTGTGGGAATCGCCATTTTAAAACTCTGGCTGTATCTTGAGATATCATAGTGGCAAACCTTAGTTTATAACAAATGACTAAAATGGATCTATTAACATTTATCATCAAATTGAAATACATTTTGTGCTGGCTCTGTTTTACACTGTAAGTCCCTACAGAGCAACACAATAGTTCTTTCAGTAGTACTCCCAAATTTTGTTTCATCCTACCAAATTCCTTGTATCCTGCTAATGTTGCAAGATGTAATTGCCCCTCACCTAGTTGCTTGGAGTAGGCTGATTAATCTGCAAAATTTCCCAAGTTTCTTTTTTAAAGTGGGGAAAAGTTTGAGAGGGAATGATCACAACCACCATTAACTGAGGCTTTAGCTCTTTGTGATTATGATGGGGCCAGGACTATTCAAGTTGAATCAATGGAATTTTACTATTGACCTCATTGGAAGCAATATCAGGCTTTTTTGGCCTTCCCTGGGTTTGGAGAGGCCCCAATTCTTTATATACCTGCTTCCTGTTTCCACATGGGCTGTTTTGACAGTCTAACTATAAACAGATGGTGGATTTGGAAGCTCATTGTCATACTGTGGGATAAAGAAAAAATATATATTCCCCTACTAGAATCTGAATCCTTATAGTGGAGACATAATGCTGGAGAAGATAGTAATATTTTCTACGTATTTAAAACAACACTTTTTTTGTATTTTGTAAATGCAGCTTGGTTTGGATGTGGTAATTCTGTCTTCTTAAATCATGATAGGGAAGGTGGAACAATAACAAAAAAAAAAACCTTTCCATACATTGTATGAATTCCAGTCACTGGACTTGTAGGTCACTGATACTGACAGCTTGGATAGCACTGAAGCTTAATAGCCTTTCCATAAAGAGGATAGATGCAGTTGGTGACAGCAAAGTTTAAATCCTGCTTCAGGATCCATGTAAAGGAAATAGAAGCCCAGTTTCTCCTTTAAGTGGTATCTGCACTGATTTCCTGGTTCCTGCTTTCTAAGTACCCATTCATGAAGGATTGACTTCTCTGATGTCCAATTTTAAAAATTGTGCTCTGTTACAAAAATTCTGATTCAGACAATGATAAAAAAGTTGCTGCAAATGTAGTGTGCTGCAGAAGATGGCTAAACTGTACAGCAGAGAAGATTGGCCTTTGTGGACTGTAATTGCTTGTGGGTTTTACACTCAGATTCAAAGATATCACTCTGGCAATTGCTTATTTTCATTGTATAGGTAGAACTGTGAAAGTGAGATACTGGATGATAAAATGTTTGCAAGTGTGTGGGAGAGTTAGTAGCAGAACTGGGAATAGAACACAAATATCTTGACTTTTGGTCCCCTGCTTTCACCATTAGACAGTGCTGCTTTCTGGTGGTATACTGATTTTCCAAGAGAGGCAGATCTAAAATGCTTGAGTCCTTCTGGTGGATGGCTTACCAAAATAGTCACCTATCATGATAAGAATGTGTCATGGGGTGAGCATCCTAGCAGGAAATTTACAATTGAGCCAATATGGAATACCAGACTGTAGTCTAGATCTTCTTAGTCTCTTTCAGACTCCCTAAGAAGTGGTGAGCCTATCTTTTTCCACTTATAAAAAGGGCAGAATAACACTTACCTTCCTCATGGGGATGTTCTGAAGTATAAATGTTGTAAAGTTCTATGACATCTTCAAATAAAAAATGCTGTGTGAAGCAGTTATTTTCCCTCTTACTCTGGGGCAACATTTCTGTTTCTAGGCAGCAGCACCAGGGATTACATGGATTTTTTGGAATACCTTGCACAAAGAGATAGATCTGGGGCTCAGAGGCTGTTGTAATGTTTGTGAAGGATGTCTTGAGGACACTGGATTTTTTTAATCTCTTGGGGATTTGGTTTATTAGAAATACCTAGATTTTGCCAAGGAAGAAAATTAAAATCAACAACGGCAGCATTTCATTATTCCCTCAGTGTAGTTTTCCATGCTTTCTTTCCTGCAGATTGTAAATAAGTGCATACAGATTATTACATAGCCATTAGACAATTGTCAGATGAAAGATGATGATGCTGGTACTGGATATACACTGCCAAAGATGACTGCCAAGACTTGCTGAGAATCTTTAATCTCATTCTATATCAACAAACATGGGACTGCTGTTAGTTTGTTGCCTTAAAGATGCTGGTGGATTTTTGAAATGAATTCAGCTCTCAGCGAAATAGCTTTCATGCCTGACTAGGTGCAAATGCCATTCAAATGACAGCAGTAGCAAGTACAATGAATATGAAATTTTTCATCTGGACTTAGTGAATTTTTTTCAGCAGTTCATCTACTGATAGAAGAAAATGCCATTAGATCCAGGGCTCTAGTGCACTGGTAATTAAGATTTCCTGAGGCTCTGATGCAAAATGGTGGGCATTTAACTCAGTGGGGAATACTGACTTAATATGCTGGAACAGTAACTAGTAACTGCAAGAAGTACATAACATAATATTTATCTGGGTGTTAAAATATGTTTATACCAAACAGGCCTATATTCTTATTTTGATAATCACATATTAGAACCTGTTAATGCCATTGATGCAGCATGCTTCTCCCAATACAGACTGGGTGGTGGTGGTGGTTGTTTTTTTGTTTTGTTTTGTTTGTTTGTTTTTGGCACTTTATTGGTTCACTGCTTCAGAATCTGAACCCTGTGATTCCCTCTGTTCTTAGCTGTGCCACTTCTAGATTCTGCTGCACAATTCCTTTTTTCTTGATGTTTGTAAAGTTGTAAAAAATATGAACTGATGTAAATCAATGCATTGCTGCTTTCCTGCATGCAGACTAGCAGTCTTGTAGCGTTGCCAGATGGTTTCAACAAAAATACCAGACACACTTGACATTACATCACAATCTACATTACATCTTATTTAGAAAATACCGGACATTTATATTTTCTGTTTGTTTTCCGAACTGAAAGCTCAAATACTGGACTGTCTGGTTCAAAACTGGACACCTGGTAACCCTACCAATCTGACACAATAGCTTGAAGAGATGCGAATTCACAAGGGTATCAGTGTGTTAACTCTGAAACCTAGGAACAGCAGTTTAAATATCAGCATTAACAATATGGCTGCTGCTCACCTCAGTTTATAACTGAAATATCCAGCTAATGCACATAGCTATACTTAAATGTACTTGGTAAATATTGATGGGTAGAGAAGTAGAGGTGTTAGCTGCTTATCACTAAGACCACAATATTTAAAAGATAAAAATAAAACTTAGCTGCCTTAGCAGAAACCCCTCCCCTTGCAGCTGCCTGCCCCGCAGTTCAGAGTTGCAATGGAAGAATACTTTGGAGCCACAGCAGCCATTGATATTGGAACCCCCACTTCCCATTTTATCATGATTATTTTTAGTAAAAGTCTGTGACCTGCCTGTGACTTTTACTGAAAATAATAACAACAATATCTTAGCCTTCTTGTTGCAGGTTGCTGAGTTATGGAATTAGAAGTCTAAGACTTCCAGTCTTCCCAAAACCATTGGTTTTTTTTTTTTTCAAATCACTTGTATCTTACTCACCACAAAGGAAGGAGGAGAGGCTTTCTATTTGTCTTTAAAACAAAACCTCCACTTCTGGTATACTCCCACGTATCAAAAGCTATAATTGTCCTTTTCTCAATTGTCAAACTTACTTTTTCACCCCTAGTAATTTCTACAGTGCAGTTTTAAAAAACTGTAGCATGCTCAAAGATGTACATTTGGGTGACAGTAAAAAATTGTATGCACTATCAACATACAAAGCATCAAAATCTTGCTTTCTGGATTTATTGAAAATAACAAGATTTGTTGAATGTATTTGCTGCTGCTGCAGAATTTCCAGTTTCTGCAGACATCCAGGGCCGATTCTGCAGAGAGAAGTCCTAGATCATGAGTTAAACAACCCAACAAATTAAACATCTATAGAAACATTACAAATTGCTTTTGGTCAATAAACTGAAGTAAAGTGGATTCTGCCATATTGACTGATTGCATACGTTTGACTAGGGTTGCCAGACATCCAGTTTTTGTCCCGAACTCCTGGTTGGAAAGTCCAGTCAGCAGCACAGCAAAGTATAGGAAGGGACCTTGCCTGCTCTGGCTTCCAGAAGAGGGCTAGCATGTCTGGTTTCTGAGTGCAGGGGCAACCAACTCCATGTGCTCTCTCCCCAAGCACTGGCTCTGTAGTTCCCATTGCCAAGGAACCAGGGCCAATAGGAGCTGTGGGGGCAGTGCCTGCTGGGGTGGGCAATGCACAGAGCTTCCTGTCCCTTCCACCTACGAGCCAAACATGCCAATTACTTCCAGGAGCCACCTGACTTTAGTAAGGCATTTTGACATAGTCTCGCATAAGCAGCTTATCAATAAACTAGGGAAATACAAACTAGATGGGGCTACTATAAAGTGGGTACATAACTGGCTGGATAACCATTCTCAGAGAGTAGTTATTAATGGTTTACAATCATGCAGGAAGGGCATAACAAGTGGGGTTCTACAGGGGTCTGTTTTTGGGACTAGTTCTGTTCAATATCTTCAGCAATTTAGATGATGGCATAGAGAGTATGTGTGAGGGTCTCGGGGTGCGATCACCCCCTCCCAGTCCGAGAGGGGGGGTCTGCGGACCCCTTTTGGTCCTCCTTTTGTCCTGTGTCGTCCCTGGGCCGCCGGTGTGGAGTCCGGGCCCCTGGGGTGCGATCACCCCCTCCCAGCCAGAAGGGGGGGTCAGCGAACCCCAGGCCGTGAGTACCCGCCGAGCGGGATGGGGGGGCCGGAGCCCCTAGCCTTAGGTCCTCCTCCCCCAGTCCGGGGTTCTAGTTTGGTCCCAGTCGGTTAGTGTGGCTGTCGGGTGCTGGACGCTCCCTGTGTGGAGGGAGGGGGACCCGGTCCCGCCCTCTCTCCGGGTCCCAGCCCGGGGCCCTGAGCGCCGGGGCCGCTAGCGCCCCGGCACGGTGGACGAGGGGGGGTGAGGATTCTCCCCCCTGTGGCCCGTCCACCCACGGCCGCCAGAAGCGCCCTGCCCCGGGCTCCTTCCTCCCTCCCGTTGGGTCTGCCGTCCGATCCCCGTCGCCCTGGCGCCTACCTTGACTCGGCGGTCTGTGGTGTCTCGCGTTCCGATGGCGTCCCGGGGGTGAGCTCTCCGGCCCTGGCACGCTCCTGGCCGTCCCGGTCTCTCCTGGCTCGGCGCGGTGGGGTCCTCCTGCCGTCTGGCGAGGGGCTGAGTGCTCGCCAGGGGCAGTGGCTGTCCCGGAGGCCCCGGGACCAGCGCCGGGCCGGCAGCCGGGCTGTGTGGCGCTCACGCTCCGTCCTGCGGTGGGGGCTGCTCCTCCGCCGCCGCGAGGAGCCTGCGCCCCGCTTCTCCGGCGGCAGGCCCTTTTAAACTGGCCCGCCGCGCCGGCCGCCGCCCGGGGCCCCGCCCCTTCCGGGCACGCCCCCGCTGGCGGCCCTCGCCAGTTGCCGTGCGCCCCGGCCCCGCCTTCCCTGCGTGGGCCGGCGGGGGGGGGGCCGCCCATCGGCTGCCGGCGCAAGCGCGGGGGAAGCGCCCCCGCCTGCCGCCCCCGGCGGCTGGAGTTGTGGGGTTGCTGGGGGGTCTGCGGCCGGCCGGCAGAGCCCCGCCGGTGAGGACTCCGCTCGCCCCGCCCCCGGGAGAGTGACGGCCGGCGGGGGCTCCGCTCCCCTCGCCCCTGGTCCGGGGCCGGCCCGTCACAGTATGATTATTAAGTTTGCAGATAGTACTAAGCTGGGAGGGGTTGCAAGTGCTTTGAAAGGGAGGGTCAAAATTCAGAATGATCTGGACAAACTAGAGAAATGGTCTGAGGTAAATAGGATGAAGTTTAATAAGGACAAATGTAAAGTACTCCACTAAAGAAGGAACAAGCAGTTTCACACACAAAGAATAGGAAGTGATTGTCTAGGATGGAGTATTATGGAAAGAGATCTAGGGGTTATAGTTGACCACAAGCTAAATATGATTCAACAGTGTGACACTGTTGCAGAAAAAGCAAACATGATTCTGGGATGCATTAATAGGAGTAGTGTGAGCAAGACATGAGAAGTCATTCTTCCGCTCTACTTTGCACTGATTAGGCCTCAGTTCGAGTATTGTGTCCAGTTCTGGGCACTACATTTTAAGAAAGATATGGAGAAATTGGAGAAGGTTCAGAGAAGAAAAACAAAAATTATTAAAACTCTAGAAAACATGAGCTATGAGGGAAGAATGAAAGAATTGGTCTTGATTAGTTTAGAAAAAAGAAGATTGAGAAGGGACATGATAGCTGTTTTCAACTATCTAAAAGGGTGTTATGAGGAGGAGGGAGAAAAATTGTTCTCCTTGGCCTCTGATAGGACAAGAAGCAATGGGCTTAAATTGCAGCAAGGGAGATTAGGTTAGACATTAGGAAAAACTTCCTAACTGTCAGGGTGGTTAAATACTGGAATAAATTGCCTAGGGAGGTTGTGGAATCTCCATCACTGGAGATATTTAAGAACAGGTTGGATAGACATCTGTCAGGGATGATCTAGACCAGACTAGCCTGGTCTAGATACTACTCTGTGCAGTACGTGTTGGCCCTACCAGAAATCAAGGTGTCGCTCTGCAACATTCTCCAGTACTATATGTTGAATAAACCATCAACTTAATCAGTCCCTGCCCTCTTAAAGCCAATGACAAAACTTCCCTAACTTCAATGGAAGAAAGGGATCTGGCTGTATGGAAGATGTGTACATTTCACTATGTTGCAGTGTTCAATTAATCTCAGCCAATGGTAGTAAAAACAAAGGTTTCGGGTCTTTATGAAAGATTTCATATGCAGATGGAATCATTTTACAGCTTTAAAAAATCTGTTCTAAATATCAAGTATTGTTTTGCAGCAAACACACTTGGACAGTTATCCAAATTAAACTCAGATTTATTTATGCTTGTTTCTGCAGTTGATTCCAATGATACCCTTTATGGTGGAGACTCTAAATTCCTGACTGAAATTAACAAGCTGTGTGAGACAGTGATAGCTCAGATCCTGGACCATTTGAAGACCCTTGGGCAGGAGGAGGTATGCCTTTTTGTGTCTTATTGCTATATAATACAGCACCAAATCACTTGCAGAGCCCCTGCTTTGCTTGAGTGGGCAGAGCCTACCCCATTCCTACCTCCTCAGAAACACCCTGAAGCCCCACCTCTCCATACCAAGTGTGATGCAGTAACGACTGAGAGGGACAGAGTTTCTCTTTCTCACATGCATGACTGACTAGCTCACTCCCCCATTGGTGATTTATATCTCTACCAGCTACTCAAAGTACCCAAACCAACCAGCTTGCCCTGTTGAGATGGGGCCTGTGACTGCTTTTATAGCTTCCTTTTGCTTCCCTGTCAGAAGTCAGTTTTCTGCAGGGAAGCAAAGAAATCTCTGGAGGGCATGAAATCTGTGCACATGCAGTGAAGCAGAATTCTCCTAGGAATAAATAATTGACGGTGCAATACAGTGTGTAGCCACTTTTTGAAAGCCCTGTGAATGTTCACGAAGTTGGAGAGGACTGTATGGTGTTAGTTTGGTTTAAAAAAAATAAACTTAAGATAATGTAAGCAACAGTGGTGAAGAGACTTAGTAATATTTATAGTCCCTGTATAAGTTGTTGTACTCTTTTTAAGAGGTGGATTCTTTAACTGCATTCTGTGTGTGAGGGTATGTCTACACTTGATTTCTCCTTCGAAGGCGGAATGCAAATGTAGATATCCGAAATTGCAAATGAAGTGGGGATTTAAATATCCGGTGCTTCATTTGCATAATCGCGGACTGCCGCTTTTCCACAATAGCGCTATTTTGGGACCTCAAACTCGGTCCCTGCGGGGTTATTTCTAGAGAAAACCCTTCCCTCAAAATAACCCTTAAACCTCATTTTTTGAGGAGTAAGGGTTATTTCAAGGGAAGGGTTTTCTCTCGAAATAACCCCACAGGGGCCGAGTTTGATGTCCCAAAATAGCGCTATTGTAGAAAAGCGGCAGTCTGCGATTATGCAAATGAAGCACGGGATATTTAAATCCCCACTTCATTTGCAATTTCGGATGTCTGCATTTGCATTCCTCCCTTGAAGGAGGAATCAAGTGTAGACCTACCCTGACATGGACACTCAGGTGCACCAGACAGAATTGTTTTTACTAGGCAGTGAATATTGCTTTGGTGCCAACTTTGCTCTTCTTAAGATGCAATAATCTCTTCAGCCCCATTTTGTTCCCATTCCCTCCTAGCTGTCACTTTACTCCTCACCTAACCAAAGTCTCTACTTTCTCCCAATCCCAATTGTTACTTCTCTCACCAGCCTGTTCAGGAATAGATTAATGGGAAAAATGAGAATTAACCTATTGGTCTTTGCTGAGCGAAATACAGTGGAAGTTACTTTATTTGTAAAGGTTCTGCATCCAAGAGGGTGACTAAGAATGATTTGCTTAGTTGTAGGGAGTACTTTCATTTTACCCTATTTAGAATAACGGTTACACTAGTTAAAACAGAGCAAAAACCCTAGATTCCAGATTTCTGGTTTATACATTGTGTGATCTAAAAAGAGCTCTATAGGCTCATCTGTTATGGAGTAATGACTGGCATTCTCCATGTTACTGAACTCGTCACCTCTGCATGAGAACAGACTGTGCCCCTGGTAACATGTCTGTTTCTGAGCTTCAGTTCATACCCCAACAGCTTTTTTATTTTTAACCTACTTCTGTTTGACTTTTCTCTCATGGCTTATAGCCTCAGATACAGAGCACAGTGAATCTTTGATGGAAAAAGAATAGGGCTGAGGTTCTTCTCTTATGCATCTTACTTGGCAACTTGCCAAATAGTTTAGTTTTTTTTCACCCCCTTCTACTGGGATTACATTTTAGAAATTCTTCTAAAGAGGTTTGCCTTCAAGAATTCATTAAGCAACACACACTTGAGAGCCCAGCTATTGCTGATGGAGTACTATTTCTTCTGCCTTTGATATCATATACTTTCTCATAAATATAACCGTGGGGATTCTAAATTAATAAATCCCACATTCTTCTTCGAGAGATGTCCCCGTGGGTGCTCCACATTAGGTTGGTGTGCCGCTGAGCCCATTCTCCAGAGTGTTCAGAGCAGTGTCCCTGGGGCCGCGCGTGTACGTGCCTCAAGCCATGCGCTCCTGCTGTGCAGTCATTGCGCATGCGCAAGTCCCCACCCCCACAGTTCTTTCTCTACCGCCTCGTCACAGACAGAGCTCAGCAGTTCTCCCAACCTCATTCCATGTTTTAGATAAGTAGATCAGGTTTTTTTCCCGGTTTTACCTGTGGTTAGTTAGTGAGTTATCACCTCATTTGTAGTTATCTTAAAAACAAAACTTTTTTTCTTCCAAGTTTCTCTCCCCATAGATAGACTTAGCAAGCACCATGCCCGACTCCCCAGGTTTCAAGTGCTGTTCCTCCTGCAAAGATCCAATAACGGTATCGGATGGACATGACCAATATGTTTGCTGCCTGGGCAAAGCTCATGTCTCACAAAAATGTCCTCATTGCTCAAAATTGAAAGCGAGAGCGTGGTGTGATAGAGATCTACACCTCAAGCTAATTTTGCTTGAAAAATTGCTAAAATTGGCCTCAGACCTAGGCCAACAACTTGTCAAGTCCCAGGTGCAAGAGGACAAAAAATCTGCAAAAAAAAAAAAAAAACCCACACTTCCTCATTGCCTCAGGAGGCTCCAGAACACAGAATATTGTCTCTGGCACATATGGGACTGAGGGTGACTCCGGCACCATGTCTCAACATCTATGATGCACCAGCATGTCCAGCACTGCCAGTACCTCCATAAGATTGGCTAACACAACGTTCCGCTCCAAGGCCACAAGCTTGTAGTTCCCTGCCTCTAGTGCCTGACAACAACTCGCACCAACGTTACACTGACAGCACAGCAACTGTCCTGGGTGCTGAGCACTCTCATCTGGCATTGCTGTCGGCACTGACACGGCACCATCACTTTCACTTGGTCATTCAGTGTCAAAACATCACCCAGCACCACAAGTTGCATTGGTGCAGCCGACCGCAGCACCGTCTACACAACATAGAGACCTCTTGGTCTCCTCAGCTTTAAATTCACCCTTTCTTGGCACCAACATTTTCCCGGTTATCTCGGCTTGGAGACAGGATGTATCACCAGAAGTGTTTTCTAGTGTCTTGGATGAGGAGGCAGACATGATGTTTTCACCAAGCAACTCCCCTACCACGGATTATTCTGTGTACTCGGCCAGGCTCCACCCTCCACACACCAGGCAAAGAGACATGTCACCTTGGTACAACAACCCATGGATACCACTTCCAATGCCCTACCCGCAGTGGCAGTATTGGAGCCCCTGGCAGCCTTGACATAAACATCATTCTTCATATAAACTGTTTTCTGTTCCTCAACACTTGCCTCCACCACAGTCTCTGTCACCTCAATAGCAACATGCAATACAGCGGGACTAGTCCAACCCCTTACCAGATACGTCACCTGACACTAACGAAGTGCTTTCTTTGGATGAAGCAGTGATCCACCCTCCACATCAGATGATTTTTCGCAAGTTTTTGCTGAATTCAACATCCCCATACAGGACATGTCAGAGAATCAGCATGAGATGACTGATACGTTAATAATCCCTACAACTTCCAAGATAGCCCTCCCGATTAACCTAGCCATTATGGAACTAGCCAAAACGATTTGTCAAACACCAGAAACTACGACCTGAACATGCAGGTGAGCCAACAAGAAATATTACATTCCCCCGAAAGGATCTGGGTTTCTTTTTACACACCCTGCATCTAATTCTTTGGTGGTGGAAGTGGCAAACCAAAAAACTAAGCAACAGCACTTGAGATCCACACCCTCTGATCGTGACAGTAAGAGAATCAAAGAATACTAAAACTGGAAGGGACCTTGAGAGATCCACTGCATTCATGCCAAATCCAAAGTCCCTACCTCCTTAAACAGATACAGCTTTGTAGTCACCTAATGTGGAACACCCACAGGGACATCTCTCTTGAAGAAGAGGAGGAGGTTACTCACCCATGCAGTAACTGACTTTCTTCAAGATAAGTGTCCCAATGAGTGCCTCACTACTCTCCCTTCCTCCCCTATACTTTGGAATGCTGGACTCTTCGACAGGCCATATGCTTCCGGAGTAGAGAAGGAATGGGGTAGGAGGTTCACACATGCATGATGCCTGTACAGTAGTAGCACGCAGCTTCAGGTGTGCACATGCATGGTTTCAGGGATGCTGCTCTGAAGACTCCGGAGAATGGGCTTGGTGGTGGCACACCGACCTAATGTGGAGCACTCATCTTGAAGAACATCAGTTACTACACAGGTGAGTAACCTTCTTTTTCTACTAGGGATGTGAAGGACTAGTCAACTATCCGATCTGTTGACAGATAGTCGACAGGCTAGTTGACTAGTTGCTTCCCTCCCTTGCTGCCTCAGTCAGAAAGAGGAAGCAAGGGGTTGGGAAGAGCAAGGGGTACTTCAAAACAGCAGCGCCGCGGTGCTGCCACTTTGAAACGCCGCATGCAGCCCAGGGCCAGCTGAGGTGTCCTGAGGGTGCACACAGCATTTCAAAGTGGCAGCACTGCATAGTGCCTGGGATCAGCTGGGGACTGCTAACCCTGGGCTCCATGTGGTGCTGCCGCTTTGAAGTGCTGCAGACAGCCTGGCATCAGGCTCCTCACTGAATTTCAAAGTGGCAGCACCGCATGGAAACCAGGATCAACTGAGGACTCCCCCGCTGACCCTGGGCTCTCTGTGGCTCCGCCTCTTTGAAACGCCGCAGGGAGACCGGCATCAGGCTCCTTGGGGCGTTTCAAAGCGGCAGTGCTGCATGGAGCTCGGAATCAGCTGGGGACTCTCCCACTGACCCTGGGCTTCGTGTGGAGCTGCTGCTTTGAAACACCAAGGGGAGCCCGGTGTCAGGCTCCTTGCCGTATTTCAAAGTGGCAGCGCCACATGGAGCCTGGGGTCAGCGAGAGTCCCCAGCTGACCCAGGCTTTCATCTTTGAAGTATAGCAACAGCTCCTAGGGCTATTGCTACACTTCAAAGGGGGAGGCACCCTATCGACTAATTGAATGGTCGATGCAAAATACATGGACTGTTTGATTAGTCAATTAGTCAGTATTTAACATCCCTACTTTCTACAATGGCATATTCCAACGAACAGTATAAACTACATATAGAATTATAGAATACTAGAACTGGAAGGGACCTCGAGAGATCATCAAGTCCAGTCCCCTGCCCTTATTGCAGGACCAACACGGTCCATATCATCCCCGATAGATATCTGTCTAACTTTCTCTTAAATATCTCCTGTGATGGAGATTCCACAACCTCCCTAGGAAATTTATTCGCGTTTAACTACCTTGACAGTTAAAAAGATTTTCCTAATATCCAACCTAAACCTCCCTTCCTGCAGTTGAATACCACCATGAAATACGTCAGTCTTTGGATGGAATAGGAAACCAGTACCCTATGCAATTGGAAGGCAATTTCTGCTCTCATGAATAGTGCCATGGACTCTTTTTCATATACTCACAGGACACCAGGCACAGTAAACTGTTTCTATATTTGTCTCACGCAGGCTGAACCTGTCCTGCTGGAATTTGGACTTGTGTTTCTGAGAAGCCTTAGCTTTACACACTTGATCTTTAGACTTCTAAGAGAGTTCTTCTAGCTAATTCACTGAGGCAGGAGATACTGGAGTCCAGTAGATAGAGAGAAAATGGGTTGAGAGTAAAGGGACACAAATTCTAGCTCTTAGTGGCAAGCTGTGTGATTTTGGGCAAGTCACTTCACTCTTGTGCCTCAATTTCCTCAGATGTAAAATGGGGGCATATTTACCTTCCTTTACAAAGAGCTTTGAGATCTGTGGATGAAGAGCACAATATAGGAGCCTAGTATTTCTCTTATCTTTTTTTCTTTGTGGGAGGTGGGATATAGTGGATTATTTATTTGTTTTGTTTTGTTTGTTTATTATTAAAGTCATACCCTTCAGCTCTAAAGCAGTACTTAGCAGAAAATCACCTCAGATTTTATTTTGATCATGTCAGTGTTGCAACCTTTTATTATTTGGCTGCACATTTACATGAATAAGCCTCTACTGATATTGATTTACCTTGGTTCATTTAATTTGAAACCCATAAAAGGGAATTGCTTTATATACAATAATTTTACTGAACTGCAATTTGGAGGAAGGGAAGTGAATCTGATGTTAACACAGTATGCTCCTCCTTTATTCCTATATTACTTTAAAATAGCTTTCAAAAATTCTGCTGCTTTTGTGAGAGGTTAGTGTTTGAACTGAAATGTTCAGTCCCAGACTACCTTATACAAGTACAGGCTGTGGTCATGGGTGTATACTCTACTCTGTCCCCTGCTTTGCATTTGGAATGGGCTGAAAGGTGTGCAGGCTTTTTTGTTGTATTTTTTTAATTGCAGGATTCTTACAACTATTAAAATCCTGCCTGCTGTAGTTAGTCAGAGTCATGAACAGTCAAATGTGTGCATGATTCATACCGAGCCATTTGCTTTTGATCCAAAATCAAAGTGTTACAGTAAGTCTGTTCTAGGTCATTCTTGTCTTGATCACTCTTGTTAGGGCGATTTGATTCTTGTGTAGATGTTTGATTCTTTAGAGTAAGGGCTTGTCTGCACTGCCTTTTGGTGACAAAACAGAGAGAGAGTTTACACTGCAATGCGACTTCTACTCGAAAAAACCATTCAGTTCTTCGAGTGATGTCCCTGTGGGTGCTCTGTGTTAGGTGCTGGTGCGTCCTCACACGGGCAATTGGAGATTTTTGGTAATAGTGCCCTGCCATGCCGTGCACGTGCTGTAGTACTGTCTCGCATCATTGGTGTCCATTGACTGCACGCATGGTGTGGCACCTCAGTTCCTTCTCTACCGTCCTTGGCAAAATAGTTAATTAGTTGAGTTTCCTCACTTTGCAAGTTTTTCAACCCCTGCTTCCTGTTTTCCCGCCCTCGTAGTCACCCTTTTCACCATGTCTGACTCTCCAGGCTTCAAGAGGTGTGAGTCATGCAGAGACCCAGTACTAGTCTGTGATGGACATTTGTTGTGTATAAAATGCCTGGGAGAAGGCAGAAGCACCCACACTGCTCTAGCTTCACAGCATGGGCAAGGTGAAACAGAGAAACCGCCTTAAAACCTTCTATATGAAAGGTCCCTTCAACCACCTGTGAAGGCTCATCATCCTCCGAAAAGACTTCAGGTAGGGAAAAATCTTCCACTTCAGTGAAGAAATGTCCCTCCTCTTCATCAGAGAAGTTGACTTGAAATGCCAAAACATTTCCAGCCAGGTTGATACCTCTAGTGCCTAGCACAACCAGAGCCAGTACAACCAATAAGCCTGGTACCTCCGGCACCACACCAGTGAAGGACGGCACCATACATAAGCACTCACAGTTTGAACCGAGACACAAGACCTCGGTACCGATGATGATGATGTTGATGAACCGACCCTGGATGTGGCACCAACCATGGTGCTGAAAACAGCTTCGAAGATGGCACCAGGATCATCCCATGTCAACATGCCGCCGCCACAGTCTCCAATGCTGACACCATCCTTGGCACTGTTGGAAGTATCGCCAGCACCGCAAAAGGCTTCTGTTAAACATACTCGGCACTGGCTCCACCAGCCTATGTAGAGCTGGAGGTTCTTTCAGTGCTGCACTCTCCAGCCTCACTCCTACCCACTCTATCTACTCTCCCAGATTGCTGACATTGTCAATTTCATTTAGCAATCACTGGACCAAGGAGCGCAAGATTTTCATCATAACACTCTTTGCCCACTCAAAGGTGCCTCCCCTTCCTCCTTGAGTCATTACACACCAGACCCACCTACCCACCACATTCACCCAATTGTATGGCTGACATTTGCCTGACCTACCACCTCCATACTCGGGGCAGTGGCCCACGTGGGACACATGGTCCTCATGAAGAAGCCAATATACAGCACCATGAACACCAGCAAGGAGACCTATTAGGTCTCCCCCACATCAGCCTCAGAAGACCAATCCTCTTCCTCCTAAATAACCAACATCTGATGAGGAGGAGAACATCACAGAAGAGGAGCAGAGGTCCCCTACCCACAATTCATCCTCCTTTCTGGATAAGCTCATCATTCCGTCTCTGGCAGATGACTTCAAACAGTTCCAGGAGCTGTTTAAATGTATTGCTAGCGCTCAAGAAATAGCTCTCCAGAAAGTCAAAGAAAAACAGCATAAACTGTTGAGAATTTTACATTCTACATCATTGAATATCGCACTTCTGATGGATGAGGTAATATTAGAGCCTGCCAACGCCATATGGCAGACACCAGTATCCGCAACCCCCACAAATAAAAGAGCAGATAGGAAATACTTTGTGCCAGTGAGAGACATGGACTTTCTTTTTTCTCTCCCTCCCTCCCCCCGACCTAATTCTTTGGTGGTTGACGTGGTGTATCATAGGTCAAAACAATTTAGCAACACATCTCAATATAAGGACTACAAGTCCCTAGATATGCTAGGATGGGGTGGGCAATAATTTTTGAAGGGGTGCCACTTCATAAATTTCTTAAGTCATCGGAGGTTTGGGTTATGACTTCGGGCAGGGTTCTGGGGTGCAGGATGGGGTGCAGGGGTTTGCGTTGTTACCTTGGGCAGGGGATTGGGTGCAGGGTCTGAGAGGGGATATGAGTGCAGGGGGCAGAGTGTTTGGCTTATGTGGGGTAGGGGGTCGGAAATTGGGGGGGCAGAGGGTTGAGGTGTGGTAGGGGGCCAGGAGCGGAGTGGCATAGGCTGGGGTTCCAGAGGCAGGCTCTGTCCAGGAGACTTACCTGTGAGACTCCTAACCAGCAGCCCAGCTCTTTTCTCAGGCACGAATCTGCCCCACCCCCACACAGACTGCAGAGCCATGTGCTCTGTGAATAAGAGCCTGAGAGGAAGGGGGAGTGGTGCTTCCTGGTGTTGCCTGGTTTTCAAACAGGCAGCTTTCATTGGCCAGAAACTGTCCAGTGAGATTGTGCTGGGGTGGGGAGTGGCCATGAAGTACCACTCCTCCCTCTCCTCTGGGCTCATAGTTTGTGGAGCACAGATAGCCCACCAGCCGCTTTTCTGAGAAAAGTATATTCATTGGTGATGCTACAGCTCCAGACTGTGATCAGACAAATTATTCAGAATTACAGGACCTTTCACATTTCTTCCTTGACCAAAAATGTCCGCAACTTCATGTCATCATCACGGAAGGCCAGACCGTTGCCCGCACGGTGCTTCAAGCTGCCCTCGATGTCACAGACTCTGCAACTCAAACCACTGCAACAGCTATAGTCTTGCATAGGGCCTCTTGGCTCCTAGCTTCAGGCATACTGAAAGAACTTCAGTTGAAGGTGGAGAACCTCTCCTTTGACAGGTCATACCTCTGCCAGCAAGAGAGACGAGGTCCTACATAAAATGAAGGACTCTCGTACTACCCTCGGGACCCTAGGCATGTACACTCCACCTAACAAATGGCAGAGGTACAACACCTATCCTCAGCCTAGAGACACGTACAAATAGACACAAAGATCCTTTGACTATAGACAAAGGGAAAGACAACAGAGGTGTAGACTTCAACGCCAACAACAATCCTCAATGAACCAACCATCCACTTCCAAACAACAAATTTGAGAATTTGGTTGGGAATGATACCATCTTCACTCAACTTCCTCTTGCTACTTCTAGGACGAGATTACATCCAGTCAGTGGGGGTTAGAGATTGTCCAACAGGGCTGCCCCATCCCTTTCATCTCTATTCCTCCCACCCACCTCCTGGTTCATCTTCTTCAGGGACCTCTCCCATGAGGATTTGTTACAAACAGAAGTTTAACATCTGCTTCAAATCGGAACAATAGAGGCTGGTGCGCAGTGGAGGGGACCCAGTGCAAGCAGGGAGTCAGCTGTCCTGGCTTGTGTCAGGTTCCCCCTGCTGTGCTTCAGCCTTTTAAATGTATTAAGAGTCGGACTGCTCTTAATACATTTAAAAGGCAGAGCCGCGGTGGGGTTAGCTCCTGGGGCTGGGAACTAATCCTGCTGTGGCTCTCCCACTTTTCAATTAGTTGATTAGTTGTTTCAATTTAACATCCCTAGTAAGAGTGAAGACCATCACTTTTTCTCCATCATGCCATATAAAATTAAGACATTATTACTTTACTTTTTGGTGGAGGGGACAGGAGTGATATAACAGGCCACATGATCTGGGGTTGTGTAGTTCTTTCTTTTTCCTAGGGTCATCTATACGGTTTCAAAGATTATGATAAATGCCTACAAAGTGGGTACTCTTCTCTTTTTGGTCTGGGAACTATTAGTCTCATGATTTATGTGACTGCCAAAAACTTGATCTGTTCTTTTCTTGCTGCCCGTAAATATATCCTCGTGAGTTGGAATGCCCCCCACTATTTAGTCTTGGTTATGTCAGTGGAATTGGCAGCATGTTGACATGGATTTCTCACTCAGATCTGAGGTCAGTGCCATCTTACACATATTCTTGTTGATCAAAATGCAGAGTGTGCATACCTCTCATTTTTATGAAGCCTTTACTTCATCTCCTCTGACACGTGTAATTAGGAGCCTGGGCACACCTTAAAGACTAACAATTTTATTATGACCTAGGTCTTGTGAGTTGCAACTCACTTCATCAGGTACACTAAGGGAAATTAAAAAAACATAGTATGGGTATAGAGATGGGAGTACTACATCAGAGCTAATTGAATCAGGGTGGATGTGGATAAGAAGGTGAGAATACCTCAAATGGAAAATTACTTATGGTAATGAATGAACCATTCCCAGTCCCTATTCAGACTCATTCTGATTACGTCAAATTTGCATATGAATTCCAGCTTAGCAGTTTCAAGTTGCAGCCTGGTTTTGAAGGTTTTTTTGCTTGAGGATGGCACCGATGCACCAATTAAATTTGCAGCTTCTAACACATGATTAGATCTCCATCTCCTACTTGTGCCTGTTTGCTTACTTCAAAATACTGTGAAGTGCAGTGTACATCTTTTTATGACTGTCTTGATTTTTAAAAAAATGTTAAGCTGACTGTGGGCATGTACACATGCATATACATTGCATAGAAATATAGTGGAGTAGGAATATCTGGCAGAGAGACCTTTGACCATCTGTCCTGCATTCTGCTCACTGATCAAGCTCCTCTAGGATTATTACTATCATAAACCTGCAGGTGCTTCAAGCAGTTTCTCTCTTTTATGTTTGGAGTGAAACAAATATAGACACAAATAGTTAACGTAAAGTAGAGGAAAAAAAGTAGTCCAGATAAAAATGTAAATGCTCTAAATATTTCTAAAGTAAGTACATTCTTAAAAAATGTACAAGTACGAAATCCATGGTGGAGTGGCCAAAAGGCTTTGTATCTCATAATTCTCCATCTCAAGCGCATGCTGACATGCCACATCATCACATTCTTTCTTTTGGTTTCCTTTTGTCCAAAGGTGTTGGTCCTAGTGCTATAGCTCAGCTTCAGTGGTTACTTTCCAGCTACTTGCAGTTTCCTGATTGTTTGCTAGATATGTTGCTGCACTTTGTGGTTGAGTAATGTTGTTAGAGCAGATTGATGGACAGTGTCTGTGTCCAGAGGTGGCTACATTTCACCAGTGGATGAAAAGGTGCTACAGTGTGTAATTGTTACTGGAAGCCTTTTCTCCTCAACAGCACATAACTCCCAGTAACATCGGTGAGGATTTATACACTCATTGAGTGACCCTTCATTTTTGTAATAAAAGGTTTTAAGAAAGGGGATAGCACTTAGGGATGTGAAGGTTTAATTGGTTAATCAGTGGAGGATGGAACAGCTTCCCACCTGCAGTGGACAGGGGCTGCTCCGGTTAGGCTGGATTAGCCCGTGTGCAGTGGGGAAGGGGAGGAGGCAGTCCAGCCCAGTGGTGGGGAAAGGGGGCTTAACTGGTGTTTAACTGGTTAGCCAATTAAACAGGATTTTACATCCCTAGTAGCAATATTCCAAGCATCGCTCCCAGAATATAAAAGTGGCTACTTTTCAATAGATTATTAATTTGTACTGTGTGATGAATTTAAATATTCAACTGCGTGGTAGTCAAATACCCCAAAACTACAGGACCTTGTCAATTCAGTATATTATTTGGCAGTTGTGTAAAATGTCTTCCTATGTGTCTGTAGCAGCTGAACGCGAAATAACGAACAGAATTGGCATGTGCAATCTTACATTCTAAAATCTCAAGGAGTAGCCATGTTAGTCTGTATCTGCAAAAACAAGTCCTGTGGCACCTTAAAGACAGACGGTATGTCTACACTTGTACCCTAGTTCGAACTAGGGATGCCAATGTTGGCATTTGAAATAGTAAATGAAGCCGGGATTTAAATATCCTGTGCTTCATTAGCAGGGCTTGACAAATGGCGGCGAAAACTGCTCGCCAGCCCCGTACTGCGAATGCACAAGAGCCGCATTGCGCACACACGCACCGCAAATGAACGGGACGCGCAGCTGAAATCTACTCGCCACGAGTGAGTAGATTGTATAAATTGTGCAGCCCTGTTCATTAGCATAATCTCGGCTGCGTACTGTTTCAGAACCCAGCTGATTCTAAAGTGAAAGTGCACTTTGGGCCGCGTTAGTTTGAATCAGACCCTTTGGTTCGAACTAACGTTACTCCTCATAGTAACGTTAGTTCGAACCAAGGGGTTTGATTCAAACTAACGCGGCCTGGAGTGCACTTTCACTTTTGAATCAGCTGGGTTCCGAAACAGCGTGTGGCCGAGATTATGCTAAAGAAGCCCGGGATATTTAAATCCTGGCTTCATTTACTATTTTGAATGCCTACATTTGCATCCCTAGTTCAAACTAGGGTGCAAGTGTAGACATACCCTAAGAGATTTATTTGGGCATAAGCTTTTTGGGTAAAAAACACTTTGTCATCCTGGGTTTTACCCATGAAAGCTTATGCCCAAATGAATAAAATACAGTGGCCCAAACCAAACAGTGGCTTGTTGTCTTCATAGCTAGAGGCTTTACTGATAGATGCATTGTCCAAAGTTATCTAAGATTTTTTGGCATATGTTAAGTTTGGGAGAGCCTCCCAAGCTAAGAGGCACTATGAATAAAAGGTACAGTCACAAGCGGAGAAAAATAGATAAAGTGGTAAAGGGCTGATCCTATAATTTATTAACATCTTTGGTAGTACTTGTTATCATGAGTCATGTCGTAGATTTGAAAGGTTGGAGTGTGTGTAGGTTGGTTGCTAAAATGCTTAATGATTGCATGCTACTGCCCCCAGTATAGGTTCTTGACTTTGTGTCCAGTTGGGGGTGGGTATCTTCTCTTGTCCTTATTTAGCTGCAAGAATAACATTGTTCAGTCCATGTCATCTCCTTTCTGATTGCATGCCTATGAAATTAGTTCTGCTGGCATTGGTAGGAAGCATTAATTTCCTTGCACTGCCACATCCATGCTGTCCATAGAATTTAATGGTTGAATTTAGGGCGGGCTCAAGTGAAGTATGAAATTGGTTAATTAATGTCGTGGAGTTGACCACAATTGTGCACTTGCTTCTAACTACTCTTCAATTGATTCAATTACTGCAGTAGATGAGGCTCTGTCTTTTAATCAACGGTCTCTTTTCCGAGTGAGCCGAGCACAAAGCAGAGCTCTAGCAGAGCGATGGTAAAAAATGCCGCCTCTCAGACTGGCCTTTGATAATAGCAGTGCCTAGCAGCACAGGCATAAAGAACGATGCAGATGGTGTCGTCATATTCATTATGCAAGCCCCTGCTGGTGGTGATGTGGAGAAGTCTGTAGTGGAGCTATGTAAAGTTGCTCTATAAGGGTATGTCTACACTACAGCATTAATTCGAACTAACTTAATTCGAATTAGTTAATTCGAACTAGTGCATCTAGACCTAAAAACTAGTTCGAATTAGCATTTTCCTAATTCGAACTAGCATGTCCACACTGAGTGGACCCTGAACCGAGGTTAAGGATGCAGTGCCGGCAGGGCATCAGATTAGGACTTAGAGCGTGGAGCTGCTGTCTCAGGCTAGCCGAGGGCTGTGCTTAAAGGGACCCGACCCCCACCCCGGGCAGACAGTTCTCAGGGGTTCCCCGCTCGCTTGTCTACCTCGATGAGGGACAGCAAAGCAGTCCTGGCTTGGAGTGCCCTGAATGCCCACACTCGGCACACCACAGGACTCGGCCATCAGCCTGGCTGCACTTGCCGCAGGCTGCCATCCGGGGGAGGGTCAATCGTGGGGCTGCAGGAGAGCTTCCACCCCGAGGAGCCCGCAGAGCCACCCCAGTCCTCCCCATTGGGGGCTTGTACCCCATTCCTCCCTCACCTCCTTCCACTTACCCCTCCCTAGCCCCCCCTTCCTGATGTACAAAATAAAGGACACGTGTTCAAAAATAGAAACTCTCTTTATTTAACAATACTCGGGGTGGGGGTGGGGTTAACCTCTGGGGAGACTGGGAAAAGGAGGTGAAAGAGGGGAAGAGAGAGGGTGGGAGAGGGGAGGGCAACTAAAATGATCAGGGGTTTGGAACAGGTCCCATATGAAGAAAGGCTAAAGAGACTTTGAGATAAATAGAAAGGAACATAAACACTGTCAAATCAAGTGTAAAAATGTAATAAGAAAAGCAAAAAAAGATTTTGAGGAACAACTAGCCAAAAACTCAAAAAGAAATAACAAAATGTTTTTTAAGTACATTAGACGCAGGAAGCCTGCTAAAAAACCTGTGGGTCCCCTAGATGATCGAGCTATAAAAGGAGCAATCAAGGACGATAAAGCCATTGCGGAGAAACTAAATGATTTCTTTGCTTCAGTCTTCACGGCTGAGGACGTTGGGGAGATTCCTGAATCTGCACCGTCCTTTGTGGGTGCTGAATCTGAGGAACTGTCCCGGATTGAAGTGTCATTAGAGGAGATTTTGGAACAAATAGAAAAACTTAATGTTAACAAATCTCCGGGACCGGATGGCATTCATCCAAGGGTTCTAAAAGAACTAAAATGGGAAATTGCTGAGCTATTATCTGTGGTTTGTAACCTATCCTTTAAATCGGCTTCCGTACCTAATGACTGGAAGGTAGCCAACGTGACACCAATATTTAAAAAGGGCTCTAGAGGTGATCCTGTCAATTACAGACCGGTAAGTCTAACTTCAGTACCGGGCAAATTAGTCGAAACAATAGTAAAGAATAAAATTGTGAAGCATGTAGAAGAACATAATTTATTGGACAAAAGTCAACATGGTTTCTATAAAGGGAAATCCTGTCTTACTAATCTGTTAGAATTCTTTGAAGGGGTTAACAAACATGCGGACAAGGGGGATCCAGTAGATATAGTATACTTGGATTTTCAGAAAGCCTTTGACAAGGTCCCTCACCAAAGGCTCTTGTGTAAATTACATGGCCATGGGATAAGAGGGAAGGTCCTTTCTTGGGTTGAGAACTGGTTAAAAGACAGGAAACAAAGGGTAGGAATATATGGTAAATTTTCAGATTGGAGAGGGGTAACTAGTGGTGTACCCCAAGGGTCAGTCCTGGGACCAATCCTTTTCAACTTATTCAAATGTTGAATAAGGGGTAAGCAGTGATGTAGTAAAGTTTGCAGATGATACAAAACTGTTTAGGATAGTCAAGACAGAAGCAGACTGTGAGGGACTCCAAGAAGATCTCACCAAACTGAGTGATTGGGCAACAAAATGGCAAATGAAATTTAATGTGGATAAGTGTAAAGTAATGCACATACGTACAGTATGATGGGGGCTAATTTGGCTATGACAAATCAGGAAAGAGATCTTGGAGTTATCGTGGATAGTTCTCTGAAAACTTCAACACAGTGTGCAGCGGTGGTCAAAAAGGCAAATAGGATGCTAGGAATTATTAAGAAAGGGATAGAAAATAAGATCCAGAATATCTTACTGCCCCTGTATAAAACTATGGTACGCCCACATCTTGAATACTGTGTATAGATGTAGTCTCCTCACCTCAAAAAAGATATTTTGGCCTTGGAAAGGGGTCAGAAAAGGGCAACTAAAATGATTAGGGGTTTGGAACGGGTCCCATATGAGGAGAGGTTAAAGCGACTGGGACTTTTCAGCTTAGAAAAGAGGAGACTGAGGGGGGATATGATAGAGGTCTATAAAAGCATGAGTGGTGTGGAGAGGGTGCATAAAGAAAAGTTCTTCATTAGTTCCCATAATAGAAGGACTAGAGGACACCAAATGAAATGAATGGGTAGCAGGCTTCAAACTAATAACAGAAAGTTCTTCTTCACAAAGCAAATAGTCAACCTGTGGAACTCCTTGCTGCAGGAGGCTGTGAAGGCTAGAACTAGAACAGAGTTTAAAGAGAAGTGAGATAAAGTCATGGAGGTTGGGTCCATGGAGTGCTATTAGCCAGGGGGTAGAAATGGTGTCCCTGGCCTCTGTTCGTGGAAGGCTGGAGATGGATGTCTTGGTCATTGTCTTCAGTCCATCCCCTCCAGGGTACCTAGTGTTGGCCGCTGTCGGCAGACAGGCTACTGGGCTAGATGGACCTTTGGTCTGACCCAGTACGGCCATTCTAAGCTCAGGGCTCAGGGTCTGGGGTCTCACTGGACCACCTTGATTTTCATGCACACCTGCTCCTGGGTGGCGAGGATGGCAGCTCTCCTGCCCTAGACGGCCACTTTCCTGTGCCTAGTGCGGAGGTCGTGGATGAGGTCCACGATGTCTGCACTAGACCAGGCAGGAGCCCGCCTCTTGTGGATCTGGGCAGGCTCCCGGGAGCTGCCAGCCTGGTCCCGGGAAGAGGCGGAGAGCTGGGTGGCAGCGGGTGGCTGGCTCGATCCGTGCCAGGTGCAGGGTCTGCTGGCTGGGTGCTGGCAGGCTTGCACCTGGCACGGGCACCATAGCCAGCCCATGCCCCTTTAAGGGCTCCGGGGCCGGGAGGGGGGCAGAAGAGTTTCCCTGGTGGTGCCCAGAGTGGCCACCAGGTAAAGCTGGGGAGGGCTAGCCTCCCACTAGTTCGAATTAAGTGGCTACACAGCCCTTAATTCGAACTACTTAATTCGAACTAGGCGTTAGTCCTCGTGGAATGAGGTTTAGCTAGTTCAAATTAAGCGCTCAGCTAGTTCGAATTAAGTTCGAACTAGCGGTTTGCTAGTGTAGCGCCTATCAAAGTTAATTCAAACTAACGTCTGTTAGTTCGAATTAACTTTGTAGTGTAGACATACCCTAAGAGACCTGATCGCAAAGTTTTTGCCATTTTTTTTTAAACTTGTCAAGGGGTTCTTCCTCATGTTCTTCTGTAGCAAGGAATCCCTCTCTCTTTATCTCCTGAGAGCAGCCTCAGATTAAAAATTGACAAACCATTTTTTCCACTGTTGTCTGTCCAGACCCAAGATGTGACTGCATCCTCAGTGGCTCTCATCGTGATAGTGTTCTTTTCAATTGTTCTGCGATAGGTCATTCTTTGTCCTCTATGCCACCTTTTTCCTCTGGGTGGAATCCAGTCTGACAAATCTTGAGCTTCTGCTATGGATAAACTGATGACAAAGCAGTTTCTGTCTCTAATTAGTGAGTTCACAGTCTCGTGACCGGCTCAGTGCAACACTTTCTCATTGGTTACACAATCTCTCTAATGAATTCTCTTCTTAAACAATGCTGCTGAAATTCATTCAGCTTTCTGTCATGTATTTCCACCATCTGCTATTCCTGGTGGAGGAAAGCTGCACCAAAGCCCCTAAATTCTGTGCACATTTTAAAATGCTGCATATTTTATTGTCAAATTAAGACCATATAATCACGCCAGCTTGAATTATTTTGGTATGTCTGTCAAACAATGCGGACAACAAAAAAGATTCAGGAAATGTTTGACCAAGAGATTCCTTAATAGGCATATGAATACAGAATTTTGAGTAATAATTCATTTACACTACAGTATGGAAACATATTTCCCACACACCTCCAAAGCAGTGCTATGGCTTGGGGGGAGTCACGGGTAATGGAGGACCTGAGGGTGAGGGTTGTTGTTGCTGGGAAGGAGCCTGGGAGTGAACCTGGTAGGTGGTTAGGTGTGGTTGGGAGAAGTCTGAAACAGGATTTTTTTGTGGGGGAGGAGGAGAGCGGAGTGAAGTGAGGGATTGTTGGGGTAGTCTTCCAGACTCCCTATGCAGACCCTGGCTGATCCTAGTCTCTCCCAATCCATCAAGCACATCTGCGTCTGTCCCCATGTGTCCCTGCACCCCTGTTCAGCCACTCCTAACCCCTCATATGTCTTTGCACTCCCTCGTTCTATCCCCATGTGTCCCTGCACCCACACTCTCATTCAGCCCCTGCTCCAATTTGTCCCCCGCACTAGCCCTTCTGAATTTGTCCATGTGGATGCCCTCCAACATCCCCCTGTGTCCTATCTGTCTTTCCCTCCCTACTCTCATATCCCCATACTTCCTCACCTGACCCAAGGAGTAATGTCACATTACTAGGGTTAAACAATAATGTTGGGAGGACAACAGCATTTTGCAGTCTCATCTAACTCCTCTAGATGTTTGAAAGACCTACTGTCTTTACCATTCATGCTTTGACTTACTAGTGAGCCCCTAACAGATATTGTACTTCCAAGGTAGACAAAGTTGCCAACTTTTGTACTCTGCTCCATCAATCTCACCGCCACCTGCATTCTTTCTTGTCTCTGCGAGATTTGTCGTCTGCATACTGATACAGAGTCCCCCTTTGGCAGCCTTTGGAAGGAGAGGGTCAGAGGCAGTGAGGCCAGAATCCTGTAATGTGTCTTATTTGCCTCTGCCTCTCCTTCGCCAAACCACAATTTGACTGCTGTTGCAACCAGTAGTAAGCTAAGCAACGTGGCCAGTAGTACTCCATGAGGTTTAGTGCATGGTTTGTCCCACGGTTCCTGGGGTAAAGTATTGGGATGCAGGATGGGGTGTGGGAGCTGGGAGAAAGTTTGGATGAAAGGGGGTTGTGACCTTTGAGATAGGGAATGAAGGAGGAAGTGGAGTGTCTGGGAGGGAGTTGTGACCTGGGCTAGGAGAGCAGGAGGAAGTGCAGAGATTAGGGTTGTGACCAAGGGTACAGGATTGGGGTGCAAGGGCGGGGAGGGGTTTGTGACCTGGAGGCGAAGGGTATGGATGAGGAGACGCAGGGTTTGGAAGGAGTTGTGGGTACAAGAGCAGGGTTGCAGAGGGTTTGGATTACATAGGGTACGGGTGCAGGAGCGGGGCAGAGAGTTGGGGGCAGGGAGGGTAAGGGTGCCAGAGGGAGGTTCTGGCTAGGAGACACTTACCTGAGTGCTTCCAGCCAGTATCCCAGCTAGTTCCTCAGCCAGGGTCCCCGCCTTCCATGCCTCTGCACCAGCTGCAGGGACCATATGTGGCTGAGTACGAATACTGCAAAGCCTGGAGGAGGGAGGGGTAATTGGTGCACTGCCTGTTTGCAGGACAATGGAAGCAGTAAGATTTTGCTTGAGGCGGGGGCAGTGTGTGAAGCTTCTCTCTCCCATCCTCTGTCCTTGCTTATGTTGATAATCATGCATGTTACAGAGCCTATGTCTAGATGTTGATAAAATTCTCTGGCCTTTGTGTAATTTACAGGATGTCTATATTGTGCTGATGGATTGGAACTCCAGGATGACTGTAGAATAATTGTGTGTGTGTGTTTTGTTTTTTAATGGTAGACTCTGAAGCGCCAAAGCCAGCTGGCTCTGTACTTCTTTAATAGTATTTTAGCTCATGGGGATCTACGGAACAACAAACTAAACCAGCTTTCAGTCAATCTCTGGAATCTGGCGCAGAAGCATGGCTTTGCGGACACCAAAACCACGGTAAGAGTAACATGGATTGAAACAGAATGTGCCATCTTTGGCACTAGTTCTAGATGCCCTTCTTTTATTCCTACTTGTGGGAGGGTCAATCCATTAGATTTATTTCCTTACATCAAAAACATTCATTTAAATCACATCACTCTTAAAATTGTTTTGAATTGAAAAATAACTTGTTCTATGTATCTGATTCCTAATAACTGTCAATTTTATGAGAGACCACATAACATAAATGCCAACTTTGAATCAAAGTCTGTTCAAAACAGAAATCAGAGGTAACCTTTTGCTTCTTGTGTCCTGGGCCCAGGGCTGAGAAGGGTTATAAGTAAAATGGAGTGTGATTTTAGTTTCTCTTGCTATGATCAGTGATCCACTTTCCAAAGTCAGAACCCGGCCTGGAACAGTAGGCAACATTGGCTTGCAGAATGCTGGGTGCAGAATAAGCACATTTATAGTTAGACTGCCAGGGTAACTTTCAGTACATGAGACAGCATTACTCCAAATGAAACTGTTTCTTGGTTAGTGGAGAAACGGCATGTTAAGGCCTCAAAAATAAAACTTGATGAGCAACACTTGTGTCTGCCAGCTCTGGTGAGGGTATCAGGAGGGAGTGGTATTTATGTATGGATTGGTCTGCAGTATTGCAAACAAGTGGAAATCAGAGGAATTCTTATTAAAACTCTCATATGGCTGTCAAGAAATCTGATTCAAGAAAAAATATAAAGATTGGTGTATCTATTTCCTCTGTAGGTGAAAACATTGGAATACATCAAGAGGCAAAGCAAACAACCTGAAATGAGTCATTTTACAGAGTTGGCACTAAGACTCCCTCTGCAGTCCAGGACCTGATGAATGTTACGCAAGGGCAGGTTGCCAAGTCCATAACATAGAAGCTTTATCCTGAGCTTTTATTAGTGTCCAATGTATTTTCATATTTAAGTTTCACTTACGAGCATGATAGATTGATTTGGACAAGGTAAAGCTTTTCTGACAAAGTGCAATAATTTGAACTAAGTTTGGTTCCAATGGTGTCATTAAACATGATCCCACTCAAATGTTTAGATTTTGTCAAGTCTTTCTTAAAATTTCTAATGGCAAATAACATTCCAGACCTGAATCTGACATGACTTTAACAACTTAAGAAGAAAATGGTCTACATAAATATTCAGGAATCCCTTCATTCCATTTAGGACATCTTATTTTCTCTGGTGTGTGAGCAATGTTAGTGTACCATCTGATCTCACAATCAGCAATAGTTCTAGATAAGAATTGTCTCAGATTTCTTTGCAGACAAAGTTGTTTACAATATTCACGTGGCCAGTTCACTATAAGAGTATGGCTGAGGTGTTACTGTTTTCTGGATTTGAAAAATCATTTTTGTTATACTCTTTTGCCAACATGTCGATGCATTCATTTTACTCTCAATGTTTTGTATAATGTAGGGAACTTCTAATCTGGCAATCAGTGGCCAGTTTTCAGAGGAAAATGCAAATGTATTTCAAGTCCTCTGTGTTTTCAGTCCAAATGCACAGTATGATCAAATAAAAACTGTTAACGTGCGGTTTAGTTCATCTTTGTTTATTCCTTATTAGCTATAGCCTGAAGATCCTGTGATTATTAGTTACATTTGCTGTTATACTGTTTAACAAATTCCACTCTGTCCCATCTAGCCAGTGGCAAGGAGCCAGGCTATGAGAATTTGCTGCTACTGCCATATGTGCCCTAGTTTGATTGTGTTTAGGCAATGTTGCGTTACTCTGCTATAACCAAGAATGACTAAGATACTCAGATGCATTTTGAGTAAAAAGTTGTCTTTTGTTGAAGGTGACAAGTCCATTTGTGTGAATGAAATTCTATAATGAAATAGTTGGGCGCTGTGGCAGGTGTACCACTTACGGGGGTGGAATGGTGGCATCAAAATATTCTCCATCATGCTGAGGATAACTGCCTCGCTTATTCAACCAAAGAGTTGTTTTCTCAAAAACTAGTTTAGCTGGAGAGCATAAGTGGTACTTAGTCAATGACTGCAGCTTTTTACTGTGTTTGCAGGTGGTAAAGAAATGCAGGTGTCCATTACTTGTGCATCATCACACATGCTGGGGTTTAAAGTGGATGCAGCTTAACTGCTATTTAAGAAAAAAAAGCTGACTGTAGTGATAGGCCAGTTGAGGTGAATGACTGTTCTGGTTGCCAGGCAACCGCTGATTTTTCTGCAATTTTGAGTCTATGGTGATTATAGCAAAGGCTCGACTTATCAATGAATACTGACTACATCATTTGCTGTTTAGGGTTTAGTTGGTATGCACAACTTGCCAGAGAGGATTGGGAAAAACAGCTTTCATGCGGAGGGTTGAATGGTATTAGATATTTGTTAATACTTTTTAAAAATGTAGATTGGAAATAAGATTTTTCAAAAGTAATTGTGTAGGGTATGTAACCCTCAGAGCAAGTGTATCATAGCTATTCAATAAGGAAATGCAGCAATGCAAAGTCTCCTGAGAACAGAATTATAAGTGGTCAGTGGTGCTGTCTAAATTAATACATTAAAGGCTTTCTTAAAATTATCCTGATGGTGTTCAAGTGCTAAACTATTCTCAGTCCTTCACCCTGCCCTCAAATACACTGAAACATGGGAATATGTGTTTACTTGCATTGCGACAGTGTCTTGTAGTGTTCCACCCATGGTTCAATTGCTTTGGAAGCCTGGGAGCTCTCTAGCTAAATGTCTGCTCTACCTGTTTAGTGTTCACAGGTTTGGTGTACTCATATATGAGCTGACAGTGATCTGTAAATCTGCAGGACAGAAACTGCCTGCATGGACTCTGATCCTGTTAGTGAGGGCTATATTGTCCGTCAGACGAATTGGGGCACAAGCCCTTGGCCCTGTGCTTTTGGGGGTCCTGTAGTGGCTGCCCTAACTGTCATATGGATGGGAGGGACTTGGAGTTCAAGGGACCTGGCTGGGCAACCTGCTCTGCCCCACTGTGCTGCCCTTTGCCAGCCTGCTGTGGAGAGGGTGGTGCGGCACAGAGCAGGCTGCCAGGCCACTCCGCATCCCGCAACCCAACGGGTGTGTGACCTCTGCTGCTGTCACACCAGGTCCCTGTAATCCCCTTGCTGCTCAGGGGAGGGGTTAAGGAATAAGGGAGAGGCAGGGTTTGGGGAAGAGGTGGAGTGGAGGGTTGTGAGTACAAACATCTAATTGAGAAATAATGAACACACGCAGTCTCAAAAACCATTGGCTGGCTTACAGTAAAATGAAATTTTGATACAAAGAATAAAATGATTTCATAAATATACAAATCTCATGACAATACAGCTGCTAAAAACAAAGGAAAGATTGAGGAATGTGCATGCAGCTTGCGCAGAGGCTGAAGTAGGCCGCCTCACCAAACAAGGCTATCAACATCAGCCCATCTCCTCCCTGCCCCCATATCCCAATAACTATTGGCGGGACACTAAGTGAAAATGTTAAACCAGTTAACATACAGTTTTCCCAAGTTTCAGAGAGACAATGCCACCCTCTCTGATTCAGACTCTCTGGAGTTCCAAATATGCATACATTGAGTAACACAATTGCATTTATACAGTTTTTGCTCTCTGGTATATAGCCAGTGAAAATGTGACTAACATTACATGTAGGAGTTAATCCAAAGGTTAAGAAACAGGAATTTCATTCATGCAGGTCCCTTGTGGGGTTGCGCAGTTCTGAGAAATCGTCTGGGCCACACTAGGTCCCACTAGCTACTGGGAATTCTGCCAGTTTACTGGGACCAGACTTTCACCTTTAAAACAAAGCTACCAAAATACACACAGGCTGCGTCTAGACTGGCAAGTTTTTCTGCAAAAGCAATTGCTTTTGCGCAAAAACTTGCCAGCTGTCTACACTGGCTGCTTGATTTTGCACAAAAGCACTGACGTTCTACTGTCCGAAATCAGTGCTTCTTGCGCAAATGCTTTGACGTTCCCGTTCGGGCAAAAGCCCTTTTCCGGAAACGTTTTTGCACAAGAGGGCCAGTGTAGAGAGCTAAAAACTGTTTTGCGCAAAAAAGCCCCAATGGCGAAAATGGCGATCGGGGCTTTCTTGTGCAAAACCGCGTCTAGATTGGCATGGACGCTTTTCCACAAAAAGTGCTTTTGCGGAAAAGCGTCCATGCCAATCTAGACGCTCTTTCCCGCAAATGCTTTTAACGGAAAAACTTTTCCGTTAAAAGCATTTGCGGAAAATCATGCCAGTCTAGACGTAGCCAACGTGAACAATGTTTGTTAGCAAGAGAGTAGAAGAAATCAAGAGTAGTTCAGTGTCTCATAAGTTACTATCCATGTCTAGCCCTGCTTAACTGGTGCATACAAATTATGACCAAGATTAATTGGTAGAGCTGCCTTATAGATGGAGTCACTAACTGAACTTTTGATGTTGAAATAAAATGTTACTCATGAGAGCTTGGGAAGTATAAATGATTCAGGCTGTAGCATTTTTGAAAAGGAAAAAAAAAAAAACCCTATTGACCATTTTAAAAAAAGTACATGAGATTTTTCAAACAAAAAGTAGCCTGTGTCTCTTTCAGTGCTAAAGACCATTTGGCACCACACTTGCAGAAAACTGTACGAGAATTTTATGTGGACAGACTGTAATACAGGAAAGAAACCATTATATTGCCCTCGAGTCACTAAAATGTATTTAACAATATTTTAAAAACATTCTGCAGTCTTCAGAGTCCAAATAAATATTTACAAAATTTAAACTGCCATGGGCTACAGCTGCAAGTCTGAAACCTTTGCTGAAGGAGATTTTCTCCTCACTAGCAAAGAACATATCGGCACTGCTTTGAGGATACACTGGGACTTGTCATTCAGCTGTTAGAAATTAGTCCCATGTGCCCTGAGATTGAGTCACATCACTATTTGCTGTTGAACTTGGTGTCATTCCAAGAAAGAAAAATTTAGACAAGTTTGAATGGTTTTTCATCCCCTCACATTGCTGCCACAAAATTCAGTCAAATTTAACAGATCTAATAGCGTATTTGTCTATGTACACCTTTTTGTTGGCAATGGGCTGGAATCCAAGGCCAATTCCTCTGTGTTGCTTCAAGTTCATTGCTTTCTCAAACTCCATTTGCAGGTTTTGCTTTAAGGTTTCCTCACCTTTTCTGTTCAGAGCCGTGTTTGATTTTTCTGTGGTTACCAGAAGATCTTGGGTTGAGGTGGAATTCTTTTTAAAACCGCCCATCAGTTTAAGGAATTTTGTTTTTTGGCCTGAGCTTTCAAAAGTAGCTGTACTCCATTGGCCAAATTTTATATCCTGCTGAATGAAACAAAATGATTAGGAAACTATTTCTATTCACTAATTCATAGGATCAGAACATGAAATGGTATCAGCATTAAGGGTTGCAACCACCTGTGGGCCATAAAGATTGTGGCACAGACACCAAAACTGTATTGGAGTCCTAGCACACCTAAAGGCAAGGTACAAATTGTTCTCTTCCAACTTCTGGATCCCATCTCCCTGCATTCTCCATGCTCTGCTTCAGGGAAGTACATGTGAGGAATTGACTGCACTAACCACGTAACCAACCATCTCATGCTCAGAAGGGGGCAACTTCTCTGCAGCAGAGAGGTGAGGTGTGAAAAGGGGTAATCTTCAACCTCCAAATGCACCCAGCTCTGTTCTCTACATACTATCAAACACCACCATTAAGCTAATCCTAGAGGCTTTTGCAGCCACTAAAATTTACAACAGTCTTGGAGCAACCAAAGGGGAAATATTTTAGGCATCTTTGCACAAGATATGTACGCTGCCCAAAGAAGAGAGAGGAATTGCACAGAAAGGCATCCCATGAACAGCACCTACTTACTATATTTCCTTTTTAAAATGTTCAGTGTTTGTGACTGATTTTTTAACCCATCTACATCTAAACTAGGGGCAGGCTCGAGTGGTTTCGTCTTTCTGGCATAGCCAATCATAACTACTTCAGTTAATAAAGTGGTAAAAAAGGGCTTTGCTGCTGCTCTAGCATTCAGCAGTTTTTACACCCTCAGTCTGTAGGTGCTGAATAGCCTCAACCCCACACAGCACTGGGCATGATCTGGCCTATGATGAGCTAAAGGAGAAGGAAACAAAGTGCAACTAAATATTAGAGCAGCTGGACACTAATTAGTACCCAGAACTGACTCCACAGTTCTCCTCCTCTTTGAGATTTAGTCTGTTGCAGATTACTAAAATTATCACCACCATGTTTTACACACTAAAATCACTACCCACTATTTTCATTGCTTCCAAAGGGTGGAATAAAAGCCACAGCCTAAATTACTTATTTTAATACTAGATGAAGCCCAAGTGCTTCAATGACTTAAATTCCTGTCTAAAAATAATACAGCACAGATTACCACAAATTCGTTTCAGAACACTGCACCCTTGCTTTGCCTCATGGCAGTAAATATAAGCAGAGGTATAAGCCATGTATGTACAATTACAGCATTTACTTCCCAATTACGGAATGGTGTGCAGTCTGCCATATTGTGGACTGATGCTCCAGTGACCCTTCAGAACTAAGCCAAAGAATGTTCAGTGACTCTTTCAAACCCATGGCAACCAATAAAAAGAGGGTTGCTGTGTCAAATGGTTTGCAGATGGAACAAAAGGTGCATCATGATCCATTTTAAGATCACAGTGACAATAGACTGCATCCAGCAGGACACTAATATAGCTGAATGTGCAGTGTCAACACCAAATTCATTCCTGTTTTGTCTCCAGTGCCTCTTTCCCTTTTATCTTTAGGCATACAACTTCTCTGCCATCTGGACACTTCTCTGTTAAATTCCCAGAGACCTTCTCTAGCCACATTTTAGTTATTCTAATGAGTTGGCTGCTTTGCTTTTCTAGAAAAGGTTTCAGACCTGTCCCCTCCCTTTTCATTTTCCTTATGCAGAGGAATAAAGAACAACCTCAGCAACTTTTTCTAATAAAAAGTTAACTATGAAGACATCCAAATATGGCCTGTGGGTTCTATGCACTAATTTCTTCCCTCACTAACTGTCCTGTATATGCATAACATATAAAAACACACACAACTCAGAACTTGCCTTTTGAGCTGCCAACATATGGCCTGTCATTCTTTAGCTCTAGCCTTTCATGCTTCAGCTGCTCACACACACAGGAGAGGAGGAGTTCTGCTCCAGGGGCAGGAGCATTCACGGGTGTCAAACAATGGAGCTTTACATCAGCCAGAGTTGTCATCTTTATACTTAGTTTTTTTGTGTACCAGTCTCGGGGGGCATATTTTGGGGATATCTTTAGGCCAGATTCTGGTCTGGAGCTGTCCTGGTGTAGAAGCACAATTCAACCCTTTGTATTTATGGATACATTACAGGTTACGTTAGTAAATTTCCTCACCTTCCTATTATTTAAGAACACTCTCTATTATCTGTAAGTTTCTTTACACAGTCCCTCTGGGTGGCTTGGGAGTCACAATGTCACTAATTCTCTTTTATTTCTGTCATGACTGACTTCCATTTTCCTCTTTCAGAGTGGGGCTGATCCACAGTTAACTGGAACCAACATGTTAGTTCATCACTGATTAGGCTTAAACTAACAGAAAACTGGAATTCAAAATGCAGCTCATGTGCTTGTTCTCAATCCATCCAACTCAATACTTAGAACTCATCTGACACCACCATCTTCAACAAAAGAGCCCAGATGATACCCAGCTCTTCACCGTACAAACTGTAGTGACAACAGTGCAGCAATCTAGAGAGGGCTTTTGTAAATTATACATAACCAGTGGGTGTAAAGCCTTTTAATTCAACATAAATTAGGGCTTCTGCTTTTAAAAGCTGACTATCCACTTTACTGAGGAGTTTCCTTTTGAACGGGATACAAACCACCTCATGATATTTCAGTTTTTGTCAAAGTGTTTATAATTTTGTCATATAGCTGCCGTAAGCCAGAGTCTGTGACAACCATTCTTTCTGGAGGTGGAGATACATATCGGCACAGATGCAGAAATAATTACACCTTTTCAAACCCTGTAATTTTTTAAGTTAACTGCTGGCAATTACTACAGATCGTTTTTACTGCAGCATTTCAGGCGTGTTCTTTGTGAAGCTCACTAATTAGTCTTCATAGCTCCTATTCTGCTATGTGCTAATAACCAGTGAGAGATCAGCCTCAAAGGACTGGGATTTCCTGCCAACATGTTATTTTCTGAATGACTTCAGGGCCAGTTAGGTACATTCTTTCAAGGCATACCTCAAAATAAAAGCTGAGTTCACTTCCCAGTTTCCCCAGCCATGCAAAAATTGACATTTTATAGATTTCTGTAATTTGATTCATGTATGTTCATACTTTACTAGAATTGTGGAAGTCTTCTGGTGCAGTTCACAGACAGCGGAGATAATCTGGAATACTAATAAGGCCCCCCTCCCCTTTCTGAATCCTACTGCCCCTGCTAAAGGCCAGCAATTACAGCAACTGGCAGATGTTCCACTCTGAATGTGTCAAGGAGCAAAAGATGTAAAGGCAAAGAACCAAGACAAGTCCTACAGAGATGTAGGTGTGAGTAGCGGAAGGTGAAAACCTGACACTCAGGGCAAGGGGGCATATGCACTATATTTTTTTTATTCCCCTTTCAGCCTTCCCACTCTCACACTTTACCTGAAGTACCAGGTTATACTATTTGTTTTTAGGAGACAGCAAGCTTTTCAAAAGGATGCCAGTTTCACCATTCCTTTGGCCAAGTAAACCTCCATCCCAGAAGAAGTACTTCTGCCCCTTGACATGCAAATCAAGCACTCACTTGTGAATGACCAAAGTATGTCAGTAAGTCATCATGGAGATTTAAAACAAGCTGACTGTGTTTGATGCTGCTCCGTAATTTGGAACTAGCTCCCTGCTATTTCTAACAGGGAAAACTGTGTGCTAATTCTAGTCCCAGTGACAACTATACATGGGTTAGTGTTATTTATATTCCACAATAAATAGAAAATGATTTTGCAGCAAATTCATTTGGGCTAATTCTCCAGAGAGAGCAGGAAAAATGCTACTTTTCAGGACTAATAATGGGAATTAGAGCTCTGTTCAACCCCCACTGCTATTGGAGTTGGCTAGTCCGCTCCCAGCCTCTCTTGGGATTGGACTCATTTGTTCTGTAGTACGACCTCAAATTTGCAATCAGAAGAGAGGCTTGTATGCCAAGTGGTGTATCTGACTAGCATACAGAGCAGGATGTGGTGCAATTTCAAGAGGGTTGCTGTGGACACGTTATCAGATACATTAGGTACATACGTACAGATTCCACTTTGTTTGTAAAACCTTTCGTTTTGCCAGATTCTCTATCAATCTCTTCTTGCAGAGCTTGCCGCCTAACCTAAAAGGAAGAAAAATAAAAAGATAACTGAATTCACAGCATAAGAATGAGATCACAAGAAAAGGCGATTAGTCGAAAACCTGACTTGTAAGTTAGCATTTCAGCCCATTTTGCACACTCGATTACAGAGATAAAGTCATTATTGATTTCCAGCATTAGTTTTCTTACAAGTAACTAGAGTCCTTCAAATCTGCAGCTATCTGCTTTATATCCATGGGTATCTGCATCTGCGGATGTCAGTGTGGTTATCCATAGTTCATTTTTGTGGATACTGATACAGATATAAGTTTTGTATCTGTGCAGGGCTCTACAAATAACTGCAAAACATTAACTCTGGTACTTATCAAGCACATTAATCCTTCCCACTGGGGTTGAATTTTCTTGGCATAAAGTCCATTGCAGATAACAAATACACTGAAACTGCCAGCACAGATAGACATGGACAAGTGAGCATTAAATTTGATCAGCTATTTCAAAATGTTTGGCAACCACAGCAGCAGCATGCTCCAGATTTTACCTCGCTTTAGTGCTTGGCCAATGGAAGATATAGCATATTCCATCTGGTAAACAGTCCTCTTGTGCATGAGTGCACACAATAATAATCAATGCAATTTCTGATCTGCAAACAGCATATACATATTCCTGTGGCTTGCAGACACACCTGCTACTAGGGTCTGACTTCACACAAAGCTACACAGTATATGGAAGTGATACTCTACCTTGTCTATATTTATTTCATCACAATTTCCTTTCGTTTCCTTCACAATTGTTACATCATCCTTACATTCCTGCAAAACAGATATAAACCTGAATGTAAATATTGATATCTACTCATTTAACTGCCATTTACACAGGGGCAGTGACAAGTGAGAGAACACTGCCTAACAGACAAATGCAATATTGCAAAATTATTTAAAGTCACATTCTAAACTAAAAGTGACACCTGGGCCTGTCCTTGTCCTTGAAGAGATTTCCAACAATGGAGAGATGCATCTGACAAAGCTTTGCACAACAGAAACCCATTTTTCAGAGAGTATAAGGAACACTGGAAACCCTTGTAAAAGAGGGATTAGTAGAGAGATGGGGAACATACAGTATCCGAGGGGTAGCCGTGTTAGTCTGAATCTGCAAAAGCGGCGATGAATCCTGTGGCACCTTATAGACTAACTGAAGTGTTGGAGCATAAGCTTTCATGGGCAAAGACCCACAATAATCTGCGGTGCAGAGGCAAGCATTTCAGATTAAACCACTTGGTAAAAATCACTTATTTATTTGAATCTGCAAATAAAAGGGGGTGAGGAGTTACCAGTATGAAAGCTGTGATACAAGCATAACCAACATGGAAAATGCATAGAAACCTCCTGGTTAAGGAAAGCAGGCTCCATTGTAGGGACAACTTTGAAAAATCAGTAACAAAGATGAGATTAACAGGCAGCCAATGTATTGGATAAGGAGGAAAGGTTAGGACAGTAGAAAATTAACTGAGCCACAATGGTCTGACTCACTGAGAAAAGGCGGCCAGAAGAAAAAGTCAGAGAAAACTAAAACAATAATTCAATCATGAAATAACAAAAGAATGCTGGGGAGACTTATGCCAACAGAACTTGCTATTTCCTTCTGTTGTGGGTTTTTTGTTTTTGTAAAACAAAAGAGAAGCTAGATAATTTCATGGAGGTTAGGTCCATAAAAGGCTATTAGCCAGGGGATAGAAATGGTGTCCCTGGCCTCTGTTTTTCAGAGGCTGGAGAGGGATGGCAGGAGACAAATCGCTTGATCATTGTCTTCGGTCCATCCTCTCTGGGGCATCTGGTGCTGGCCACTGTCAGCAGACAGGATACTGGGCTAGACGGACCTGTGGTCTGACCCAGTACAGCCGTTCTTATGTTCGTATGTATTTTTTTCAATGCCCAACCCACGGATAATTTAATTTGTTTTCTGTATCTACCTTTTTATATGCTGAATTTGCATACACACAAATACATCTGATCCCAACAGGAGAAAGAAATGCTTTCCACAATAAGAACTCATTCTCTTAAAAATTAGTATCCAGTTTGCTTCTGTGTGGCCTAGTACTGTCTTTTTGGATTTCTTTAAAACAATAGGGGAAATAGCAATGACAGCAACAAACCAAGGTCAGCAAACAGAGCTGCAGTGATTTTAGTCTGAAGGGTAGGTGGCAGGAAAGAAAGGAGAAATGTGTGTATTTATGCTGGCTAATTCACAATGACTGGTTGACCCATTGTGGGTTACGGACCATTGTGAATTTAGCAGGCTCATGCTTTTATTTAGGGCAGGGGTGAAGTGGGGGACCTAAGGTCCAGGGCTGAATCCGTTCCCTGAGGCTCAAGGCTTCCCCCCAGCATTAGGGAGCCTGGGTTGGTGTCCCAGGCCCCTGCCATTCCTCCACAGGGCTGGAAAACACTAAATCTACTAGCCTACCTCCTCCCCTTCAGGTTCTGGTGTGTGAGGGGAATGTGGGGAATGTCTGTCTTCTCAGTCAGGGGCCATACGGGTTTGTCCCCCCCCTTGCTTCTCATTTGTCTGCAGCCCCCACCCCACAAAAGGTTCCCCACCTCTGCTCTAGGGTTCTGCTGGACATAATAGAAGCCGGGAGTGACTAGCATATCACAGAATTAGGACATGCGTAGGGCACATCATTTAAAAGCAGCAAACACAGCTCTTCAGCACAGGATAGTCTTGGCTTATTTTGCTCAGGGCTATAAATTGTGACTGGAATCCATCAGTGTCATGAAATCTCATTAACATACAGTAGGTAGTGCAGGTTCTGCTGTGGTATCTTTTCTGCAAAATGGAAGAGGGCTGTTTTGTGAGATAGATGCATAAGCCCCCCGAATGCACAAACACACCATGCATGCTGTTAGAAAAGCTGGGGTAGGGGAGGGCAGAGAATATCTTTTATTGGACCAACTTCTGTTGGTGAGAGAGACAACCTTATCTTGGGACCAACAAGACTACAGCTACACTGCATACAATAAAGACCAGAATTTTGGTATTCTTGGTAAGTTTTGTTATCAGTTATGTCCTGTTTAAAATGTACACAAGAACTGGGGGCACCTCAGGGCCCTATTCTTCTCTCACTGACACCACTAGCAACACTCATTCAAGCAGAACAGGATTGAACCCTCCTGGTAACCACTGGCATGTGCTCTCTTATACACATGCCTGCCTCTTCATGCATTCATTTGGCCAGCAACCTGGAATAAACCAGTGTTTTAAAGGTTGGTACAGTCAGAACCTCAAAAGGAGGGAGTACTAGAGATGGCTCAACTCCACAAGAAATATGGGTTTAGAGCTGGGGTGGGGAATCTTTTTTGGGTTGGAGGCCACTAACTCATGGGGAAAAAATCTGTCAGGGGGCCGTACACAAGTGAGAAGCAAAAAAACCAAAACCCCTCAAACCCTCACCGTCCATGATGTGGCTGCTCTCGCATACCAGAGTGTAAGGGGGTCCAGGCTAGTACATTGTGTGCTCCAGCAAGGGAGCTGGAACACAAGCATGGGCCCCCCTATGCTGGAGGGAGCCCCAAGCCTCTGGGGCTGGATCTAGACAAGCCAGGAGCTACATCAGCCCCCAGCCTGAGGTTCTCCACCCCTACTTTAGAGGTCTACGTTTCAATCTGACAATAATGGAGCTGGAATATCCGCTATAAATCCAAAATGGTATTTCATATTGCACACAGACACTGAATAAAAACTAACATTAGTAAAGACTTGTTGCCAAGCAAGCCAAATTTGTTATAAGTAAGTACATTCGGGGAAGCAAATATAAATCTCAAGGCTTATCTAGACTACACTAAAGTGTTGAAAGAGGCTATGCAAACTCCGCTGGAATTTGCATATCTGCTTTGGAAAGTGAAAGTAGTTCACTTTTTAGGCACCCTCCCCCCCTTTTTTTCGAAAAACCGCATAAACCTCATTTTTTGAGGAAGAGTGGTTTTTCAACCAGGGGGGAGGGTTGCCAAAAAAAGCTGCATCTAAACTACTTTCACTTTCAAAAGCTCTGCTTTCAAAAGTGAAATTGGAAGAAGATATGCAAATTCCCGTGGAATTTGTATATCCACTTTCGACACTTTAGTGTAGTCTAGATAAGCCCTCAGTTACAACTAGGGATGTAAGCGAGTACTCGATTACCCAATAACCCTAAGCTTACTGGGTAGTCAATTGAAGTAGACGACTGCTCGCCTTCCCCCACCCCCGCTGCCTGTGGGAGCGAGTGGGGGAGGCTGCTCTGGCAGCAGCCCCTGTCCACAGGGTCCCAGTGGGGAGCTGGGTTCCACCGCAGACAGGGACTGCTGTTGCAAAGTACCCCTATCCGCGGTGGCCAGGGCAGCCTCTCTTCATGGCGGCCAGTGCTGGCCATAGCCAGGGGCTGCTGCCAGAGCAGCACTTGCCAACAGCCGGCCTGGGCCGCTGCAGCCAGCATGAGCCAGGACTGAGCAGTCCAGGACTGCTGCGCCTCTGCATTTGAAATGTAAGAGGTGCCACGCTCTTCCTACATTTACAATGCAGTGCCACAGAGGTCCCCAAGCCACTCAGTCCCTGCTCGTGCAAGCTCTGGGAGATACCTGTTGTGGCTCTGCAGACTGCCTCCCCTTATTGAATAAGTGTGTAATTGATACAAACAGTATTGACTACATGATTAGCAAAATATTAGTTCCTTAATATTCTTAGTTACAACTTGATTATGGCTGTGTACAGTCTTCAAAAAATTTGCTATGGGGCTTGCTGCATAAGCAAAGCAGTGGATTTTCTGAGAGATGCAGTGGTGTGTGACATGCATTAGAGATTAGAAGCTGGTTCAGAATTATAATGCAGTTATACAAGGAACAAGCAAACACCACCATCATCTATAACAGCAGTGTAACAATAACCAAATTTCTTCAAATCAGCACTACCCTGATTTTTAAACTTTGAGAAATTTCTTTCAGGTAAAGGACAGAACATGAATAGTAAGAGACAACATGACCCCTTCCCCCATTTTGTCAGTTGTTTGGAAGGTGCCTTCCATCTTCATTTTTCAGTATCATCATGCTCCTGCATTTGTCACTGCAAGACTTATCTTCCCTGTGCACACGTGTGAGCAGCTGCATAAACACAAATAACATCTAACTGTCTCTTTGGGACAATGCCAATTTAATTAGAAAATTTATCACAGTAATAAAACCATCCTACCCTTCTAAAGGTCAAAAGGAGGGGGAAAAAAAGTGAAGAAGGCTATAGCCACAACTGTCCTACTAGCAATGGTACGTGTAGATGTACTCACACACACACCCATGTAACCCAAAAACCCATTTTCATGCTGCCACGTAAGCTGAAGATTCCACTTTTATGCCAGACTCTACATATGATTAAAAGAACTGAGCCTTAGAAGGCTCTGCAGGATTCCACCGAACACATATATTTATATGTGGGGATACACCAAAGCAGAATACACCAGGTTCACTAATGTGTGCTTTTGTCTTAGAAGTGATTTAAATGGAGTGTCCAAAGCAACCCCAAAGTCCATCAGGAATCTAGCATTAGGGATGTAAGCAACTAATCGATTAGTCACTTCCCCCATTCTTGTTGCCTCTATCAGAAAGAGGCAGCAAAGGGGGGAGTGTACGGTGCTGGGGGGAGCCAGCTTAAAAGCTGGTTCTCCCTAGCTCCATGGGGGGGGGGGGGGGCAGGGAGGCAGCGGTGGCATTCCATCTTTGAAATGTACAAGAGTCCAGAAATGCACATGAGTCTCCGCTGGGGCTCTTGTACATTTCTTGGAGCCTAGGGCCGGCCCCAGGCAGCGCTTCAATCTTTGAAATGCACAAGAGCCCCTATTGGGGCTTTTGTACATTTCAAAGGTGGAACATGGCATGGCACTTCCGCCTTTGAAATGTAGCAACACCCAGGGGGTGAGGGGTTTTGATACATTTCAAAGTGGAAGCCCCTTATCGACTATTCGATTAGTAGATGATTAATTTTAACATCCCTATCTAACATATAGACAATGTTTAAAAAAAATCTGGGGAAGTAACTCTGCTGCTCTCCCCAAAATTGCTGGAGCATGCTGAGCATTAACTACACAGTGGCAGAGCTAACCCTGCGCCAGGAAGGATGCCAGTTTTGCAGGTTTAAGTGGTGTAATGAGAATTAGCGGTTACAGCACAAACTAAGGAGTCAATGAGTTATAGTCCCTGCTTTGCCACTGACTCACAGTGTGGCTGTGGGTATGCAGTATCTTATCTGTGCTTAAGTTTTCCTGCTGTAAAGCAGTTGGAGTAGTAATTACTTTTCAGGGTCATTAAGACATAATGTATGTAAAACTCTGTAAAGCTTTAGATAAATGCTCTGTGGGATGGCAGTGTCATACAGTAATATTGTCACCTAGGGTCTGAGTTTTAGAGATGGTGAGCACATGCAGCTCCTGTGGACTTCGGGGTTCTCAACCCCATGCCTATATGGGGTAAGGAGACAAACTGATAAAATGATCACTCACTATTGTTACTGTTAAATAAGAGTTGAACATTTTGAAAAACTTTGGAGGAAAAAAATTGTTTTAAAATGCTTGAAGATTGTTTTTAGAAGCATACCAGATAAGTGTTTCCATTCATCCCAGTCCAAAGACCATTTGTTCACGTATGTTCTACACCCACAGCAAGTTCATTTGGCTATTCAACTGGCACCACAGTTTTAAAAATCTCTAATGGGGTTTCCATAAAAAATAGTCAATCAGATCACAGACTTCTGGGCTATGTCTACACTCACGGCTTCTTGCGTCAGAAATATGCAAATGAGGGTAAGCGTGGAATATTGTCGAGCCTCATTTGCATACCTAATGAGCCACCATTTTTACAGAAGAGGTTCTTGCACCAGAAGGAGCTATCTACACTTCCCTTTCTTGCGCAAGAAAAGCCCTCCTGAAAATAATTGGCGTAACGGCGTTGTGCAAGAGGGTTTTTGTTGCGCAAGAAGGGGCAGTGTAGACAGCTCCTTCTGGCACGAGAGCCTCTTTTGCAAAAATGGCTGCTCATCAGGTATGCAAATGAGGCTTGGCGATATTCCACGCTTAGCCTCATTTGCATACTTCTGATGCAAGAAGCCACGAGTTTAGATATAGCCATGCAGTTTTTGTTTATCTAGGTCATAAATGCTCATTTATTTCATTTAGCTTTCATTGGATCATTTTGATTTAGGGTTTATTGTGTTTAATTAACAAGTGAGTTTTGATTTAGATTGCATCCTGTCTAACGTTTGGTCTACCAGGGTTTGGAGATCTATATTTGAGATCTTGCACACATTTGGGAAGGCCCTGTCCACATTAGGTATTTTTCCTCTTAAAATTCTCCCACAGTTGCTACCATTAGTATAAGCAGATCCTCCAGCCACAGCAACAATAGGAAAACCTTATGGGGGGAAAAATGCCCAGCACAAACAAGATGCTGGTGGACACTAGCATTTTACCATCATATCATGTAGACACAAGTGTAGATGGCACAGTGATAAAGACTGGTACCTCACTCTACATCAGTGCTGCTACTATTGCTATCACAAGATCAACAGTGAAATGGACATGAGAGTTCAGAGCAGACACAGCTTTTGGTTGTGTGTCAACTCCTCTGGATGGTGACAAGTAATTTTCTGCACTTTACGTTTTTATAATCAAAGCACTAAATAGCTATTGCAATAGGCATTAAAAATTCTTCTTTGACTCTCAGGACTGTTGAGAGGCTTAAATCATTCAACTATGATCCTGCAGGCTGTTCCTCAGCCTGAGCCAGCCCCAATGATGTAAATGTGGCCATGCACAGTACATTCATCTGGAACAGCTTGCAAGATTGGACTCTTCACGTGTACATGAAAAGCTTTGAGTTTCTCAGTGGGAAGATGGAAAAATGATTATATTTAGAGCTTACCATTGCCTCATTTTCTGTTTTTGTGACCTTTTTCTTTTTCAGTCTTGGCTCTTCAGCATATTCCTGTGCTCCCTGTTTATTTCTTTTCTTACTCTTATTGTCACAGTGTACATTATTTTCACAAAGGTCCCCATTTACATTATCTACTGCAAGGTCTTCCATTGGTTTGGATTTCTTTTTCTTTTTATTATTTTTAATTGGTGTGATCTTTTCATCTTTAGATATTTTCCCATCTTCATCCATAAGTTTTACAGACTCCATTACATCCTCCTCTTCCTTCTGCATCATTTTCTTTTTCTTCTTGGTTACTTTACAGACATCTTCAAAATTCTCTCTGTGTTTTTTACCAACAAATTCTTTTTCATTCGCTTCTTGTTTTTTAGGAAGACTTTTATTAGAAACTCTATGACTAGGGTCCTGATTATCCTCACATGTCAAGGAGGTAAAATCTTTTCTTTTATTTTTCCTCTTAGTTACTTCTATGTCACTTTCAACGTTCTGGACAATATTCTTTTTTTGTTTTTTTCTTATGAATGTGTTTTCTTGGGAATTGGTTTCTTGAAACTTTTGTAAGTCACTTGTTGAAAGATTCTCATCAGAAACACTCTGATTGTTTCCCTGATTACCTGCTAGTGTTAAGGAGTCATGTTTGTTTTTCTTTTTTTCCTTCTTCATTATATCATTTTCGTCTGAATCCTTTCTGTGTTTTTTACCAGCAAGTGTTTTTGCCTGTAAAGTGGTTTTATTTATTTTTTTAAGACTTTTATTAGAAATGTCAGGATCACTGTCTTGAATTTCTATCACCGTTAAGGAAGAAACATCTCCCTCCTCTTTCTTTTTTTTCTTCTTTTTCTTCTTGGTTACTTCACTGTCACCTTCAAAATTAAGGGTGATATTCTCTCTGTGTTTTTTACCAATGACTGTATTTTCCTGAGACTGAGTTGTGCATTTCTTTGGAAGGTACTGATCACTGTCTTGATTATTCTCCAATGGTAACAAGGAAAGACCATGGCTTTTTTTTGACTTATTTTTGAAAACTTTAGATTTCTCCTTTATTTCTTTTACTGGTTCAGACTCTGAATCACTTTCTATGCTCATGGGGTTATCAGAACACGCTCTTTTCTGTAATTTGGAGCTGACTTCCTTTTCCTTTTTACTAAGCTTTAACACAACTAAATCCGCTTCTGTTAGGCATTTCTTCTTCTTCACCTTAGTTTTTGCTTCTGTGTCAGATTGGAGATCGTCTTCAATTTTGATGACAGTTTGGCATCCAGTGCTCTTCACTTTTTTCTTTTTCTTTGTTGTTTCCTCAACCACATTGCCTCTCTCTTCATTTATTATCATTCTGAAAAACAAAATCCAGGTCAGTACACAGCTTTAGTATTGCAACCCAGAGCTCTTTGCTTAGTACTTCACACTCTTTTAAAGTGTTAATTATACTTAAATTATGGAGAGCTAATTAAAAAAAACCTACTGGTCTGATTTTCTGACATGTTAAGAACCCATATTTCCCTTTCCTAATCTAAAAATCCTAGAAACAGTTCTGAAGATCAGACTATAAACATTTCTTATCAGGTTAAACCCATCAGCTGTTTCTCTAGATGAAAGCTCTGTTCACACACAGATCAGAACTATGCTAGCTATAAACACACAGAAAGCCTGCTGATACCAGTATGATTTTTCCAGAGCAATATCAATAGGGATTTTTTCAGAAGCCTTGTCTAACCTACAAAACTTCAGCTACTCCAGTGTTTCTCAACCTTTTTTTTTTAATAAAGTACCCCTTTTAAAAAAAATTATAAGTACCCACAGTTTTCAGGCACACAATTTTTTTTCTACAATTGCAATACATTTGTTTAAACAACTTAATCTTAGCTGGGTGGGCAATGAAATTTTGGGTGTAAAAAATATAAAAATAATAAAATGCTGTAAAACTTAAAACAAAAATTAAGTTTTCTCCAAATTTCAGTTGAGTTGACGTACCCTCCAGACTTCTCTTGAGTACCTGTAAGGGTACTCATACCACTGGTTGAGAAACACTGAGCTATGCAATAGCTGAAGTTGACATACTTACCACAGTGTGCAGGAAAGCTGGTGGGGGGCAGCTCTCCCATGAACTCCAGCTAGTCTTCTCATCCTGGTGGAACGCTGGCGTCAACGGGAGAGCTCTCGGAGATGGATTTATCACATCTAAGTAGACGCGATTAAATTGACCGCTGCTGGATCGATCGCTGCTGCCTTGATTTACCACGTGGTGAAGATAAGTCCTGAGCTATGCTGACCCAACCATGACAGACAACTTTCTGTAATAGAAGGGCATACTCTGTGCCTTACACAGAGCAAAAAAGGATCTTCAGATACATCCCATTGTCAGGTGCTCACTAACAACAAAGGTACATGCAATCCGTGCATATTCAATTATCTCCAACCACAACAGAAGAAGGGACATGAACCAAGAAGGTCCAACAAGAGTCCTTGCAACAGTCAAGCTGAGAGGGAAAAACTGGGGTTATATTTAGTTAACCACTTCCTGAGGTGAGTTTTATATGTAAGTCTGGACTACACGCAGTGTCTGAACACTCTGATTAGAGCAGGTGGGAATTAAGAACATTAAAAAAGCTTTAAAAACAGAAACCATGTAACCATCAAAAATCCTAGTACTTTTGGGGATGTATGGCTGGGTGGGACTAGGGAGGGAAGGATGGTGATGGGGTGCCCCATGCTGTTGGCTCTGCAATATAAGGCTTATGCTGCAGAGCCCACAGCACAGCTCTGGTGCACACCAGGAACCAGCTTATTCTATAAGAAAGCTGCACCTGCAGGGCAGAGTTTAACCAGAACAGAAACTGATAAATTGATGCTTATCAGTTAACTCTTACATCCCTAGGCTATGTCTTCACTGGTGGGTTGTTGCGCCAGAAGTATGCAAATGAGGCTAAGCATGGATTATCGCTGAGACTCATTTGCATACCTAATGAGCCACCATTTTTGTGGAAGAGGCTCTTCCGCTAGAAAGAGCTGTCTACACTGCCCCTTCTTGCGCAAGAAAAACCCTCTTGCGCAATGCCGCTATGCAAATGAGGCTCGGCGATATTCCACCCTTAGCCTCATTTGCATACTTCTGGTGCAACAACCCGCCAGGGTAGACATAGCCCTAGTGGGAATACTATTTCCTTTGCTACCACTAGGGATGAAAAATCCTGTTTAATTGGTTAACCAGTTAAACATATTGGTTAACTTGTCAAGCATATTATTTAATTGATTAAACGGGAAGTGGGTGACCCCTACCACAGGCAGGGACTACTCCAACCCGACCAGAGCAGCCCATGCCTGCGGGGGGGGGGGGAGGGGGGGGGGGGAGAACAGCCATAGACAATAGGAGCATCCCCTGTCAATGGCATCCCTTCCCCCACACCCATGGCACAGAGAGCTGCTCCAGCACCCACCACTTAATCTTAACCAGTAAGCTTCACCCAATTAAACATTCACATCCCTACTCTCTACCCCCGGCTGTCTATCATAGGGCACTGACAGAATGATAGTCACCAAAAAGAGCTAGTTGACTATAATCACATTCAATTTAGCCCCCCTCTCTTGCTAATGGCACTATAGCAAGCACTATAATGTGAGCAAGGCATGGAAGATTACACTGTTCCAACTTCAGTTCTGAAAAATAACATCTAAAGGGAATAACATCTAAAGGGAATAAAGTGGGATGGTTGAATCTTATTATCCCATCAGCTGTCCCTCTTTCAGAGATATTAAAATTGTTTCCACAGTACTGACATGTGTAATTCTAAACTCTGCCACCAGCCAAAGCAGTAAGGAGGCAAGTCATGTGATGGAATTTAGCATGCTCAGGTGACTTCCACAGACTGCAGCATCAAATGAATTCCTAGTATTTTTCCCCTTTCTCCTTAGAGGCAGCTATCCTGCCTGAGCAGGCCCAAAATATGCAGCCAAATAGTTATACTCTAAATATAGCCAAAACTGCAGAACTGGTAGCTATGTCAGTGTTCTTCATTTATCAAAGTGGGTACTTCTTTACAAAAATAAAACTTTGGGCTATATCCTCACCAAAATGGGTATTTCTCAAGCAAGGGATAGGAAACCCTCATTTGCTAGTTGTCCTCCACATTATCCTATCAGAGACATACATGTGAATCCTCAACAAAGCCAGCAGGTATGTTGGCCTCCCCAAAGCACACAAATCCCTCAAAACCGCAGATGCAGAAGACATTTGCATAGGGATCTGTACTCTGTCAGTTTGCAACCAGCTCTACCTGTCAGCACAAGTCCAGAACTCCCATCTGCTGCTGCAACTGAGACCTAACCAAGAGGGCTCTGGGGCAGAGAGAAAAATGTAGGTAAACTAATGTTAATGAAATCAAATCAATGCAGGGTTTAAGAACATAAGAAAGGCCATACTAGGTTAGGCCCCTTTAAAAACTGCAGGCAGGCTTTTTGGCCACATCAGGCTCCCATCAGCCACCGCCATCTTGTTGGTACCATTTTTCCATGCCAGATGATTCCCCTCCACCCGGGGAGCACAGGGTGCGAGGGGCGGCTTCATAAGCCGCACTTTCAGGGGTGAAGAGCCACGTGCACCTCACGAGCTGTGGGTTGGCCACCTCTGGGTTAATCAACTATATTATTACATCCCTAATAATCACCACATGATCCCTTTCCTGTCATCCATCAGGCCACCATTCCTACCTGGCTAATAGCCACTGACAGCTCCATGAATTTATCTAGTTCTTTTTTTAAACCCTCTTAAAGTCCTGGTCCTCACAACATCCTCTGGCAAGGAGTTCCACAAGTTGACTGTTGAATTGGTGGGAATGCTACTACAGAAATGTGACATGCACTTCGGGGCTAGGGAATGGGCTATTGGCCTTCCCGCTAGCACTAAACAGCTGCCAGGAAGCGCTAACACAAGCAGGAACTCGCTCCTCCAAAGCGGGCGGTCGCGGAGGGTTAGAGAGCCCGGAGCCTACATGCACACGCGCTACAGCCGCTGCCACTGGCTGGGCGGGCTGCGGCGAGACCCAGTCTTGGTGACGCCTCTAGGAACCGCCGAGTTGTGGCTCTTGAGAAGCGCCCGGTTACTGAAGTGCCGACCTGTGTATCGGCTGCAATCCGAATCCGGCCCCGCGCTCCCACCCCGGCCCCTCGCCCCTCACGCCAAAAAACCTCTTACCTGCTGCTGACCCACGTGCAACTCCTCCCCGCCCCCCCTCCAACGGCTCGCCCGGCTCTGACCCGGAAGCGGAAGCGAGGCCTAGCGCGGCTTCCTCTTGGTGATCGCCGCCCGTCGCTTGGGCGTTGCTTGGCAACCGCGCCCCATCCATGGCTGGAGCTCAGGGAGCAACGACGCTCTGGGACCAAATCTGCGCTGGTGAGAGAGGCCCCTGCACGTCCCCCCCCCCCCGGGCGGGGCTCCCCCCATCGGAGCTGCCTCAGCGCCCCTCCGGGGCAGGGGATTAGCGGAGGCTGCCCCGTTCAGAGCCCCCCGCCCAAGTCTCCCTGACGGGGGTAGGCGGATTCCCCCCTCGGAGCCACTCCCGCCGCCAGCCTCCCTCCCTGCAGCTGGGGGCGGGTTCACTGTCCTTCGAGGAGCGTTGCCCACAGAGCTGGAGCCGTGATTATTCCCCTTCATTGCGCACTGGGGAGTGGGATGCGGACGCAATGGAGAGAGTCCAGCGGAGGGCAACCAAAACGATGAGGGGCTGGAGCGCTTGACGTGGAGAGGCTGAGGGATTTGGGCTCGTTTAGTCTGCAGAAGAGAAGAACGTGGGCGGATTTGATATAGGGATGTACAGGAGTAGTTGACTACCCCATAAGCATAAGCTTATCGGTAGAGGAGTGGAGTACTCGACTGCTCGCTTTTCCCACCCCCCTTGCTGCCTCTGTACCAGAGGCAGCAAGGAAGGGGAGGAACTGGAGGTAGTACTGGGGGAGCCAGCTTAAAAGCTGGTTTTCCCCCAGCACTATCTCCACAGTGCTGCCTTTCCCCCTTCCGCTGCCTCTGTTAAAGGCAGCAGGGGTGGGGGTAGGTGAGGCTGCTGTGAAGCAGCGTCAGCCTGTGGTGGGATGAAGCTCAACATGGGTGAAGGCTGCTCCAGCAGCATACCAAACCCCTGGGAGTCCCAAAGGGGAGCGGGGCCCTCTCCGGAATGGGACTGCTGCCACCAAGTAACCCTTGTTCACAGTGGCTGGGGCTGACTGCACACAGGGGCTACTGCCAGAACAGCTCCTTCCCACGGCCAGCCTGAGCCGCTGTGAACAGGTGCTACTGGACCCAGTGCAAGCCGGAACGGAGCAGTCCTAGCTCATGTCCGTCTGCAACCGCTGTGCGTCTCCTTTTTAAATGTAGTAAGAGCTGCTCAGCTGTTACTACATTTCAAATGCAGAGGTGTAGAGGTTCCGGAGCCAGCATGAGCCAGGACTGCTCAGAACCGGCTCCTGCTGGTTCCAGGAGCTGCCCGTGCTGCGGCTTTGCATTTTAAATGTAGTAAGAGCCCAGCGATTAGCCAAATAACTGCTCTTTAACATCCTTAATTTGAGAGCAGCCTTCATCTGCTTAAAGGCTACGTCAACACTGCGAGTTTTCTTGGCAAAAATATTGTAATTTCATTTGCATATTTTCTGCTGATCCGTTTTTGTGCTGGGGTTTTTGCGCAAGATTGGTATACCTCCTTTTTGGGGGCATACAGGTCTTGAAGAAAAAGGGGTTTTTGTGCAAAAAGAAAATGTTCACACTGCTTGTTTTTGCGCAAAAACCCCAGCGCAAAAATGAATTGTCAGAATATATGCAAATGAATCACAACTCATGCAAATGAGTGCCTCATTAGTATATTTTTTGCTGAGAAAACTTGTAGTGTAGACGTAGTCAAAGGGAGGTTCCTAAGAGGGTGGAGAGAGGTTGTTCTCAGTAGTGACCGATGATAGAATGAGGAGCAATGGTCTCAAGTTGCAGTGGGAGAGATCGAGATTGGATATTAGGAAAAGCTGTTTTAACAGGAGGGTGGTGAAGCACTGGAATGGGAGGTGGAATCTCCATCTTTAGAGGTTTTTAAATACCGGCTTGACAGAGTTCTCTCTGGGATGATTTTGTAGGGGTTAGTCCTGCTTTGAGCAGGGGGTTGGACTTGAAGACCTCTTTAGGTCTCTTACAATCCTATGATTCTATGATTCTAAGTTTCGCTCCCTCTGGGATTGGAGGGTTTTGTCTGTCAATTTCAGTAGGCCTTTCCCTGCCTCACTCCTGATTTGTTTCATTTTTGTTTGTTTGTTTGTTTTTTGGGGAGTGCATTCACATCCCTGTCCTGGGGACTCCCTGGTTCAGTAGGGTCAAGAGTTGTAAATAACTGGACAGTGGAATATAAATGTTTAGACAGACCCAACTCTGCAGACAAAAGGCTGATAGAGGTCTTAAAAGAAAATACATTGTTCACAAATGCAGGAGAAAAGGTTCAAATACATTTAAGAAAATGTGTGTATTTCTCTTGCAACAGCAGTTGTCACCAGGCATGTTTATTAGAAATATAGCCTTGTATCATGTACTGGTGAAGGGGGAGGAAAGTGTTAAATTTATTTCACCCTTAAGGAAGTGATAATAGCATTGCCTTTTGTGTGAGACAGTATTCTGATTCCCAAGTAAATTAGCTGGCCTTGTGGTTTATAAAGGGATCAGTATATTGTCTCATAAAAGGAGAGAGATGGTGATATTAATACAAAATTAATAATCCTTGTTTTCAGTTGCAACAATAGAAGCTTTTGTCTTGGCCTTTCTCCAACATCTGCAATAGCAGCTGTGGCTATGAGAAATTTTCAGGAAGTTGAGCAGCCCACACCAATCATTTTATTGAACCCAAAGCTATCTGCTTAGTTATGTAGTATTTATAGTGCTGTACAGTGTGATAATGGCCAATTAAATGGCCATTTTTAATTCTAGAATGAAATGCCACATACCCCAATGTGCCTGAATTGGTGGGTTCATAACATGGATGGATGCCACGATGGTGTCAGTTAAGGCACATAATTATAAAACTGGTAGATTGGATAGTCACAGGCATAATTTTCACTTAAGGTCCTCTCCCTGAATTGTGTAGTGTGAAGGCATACTGTACCTCCTTCCCATAACTACCTTCAAAGTTAGCGAGGCTCTGCAGGGACATCTATTTTCTAAAAAATGCTGGGTCAGGGTATATGTCTGTGATTCCATTTTGGGTTTCTGGTAATATTGATTTGAAACTGCTCAAGTTTCAAAATATGGCAGCGATATATGGTCCATGACTCTGAACGATACAGCATGATAGTCAGGACAACTGCCTGATAAACTGATACTTTCATATGAAGTTTAAGACCACAGCTGGCCAGCTGGAGCAGCCCCTGTGAAGGGACTGAGCTATGTGGCAGCTTCCCCTTGCTACCCCTTCCCTGTGCTGCTGCCTCTGATAGAGGCAGCAGTGTAAGCGGTGGGCAGGTGGCACCGCTGAGACAGTGCTGGGGGAACTGGCTTTTAAGCCAGCTCCTCCCAGCACAGGCTCCTGCTGCCCCCTTTGCTGCCTCTGATACAGGTTGTTGGTTAGTTAACTTATGGTTTAGCTGACTTGTCAACTACTCGCTTACATCCCAACATTATATTATGTAAACTGAAGTACTGAAGATATAGTGCCAAATATTTTATTAAGATAATATTCAGTAAGATTTCATTTTGCTTCTCAAATCCATATACTCCTACTGTATAAATAATTTGTGGAAATATTGAATGGTTTGTGTGTAGAAATCCTGAAATTCTCAGCCAGAGAACTCCCCAGCCAGAGAACCACTGGAATTCCTTGCTATGTTTAAATTAATTGAATTAAGAACATTTCTTTGTGGATCTTAACTACACTCTCCTGTTCTCTATGAGGTAAATCCAAGAGCAATGAGGTTAACTGAAGTATTCCCTTTTATTTTAGTGGGAGTTGCATCCAGCCCCATAATTTTGCAATTCTGTTATTGACCTCAATGGGAGATCTGTCCATATAGTCAGAGTAGGATTCTGCCATTGATATGTATTAGGAAAATTTTGCATTTCATGTGGAAATGCTGTCTAATGGTCAGCGCAGTTTTTTACAGATTCATTGAATAGTTTGCAAAGATCACATAACGTCTCTGCACTTCCATTTTTCAATTATAAACTGTCAAGCATAATACTTATCTAGCTCACAGAAGTTTAATTGTTTATAAAAAGCCTTATTTGAAAACCACTCTTGCTTATAAGTTAAAAGGATTATTAATTTTATGCAAGCATCATCATTTTATTTAACAAACATTTTATAGTCTTAAATTATGCTACATTGCTTATTTGGACTTTTTGTACTATTTTCAAGGAAGGCTTCCTATTTCACTGAAAATATTGACCATGATTCTCCAGGATACATGGACTCAGAGGTTCTTCCTCATTCTAGTAAATTAAATGATAAGTTAAATTCTAGAGGATTTACCCTGCCTTGATCAGATCCTTAACTGACATAATTTTTGTTTTTCTTCATTTAAATCATTGAGCTGGGGTAGGCTGAGCATGAGGGATTCAGTGTGCAGACTGCCCTGAGAAGAGAGTACAGCTCCAGCCCTCTGTCACCACAGCAGCTTGGGGCCAAGTGAGAAATGCCTGTCCATGACTGCTGCAGTTGCAGCGGGCACAGCCAAGGGAGAGGTGTATGTCCCCTGGCTGGGGGGCAGTCTCCAAGTTCATCTGCCCCCTGTACTCCAAGGCCAAACTGATGAATGGAGCAAACTGTGCACACTTTCCCCTTGCTCCCTGATGAAGCTGAACAGTCAGCTGTGGTCCCATGTGAAGGGGGAGGGCTCCCCTTTCACTTGCCTTGCTATTCTGTCTCTTTTCTGTATGGTTTTTTGCATCTCCGCATGCATTGGAGGGGAGGGAGAGTTTCAGACCCCCTTCCCCTCAGCCAAACCCTCACTTTGCTTTAAGTTACAATAAGGAAAGAAGTTCTATACCAAATTTTGTGGTTCTAGTTCTTACTGCTTAGGAAGACTTCTTTTTATGCATCCCTGTATAAAGCTTCCGCCCCCCTCCAATCCACTCAACCAAGCCCTTATATTTCTTTAAGATATAACAGGAAACTACATACCAAAAATCGTGGTCTTAGCGCTTTCCATTTAGGAGTTATTGCAATAACAGGGAGGAACAGACGGACTCGCTTGCCCGCTCACAGACAAACAAACTCTCTCAAATATAATCATTTCTGGAAATGAAAGCACAGGTTGGACCTCCCTGATCCAGAACCGTTGGGACCTGACCGATCCTGAATGAGGGGATTTGCTAGACCAGTAGAGGTCCCTCCCTTCATGGCCAGTGCTGAACGCTTCCCCCCACTCAGCTAGAGCCCTGCTGCTGCCTGGCCAGCCGTGGCTCTCTGGGCTGGAGCTCTCTGGCCATCACGGGGGCCAGAGCTGTGTGGCAGGGGCTGGAGCTTCCTGGCCACTGCCAGGGCTAGAGCTTCCTGGTTGCTGCTGGGACTGGAGCTCCATTGCTGGGCCAGAACTCCACAGCCGCTGCTGGCCTCCTGCTACTGCCCAACAGCTGGAACCAGAAACCCCCATTGTGCCATTCCTTCCCCCTAACACAGGGCTCCTAGCTGAGTTGCTGAGCCCCCCTTGCCGCTCTTTTGCACTGCAGCCAGACCTCCCTATACCTGAGCTCTGTGGTCCAGGAATATCTGTGGTCCTGCTGGACCATAGATGTTGCCAGATCAGAGTCCCGGTTAAGAGAAATACAGCCTGTAGCTTTTAGTAAGTAATATTGGTTTGTATGTTTTCAGAAAAGTTTCTTTTGACATTTGGCATGGTCTGGGTTTTGTTTTATTTTAGAGTATGAAGCAGAGCAGCCTCCATTTCCAGATAGTCCTGAACCAAAACAAGATTCTGTGAGTACAATTCAAGCAAAAAAAAAAACCTATACATGGTATGTCTGAATAGATGCAAAGGAAGACTACATATCCAAAAAGTGTCACCAGATTCATTCAATGAACATGTGACTGTGTATTTCAAACTTCACATTTTACATGAATATTAACATATTATAACTTCTCTGTGCTAAGCTCTCTAGGGGTATGTCTACACTGCACACTTATTTCAAAATAAGATATTCCAGAATAGTTATTTCAAAATAGCTTTAAAAAGCAAAAAAAAAGTGAAAGAGCAAACGCATTCCCTGGACATGGTGGAGAAAACCCCGTACTTTAGCTGTACCCTGATAGAGTAATATTCTTATCCACTATAACAGTTCCTGCATTCCTAGCCTGTAGGCCTGCAGTCTTTTAGTCTTGTTAATATCATTATTTTTTTCTGACTATAACTTTTCACAAGCTGTGTTGTTGCAATTTTTTTTTTTCAGCTGAGAAAAATTCAGGCTTGGGTTTGCATCAGCTTTGAATTTGGCTCTCTATATTTTTTTAAAAATCACAAACATTTCAATTCTTGTATTAAACAACAAAAAGAATTCCAGGATACAAAAGCAAGTAGTGTATGTAAGCAATTTAATGGAAAAATGTTCATAAGGAAAATATTTCGATTTTAGTATTATTATTTATTAATAATATTAGTATTATTTATTAATAGTGAGTAAAATACAATTTTTAAATTGTGAAAATCCCTTGACAGAGCCCTTCTTAAGACAACTGTCCTAGCCTTTCACATACATAGCCACATACATCTGAACATATTTAGTTCACTGGAGTCCAGCTGTTTTTTCCAAACAGAATTCTCTCTCTGTTTAAAGTATTTGTAAAGATATAAATTGTCCAACCCAAATATTGAAATCAGATAGTATTTTAATTCATTGTAAATTTCTTATTACAGAACTTGTATTTCCTCTCACAGTGTTTTTACTTGAAATATATTTATGAAGGGAAACAATTCTGGATAATTATCAGTTATGTTTATTTTAAACAGGTTTCTTTGGATAAAGGAATTTTGCAGCCTCAACGTACAGAACAGCTTTACTCAGCTTCTACTGAATGTTCCGTTGCCCAAAAAGTACCTTTCATACCCACACTAGCTCTACCACCTGAAGCACCAAATCCAAAAACTTGTAAGTAAAGGTCTGAAAGAATATATTTACTTTGTAAGCAACAGAAAGGATATAAAGAAGGTCATGTGAATTCAAGCAACATTGTGCATGGTACAATATATCAGGGTGGGCACAGAGCTGTATATGGCTAATATTTCTGATCATAGACAAAGACCTGAAAAAGCACATCTGGGTGCATATGAAAGGGGTTCTACTGGGCCAAAAATAATATAACATATATGCTGCTTTCTAGTAATGTTAAAATTCCGGTTTATCTGTTAACCGGTTAAAATTTAACCAATTAAATTGGGGCAGGTAGGTTAATCATTCATATCCCTTCTGCTCTCCATACCACTTTGTATGTTCTGAGTATGTTTTTGCACTGAAGATCTTCATCAAGATATGCCAAAGAATGTTGAGCTATCCTGACAAGCTCTCCTATTTTTGAAAGAGTGCAAATGCTGGCCTACGTGGGGACACCCTACTGTAATTAATGAAGTATAAATTAAGAACTTCCATATAATTTCTTACTTGAGGTTCTCATAACTGATCCCCAGTACTTTAAGGGCATTCTTATCCTTGCAGAATCATACTGATATTCTCAATAAGCATTAGAAATCTATAGTCTATAATATAATACTTTGTTTACAGAATTAAGTACTTTATGTATAATTGTATAAAGCTCCTGAGAACAATTTTCCTACTCTGAATAGTGACTTACTAAGAATGGCAAATATTTTTGCTTTCTAATCTTAAAGTCTAATTAGGTTCAGTAAGATAACTATATAATTGAGTCTGAAAACTTCTTTCAAAATACTGTATAGTCTTTTGCCCATATGTTTCCTTTCCATCTGTGATCAGACTTTGAATTTCTCTTGCTCCATTTTTAGATGTCTGGTTTTAACTTCTGACATTCACATAGAACCTGTAACAATATGTTTTCCTTACAATCACCTTTCTTCCCCTACTTTTCCATGTTTCTTCTCTTGCTTCTGATCATTGTTTTCCATAATGGCAGGCTGTGACAAGCAGCAACAACACCAATGCTTTTTTGTGGGGTTTCCAATTAGGAACATTTTCAAGAGATATCTTAAGCGGATTAAGGGTATGAAACAGTAAACAAAATCTCTGCTCTAGATATACATTGCCAGGAGACAACCTTTTTAATAATTAATCTTTATTTGCCACATTAAGATACAAATACTGCAACAGTAGCTTTGACTCTTGACTAAGGACAGCACTTAAGCTGTTTGCTTCCCCCAAAAAAGTTCTGTGCTTCTTCCCTAGGATTTCTGAATTACTCTGATTTGATGACTAATAAAACATTTTCCACACCTGATATAAAATTTGTTTTATAATGTTCAGTGCTCCAGAATATTACTTTTTAATGTTGTTAGTACAGACCAATTTGAATCTTCGAAAAGGGTTCACTTTTCTCAGTCATTTTGGTGTCTAGATTACAATTTTTAGAGTTAAATGCTCAAATCTCATTGAAACACAGAGTCATTTAGAAACATAAAGTTTTAGACACAGCCTGTATGTATTTAGTTCCATTTCCAAGACTGGCGTACAAAGTATACAATTTGCACGTAGTTTGTCCATAAAATATCCAGTCAATTAATACTATTAAAACACCATGACTAATCAGGCAGGACACACTTAAATTATTAAAAATAATTATTACTATAAAAGAGTATGGGATAAGATTAAATCTTGTTTAGTTTTTATGTAGTTAATTGGGATATTTTATGTGTGGTATTGAAGTTACATACTGAAATGCTTCTTAAAAATAGCTTTCTTGTTTTATTTAATTTATCTTTAACTTTAAGATCAGAAAAGCCAGAAGAAAAAGTAGGTCATATTCTGCTCTTGACTAACTCATTTACTCCAATGAAGGTAATGGAGCTACAGTGGCATAAATCCAGAGTAATTCAGGACAGAAATTCATCTAGTTAAATCAAATGTGTATGTATTTCCATTCACTGGACCATGTAATTTGAAAGGTTATCATGTTGTCATTTCAGACTTTTGAGTTTATTTTTTCACCTTAAAGAGTAAATATTGTGTTTTGCAAAAGTGCTTGTCATGAGCCTAAACTCATGCTGAAGTTAATGGGATCTGTACCATTGACTTCACTGAGTAAAGAGTTAGGTCAATGCTGAGTGCTTTTGAAATTTCATTCTTAAAATTCTCCCCTACTTTAATCATGGACAAACTTTTTGTTTGAAGGAGCTTAACCTTGAACTGGCTTTGTGGTCTAAAGTTAAGTGTTGTGACCTACTAAGCAGATCCAAATTCCATTTCATTCTCTCACTTCCAAGGACTCAGGACTGGCAATCTAGGCAAAGGAAAAAGCATGAGAACACCCAACAGTTATGCCTGCTGGTAGATCAGGAGTTGTATTGATGGAGCTCTGAAGGCAATTCTGTTTATTTCTCTTGTTCCTGGAGGGGTTTATTCATGATGACATAAAGCCAGTGAAAAGGAGATGGGTAAGAGAGGGAACTCAGTGTGCCACAAAGTGCAGATTTGACTTGGCTCTCCTCCTGATACCTAAGAATTGAATTTTGTGACTATGTTACGCCAATTTTAAGGGGTTGGAAAGCAAAGGAGTATTCTTTACACCTTAAGAGGAGTGAAATCTGTGACTATCTAAACTGAAGGAATCTGTGCTTAGAACATGCTGAGATTATATCAAAGAACATGCTGAGATTATATCAATTAAAATTAAGGCTATTTCATTTATTTCAAATGATGTCCATCTTTCTCCAGACTAAGTTCAATCTGTAATGAAAAAAATGGTTTTTTTTGTCCAGGTTCTCCTCGAGAATACTTAGAATATTACATATTTCCAATTCTTCTGCCTGGAATGGCTGAACTTCTGCATCAAGCAAAGAAGGAAAAGTGTTTTGAGGTCAGTTCTTAGTTTTCAGTGCAAGACACTATTTCAGAATTCTAAAGGGTTTTTTTAAACCACTATTAACCCTTCATCATTTTGTGTTGTACAAACTGACTTATTTTATTTTATTATGTATTATGTATGTCATTTTAAACTGCGTTATTTTTGAGTAGTATATTTCATAAGCCTTATCAATATGACAGAGTATGAAAAATTGAACATGTTCAGTCATTGTAACATTGTTGGAATATTGACTTGATTTCTTTTTTGTATCTTAGCCTTTTGAAGTTTTTTGAAAAAATGCTACATTTAGGCTTTGTCTACATTGGCGTGACATTGCGCAAAAGCCACCGCTTTTGCACCAAAACTTGCTGCCTGTCTACACTGGCCGTGAGTTCTTGCGCAAGAACACTGACATTCTAATGTATGAAATCAGTGCTTCTTGTGCAAGAACTCTGATGCTCCCGCTCAGGAATAAGCCCTCTTGCGCAACTGTTCTTGCTCAAGAGGCCAGTGTAGACAGGCAACATGAATTTCTTGTGCAAGAAAGCCTTATGGTTAAAATGACCATCAGAGCTTTCTTGCGCAAAAGAGCATCTACACTAGCATGGATGCTCTTGTGCAAAGGCACATGTCAGTGGAAGAGTTTTTGCACAAGAACTTCCACAAAAGAGTTCTTGCGCAAAATCATGCCAGCGTAAACGTAGCCTTAATGTACACTGTTAGGGTGATCGGATGTCCTGTTTTTAAAGGGACAATCCTACATTTAACCCCTCCTGCTGATGTCCTGACTTTTTATTAAAAACAGATAAGTTATTGTGTGTTTTCTGTCTCCCTCCCCTCAGTACTGATAGTCCTGCTACAGGCCAGATCCTTGCTCACTTGTCACCCACCCACGAGTGCTGAGTGGAGGAATCCAGTGAGTGGCCAATGCTGGGGATGGCATGAAAAGCTGGTGGTAGAGTGAAGATGCAGAGCGCAGGCTGAGCCATTTCCCTGTGCCAACTTTTGAGCAGCAGGGTTCGCCCTCATCCAGTTTGGGTCACCACTGGCTGCACACTGCGAGCAGCATTGGCTGGTGAATATGGGCATGTGCTAGGTGTCAACCAATTACGTGTCACTGTTGTTCACCCCATTGGTTCTTGACATGCTGCCCCTCTTGCCATCTTCTCCCTGCCCTTGCTCTTCCAGCTCTCACTGCAGCCAAAGGCAGCTGGGTTACATTGGTGGCCAGTTAGCTGCCTTTCAACATTGTGCAGGCAGGAAGGGACAAGCTGCTTCCAGCCACATGGCGGAGGGTAGGGGGGAGAATGTGGGGAAGGAAGAATGCTACAAAAACACCAGGTCATCTCTTCCCCTCTGCCCCCACAGCTGAAAGCAGTTCCCAACCCTTCCCTCATGCACAGTGCTGAAAAGCTGCTGCTGGCCACATTCTGGAGTGAACCCTGGCAGAAATATGGGGAACATATCACCCCCCATGCTTCCCACATGTTGTCTCAGGAAAACACAGTGCCAGGTACCAGGAGAGGTGGGTCTGTCTTAGGAATGCAGCCAGACATTCAGGGCAGGGAGCACCAGGCAGGGAAGGTTGGATCATTTGCTCACTTCCCCAATATGGGTATGTCTACACTACAAAGTTAGTTTGAACTAACGGACCTTAGTTCGAACTACCTTTCATAGGCACTACACTAGCGCTCCGTTAGTTCGAATTTAATTCGAACTAACGGAGCGCTTAGTTCGAACTAGGAAAACCTCATTTTACGAGGATTAAGCCTAGTTCGAACTACCTAGTTCGAATTAAGGGGTGTGTAGCCCCTTAATTCGAACTAGTGGGAGGCTAGCCCTCCCCAGCTTTCCCTGGTGGCCACTCTGGCCAACACCAGAGAAACTCTTCTGACCCCTCCCGGCCCCGGACCCCTTAAAGGGGCACGGGCTGGCTACGGTGCCCGTGTCAGGTGCAAGCCTGCCAGCACCCAGCCAGCAGACCCTGCACCTGGCACGGATCGAGCCAGCCACCCGATGCCCCCCAGCCCTCCCCCTCTTCCCGGGACCAGGCTGGCGGCTCCCGGCAGGTTGCCCGGGACCGCAAGAGGTGGGCACCCGCCTGGGCTAGTGCAGACATCGTGGACCTCGTGCACGATCTCCGCACTAGGCACAGGAAAGTGGCCATCTAGGGCAGGAGAGCTGCCAGCCTGGCCACCCAGAAACAGGTGTGCAAGAGAATCAAGGGGGTCCAGTGAGACCCCCGACCCTGAGCCCTGAGCTTACAATGGCCGTCCTGGGTCAGACCAAAGATCCATCTAGCCCAGTAGCCTGTCTGCCGACAGCGGCCAACCCTAGGGACCCTGGAGGGGATGGACCGAAGACAGTGACCAAGCCATTTGTCTCGTGCCATCCCTCTCCAGCCTTCCACAAACCTTGGGCAGGGACACCACTCCTACCCCCTGGCTAATACCACTCCATGGACCCAGCCTCCATGACTTGATCTCACTTCCCTTGAAACTCTGTTCTAGTTCTAGCCTTCACAGCCTCCTGCAGCAAGGAGTTCCACAGGTTGACTCTTTGCTTTGTGAAGAACAACTTTCTGTTACTAGTTTGAAGCCTGCTACCCATTCCTTTTCTTTGGTGTCCTCTAGTCCTTCCTTATGGGAACTAATGAAGAACTTTTCTGTATGCACCCTCTCCACCCCACTCATGCTTTTAGAGACCTCTATCCTATCCCCCCTCCGTCTCCTCTTTTCTAAGCTGAAAAGTCCCAGTCTCTTTAGCCTCTCTTCATATGGGACCTGTTCCCAACCCCTGATCATTTTAGTTGCCCTCCCCTCTCCCAGCCTCTTTCTTCCCCTCTCCCACCTCCTTTTCCCAGTCTCCCCCAGTTTTGTTAAATAAAGACAGATTCCATTTTGGAAGACACGTTATCTTTATTTTGTATATCAAGAAGAGGGGCTAGGGAAGGGTAAGTGGAAGGAGGTGAGGGAGGTATGGGGCACGAGCCCCCGATGGGGAGGACTGGGCTGGCTCTGCGGGCTTCTGGGGGCGGAAGCTCTCCTGCAGCCCCCCAATTGCCCCCAGATGGCATCTCCCCAGATGGCAGCCTGCGGCAAGTGCAGCCGGGCTGATGGCCGAGTGGTGTGATGTGCCCAGTGTGGGTAGTCCGGGCACTCCAAGCCAGGACTGCTTTGCAAGCGGGGCACCCCTGAGAACTGTCTGTCCGGGGTGGGGGTCGGGACCCTTTAAGCACAGCCCTTGGCTAGCCTGAGAAAGCATCTCCACACTCTAAGTTCTTCTCTGATGCCCTGCCGGCACTGCTTCCGGCCATCCTTAAGCCCGGTTCAGGGTCCACTTAATGTGGACATGCTAGTTCGAATTAGCAAAACTCTAATTCGAACTAGTTTTTTAGTCTGGATCCGTTAGTTCGAATTAGCTTAGTTCGAATTAACTAATTCGAACTAAGTTAGTTCGAATTAACGTTGTATTGTAGACATACCCTATGAGAGAGGTGTTCGAGAGAGAGAGTGTGTATGTGTGTGTGTGTGTGTGTGCACGCGCGTGCCAGCTCTGCCTCTATGAACACTAAAGCCTTAACTATAAAGTAAATAAAAGGTATCCCGCTATTCAGTATTTCTTTTTAATAACGGTTCAGTTAACTTAATTTGAACATTTGTACTGCATAAATCTAATTGATTGCTGTTGAACTCATTTGAAAACTCACTTGGTAATTTTACCAAGTGACACATACTGAAATATGGTCACCCTAACACTATACAATGTAAGTATTTGTTTCACACACCAATTTATAAAGACTAAGCATATGGCAAGATTTATTTGCCACCTATACACAATTTTATAAATATTTCCATTCATTTTTGTAAAATTGTTTTTCTTAATTCAAGTCCACTTAGGTAGAGCAATCCAAATTCTGGCCTTAGTTACTCTAAAAATAACTTTGCTACCCCTCTGAAACTTCTAAAAATAATATTTGCCATGTTTTTCTATCTGATTAACTGTTAAAGCAGAGCTGAGCAAAATACAGTCTGCAGGCTGTATGTGGCCTGCAAAGCCACTAGATCTGGCCCGCAGATGAATGGGGAGTCTCAGGCAGGCTTCCTGCTTGTTCCATCCCTCTGCCCCCCTCCTCCCCTCGCCCCGCAAGCTGCTCAGAAAAGCATCTGCCGGACCATTTATCTTTTACAGTTGTGAACCCAGGGGAGTGGGGAGAGGCTTTGTATGTTGCCCCTGCCCCAGCACAATCCCATTGGCCAGTTTTTGGTCAATGAGAGCTGCCTTTTTGAAGAACAGGCAACACGAGAAGCACCAATCCCCCTCCCTTCAGGCTCTTATTCACAGACGCACATAGCCCCTGCAGTCTGTGCAGGGGTGGGCAGGAAGGGAGGCTGCATGAGAAATGTGCTGGGCTGCTATATGGGAGTCACCCAGTGTGAGCCTGCCTCTGGCACCCCAGCGCTTACCTCCCCCAACCCATTGCCCCCCACTCCTGCCCTCCTAACCCATATAACCCAAACACTCTGCCCCCCTCCTTATCCTATGCCCCCTCCCAGGTCCTGCACCCCAATCCACTGCCCTAGGTCAAACCTAAACCCCTGCACCTCCTGCTGCACCCCAGTCTCCTTCCCCAGGTCACAACCCCCTCCTGCTTTAGGTCACAATCCAAACCCCCGCACCTCCTTCTGCACCCTAGTCCCCTGCCCCAGGTTACAACCTGCTCCTGCCCTAGATGACAACCCAAACCCCTGCAACCCAATTCTTAGCTCCAGATCACAACCTTCTCCTGTCCCATGTCACAACCCAAATCCCTGCATTTGCTCCTGCACTCCTATCCAGTGCCCAGGACACAACTGCCTCCTTCATCCAAACTCCCTCCCAGACCCCACACTCCCTTCTGCTCCCCAGTCCCTTACCTCAAGCTCCCTTCTGCACCCAACCTCAATCCCAAACCTTGCTACTCATACACTCATAGGCTGTGTCTACACTGGGCCACTTATTCCGGAAAATCAGCCGCTTTTCCGGAATAAGCTGCGAGCTGTCTACACTGGCCCTTGAATTTCTGAAAAAGCAATGATGCTCTACTGTACAAAATCAGCCGCTATTCCAGAAAAACTATTCTGCTCCCGCTCGGGCATAAGTCCTTATTCCGGAACACTGTTCCGGAAAAGGGCCAGTGCAGACAGCCCAGTAGTCTTTTCCGGAAAAGCGCGTCTACATTGGCCACAGACGCTTTTCCGGAAAAAGGGCTTTTCCGGAAAAGCAACCTGCCAATCTAGACGCTCCTTTTCCGGAAAAACTGAAAACGGAATAGTATTCCGTTTTAAGCAGTTCCGGAAATTCATGCCAGTGTAGACACAGCCTATAGACTTTAAGGTCAGAAGGGACCATTATGATCATCTAGTCTGACCCCTTGCACAATCCAGGCCACAGAATCTCACCCACTCACTCCTGGAATAATCCTCTCACCTATATCTCAGATATTGAAGTCCTCAAATGGTTTAACAACCCCAAGATGCAGAGAATCCTCCAGCAATTGATCCTTGCCCCATGCTTCAGAGGAAGGTGAAAAACCTCCAGGGCCTCTGCCAATCTACCCTGGAGGAAAATTCCTTCCTGACCCCAAATATGGCGATCAGCTGAAGCCTGAGCATGTGGGCAAGACTCACCAGCCAGACACCCAGGAAAAAGTTCTCTATAGTAACTCCTATCATCCCACCATTGGCCTTTTTACCACTCATAGTGAAAGGTCAATTAGTTGCCAAGATCATGTTATCCCATCAAACCATCCCCTTCATAAACCCATCTAGCTTAATCTTGAAGCCAGTTAAGTCTTTTGCCCCCACTACTTCCCTTGGAAGGCTGTTCCAGAACTTCACTCCTCTAATGGTTAGAAACGTTTGTCTAGTTTCGAGTCTAAACTTCCTAATAGCCAGTTTATATCCATTTGTTCTTGTGTCCACATTGGTATTACGCTTAAATAATTCATCTCCCTCCCTAGTATTTATCCCTCTAATATATTTAAAGAGAGCAATCATGTCTCCCCTCAGCCTTCTTTTGGTTAATGTAAACAAGCCAAGCTCCTTGAGTCTTCTTTCATAAGACAGGTTTTCATTCCTCGGATCATCCTAGTGGTCCTTCTTTGTACCTGTTCCAGTTTGAATTCATCCTTCTTAAACATGGGAGACCAGAACTGCACACAGTATTCCAAATAAGGTCTCACCAATGCCTTGTATAACGGCACTAATACCTCCTTATTTCTACTGGAAATACCTCGCCTAATGCATCCCAAGACCGTATTAGCCTTTTTCACGGCCATGTCACAATGGCGGCTCGTAGTCACCCTGTGATCAACCAGGACTCTGAGGTCCTTCTCTTCTTCCGTTACTTCCAACTGATGTGTCTCCAGCTTATAACTAAAATTCCTGTTATTAATCCCTAAATGCATAACCTTACACTTCTCACTATTAAATTTCATCCTATTGCTATCACTCCAATTTACAAGATCATCCATTAATATCATGGAAGAGTCCAGCCCTTCACCACTTTCCAGACCCTGCACCTCCTCTAACATCTTGGAGTGTCCCCCCATCAAAAATTATTGCCAACCCCATGTTACAGTGTCTTTACTCAACTCTTTCTTCCTTATGTGTGATTAATGTATCTAATTTATGCACACTTAACATCAAAGGTGGCAAAATCATTCTTCTGTTGAAAGATGCATACCATATGTGTGACATCAGTGTTTCTCAGCCTGGGGATATGGGATGGGTGTAGGGGGAGGGGACTCACAAACAGAGCCAGTGTTAGAGGTAGGAAACAGGGCAACTGCCTGCAGTGCTTTGCCACAGAAGGCCTGCAAAGCTAATGTACATGGGTATGTCTACACAGCAACGTTATTTTAGAATAATGGCCATTATTCCAAAATAACTATGTGAGCGACTACACAGCAATTGCATTATTTTGAAATTATTTCAAAATAACAGGTAGCTTATTTCAGCATTGGTAAACCTCATTCTGTGGGGAATAATGCCTTTTCATAAATAGCTATTTTGAAATAGAGACTGTGTAGACAGGGCAGCTGCAGTTATTTCAAAATAAGGGGCCTCCAGCCCTTCCCATGGTGCCCTGCTGGCTGCTCTGTCTACACTCAGCCAAACTCTATAGCCCCCCCTTTCCCTGGAGACCTTAAAGCTGCAGCCTCAGGGAAAAGGGCTTGTGGCACACAAGAGGCCCTGACAGCTCTAAGCCACCCAGCAGCTGCCACTGCCTTGGATTTTAGCAAAATGAGTCAGTCTGCTGCTCCCACCCAACTCTCCACTGCTCCCAGGGCCAAAAGAGGTGTGTGCCTTCCTGGTCTGGTGCAGAGATCCTGGACCTTATTGATGTCTGGGTCAGGAGACAGACCTTCAGAAACGTGGATGTCTATGGCCGGATGGCTGAGAGCCTAGCCAAGAGGTGATACATCCTCACACAGGAGCAGGTGCGGATGAAAGTAAAGGGCCCAAGAGCACAGCTCCCACTCCGAGGCAGAATCTCACACTAGTCCCTACTACGAGAACCTGGACCGCATCCTGGAGGGTGGGGCAATTCCTCCCTCCTCCTCCTCCACCCCCTCTCTCCCTGTGGTAGACTCAGGGCTACCTCCTGGGGGGACAGAGACGCGGAGGAGGAGGAGGAGGAGCAGGTGTTGGATGAGGCCAGCACTGTCACCCTCGTGACTCTGGAACTGGTACCTCATGTTCTGGATATGTCCGAGGCCAGGGAATACACATCAGGTGAGTGCCATCAAGTTTCCTACACACATAAGATGGAAGGGGCGGGAGGCGAGGGGCTGGAGCCCACTCCTTGCTTGGCCTTTGCGGCCTGGGGACCACGCAGCAGCCTGTGCACGTGGGAACATGTGGAGCGACAGTCCAGGGCACAGCCCCAGCAGGTGGCACCAGAGGACCCTTGTGCTATTGGCCACCGGGTGTCTGGAGAGGCCTGCCATACTCCTGACACTGGGCTGAGATACCCTCCCTCCACTAGCCACTGCTAGAAGGAGGTTGGGGACATGGAGATACATGCACACACATACCCCAGCCATACCGCATATGGGCATGCCTGCAGACTCAGGCAGATGTCTGTAAACCAACCCCGGTGGAACGTGATGGCCGGCAGGACCATCGAGAAGTATCCTTTCTGGTTGATATAGACAGAAGCCTGATGGTTGGGGGCTCAGATAAGGATGTGAGTGTTGTCAGTAGCCCCCTGCAGTTGGGGAAGCCCATATCGGCAAAGCTGGCGACAATGGTATCCACGTCACCAAGATTGATGACCCTGCACAGCAAGATGGTGTTGATGGCCCGCACCATCTGTAGAAGGAGACAAACAGAAACAGAGACTCACAGGGTGGCTAGAGCCCTCAGGAGGTCCCCGAGCCCAACCTTTCTCCCCCCCCCAAAGCAGGAGCAACCCCCCACTTACTCTATCCCCCAATAGGACTTTGTGAAGACAGGACTGAAAAACCTCCCAGGGAGGGGGCATGCATCCCCCCCATTCCGTAGGGAACCCCATTCCAGCAGTCCACTCCCCTCCTGGGACAATAGCCCAAGAGTGCCATCCCTGCATGAGCAGGGCCCTGATGGTCGATCACCCCACGCTGAACTGGTTCCTGACGAATCGATAGTTGTCCGGTGTAGTGAGCTTCCAAATGGCAATGTCAGCCTGCTTCTGGAGGGGGATGGCAGGTCTCATATGAGTGTCCCGTCACCTGAGAGCAGGGGTGAGCCACTCACAGAGCTCCAGAAAGGTGTCCTTCCTCATCTGGAAATTCTGGAGCCAATGCTGATCATCCCACTGCTCCGTGATGAGCCAGTCCCACCAGTCAGCACTGGTGTCCAGATGCCAGAAGCAGTGGTGCACTGTGTGCGGGGGAGGGTGGGCAGGATCCAGTAGCATGAGCTGTGCTCACAGAGAGGCGAGGACCAGGGGCTTGGGTTTCTGCGGGGACTGGGAGCTGCAATAACCACCAACTACCCAGAGACAGCTCTGGCTCTATAGCTGGATGGCTGAGGTGTCTGCAAGGGCAACCACAGCAGGCAAAAGAAAAGGCTTTGCTGTTCCTCAATGAGGTGGGCAAAGGAAAAAAGCCTGAGACACGGCTGTACAGGGGAGGCTCTTTAAGCAAGAGCCTCAGATAGTCTCACGGAGAAGCTCCATGAAGTAACTGCTGTCCTGATGCCCTGCCTGAAGTGGTTCCGAGTGGCCTTAAATGCGAGTTAGCGTCCGATCAGTGTGGATGCTCTATTTCAAAATAGTTCAGCACTATTTTGATGAGAATATGGCATGTAGACGTGCTACTTTGAAATAAACTATTTCAAATTATTTCTTCTGGAATAGTTTATTTTTCTAGGAAGAAGTCATAGATATTTTAAGCCCAAAGGGGGTCACTAGTATTAAAAGGTTGAGAAACACTGTTTTAAATTAATAATCTGGAAACAAACCAGGGATGTGTTAAATATTCAGAACCTAGTAAGCAAAGCAAGCAGTTTAGACTATTTTGACATCAGACACAGCTTTCAAAATGTTTGGCATGCAATTACATATGTAGAATTAGCCATTAACATATGCATACATTTGATATAGCCAAAAATACTTTACACTTACCTCACTTGGCTGGTCCTCCAAAATTTGTCTTTTGTGTTCAGAATTTGTTTTTCTGTGTAACTAAGATTGCTTCAGTTTTCACTAAGACTTCACGAAGTTTTATACTGTAGTTGCAAAATCATTAGATTTTATAAGTGAGTTTTATGTCATTTGCAATGGACACTGTGGAGGACATGGAAAGTTGTTTTACTGCATATGAAAATTCTTTGTGAGTACTATTCATTCATACCACAATATTTGTAGTGTCTAGCTTAGAAATCTCTTGATGTATACAGTGTTCATCACATTATATTATTGAGGTTTTTAAAGAAAGGAAATTGAGAGCAGACTACCTCATAATATGAAATAATTAAATATTGTAGGACCATTCAGCAGTTAATTTTCACAGTAGCATAGTGTAGGTTTAGGATTGTGAGGACCTTGGTTTGGTTTGATGTTGCGTGTGGAGTTTTTTGTGGGGGTTTTATTGTTTGATTTTTTGTAGAGACATGTTGGAAAGATTCAGTGTTGAATGGTCCCCCAATCCATATTTCCACTAATGCAGCAGTTCTCAAACGGTGGGCCACAGTCCATAGTATTGGGGTGCCCAGGACTGGCTTAGTCTGAAGGTTTCAGTCTGGCATGTTGGGACTCAGGAAACAAGCCCCTTCACCTGGGACTGGGCTTTGGACTTCAGCTTTTCCCTTGAATGCTTCAGTTATTGGGCAGGGGCGCAGGTGTTTCAGGCTTGAGTTTCCCCTTCTGAATTCAGAAGAGGGTCTTGGTGCAATGAAGTTTGAGACCCCCTGCTCTAATTATAAGGTATTTTAGTATGAGGGCAGTAGATTTTTAACATAAAGCATAGGAATACTGGCAGTTTTTAAATCCACTGATGTTGTTTCTTAACAATTTGTTACTCTATTAAAATATGGCTAACCAGGTTTTAAAGACATTGTTAATATAACAGTAACAGCAGACAAAAGTCCTTTATAAATTAAGGGTACGTCTAGACTACATGCCTCTGTCGCCAGAGGCATGTAGATTAGGCTACCAGACATAGGAAAATGAAGTGGCGAGTTAAATAATCGCCGCTTCATTTAAATTTACATGGCTGCCGCACTGAGCCGACAAACAGCTGATCAGCTGTTTGTCGGCTCAGCGCGATAGTCTGGACACGCGGGTGGCGACATCAAAGGTATTTGTCGACCACCCAGGTAAACGACATCCCAGGAGGCTTACCTGGGTGGTCGACAAATACCTTTGATATCGACACCCACGCGTCCAGACTATCGCGCTGAGCCGACAAACAGCTGATCAGCTGTTTGTCGGCTCAGCGCGGCAGCCATGTAAATTTAAATGAAGCGGCGATTATTTAAATCGACGCTTCATTTTCCTATGTCTGGTAGCCTAATCTACATGCCTCTGGCGACAGAGGCATGTAGTCTAGATGTACCCTAAGATAAGCACTAAGGCTGTGTCTAAACTACATCCCTTTTCTCGAAAAAGGGATGGATGTAAATTAGACTCTTTGAAATTGCAAATGAAGCCGGGATTTAAATTTCCCATGCTTCATTTGCATAATGGCAGACACTTTTTTTTTAAATGGGGCTTTTCGAAAGAAAAATGGCTGTTTACACGGAGATTGATCAAAAATAAAACCCTTTTTCAAAAGATCCTGTACTCCTAATTTTTCGAAAGATCCTGTACTCCTTATTTTTTGAGGCGTACAGGATCTTTTGAAAAAGGGTTTTATTTTCGATCGATCCCCATCTAAACAGCTGTTTTTATTTTGAAAAGTGCTGTTTCGAAAAAAACCACGGCCGCCATTATGCAAATGAGGCATGGGAAATTTAAATCCTGGCTCCATTTGCAATTTCGAAGTGGCTAATTTACATCCCTTTTTCGAGAAAAGGGATGTAGTTTGGACACAGCCTTAGAGAACCCCTCAGTGTAACAAAGATATAGTTGTTATGAGGGATGTAATAATGAACCCTTTTGAGTAAACAATAAATTCATCCCAGTGATTAAATATGTGCTTTTTAATAACAAGCAAAATAAAGCATCCAGGTATTTAAAAAGTTAGTTTATGTGTTATATGGACATTTACAAGAAAGTAGCACAAATAAAAACTGTAAGCCATGCTTTTTACTTGCTATATTAAGAGAGGATTTTCTTGCTTTGCTAATTTTTGAGAAAGAAAGCACTCTATCAGACAATAAACTAGGTCATTTTGGTTGTAAAAGGGAGTAATGTCATATTGGTGGGGAGGGAAATGCAGGAAAGCATGGGTGTGTCATATAACAGTTGTCCCTTGGAACGTTATTTTTTGTTCTTTTGGAATAAAGTTAGCAAAACAATAGCTCTTGGTAACCACATGCCTGAATACTAGTATTACTTTCCATTGCTGACTAAGTGCTTAATACTTGGACAGTTTATTTCCATATCTAACTTAAATTCACAAATTCTAACTGAACCTTGCCTACTTCAGCTAGCATTCATATAACCAAAGCATTATTCTTTGGGTATGTCTACACAGCAAAGTTATTTTGAAATAACAGCCGTTATTTTGAAATAACTTTACTAGCATCTACACAGCCAAACTGCTATTTCGAAATTAATTCGAAATAGTGGAACGCTTATTTTGAATTTGGTAAACCTCATTCCACAAGGAATAATGCCAAATTCGAAATAGCTATTTCAAAATAAGTGCTGTGTAGACACTTATATCGAAATAGGGGGCCTCCAGCCTTCCCAGGGTGCCCTGGTGGCCACTCCAGCCTCAACCAAGAACACTTCTCTCCCTCCCTCCTCCCCGGAGCCCTTAATGGGGTAGACTCTGGCTACAGTGCCTGTGCCAGCTCCAAGCCTGCTAGCTCAGAGCCAGCAGTCACTGCCCGTGGCCCAGTAGCCCCAAAACATGAGCCAGCCAGCCCTCCAGCACTCCCCAGGAGCAGTCTGTCAGCTCCCAGGAGCCTGCCAAGGCCCGGAGAAGGAGGGCACCATCCTGGTCCAGGGTGGAGATAATGGACCTTATTCAGGTTTGGGGGGGATGCCCCCAACATCCATGATCGCCGCACTAGATGGAGAAACACGGCCGTCTATGGCAAGATAGCTGCCAGCCTGGCCACCAAAGGCCACATGCGAACCCAGGAGCAGGTTTGCACGACAATCAAGTTGGTCCGGCAAGACCCCCAACCCTGAGCCCTGAACTTCCCCTCCCCCTTCTTCCTCTTGCTTCCCCCTTCCAGCTCTCTCCTCCCAGGTTTCCCCCTCCCCTCTCCCACCATCTCTTTTCCCCTCACTTGCCTCCTTTCCTCAGTCTCACCAGAGTTTCACACCCTCCCCCCCTCAGTTTTGTTAAATAAAGACAGTTTGTGTTCATGAAAACACATGTATTTTATTTGACGTTAGGGAGGGGTAAGTGGAAGGATGTGAGGGAGGAATGAGGCACAAGCCCCCAGTGGGGCACACCAGGGAGGCACTTAATGCTCCTCAGGGTGGAAGCTCTCCCGCAGGGCCTCCTGGATACTGACAATCCCCCAATAGACCTCCAGGATGGCAGCCTGCAAAAAGTGCACCCAGGCTCGTAGCACCGCATCCACGAGAAGCACCAGAGTGCCCAGGGGCAGCTCTGGCTCCATGTTGCAGAGTGCTGTGGTGTCCCGAGTGAGCAGACCACGCAGAGACAAAATGCTTTGCTGTCCCTCATGGAGGTAGGCAAGCAAGCAGGGAAAGCTGAGAACCGGCTGTCCAGGGGGGTCCCTTTAAGCACAGGTCTCAGATAGCCTCAGGCAGCAGTCACACAAAGTAACTCCTGACCTGATGCCCTGCCAGACCTGGTTCCGGCCGTCCTTAAATGCGATTGAGTGTCCACTTAGTATGGATGCGCTGTTTTGAAATAGCAAAACGCTATTTCAAAATGCATTTTGTGTGTAGATGCATTATTTCGAAATAACTTATTTCGAATTAACTATTTTGAAATAAGATATTTCGAAATAACGCTGTAGTGTAGACATACCTTTTATTAATTACAAGCAAAATCTACTGCCTAACATGCATAAAATATTGTAAATGATGACTAAAACCCATTTACAATATTTATAGAGTCATGAGATCATTTCTTGAAAGAAATTTAGTGCCTTTACTTCTGCTTCACCTTCATTACACAGATCCTTTTGTGGATTTTTATATGTGTGGTGTTGGTATTTAAATATAACATGAACAAGTTGAATTAAAGTATTCTTGATGTAACAGTTAAGTATAAATTTTCAGCATGTCACAAATGTGCTTGAAGAAATATGAAGCTACAACAATGTGCATATGTAAATTAACATTCTTGCTTATGGTAGCTTGTCTCCTCTTCCTTCCCCTCCCCCTGTACTTACCTGGGTTTCCAAACACATGATGCTCTCTTTGACATCAGCTAAAAATATATCAGCTCCCAAATTAGGTGGACCCCATTCTGCCTGAATAACTGGTCTTAACAGGCTGGTGGCCAAATTCATATCTCCTTCCCTTCGGGTATGTCTACACTACCCCGCTAGTTCGAACTAGCGGGGTAATGTAGGCATACCACACTTGCAAATGAAGCCCCGGATTTGAATTTCCCGGGCTTCATTTGCATAAGCGGGGAGCCGCCATTTTTAAAACCCCGCTGGTTCGAACCCCGTGCAGCGCGGCTACACGGGGCTCGAACTAGGTAGTTCAGACTAGGATTCCTATTCCAAACTACCGGTACACCTCGTGGAATGAGGTGTACCGGTAGTTCGGAATAGGAATCCTAGTCCAAACTACCTAGTTCGAGCCCCGTGTAGCCGCGCTGCACGGGGTTCGAACCAGCGGGGTTTTAAAAATGGCAGCTCCTCACTTATGCAAATGAAGCCCGGGAAATTCAAATCCCGGGCTTCATTTGCAAGTGCGGTATGCCTACATTACCCCGCTAGTTCGAACTAGCGGGGTAGTGTAGACATACCCTTCTTGACCCATGGCAGCTTCACAGCTATCTGCCACACCTTGCTTTGAGACATGTCTAAGTACAGGCAGTCCCCGACTTACGCGGATCCGACTTATGTCGGATCCACACTTACGAACGGGGCTTTTCTCGCCCCGGAGCTCGCGGGCGGCGGGACCACCCAGAGTGCAGCGGTCCCGCCACCTCAACCTCCGGGGCGAGAAAAGCTGCCCCGGGTCTCCCTGATCTGCTGGGGGGGGGGGGGAGGGCGCAGCTAGTGCGCCCCTCCCCCCTCAGCAGACCAGGCTTTTGTTGCGGGACGCCTGGGGTAGAGCAGCTGGGGTGCTGCCGGGTTGGTCCTGTGGGGACCTACCCGGCAGTGCCCCAGCTGTTCTGTCCCAGGAGTCCAGATTCAGCCGCTGTTGAAACTGATCAGCGGCTGATTCCAGGAAGCCGGGGGCAGAGCAACTCTGCCTAGGGCTTCCTGTAGTCAGCCCCTGATCAGTTTCAGCAGTGGCTGAATCTGGAGCCAGTTCCGACTTACATACAAATTCAACTTAAGAACAAACCTATAGTCTCTATCTTTTACGTAACCCGGGGACTGCCTGTAAATAATTTTTACCCCCAGAAACAAGTTCCTGTATCTACCCCAACTCCCAAGATGAAGCACAGTCCTATCTGATATCTGCTCCCAGGCCATCATGGTGTAAAGAAGAGGCATCAACTGGTTCTATAACATGTCCCTCCTGCTATGCCAGTTCACACTTGCTTCACCACCACAGACTGTAAACCTCCAGGCAACTGGAAACCCATCTATGTTCCCAGTAAACTATACTGTGCTACAGATCCATATGGTCTGCATGGCCCATCTGCAAGTTTCTAGAATGGAAACAAAAATGGAAAGTCTCGTCAGTGGAGGAACAGTGAACAGAACACTAGGCCATTTTTAGTCCATCATTAACTAAGCTACTCTGTGGGTATGGAGAATTAAGCAATACTGCCCAGTCTTTGTAGGAACCAAGCCTACATGAAATCTGCAAATCTAATGTATGTAGATGCTTGAATATGATAGAATCATAGAATACTAGAACTGGAAGGGATCTTGAGAGGTTATCGAGTCCAGTCCCCTGTCCTCACAGCAGGACCAAGCACCATCTATATCATCCCTGACAGATGTCTGTCTAACCTGTTCTTAAATATCTCCAGAGACGGAGATTCCACAAGCTCCCTAGGCAATTTATTCCAGTGTTTAACCACCCTGAGAGTTAGGAAGTTTTTCCTAATGTCCTGCTACCCTATTCTTCTTCAATTTCAGAAGTAATATTTTTCTCTATAATATGACTCCTTCCCACTGCAGACTTTGATTTTTGAACATTACGACTTCTTTCACCTCTAGATCCTGAAGTGTAAATATCCCATATATATGCCCCTGCTGTCTTGTTAGGGAAATCCTAAAGGAGAGCCCTTAGCACTTAAAGCTTAGGGAGAGATAAGCCCCCATTTGTTATTGCCCCCATTTCCAGCCTCCATTTTCAGCTACGCCTCCCCCCATTTGTTATTGCTCCTTGGTTCTCAAAACTTGCACTCGAGGGTCTGCAGGTGGCACCTGACTCCCCGCCATTCTGTGTCCATACGGTGGCCTTCTCAGTTGTAGGCTGCATGGGCCCCAAAGCACATTTTGTAAATATGCCTAACTTTGCGGATGTTCCAAAAATACCTATTTTCACTAAATGCCCAGCAAAGTTCATTACAAGCTTTGGGTGGCTGCTGGACCTGCTGTGAAACATAGAGGTCAATGAGTATGGAAATCAGGCCCCCATGGTGTCATTGCCTTTAACCACATTATATAATGCAGTGTGTCCCACTGGACCCTTTTTGTGTTGCAGCCCTTCAGTTTAACCTGTTTGTCCTAGTTAAACCAAGCCATGCCCCAAAACGTGTTATATGCTGTGACGTCACTGGGGGACTGTCTGCTCTAGTGGCTCTAGGCCCACTCTGGCTGGGAATTCACTGGTTGCTATGCTTGGGCTGTTGGCTGTGGACGACCTCTACTGGCCTCTCTCTGTAAGCACTGCCCAGCATAGGGTCGCCCCTGGGGGCCCTCGTGTCATGGCCCAACCGGTTCTCACCTGACCAGGGAAGGGGTTTGAACAAAAGAAGTGTGTGGCTTGGGGAGGAGGCAGTGAGAGCGTGGGGAAGCATGAAGGAAGCAGACTAACCAGTGTAGGGGGGTTCAGGAGCCTGTAACCCTTTCCCCCAAGGGAACTAGGGCCGTTGGCCTATCCTCTTATGCCTGCATCAGTCCTATGCTGTGTTGTATCTCAGAACAGCAATAAACCCTCTCTATTCTACTGGCTGGTGGAGTCACATCTTGCTGCGGACAGGGGTGGAGGGTTGGGGGGCTCCCTGACGTGCTGTCACATATGCCACCTAATTATCTACATATATTTGAGAGCGTTTGTCTCTTAGGGTATGTCTACACTACCAACCTAGTTCGAACTAGGGGGTTAATGTAAGCAACCGAAGTTGCAAATGAAGCCCGGCATTTAAATATCCCGGGCTTCATTTGCATCTTGCCGGGTGCCGCCATTTTTAAATCCCCGGTAGTTCAGACTCCGTGCCCGCGGCTACGAGGTGTAACGGTAGTTCGAATTAGAAAGCCTAATTCGAACTACCTACTCCGTGCCGCGTGTAGCCGCGGGCACGGAGTCCGAACTACCGGGGATTTAAAAATGGCGGCGTCCGGCAAGATGCAAATGAAGCCCGGGATATTTAAATCCCGGGCTCCATTTGCAACTTCGGTTGCCTACATTAACCACCCTAGTTCGAACTAGGGTGGTAGTGTAGACATACCCTTACTTATACACTAAGCTGTGTAGCGCAATCTGTTGTCAAAGTGGATGAGGATGGAGTGTTCGTTCTCTGCTTTGGTTAAGACAAGGTTAGAGAGTTTATCAAGAGCAGTCTGACTAGGAGTGCAGCACTGGAGAGTGTCTGGGGTAAAGGAGGAGAACTCCAGACAGAGATTATAAACAATACTTTCTAAGAGCTTAGAGGCAGAAGGTAGATGGGGCAGTAGTTGGAGGGACAAGTGAAGTCAAGTATATTTTATTTGAGATGGGTGGCATACTTGTTTTGTAAGGGGGAAAAGCCAGAGGAGAGGGAAAGGTGAAGGAGAAGGATGAGAATGGATGTGAAATAGGTCAGGTGATGGGATGGAAGGGAATCATTGGGGCAAGTGGGGGCATTAGAGGAGAAAAGTTCATGAGAAACTTCTGCATCTATGACAAGGGAGGAGGCGGGAAAGGGAAGATCAAGTTGTATTTTGTCAATTTCCTTTGAAAAGGAATTAGTGAGATCTGGTGCAGAGAGAGAAGTGGAAACAAGAGGCGTTTGAAGTTTAAAATTTTAATATACGCTGTTGCATGATAATGTCCACATACATAATATGAAATGTAGCAATATTAGTAATAAGAATAATCAATTGCTGGGTGCATTCTCATGTTTCAGGCTGACATGAATATAAAAGTAGACTGAAAAAATTACATTTTTACATTAGAGATGAAAGAGACCATTATATCTCCTAGTGTCTCCCCCTGCTGAAGCAGGATTTTTCCCTATGGTCCATTTTCTCAAGGCTTTATCCACTCTGCCTTCTTTTTCACCTCTTCTCACTTGAGAATTGAGTAAGGTATTCCTTTTCCAGAATAAAAATTGAACAAAGTCTAAACATTTTTGTGAGCGTTATCTGACATTCCTTTCAGGATGGACTCAAATAACCTCAGAAAAGTGAGTTTGCAGGTGGGACTCTGACAAAATATTACATTAAAAAGTATAGTAAATATTGGAAAGTGAATGGAAATGTTACCAATAAACTTCCTTGCTCATGATGAATTCAGCTAGATGTTAACAGTATTTTTGCACTGTATTGTACTTAACACATAATGTATAAGATAAAGAACGGAAAATGATTCCTGTGTATAGTTTGTAAACACATCAGCAGGTTAACAATACACATTGTGCAGACCTTTCCTGTGTTTGTCCTGATCAGTGCAGAGTAGAAGGAATGTGCCAAGAGCAGGTCAATTTGTGTCACTTTTTTCCTTCTAAAGGTAGGCCACAGTACAACCACAAATTTCACTGATTTGCAGTGATGACAGTTGCACAGTGTTTAAAAATTTCATAATGGGCCAAATTTATCCTTGGTGTAGCTCCACCATCTTTAGTTAGAGATACTCCAATGGTGAATTTTGCTGATTGTTTTCAGTGATGACTGAACCACTGTTTTGGTTAGTTACTCTTGTATAATTCATTGCAGAAGAAAAGGTAAGTTCCTTAGACTGAATGCTGGATAATTTTTACATTCCTGTCAAACAAATACAGATTTTACTTTCTAAAACAATTTGCTGTGATGGGTTCTTTAAAAAATGTCTGGTTTAATACTATGACTTAGAAAAAACATAGTATAAAGAGATTGAGCCAAAGTCTGCCAGTTGGTCTTAGGTGAAATCAAGGTCAGATCTTGGCTTTCTAGTTAAGATGTTAATTTTTGCTAAGCTAACAGAAAGCTCTCTTGTGAGGGAGCTGCCTTTCAGAGCTCAGAACTACAGATTGTTAGATGTTCTAGGAACAGCATCTGGTGTTGTCATGACAAGTCCAGTCAAACTCCTCCGGGAGACTTCTTTTGTTTCTGCACATCCAGATACTGGAATGTAAGTTAGCTGTACATGAATCCTAAGAATTTTGCTGATAATATTTTATCCTTATGTCTTTCCTCACACCTGTTTTCTAAAACACTGTTAAAATTTTCTTCTGTCTGAGGGCCATATCAGTGTGTCAGCATATCTGCTTTTTATGCTGTGATTCTTGCATCCGGTAAAGACGTGGCATGGGCCACATCATACCTTCCTATGGAAGGGGAGCCCTCCCGTAGCACACAGACATCTCTTTGCAGGACAGAAATGGTATTATGTGGCACTACTGCTGTTCTGTTGCATCTTAAAAGACTTAAGGTAGCTAGGATAGATACCACATCATGCACCAGGCATATGGGAATTTCATCAGGACAAGGTCTGTGATCAGTGTGAAGTGATTCCCCTAAACCAGGGTTGCCCAACCTATGGGCCAAGACCCAAATATGGGTCACCATTACATTTCAAAAGGGTCATCAAGTGTCTTCCCAGGTGGCTCTACCCTTCCTCCTCCCACCATTTTTGAATTGCCTTGGGTCACCAAGTCTTCCTGAATTGTCAAAATGGGTCCCCATCTGGAAAAGTTTGGGAACTGCTGCTAAGCCATAGTGGAGGGGCTCTGTCAGCTTGGCTGCTAAACGCTCCTTTGTTGAAGAATGTGCTTTACCTCAAGGAAACAGTTTTCTGTGTTGACAGAGCACTGAGTGCCTCTGTCCCTAAGAATCTCCTGGAGCTCCCTGAGCGTACTGCAGATTTTCACCATGCCTAATGCAGGAGCAAGTCAGTCGCTATTTATGCTTTAGGTTTGTGTTTCAAAAGAAAATATGACCCATCATCCGTGAACATTCTTTTATGCTGCAGACTACAGGTATTCTGGTTTGTACTTATGGCTTTGGGCCCCTAGGATCAATTATTTAGGTGAAAAATACAGTATAATTACAAATACAAAATCACCTCTGTTTAAAGATATTTGTATTAATTTTATTTTTCTAATTGATAACATGTACCTATTACCACCTATCAATTCAGCTGTATAAATTGTAAGATCACATACATTGAATCAATATACTAACATGGTGCTAACTGGGCAACACAAAATGCCTCATCCAGAAAAGAAAACATAAAGCCAATCTCCAGCACCCCTTTGACAAAAATGAAGTGAGTTTTGAAGGTCAGTAAAATTCAGGCTGATAAATTCCAGAATCTAGGTAGCCAGCTGAGGCCACTGAGTCTGCAGACCTTGAACGTTCAGTTTTGTGAACTTTTAGAAAGAGCCCCTTGCTTATCTCAGCTGTTAGGATGGAGCACTGAGAGACAATCTCTAGGAAAATGAGGATCCAGTCAAGACCCATGCTTTGAATTTTACTTCAAAACATACACTGTGCAGCATTGTGTAGTGAAAGTGAACAGCCATGTTTGGCACAAGTTTTCAAAGCTAGCCCCTTGCAGAGCACTCTACAAAATTCTGTGTGGTGGTGACAAAGCCTTGAATAATTTTGAGAAGGCCTGCATCTCAACCTTTTTGCTAAGCAAAAATTAAAAATAATGTTCTTGTCAACTTCTGCTCCCTCTGAATCCAAAAGCACCCAAGGATGCCAACCCAGCTAAGAGGAGAACTAATTCAACAGGCAGCCTTCATTGGCAAAGTTCCTATTAGTCCTGGGATGAAATTCAAAAGCTGTCCTACATTTGATCAATAATAAACTACTGCCCCTATGAAGTTAAGGTGAGTTTAAGGGGTTGGAAACACAACTCCCTCTGTCCTAAAAGATTTACAGTCCTGGCCCTTTAAAATTCTTCTTGTGCTGCCAAGAAATGTCTGTCAATTTTCTGGTTCACAAGCAAAGAACAACTTAGACTGTAATCTCTTTGGGCCAGGGACTGTCTTCTTGTTCTGTATCTGTACTGTGTCTAGCACAATAGGGAGTTGGTCCATGACTAGCATGGTAATACTGATAATAACATTACTGATTAAAGGAGGAAGTCATGACATTAGCTGTCTGCAGCAATTTGCTCTTTTGAGGGTAGAGGACAAGGAGAGCTCACAGTAGGTCTCTTCACAGTAGGTCTCTCTTCAGAAATAGCTGCAAATGCATAAGGAACTGCAAGTGCGTTAGTCCTTTTTCCTGTGTCCAGTCCAGCTATCTGCTGTTCCCAAAATTTGGCATGGGATCCTGACAGTTGGTCCTGAATGCTGGCTGCATTTGGCCCCGAATCATTAATTCTGCCCTATGTTCTCAGTTCCAGCTATGGAATTACACTAGTCCCTGAATGCTGGCTGCTGCTTATAATCTTAGTTCTTTAATCGTTCTTGTTGCTCCTACAACTAGCTTCTTATTCCTGATAGTGTTGATCTTATGGCTAAATTGATGTACATTTATGAATATGGGAGTCTTGCAGTTAACTTCGACTAGATCATGATTTGGTCCTCCCTCCTTCCTAATCATCCTTTGCTTCTGGTTCTGTGTCCTTAGCTGTGTATAACCTGATCTTTATCTCCAAATGTTGCTCTTGATCCTGTGCATTAATTTTGGGAGATTGTACCTTGCTTAGGACTTTATTCTTGAATTTTAGTAAAGTGCAATGTATTTATAAACTGGAATGTGCACGTGCTTTGTGAAGGTCACATAAAGGTTCCACCACTCTCATTGGACCACCCAACAGATAGTGCTTTTAGCTGAGCAATGACACAATAGTTTGACTGTTCTGTGTGTGCCTGAGTATGCACAACACGTCCATGCTGGCCCCAAACAAAAGAAAAACAACATTTCTTCCATTTTTTTCTCTCTGCTTCAGAAGTGATTCAGTCTTTCAGCATGTCCCTTACATATCGGGTTGCCTGGCTATTTTAATAGTAGCTCTGGCAGCACTAGTGAACTGTATGGAATGAAACTTCAAAACTAAATAATGTTGTAAATGCCATGAGAAACAATGTATCTGCTGTAAAAAGAAAAGAAATGTTGTCATTATGTGGTTTATTTAGGGCTAGCTAATTTAAATAATTTTCAGAGCATTTACATAATATGCCTGCTTTCATTTCCCCAGTTATACTTTAGTATTTTCATTAACACTGTGTTAGAAAGATACAATGTATTTGAATTGAATAGTAAGATATAATTCAAGGGTACATCTATACAGCAGCATTATTTTAAAATAATGTCGAGCTGGAGGAATTTTTACTCCCTCTTATGGTAACCCTCTTTTCATGAGGAGCAAGGGAAGTTGAAGGAAGAGTGTTCTTCCTTCAACTTCCTGCTGTGTAGACAGCGTCAAAAGCCAAAATAAGCTATTTTGACTTAAGCTACGCAATTGACGTAGCTGAAGTTGCATAGCTTAATTCGACTTTAGCGCTGCTGTGTAGACGTACCCTAAGAGAAAATAAACATTCATTTTACTACTGTGTATGGCAACAACAGAACAGCTTGTTTATTAGTGTCCAGTGCAAGTACAGTAGAATCAGCCAGTATCTTGAATAGAAAAGTGGCAAGTGAATTACATAATATTTGACTGCTTAAACATATCAAAGCAAAAATTTCAATTGTGTATCATTTTTGTAATTACAAAAGTCATCTTTAGATGTATGTATCAATTTCGGTATGATCTTTAATGTTTCCAAGTAAGCTAAAATTATGCTGTCCTGAAAACATTTTTAATGTAGTCACCCCGCTTCCTGGATTTCAGAATATACTAATATTTATTTTTATACTACTAAATTCAGTGTCTAAATATATATAATTTTACTTGATTTGGGTTTTTTTGAACATTATTACAAAAGCTAAAAGGGTAACTTCAAATAATGTCAACCCCAAGTATTCAAAAGTCAGAAGTCAGCACCCGCCCTCCATCATAAGATTAGCTAAAAACCTGAATTTTTTTAAACTCAGGTTTTTTTTAGTTCTTTTTATTTGCCTTCTGATTTTTTTGAAGCACTTAAGGCACGGCATTTTCAAGCTTTTCCCCTTCCCTGAACATAAGGGCTAGAAATTTACATGAAAGTAGAGATTCTCACAAGTTGATCCAGGAGCTGAGGCTTCTAAAAAAAACACCTACTCTTATGAGAATCTCAATAAATCTGTGAAAGTTGGCAACTCCTATTTCAGTGATACTTTACCTGGAGGATGAAACATATAGTTCCAAAGAGTCCCTGGCCATAGTGCTGTTGCTTAGTCACTATGCTCCTTCTGAAGGCCCTGCTTCCTTTCAGAGTTGCCTACTGAACCGGTCAGGTGCAGTGGGGTAAGAAGCTTGCATGACTTAAGCATAATGCCTCCCTCAGCTCCATTGCACTGATGTGATTTCATACTACTTCCATTGTATAGATGTGGTTCAGTGCTACAGGTTGGAACTCGCTGGTCCAGCACCCTTGGGACCTGAGCTGTCTGGAACTAAGGAATTTGCTGGACCAGGAGAGGATAATGCTCTCCTGCTGGCTGCTCTGCACCTGAGCTCCTCTCCATTGGGCTTCCTGCCTTGCTGTTGGCCCTGCTAATGCTGGCCTACCACGGGCTCCCCATCCTGGTGCCCGCACACTGCACCAAGGTCTCCTGGAATTCCCAGCCAGGACAGCCTGGCCACTGCCACACAGTGTTCCCCGGGGTTCCCGGGGTGGGGCCATCCAGCCACTGCCAGCTCTGCTGCTGCCAGGGGTTCCATGGCCAGGATCCCCCAGGCACACTGCACTGCCACTAGGACTGGCCCTGCTGCCACTAGGAACTCACTGGGGTTCCCCAGCCGGGGCCACTCACCTCTGCCTGCCCCTCTTCAGCCATGGGTTCCATGGCCAGGGGGCTGCCATCAGAGGTATCCTGGTGTTCCAAGCCGGGGCCACTGCCAGCCCTGCTGCTACAGGAGGAGGGGAAGAGGGATCCCCAGCCAGGCTGCCTGTCACCAGAAACCCTACTGCAGCTGAGGTTTCCCCAGCTGGAGCCAGGGTTCTCTGGCCGCCTGGCCCAACTGATGCCAGCGGTTTCTTAGCTGGGGCAGGAGCTCCCCTGGCCACTGTCATGGTCCAGTCACTGCTGGCCCAGACAGGGCTCTCCAGGCCATGTTCTCTCAGCTGTCTGAGACCTGCCTGACCAAAGAGTCCCAAATTCAGGAGGTTCAACCTGTATTATCTTTTCCATTGTAGAGATCCATTTAAAAAAAGAGTCTAGAGTCTTGTGTATCTTTGTAGTACACTGGTAAGGTGTTGTATGGAAAAGATTATTAAGGTTTCTATACACAATAGCCAACATTACTTTACAGATTAGATTACTTTTAGGCAAGATCCACAGTATGGGAGACAATCGACCTAATATACACATTCTAGCTACGTGAATAACATAGCTGGAGTCAACGTACCTTAGGTCAAATTTCCACTGTGTACCCACTGCAGTAGGTTGACATGAAAGTCTGGAGAAATTCTCCTATTGACCTTCCTTACTCCTTGCTACCCAGTTGAGTACTGGAGTTGATGGGGGTGCAATCAGCAGTCAATTTAGCAGGTCCTTATTAGTTCATAATATGTGTATCTTGTCTCCAGTTATAAATGAAAGGTAAAGCATATATTTCTGAATCTGTTCTTTGTGTGTGTTGCAGTCACTTTAACACTTTTATATGCCATGTTAATAAAAAGTGAAAAAGTGTTTATATCAAAGTGAAATTCTATTATGATGATGAAAAATATGTCATAAGTAGCTTAAGGAGACATTGTAAGAATGAGATAACACCTTTGAACACAATGTGCAGTAATACACAGGAGTTTCTTACATCAAATCCATTAATTCCTTCAGTCAAAGAGACCACAATTTAGAAAAAATGATATTGGGAAAGAATTTGTTATAAATACAGTGCCACAAACCTAAAGATCCTAGTGTAAATGTCTAAATGGACACATTTTCTTTACTCATATTTGGGCTTTAGTGACTCCACAATTGAAATTTTTAAATCTTTGGCTAAACCTTAAATCAGTGGTCCCCAATGTGGTGCCCGCAGTTGCCATGGTGCCTGCCGGGCCATTTCAGTGCGCCCGCCAAGTGATCGAGGCTTGCCCCGTCCCCGGGTGCATGGAGCATGGGCGGCGCCGGCCACTGGGTGCGCGGCGCATGGGTGGCCCCCCCAGCTGGATGTGCAGCACAGGGGCGGCACCGGCCCCTGGTGCGCAGCGCATGAGTGGCCCCGCTCCATGGTGCATGGCACAGGTGCAGTGCCAGCCCCGGGTGCACGGCACAGGAGCAGCGCCGGGATGTGCCCATCCCGGGTTCGTGACATATGGGCAGCCTCCTCTGCCGGCCCCATGTGCGCTGCACATGGGTGCTGCCAGCTTCTGGGCACGTGGCGCAGGAGCGGCGCCGGCCCCAGGCACACGGCGTATGGACGGCCCCGCTCCTGGGCGCACAGCGTAGGAGTGCCACCGGCTCCAGATGTGCAGTGCATGGGTGGCCCTGCCCCCATGCATGTGAGTGGCCCCGCCCTTGGGTGCCCAGTGCGTGAGCAGACCTGACCCCAGGCGCCTGGCAACCCCAAAAGGTTGGGGACTACTGCCTTAAATGCTTGGCAGTTGCAAAATTATAATAAACAAAGTAATGTGCTATATATTTTATTTAACAATAGCGATCAGCTTTGCTGCAGTTCTACAGCAGTTGTTAAAATGTGACTAATCCAAAGGTAATAAATAATTAGAAACTATTTTCTATCTTTAGAGAAAAAGGACCAAATTTATCGCCTGTGATTTTCTGACTGAATGGTTATACAAGTAAGTTAATCTTATTTCTAAATATTAACCATGTCTAATGATTCAGCAGCATTAATTTACAAATAGAATAACAATTGAGAATTGAGATGAATGTATGATGTTTTCCTATTAATTGTATATTTAAAAAATATATGGTGTAATTATCAGCCAGAATTTAAAGAGGAAAGATGAGCCGTTCACAGAATTCTTCTCCATCCCTTTTGTGAAGGACTGGCTAAAGGATCAGTAAGTATTCTGCAATATTTAAATAGCACTCTTTTTCTTTTTTCACATCTCCTCCTAAATTTCTCCCTTCCCCAAAACAACAGTTTAAATGTGCTTAAAATGTCCCCTCTGGAGCATTCTTCATTATTCTTGCATAATAAAGGGTCTTTGTAGTGTTTGTTAATTTGGTAGTTATATGTACCAGGATCATTTTCACAGAAAATGTTGTGGGAGTGTTAACCATTTCATTATGCTGAAGTGCAGGGTATTTCAAATTACTTGGTGGCATTATGAAAATCCTTATACTAATGAACAAATAGCCATGCTTTTAAATACTGCTTGCTAATGGGATGATTAGAAACATATTTTAGGTGCAGTAGTTTAGAAATGTGTTCCTCGAGTCTAGACTGTGACCAACTTGTTTAAAAATCCCTGTGATAACACTTGGCAGAGAGACAAATTTCATCTGTATATTATTCATGATTTTGTATCTAAGGGTACGTCTAGACTACATGCCTCTGTCGCCAGAGGCATGTAGATTAGGCCACCAGACATAGGAAAATGAAGCGTCGATTTAAATAATCGCCGCTTCATTTAAATTTACATGGCTGCCGCGCTGAGCCGACAAACAACTGATCAGCTGTTTGTCGGCTCAGCGCGATAGTCTGGACGCGCGGGTGGCGACATCAAAGGTATTTGTCGACCACCCAGGTATGCCTCTGGGATGAGGCGTAGGAGCGGCGTAGGAGGCATACCTGGGTGGTCGACAAATACCTTTGATGTCGCCACCCGCGCGTCCAGACTATCGTGCTGAGCCGACAAACAGCTGATCAGCTGTTTGTCGGCTCAGCGCGGCAGCCATGTAAATTTAAATGAAGCGGCGATTATTTAAATCGCCGCTTCATTTTCCTATGTCTGGTAGCCTAATCTACATGCCTCTGGCAACAGAGGCATGTAGTCTAGACGTACCCTAAGAGAAATGATTCTTTCTGTTTCTGGGGGAAAGTGTTAATTATGTCTGTCTACAGCCTTCCCCAATACTTCTCCAAACTTGTATCATAGATTTGAAGGTATCTTTTCTTCTTGGTTGCATGATTTGTCCAGCAAAGCAGCTATTGCTTGAGAAAAGAATAGGGAAGAAATAATAATTCATAATGAAAGTAAGGAAATTCTATGGGGCAGATATTCAAGAGAATTCTCATTTGAGCACCTTTAATGATGCCACATAGGGCTATACCTGTTCATCATTTGTTTTTCTGACTAATGACGAATGGTTTGGGCCGGTCCTGAATGGGGCCATATGTGGGGAGGCATATTATATGCCTGCACAAGGCTTGCAGTTTGAGGGAGGACAAGGTCCTCCTCCCTGACAAAACTGCACCTGTGCTTATGAATCTTATTTTTGGTATAATGGGTTTCTACATGGGTCTGTCTAAATGTTCTCAGAGTAAGAATCAAAAGGGTATGTCCAGTGAGTTTTGATGGCTATATCTTAGCTTTAATTCTATAGAGTTTGCTACAATGTCTGGACCAAAAATGTTTTTTTCTTAACCTGCAAGTGTATCTTTAATATGAGGGACATTTTCTCAGTTATAACAAGAAAAAAACATTATTTTAGAAATTTAGACATTTCCCCGTAACAGATTGCTTCTCTTTCCATGTACGTTCCATAAGTATGAAATAACAGCAATGCAGTTGCCTTTTGTTTGCATTTTTTCAACAGTGTTCCCAGCTGAACTACCCTGAAATCCAAACACAAGAAACCAAATTAAGTAAAATTCAGTGGAGTGGGGTGTCAGTGATCCCACTGGAGTTTTGATTTTTAGTAGGGATCTAATTATGGCTATAACTGCTCATCATTTGTTTGTCTGGATTTCCAGCCCTCTAAAGCAAATTAGATAAATGTGTGGAAAAAATCAGTCAGATAGATTTATAATGTAGTGCTGTAAAAAATGCTAATATGATGAGATTCTCAAGTAGTATTAATTTAGAAATACTACACCTTCATTATAGTTTATCTTCAACATGGCCTGAGAATGAAAGGCAATAGCATGTAGCTCTGTCTGTGACTAAACCTGGGTAGTAGTGTCCTATGCCCAAGGTCAGCTCATGCCCAGGTATCTGACTGGGGTTACAAGAGCTATACAGTTTCTTTGTGAATTAACAGTAATATGCAGAACATTGAAAGAATATACAGTTTTGGTTTTGTTAAAATTTTATATAGTGCTATTTGCTCAATAGTAAATTCAGAAGAATGTCTGTCCCCCCAATGGGGGACATTGACATTGCTGAAACCTATCTGTGTGTACTGAAACAAAAATAGAGAGATATGGGGGAAATAAATTATCATAGTCTTTATCATATTGAAGAGTGAAGATAAGATATACTGGAACATAAACAATTCCTCATGCAGTGCTAGTTGCTTTATGTGGAACATGCATATCTATCTGTGTTTGTATATACAGATTAATTTTTTTCTCTCCTCCTCCTTTTAATATTCTAATTAGGCAAAGTCTGCTGGTCTCAGCTGCCTTTATAGTTGACTTCATTGTCAGTTCTCAGCTGGCCAATAGGGGTAATTTTGCATGGGTGGTTGATTTCTTTCTTTCTATAATGAGCCTAGTTCCCACAGGTTTTGTTTTATGTACACTGCAATATTTCATTGCTCTGTCACTAAATCAGTCATGCTCCACAACTTTCAGTATACATTTCATTTGCACAACTTGTGTCTTTCTTATAGCTTGTTTCCCTATGCTTTAATACATTGGAAAAGAATAACCAATACCTTTACTAAGAAAGGGCAAACAACTCAATATGGACCATATGCTGTACAGGATGTCCCTGTTATAAGTCGCCCTGGTATTCATCCATTCTGCACTAAAATCATTGATGCTTGTAGGAACTGATGCATTATAAGTCTTCCCATTCCTCGCTCTTAAGTCAGGCAAAAAAAAAAAAAACCAACAACAACAAAAAAACCGATTTGCACAAGTAGAAGTCAGCCATGGGAAAAAATGTCCCCACTTTAAATTGTTTTGCTTTAAGTCCAAGTTTTTTGGAAGAATATCTTGGACTTATAGCGAGGATGGCCTGTATGAGTCCAGCCGCACAGTTCTGATTATAGGCTTGTGGCAGAGTTAATGTTGCTATAGGAAGCGTAGCTTTTTTCATTTCATGATTTTATTTCCATTGAATTGACATAGTATTTTTGCATTTAATTTATATATAAAGTATTTATATTGTGATCAGTGTTCCCTCTAAGATTTTCCAGCCATGAGCAGAGTGAGTTTTGACTTATGCATCAATATTGAGGTCATATGCGCTGGTTTGGATGTGTGCCACCATGGCACCCAATTTAGTAATGCACACATGTTCCTGGCAGCTGGAGCAAAAACCCCTTTCCTCCCCACCATGCAGCATGTCCTTTCCCCTGCCACCGGAGCAAACACCCCTCTCCCACCATATGGCAGGTCCCATTCCCGACCTCAGCCCCCTGAACAGGCCCAGGCCCCTCTGCATTGCAGCCCCAGCCACTAGAGGAGGCCTCTGCTCCCCCACCTGCCACGCAGCTGCGGCAAGTCCCGGTCCCCCTCCCCAGCGGCATCCTCACTACACTGTGTGTGGGTATGTCTACATTACAACATTATTTCGAAATATCTTATTTTGAAATAGTTATTTCAAAATAGCTTATTTCAAAATAACGCGTCTAGACACAAAATACATTTCAAAATAGCATTTTGCTATTTCGAAATAGCACGTCCACACTGATAGGATGTTGAATTGCATTTAAGGCTGGCCAGAACCGGTTCTGACAGGGCATCCGGTAAGAGTTACCTTGTGTGGCTGCTGCCTGAGGCTATCTGAGACCTGTGCTTAAAGGGATCCCCCCCAGAAAGCCGATTCTAAGGTTTCTCTGCTTGCTTGCCTGTTTCGCTGAGGGACAGCAAAGCATTTTTTTCTCTGCGTGCTCTGGTTGCCCTCACTCAGCCACCACAGCACTCTGCAGCATGGAGCCAGAGCCACCCCTGGGCACTCTGGTGCTTCTCCTGGATATGTTGCTGCGAGCCTAGCAGGATGTTCTGCAGGCAGTAACAGTCTCCCTGGTGTGCCCCACTGGGGGCTGGTCCTCTTTCCTCCTTCACGTCCTTCCACTTACCCATCCCTAACCCCCCTTTCTGCTGTCCAATAAAAGACACGTGTTCATTACAACAAAACCTCTTTATTGAACAAAACTGGGTTGGGGGAAGAATGAAACTGAGCTGAGACTGGGGAAAAAAGGTGGGAGAAGGAAGGAGGGACGGTGGAAGAGGGGAGGGGGAAACCTGGGAGGAGGGAACTGGCAGAGGGAGGCAAGGGGAGAAAGGGGGCGGAGAAGCTCAGGGCTCAGGGTTAGGGGTCTCGCCAGCCCAACTGTCTCCCAGCACTGCAGGTTCAGGGACCTCGGCGTCCCTGGGGGTTTGGAGAGGGTGAGGAGGAAGAAACGGGAGAGGGAGAAGGAGTGGGAGGAGGAGCGGTAGCTGGGGAGGCAGCAGGGGCTGGAGCAGCAGGAGGCTGCAAGCTCTGCCCCAGGGTCGATGACCACCTGGGGGACACGGACCGTCCCGCCCCCCAATATACGGTCCACGGCATCAAAATAAAGGCAGGGGTCTGGGTCTGCCCCTGGTTGGGAGCTGCCCCCTGTAGCCCTGGCATATGCGTGCTGCAGCTCCTTTATTTTCATGCGAACCTGCTCCTGGGTTCGCACGTGGCCTTTGGTGGCCAGGCTGGCAGCTATCCGCCTGTAGATGGTTGTGTTCCTCCGTTTAGTGCGGAGATCATAGACGTTGGAGACATCCCCCCAAACCTGAATTAGGTCCCTGATCTCTGCACAAGGCCAGGCAGGCACCTGCCTTTTCTGGCCCCTGGAAGGCTCCTGGGAGCTGGAAGACTGGTCCTAGGGAGCGGTGGAAGGCTGGCTGGCACTGGGTGCCTGGCTCATGCTTGGGCCACTGGGTCAGGTGCAGTGACTGCTGGCTCTGGGCTGGCAGGCTTGGAGCTAGCACAGGCATCGTGGCCAGAGTCTACCCCTTTAAGGGCTCCGGAGAGGAGGGTAGGGAGAGGAGTTTTCTTGGTTGTGCCCAGAGTAGCCATCAGGGCACCCTGGGAAGGGCTGGAGCCCCCTTATTTCGAAATAAGCGACTACACAGCGCTTATTTCGAAATAGCAGTTTCGAAATTGGCGCTAGTCCTCATGGAATGAGGTTTACCAATTTAGAAATAAGCCCTCTGCGGTTTGGCTGTGTAGATGCTGGTAAAGTTATTTTGAAATAACGGCTCTTACTTTGAAATAGCTTTGCTGTGTAGACATACACTCAGTGGGCCCTGCCTGCCAGAGCAGCCACCTGCTGAGCAAGTGATGCTAGGGTTGCCAGATGGTTTACCCAAAAATACTGAACACCCCCTCTGCCTCCCCCCCCCCCCCAAAAAAAAATCAGGGAAAAAATTCTGTGGAGGGGAAAAAAATGGGTGAGCAAAAAAAAAAAAGGGAGTTAAGCAAAAAAAAAAAAAAATTAAAAAATAAAACAGCATTAAAACATCTTTAAGTGCTTGCAGAGTCAGAAAAGGGATAGCAAGAGGGGAGAAGTTGAGCACTAAGATCCAGGGAAGGCTTCAATTCTTTAGGCTTTTTGCTGGCGGCCATTTTGTTTTCTTCATGGAACCAGAACGCAGCTTCTCTGCAGAATCAGGTAAGCGGGGGGGGGGGGGGGGGGGAGGCAGAGGCAGTTGCCGAGTGTGTTGTAGGGTTGCCAGTTGTCCGTTATTTTCACCTCCTGTCGGGGGAAAAAATCAGAAAATACTGGACATTTTTTGTGTCCGGTATTTTCTTAATTTTTTTACTAGACAGGAGGCAAAAATACTGGACTGTCTGGGTCAATACCAGACACCTGGCAACCCAAAGTGCTGCTGTGTGGCTCTACAGAGGAGGTGGGTGAGGGAAGAATTCTTTGTGCACAGCTGTGCAGACTCACACTTTAGCCTGAACTATGATTGCGATATAAGTTTTTATGACTGAAAGTTCTCTTAGAATAATGAAGTTTGATTTACAGTCAAGATTGTCAAATATACTGTGAGAAAAATGGGAAAATATATTGGTGTACTTTGTCTTCCTAATAGGTCATATCAAAGATTACTGCTAATCGTTCAGGCTTATAGAATGTAGGGCCTGATTCACAGCACATGAAATCAACAGAAAGATTCCCATTTATTTCAGTGGGCTTTGGGTAAAATTCATGTGCCTTTGATCTATGTTTCTCCTTTCTTCTAAGGCTGAAAATTCTATGAAGTAGGTAAATGTCGTTAGCCTTATTTCTGTATGAATTAGCAAACTAAGGCATAGAATTATGGGAACTTGCACAACGTCATACAAGTCTGTGGATCCAGTAATAGGGCTTAGGTCGCCTGACTCCAGTCTCATGCAGTAACCAGAAATTTACCATTAAAAACTAAGGGTTCTACATCAAAAGACAGAGAATGTTACAAGGGGAAAATCACCATTTTGTGGTTTTCAGATTGAAAACACTGACATAGGTTAAAGACACCTGATGCAATTTTTTTATGTAATGACATAGGTATGCATGGCTTTGCACAGATAAATATAAAAGCAGGGCATTTTAACTTCCACTCAAATTAAACCTGGAAGGAATTTATATTGATTTGATTATGGAATCTGTTTCTAGTTCTGTAAGGTAGTTCTAGTTCTATAAGTTATTTTGAAATAACTCCCCCCAAAATTATTTCAAAATAGTCCTTCCACACTACAAGGCACCATTGAAATAGCACAGAATTATTTCAGAATAGCACATCCACACTGATTGGAGCCTGCATCGCATTTAAGCTCCGGAAAGCGTTCCGGAGAGGGCACCAGGTCACTTCCTGTAGCTGCTTGCTGAGGCTAGCTGAGACTCGTACTTAAAGGGGCTCCTCCCTATGGCTATGTCTCACATGCCACTTCTCTACTGCCTACTCCCTCCCAGGACACCAAACTCATGCTCAGTGATCTGCCCTTGCAGATGCCACAGCACTAACAACATGGAGCCGGAGCTGCTACAAAGCAGTGCCAGGCTTATGGGCCTTGTGCTGCACCTCATGTGCAATTGATGCACACTGCCCACGTGATGATTCAGGACCAAAATGAGTAGCCTGGACCAGGGGATCTCTTCACTCAGGCTGTGGTGCTCCTGATGCACCAAATGATCCATAATCCAGGGTTGGGGCCATACTATTTTACTAGGAGGGTAGTAAAGCATTGGAATAGGTTACCTGGGAGGGGGGGGGGGGGGCGGGTAGAATCTCCATTCCTAGAGGTTTTTAAATCCTGGCTTGACAAAGTCCTGGCTGGAATGTTTTAGTGGTGCTGCAGGCCCTCCTGGACCACAAGGGCTGCTTCATGGACATTAATGTCAGATGGTCAGGGAAGGTACACGAGGCCCATATATTCCAGAACCCAAGCCTGTTCCAGAGGATGCACACTGGCACAGTTCTTCCTGATCGCACCATCACGTCCGGGGACGTGGACATACCCATATGCATCCTGGGCAATGAAGCCTACCCCTTGCTCCCCTGAAACCCTAGACTGGCAGCCTGGACCCCACCAAGGAGCATTTCAGTGTCATGCTCAGCAGGTGCCATATAGAATCATAGAGCTGGAAGAGACCTCAGGAGGTCATCAAGTCCAGCCCCCTGCCGAAGGCAGGACCAATCCCAACTAAATCAACTCAGCCAGGGCTTTGTCAAGCCAAGACTTAAAAACCTCTAAGGATGGAGATTCCACCACCTACCTAGGTAACCCATTCAAATAGTTTTTTCTAATATCCAACCTAGACCTCTCCCACTGTAACTTGATCCATTGCTCCTTGTTCTGCTATCTGTCACTACTGTGAACAGCCTTTCTTCATCCTCTTTGAAACTTTCCTTCAGGAAGTTGAAGGGTGCTATCAGATCCCCCTCACTCTTCTCTTCTGCAGACTAAACAAACCCAAATCCCTCAGCCTCTCCTCATAGATCATATGCTCCTGCCCCCTTATCATTTTGGTCGCCCTCTGCTGGACCCTCTCCAATGCATCCACATCCTTTCTATAGTGAGGGTCCCAGAACTGAAAACAATACTCCAGATGTGGCCTCACCGGAGCCGAATAAAGGGGAATAATCACTTCTCTGGATCTGCTGGCGATGCTCCACCTAATGCACTCTAATATGCCATTAGCCCTCTTGGCTACAAGGGCACACTGTTGACTCATATCCAGCTTCTCATCCACTGTAATCCCCAGATCTTTTTCTGACAAACTGCTACTTAGCCAGTCGATCCCCAGCCTGTAACAATGTTTGGGATTCTTCAGTCCCAAGTGCAGGACTCTACACTTGTCCTTGTTGAACCTCATCAGATTTCTTTTGGCCCAATCCTCTAATCTGTCCAGGATACTCTGGACCTTATCCCTGCCCTCCAGCGTATCTACCTCTCCCCCTAGCTTAGTATCATCTGCAAACTTGCTGAGAGTGCAATCCATCCCCTCATCCAGGTAATTAATAAAGATGTTGAACAAAACTGGTCCTAAAACAGATCTTTGGGGAACGCCGCTAGAAACCGACTGCCAACCTGATATCAAGCCGTTGATCACTACCCGTTGTGCCCGGCAGTCTAGCCAGCTTTTTATCCATCTTTAAAATACTGCCAGATCTCCTGGACTCCTTTCCCCTTCATGTAAGCATCCCAGGGAATCCTGCCCATCAGTTCTCTGAGGGAGTCAAAGTCTGCTTTTCTGAAGTCCAGGGTGTGTATTTTGCTACTCTCCTTTCTTCCTTTGGTCAGGATCTTGAAATCTACCATCTCATGATCACTGCTTCCCAGGTTGCCACCCACCTCTACTTCCCCTACTAGTTCCTCCCTGTTTGTGAGCAGCAGGTGAAGCTGTGTATGGCCCCTGGTCAGTTCCTTCAGCACTTGTACCAAGAAGTTATTCCCAACATTCTCCAAAAACTTCCTGGATTGTCTGTGTACTGCTGTATTGGTCTCCCAACAGATGTAAGGGTGATTGAAGTCTCCCCCATGAGAACCAGAGCCTGCGATTCAGAAGCTTCTCTCAGTTGTCTAAAGAAAGCCTCATCTACCTCATCCACCTGATCCGGTGGTCTATAGCAGACACCAACCACAACATCACCCCTGTTGCTCCCACCTCTAAGCTTAACCCATAGACTCTCAACAGTCTTTTCTCCCTCTAAATACTGGAGCTCCGAGCAATCGTACTGCTCTCTTACATACAATGCAACTCCTCCTCTTTTTCTCCCCCGCCTGTTCTTCCTGAAAAATTTATACCCTTCCATGACAGTGCTCCAGTCATGCTGGTCATCCTACGAAGTCTCCGTTATTCCAATCAAATAATAGTTCTTTGACTGGGCGAGGGCTTCTAATTCTTTCTGTTTGTTTTCCAGGCTTCTCGCATTGGTGTACAAACACCGTTGATAACCAGTTGATCGCCCTACCTTCTCCATCCGAATCAGGGGTCCTCCCTTGTTGCTCATTCCTCCTTGTGTTTCTCCCCAGTATCCGATTTCCTCACTTACCTCAGGGCTTTGGTCACTGTCCCCCAACGAATCTCGTTTAAAGCCCTCCTCACTAGGTTTGCAAGCCTGCCCACAAACATGCTCTTTCTTCTCTTGGTTAGATGGATCCCATCTCTTCCTAACAATCCCTGTGCTCAGAACAGAGTCCCATGGTCGAAGAAACCATGGTGGTTGAGTGTGCCTTCAGCTGCCTAAAGGGGAGGTTCAGGAGTCTCATCACCTGACTGGACCTCAGCAATCAAAACTTCCCCCATGTGGTGGTGGCCTGCTTTGTGCTCCATAACATATGTGAGAGCAAGGGGGAGACTTTCCTGCTAAGATGGGGGGCAGAGGCTAAGTGGCTGACCAGGGCTTATGAGCAGCCGGACACCACTGCCATATGGAGAGCACATTAGGGGGCTGTGCTCATCCAGGAGTCCTTGAGGGAGAATTTCAGCCAAGGCCACATGTGAGGCTCTCCCCACAAACGGCTTCTGCATTGCCCTTGTGTGCCTTTCCTCACCCACATCTCCCTTCCCCAATCTTCTTTCCCACCTTCCCTCTCCCCTAAGAGCAAATAAAGAGCCTTTTCTGTTTGGAAAAAAAACCTGTTATTTTTTATTTGGGGGATATACACCAGGGGAGGGACCAGGGAAAGAATCTGGGAGTGGGGAGGAGGGGAAGAGGGGCTTAGGGATGGGGCTGGTATTGGCACCTGTCTCAAGTACCTTGGGAGGCTTTGCCTTTCTGGGAGGTCCCACCGCCATGTGTTTGTGGGCTCTAGCAGCCCCTGGGAGGACTAGGAGGAGAAGCCAGGAGGTGGGGAGCACGGAGTTGGGGGAGTAGGTATGAGGAGTTGGGCAGCAAGTGTACCACCTGTATGTATACAGAGGACCACCAGTCACCTCCCACCCCTGCACTCCCAACTCGCTGCCCAACTCCCTGGTCATACATGCAGACATGCACTCCATGACTGCTGTTATTGAGGAGCATGTAGCCTCATGCTGGTGTGACAGATATTTCCATAGCTCCCAGTCAGCCTGGCACTCATCATGGTCCAAGTTCCGCTCCTGGACCTCCTCCATCAAAGGTCCCAATGAGGGACTGGAGGCTGGCCATCTGTTCCCGCAACAGGTCTTCATGGGTTCTTTTCCACTTGCGGATCTCGTGGAGTTGTGCTGATGATGTTGGAGGTGGTGGATGTGCCATGTTCGCAGCTGGCCCAACTGTGAAGTCAAGTGAAAAGGGCAGTCATGCCAGGAGGCACTGTGTATGAAGCCTAGCCCTACTCTCTGAGCCGACACTAAAGTTCTCAGTTCAGATGACCCTGATGTGCTATGAGCAAGGCCATATGTTGCCTAGACAGTGTACACTTTTCTGCAGGGGCACAGATGTCCCATGGGAGCCTTGCTACTCCCACGTCCTGGGGACAAGCAGGCATGGAAAGGTGACAGCCAGGCCAGGAGCCTGTGGGCAGGGGGTGGGGGGTGGGAGGAAATGCAGTGCTGCAGCTTCCTACTGTGTCTGGTGCTGGGAGTATTCCACAGACAGAGAACTGCTATCCCTGTCTGCTGGAGGAGGTGGGGAGGTGTATGTGAGTGGCAGACTCCACTTGCCAGAGAGAATGCTACTGGGGTCCCGTCCTCTTTCTCCCCCTGACAGGTTCCCATGCAGGGGATTAGTTTCCTTTGCATTGCTGTTTTTGACCAGGAATGGATGCTGCCCGAGTGTGGACATGAGACTGTGCTGTGTTCAGCTCTGCTGTGTGTTTCCTTGACCCCAGCCTACTTAGTGATGGCTTGTCATGGGAAGGTGTCCACCACAGAGGCTGGAGTAAGGCAGGCGAGAATCTTATGAGAAAGAGTGAGGGTTTCTGTGAGAGAGCATCATGGGGTTTAGTGCTCTGGACTGGCACTCTGTGTGCACCCAGGTGCACAGGCTGTTGTGCGAGCCCTAGACTGAGAAGGCCAAGCGAGGAGTACACAGCTCCTCGCAGCCTGCTACCTACCCCCACATTGTATAAGGAAACTGATGGAACTCACCTGAAGTGCCTTCCTTGGGTTCCTACGAGCCCTGCAAGACATCCTGGGAGTGGGGGATTGGCTCCAAGTTGATGAGGACCTCCTGACTGGTGGGCATAGTGTCCTGACTAACCTGCTTTTCTTCTTCCTCATCATCTTCCTCTTCCTCCTCCACAGCCCCAGCCTCATGGAGGCTCACACCGGGTGTCTCCTGGCCAGAGTTGATGATGACGGTGGAGGAGGTGCCTGACCAGGATGGCATCCAGCTGCTCATAAGAGTGGCAGGTATGCAGTACCACCCCAGAGTGGGAACTTTGCTCTCTGGCCTTTGTGTAGGCCTGCTGTAGCTCCTTAATATTCATTCAGATGTGGTCCAGGGGCCTGTTGTGCCCTTTGTCCATGAGCCTGGTGGCCATCCATCTTTAGACCAATTATTTCAGAATAACAGCAGCTGAGTGTCCACACTGACGCTATTTTGAAATAACAATTTTGAAATAAGCGTTATTCCTCATGAATAGCAGGAGTTATTATTTTGAAATAACAGGCTTGATAGTGTGGATGCTCCACTTATTATTTTGATATAAGGGTGAAGACCAGGGCTTAGATTCCTTCCCCATAGCATTCAGTGCCACATCTGACTGAAGGCACAGGGTATTAATTAAGGGCTATCCAGCCGCCCCGTTCTCAGCAAGATTAAGGGGGACCTGTTTAGGATACCAGCCCTATCCACATTCCATTTTTTTCTCCTCAGTGTACAACAGCTGCAGGTGAAAGCAGCTGCCACATCCTGCCATCATTCACTCTGTTCTAAAAGTTGGGCTCTGGAGTTTTTTTCATATTTGCTCTTTTATTACTATTGGTTGCTCGTCTCCCTTCATCCTCATATCTTTGCAACCATTCAGTTCTTGTGCCTCATTCTCTAACCCTTTCAGCTTCTCTCACTCCTCCTAAAGGGTATGTCTACACTACCCCGCTAGTTCGAACTAGCGGGGTAATGTATGCATACCGAACGTGCAAATGAAGCCCGGGATTTGAATTTCCCGGGCTTCATTTGCATAAGCCGGCCGGCGCCATTTTTAAATGCCAGCTTGTTTGAACCCCGTGCCGCGCGGCTACACGCGGCACGGGCTAGATAGTTCGAACTAGCAAGCCATTCCGCACTATGGAACGAGGCGTGGAACGAGGCGTACAGATATTTTTTTTGCAAATACATTGGAATTGCAATAACTGCAGGGCTAAACTGTTAAGTTGTCAGACACTGTAGATGTCAAAAAAATGCTCTGGAAATCTGGCCTAGATAAATGCCTGTGTTCTACACGTGAGTATTTTTCAGTTCCGTGTATATATAGAAAATATCTGAATGAGTTCAGACTGAAATTTGCACTTTGATTCTTTTTGCATAAAAGGTTTCCCACCTAAAATTCAAAGGAAGCAGAGAAGTGTTTTAAAAACTCAAATACTTTTCTCCTTCATGACGTAGGAGCTTTGCACTTGGCTGTATATTCAGATGGATACAAAAGCTCAGGACAGTGAATTCATGAAAAAAATCAATAGGCAGCTATATTTGTCAGCTATAGGAAGGAGAAGTGATAGACAGGGTAAGACTTCATGAAACTTTCATCCTGGCAACTATCTATGAGCTGAAGTTTTTAAATCCTTCTTTAGAAGGTTAAGCATGGTTGTTCCAACATTCAGAGTCTTTGGGTACGTCTAGACTACAGGGTTTTGTCGACAGAAGTTTTGTCGACAGAATCTGTCGACAAAACTTCTGTAGACAAAGCGCGTCTAGACTACTGAAGCAATAGACAAAACTATAGACACAACTTTTTGCTTTGTCGACAGAGAGCGTCCAGACTGCAGGACGTTCTGTCGACAGAAGAAAGTACCCGGAACTGCTTTGCCAGGTCACAGGGGCAGCATGTACTTCCTTGTTCTGCTGCCTGCACTTTGCAGAGACGCATGCTAAAAGGGGCACCCCCCCCCCCCCCCGACTAGCCCTTGCTCTGCTGCTGGAGCTGCCTAGAGGGATAGCAAAGGTTCTTCAGTGCCTGTTTGGAGTGCCCTGCTTCCTGGCACGGCACAGCACAGCACAGCACAGCAGTGTGGGGTTTTTTTTTTTTTTTTGAAGGTTTTTCCTAACCTTTGTTTACCATGGAGCGAGAGCTTCCCCTGGCCAGGCGCCGGCCCCACTCCACGGTGCTTCAAATGCTGCTGCAACTGCATGAGACTATCATGCTGTTAATGCCTGGTCCGGAACCTGAGCCCAGACTGGAGCCCCTCCTTCAGGATGCAGCAGCACTGTTCCTGCCTCTGAACTTTTTCCCGGACAGGCGATGTTGGAGGAGGGAAACAAGTACGGACTAGTGGGACCGGCTCGTAATGGAGCAGTGGGATGATCAGGCTTGGCTCCAAAACTTTAGGATGCGGAAGTCCATCTTCCTGGAGCTTTGCAACTGGCTTGCCCCCACGCTGCAACGACAGGAGACCCACCTGCGCCCTGCCATCCCGCTGGACAAGAGGGTAGCTATTGCCCTCTGGAAGCTGGCCACTCCTGATAGCTACCGGTCAGTGGGACACCAGTTTGGTGTGGGGAGATCAACTGTTGGTGCTGTGTTGATGGAGGTAAGTCCCTTGGGGATGGGGGGAGGGTAGTCCATAAGGGGACTGTAACCAAAAAAGGGTGGGTGGGGGGCAATGGAGGGGAGGTGGTGGAGGGCTCCTGTGCCTTACACCATCATACTACTGGGAGCAATCACGGGGGGGGGGGTCGCCAAAGGACTTAGGCAACCCCTCTTACTTCATAATCTGTGTGTGTTTGTATGTGTCTATTTTTGCAGGTGGTGAGGGCCATCAACTCAGAGCTGCTGAATCGGATTGTCCACCTCGGAGACCTAGACACGATCATGGCTGGTTTTGCAGGGCTGGGATTCCCAAACTGCGGAGGAGCGCTCGATGGAACGCACATTCCCATCCGTGCACCACCCCATCGAGCTGCCCGGTATATCAACAGGAAAGGGTACTTTTCCATTGTGCTGCAGGCCCTGGTTGACCACCGTGGACTATTTACGGACCTGTGTGTGGGGTGGTCGGGCCGGGCACATGATGCTCGGATCTTCCGCAATTCACACCTATATGAAAGGCTGCAGACAGGAACCTTCTCCCCCCAGTGAACCTCTGCTATTGGGGACGTAGAGATGCCGGTCTGCATTGTGGCCGATGCAGCGTACCCCCTCATGCCCTGGCTTATGAAGCCATACACAGGGCATCTGACCCCGAGCAAGGAAGTGTTTAATGCGCACCTGACATGCGCCCGTTTACAGGTAGAATGCGCATTTGGCCAGTTGAAGGGAAGGTTTAGGTGTCTGCTAACTTGCCTTGACATGGGGGAACACAATATCCCAGAGGTGGTGGCAGCATGTTGCATCCTCCACAACCTGGTGGAGAGCAAAGGGGAGGCCTTCCTCCCAGGTTGGGGGCCAATGGCTGAAGTGGAGGGCAGGTGGTTTGCGCAGCCTCGGACAGCTGCTGTTTGCCAAGCCCATCAGGCGGGGGTTCGCATCCGGGAGGCTCTGCGTGAGCGCTTCTCAGCTAGAGCCATATGACTCCCCAAGGTATCCCCAATGGGGTCTGTGGGCCTTCCCCCCCCATCCCAAAACCTTCCCTCCCACAATCCATCCCTGCATCAGCCTCTGAACAGTTAAGGCGCACACACCATGTTAAACTTGAAAAATATGTTTATAAAGGAGTAACGTAAGAAATTAGATCTGTTATACAAAATAGAATTGTTCAACAACAGTGAAAAATAAAGTTCTTTTTTTAACTAATAACATGTGTTTATAACTGAGGGTATGTCTACACTACCCTCCTAGTTCGAACTAGGAGGGTAATGTATGCATACCGCACTTGCTAATGAAGCCCGGGATTTGAATTTCCCGGGCTTCATTAGCATAAGCGGGGGGCCGCCATTTTTAAATCCCCGCTGCTTCGAACCCCGTGTAGCGCGGCTACACGGGGCTCGAACTAGGTAGTTCGGACTAGGGTGCCTATTCCGAACTACCGGTACACCTCGTTTCACGAGGAGTACCGGTAGTTCGGAATAGGACCCTAGTCCGAACTACCTAATTCGAGCCCCGTGTAGCCGCGCTACACGGGGTTCGAAGCAGCGGGGATTTAAAAATGGCGGCTCCCCGCTTATGCTAATGAAGCCCGGGAAATTCAAATCCCGGGCTTCATTAGCAAGTGCGGTATGCATACATTACCCTCCTAGTTCGAACTAGGAGGGTAGTGTAGACATACCCTGAGGTAGTAAGGGGGATTTCAACCTGGAGGGAGAGAGGGAGGGAGGAGGGATTTCCAACATGGAGTGAGGGAGGGAAGGAAGGAGGAGGGATTTCCAACATGGAGTGAGGGAGGGAAGGAGGGAGGAGGGATTTCCAACATGGAGGGAGGGAGGGAGGGAGGGCAGACACCTTAAGGGTAATGGCGGCCTCGCCTGGGCCACAAGGCTTTGCCACCCCTGGTCCGTGGACCCAGCCGCCCTCGGGCTCGAGTGGGGGCTGACAATGACTCTGCCCTAGCGGGAGGGGAGGGGCAGGGCTGGAGGGGTGGCAGGGGCTGAGGGAGAGGAAGGGGTGGCAGGGGCGGAGGGAGAAGAAGGGGGGTCAGAGGGGGCTGAGGGGGAGGACGGGGGGTCAGAGGGGACTGGAGCTGGATGGGCAGGAGGAGTCCCCAGGGGGAGAGGACCTGGCACAGCCAGAGACTCCCGGATGGTGGCACACATACTGCTCCACTCTGGGAGGAAGTCCTGCAGCAGGCGAGTATGCCACCGAGCCTCCTTCCTCGCTCTTTCAGCCATGGTCTCTTGCATGTTGGCCATAGTCCTCTCCATTTTCTCCATGGCCTCCACATGCCGCTTTAGGAGGTCATTATAGGTCCTCCAATGCCTGCGGGTGCTGTGGGACCGGGTGGGTGGTGGCACAGGAGTTGTGCAGTGGACAGCTGCAGCAGGTCCGGCTGTGGAGAAGAAGAGGGAGAACCGATCAGTGTTAGCAATTCACACACAAGTCCATACAACAAGGGATGGGAATGTTGTTACTGGTAGGCCACGTCTGGCCTTGCCAGCCGCCTTGGCTGCACAGGAGACCCATTGTGGCTAGGACAATGTCCACCTCCACCCCCTAGATCCTCCTGCCCTCCACTGTGGCTGTCCAGGCCAGATCAGTGTGCAGGCACAGTAGGACAGGGGCCTGCTGCACCTTGGGTCTCCCATGCCCCCCTCCCACATACCCACCACCTGCCCACCTGCTTGTACATGCACAGAGAGATGCAAGCTGTCCAGGAGGGAGGACCAAGATGTGAACACTGCTCTGCATCCTCTCTGCTCCCACCTCCCCTGTTCTGTGTCTGTGACCCTGCCTGCACTCACCTGATGTTCCTTCTCCAGCGTAGGACGGTGCCTGCGAGGCTTCCTCTGTCTGTGCGACAGGCTGCAGAGTCAGGGTCAGGGTCAGGGTGTCCTCCGTCTGCTCCTCTGTCTCCTCCTCCTCCTCCTCCTCGACATCGTCCCCGGGGACCTCCTGCCGGCTATGCTGCACCGGTGTGTGCAAGCCTGTCTGCACGAGAACCGGTGCAGACATTGGTTCCTGGCCTCTCAGGTTGCGGTCCAGTTCCTCATAATAGGTGCAGTGCACTGGGGCTGCACCTGACGCCGAGCTCTGCTCTCGGGCCTTCATGTACCCCTGACGAAGTTCTTTTACTTTGGCCCGGACCTGTTGGAGTGTCCTGGGATGGTGCCCTTTATCGGCCAGCCCCTGAGCCATGCGGCCATAGATGTTTGCATTCCTGCGCCAGGTGTGCAGGGCCTGGACTGCTTCCTCCTCCCCCCACAGTTCTAACAGTGTCAGGACCTCTGTCCCTGACCAAGCTGGGGCTCTCTTTTTCTCGCCTGAAAGAACTTGGGCTGGCTCCCTCAAAGCTCTTTGGGGGCCTCGTGGTGCTGGAGCTGCACACATGGCCACGTGCAGGTTACACTGGGAGAGCTCTGGGCTGACAGGATCTCTCAGTGGCCAGCTTCCTGCCACAATGCCTGCCAGGGATGTCTGTGCCTTTAAAACATGGCTACAGACAGGACCAAGAAGAGGTTTTTCCTAAAGAAGGACTCTCCAGCAGGGGGCTTCCCTGGAGGTCGCCTTCTGTTGACAAAAGGAACCCCTGTGTCCAGACTGCCCTTTTTGTCGACAGAACTCTGTCGACAAAGACGTTATGCCTCGTAAAATGAGGTTTACCAGCATCGACAAAACTGCTGAGTTCTGTCGACGTTATGTCGACAGAACTCAGCGGTAGTGTAGACGCAGGTATAGTTTTGTCAACAAAAGTTCACTTTTGTCGACAAAACTCAGTAGTCTAGACACACCCTTTCAAAGGAGAAATACCCTTCATAAAATGAATGAGGAACGGGTCATTAACTTTTTATATTGATATTTTTCAAATCTCTTCAACTCAATGGATTGGAGTTGCTCCAAAAGAAAGCTAGTATTCAGTAGTGTTTCTGCAAACTGATTGATGAATGAATGTATTGGGACCTGTTACAAAGAAACTGTCTTGTAAGGTCTCTGCGCCTACTCCACCAGGTATGTGGAAGTGCCTAAGGAATATTTCATCACATTCTTGTGTAAATCTATCACTTTAAAACTATGGAGCCTTCATGTAATTTTGTGTGTATTATGCCTTTAGTGTTGCCTGGATTTAAAGGTTAGTCAGATAAATCAGTGCTGTGGTTTCCATTTAATTAAGTAATCCTCTCTCTGCTTTTGGGGTAAATATTACTTAATAATGTCCATTAACAAAGATTTCTGGAGCCATTTCATTACAAAATACTTTTTCATTTTCCACACCTGTGCATTTCTGGATTCTGGGTAGGAACATTAGCAAAATGCCTCAAAAAGGAACAGACTCACTGGCAGCAGGTCATACTAGAAATGTCATAAGATAGGACTTAAAAAAATATTTCAGAGTCTGGAGGTTTGGATGGTTCAGATCAGCATCAGGACCTTTTTTATGCAAAATTGTCTGCCCCAGATTTATTTATGTGTCTGTTGACCTTTTGTCCATACCTGTGGTTTTAGACCATGTGCTTTCTAGCGCAAGGACTGTTTCTTTATACATGTTTGCAGAGTGTTCAGCACTCAGTCTGTGTCTTTATGCACTATTATAATAAATATTCAAGATTAATAACTGTAACAATCAATCTGTTGGTCTCTTTATATAGCTGTTCATGTTGAGGCACACAATCCTAGCTAAGGTCAAATTGCATTTTAGTGTGGCAATCCTTAAAGCTTCAAGAGTGTAACTACATGAAGCCAAAAAGGTCTTTATCATGAAAATTGTATGTAGATGGACATTCCGCTGTATCTGCACTGAGCGCCCTTATTATCAATGGGAGTCTGCGCACAGCTAGAATTTCCCCCCAAGATCTCTTTCTACTTGGCATCCCAAGAAATCAGTTTGACTCCAGATTTTGTTACTCGGGTATTTTTATTCAGCATATAGAAAAGTTACTTGAGTTCGTCAGACTCAAGCATAGGGATGAATATAGGGCATACCACATCCGAAAACACACAGAAAACCTCTTTCTTTATATACATTTCCAGTTTGCATTGCACTTACTAGAGATTGCATTACATGTTTTGGGATTGGCTTGGTTACTTTTTAGAAACCAAGTCCTGTACAGCAATTTCTGTCCATGCGCTATCTACGTACAACTTATTTTTTGTCTCATCTTACGTTCCAGCTTATCTTGTCCATTATAAATGGTTCTCTGGGTGTTCTGCCTCTTAGCTTACTGAGTCATTTAGGTATTTCAGCACAGACAGTCTGTTTCCAGCCTGCTGATCCGTTTACATCCATAATCTTTTGTCCCAAGAAATGAGGTCTGACCCATGTCTTATATCTACACACAGGCCTACACACATGTGCTTCAATGTAACTGTATACAATTAGTATAAAATTGGGACTTAAATTTGGAGATTTTCAGTTACTGTTAAGTAATATATTAGATCTGAGTTCAAAGAGCAATTAACAAATATTGAATTATACATAGTGAAAATTCTGAATGATAATAAAAGAGATGACTGTTAGATTGTAATTTGCTGAAAGAAGAGATCAAGTCTTATGTTTATATGGCAGAATGGGGTCTTAAATCTGATCAGGGCCTCTAAACATTACAGTAATACAAATATTGGGCATGTACAGCATATGTCAATGTGCTTACCAACTACCAAACATATCCCATTATGCTGCCATGATAATGGATGCTCTTTCCCCTCACCCCCCTCTTTTAAAAAATAGAATTGACATGAAAGCCAACTTCTGAGTTCAATGTAGAAATTATAGATATAAAACTGGAGGCTTTGATAAGAATACTTTGCAATATTTTTTCTGACACAAGTGTGCTGTATTTCTTCTGGGTACTGAGTTAAATCTGCATAGTATTATATAAATAATATCTCATAATCAGGATCTTTACAAGTCAGATTACTCAAAAAAGAAAACACATCCTTCCTGACATTAAAGAATATTCTGATCAATTCCTGCTTTATTCTGCTCAAATTTGAAAAAAACAATTGATAAAATTTAGTGAAGTGTGAAAAACAGTGATAATCACCAAAAAGATTATTTGATTGAACGCATTTTGAATGTAAAACATGATCTAAGTACATTAAGAGTTAGCTTTTAAGATTCATGATTTGAGGCTCTTTTATTTTGGAATAAACAGAATATATTCACCATCCGTTTGGTTGTCATTTCAAATCTTCTTGGAGCATTACAGCTGTCTTCTGCCATAAATGATATATTCCTTCTTCCCCAGTTCACTGTTGATGGGTGGCTGCCTCTGCTCATATTGTATTTTTATTTGACCTGAAGCAAATTGCATATATTCCAGTGGACAGAAATGGATCTGGCAGGACTTTCATTCCTTCAAGCTGGTCTGCTGAAATGATTGATATTTCCCACTGACTACCACATGGAAGATTAAGTCCTTTCCATTTTGCTTCATTTACACTGGCCTTCTCAGATTTATTCTTGGGTTACAAACCAGATGGATCCCCAATATTTAATAAAAAAAGCAGTGGAGTAGTTAGAGAGACCGTTACAAGACTATTAGAAATCTTTCTACTTTTTGGAGATGCCATTCTGATGTAAAGGAGTCTAATGTTTCATTGTTTTCCTAATGTACCCACTGTATTTTAAAATGCATGGGTTGGTATCCTCATTTGCACTGTTTAAAATAATAGAAACCTTTTCAGCTTTTCAACAAGATAAATCCTAGAACAACAAGCAGGAGTCCATTAGAAAAACACCAGTCTTCATAGTGAACACAGTAAAAATGAGAGAGACAAAGTGGGTGAGGTAATATCTTCTATTGGCCCAACTTCTGTTGGTGAGAGAGACAGGGTTTTGAGTTTACACAGAATTTTTTTTTCAGTTCTGGGACATTCAGGGTATGTCTAGACTACATGGCTCCGTCGACGGAGCCATGTAGATGAGTTTACTAGACATAGGAAAATAAAGCGGCGATTTAAATAATTGCTGCTTCATTTACATCAAAATGGCCGCCACGCTGTGCCGATCAGCTGTTTGGCGGCACATCGGGGCAATCTGGATGCGCCGCGGTCGACAAGGGAAGCCCTTGTTGACCGCTCCGGTAAACCTCATTTCACGAGGCATACCGGAGTGGTCGACAAAGGCTTCCCTTGTCAACCGCAGCGCATCCAAACTGCTCCACTGTGCCGCCAAATAGCTGATTGGCACAGCGCGGCGGCCATTTTGGTGTAAATGAAGCGGCAATTATTTAAATTGCCGCTTCATTTCCTGTGTCTAGTAAACTCATCTACATGGCTTCGCCGACTGAGCCATATAGTCTAGACATACCCTCAGTGTCACAGATGAGTACAAGGTGGAATAGGTAGTTTAGCATAAGTAATTAATACACATTTAAAGGAACCATTCAAGGTGAAGAGGCCTGTTAACATATCAGCAGTAACAGGAGGGTGGGGGGAATAGGGTTAATAAATTACACATTTTTCTAATAAGCCATATGCCAAGTACAAGTTGGATCTCCCTGTCTGGCACTCTCAGGACCTAACTTGTCCCAAATGAGGGATTTTGCTGGACATGGGGAGGTAATTTCTGCCCCCTTCCAAGCCACAGGTCCCCCAGCATGGCTGCTAGCCCCAGCCAGCTCTGCTTCTCTGCCACCAGCCCTGTTGCCCTGCCAGACTCCTGCAGGAGGGCTCCTAGGCAACTGCCCTCCATTAGGACTTTCTGTTCCAGGAACATCTGTGGTCCTACTGAACCACAGATGTTGCTGGACCAGAGAGTTCTAGTATAGAGAGATTCAACCTGTTTTTCTATTCAGTTCAGATTTCTAGTATCCAGCAAACGTATGAATTTAAGCTCCTAGTCTCAACTTTTGAAGGTGTAGTGTAGGTTTCCTTTGAGGGTGAGGACTGAGAAGTCCAAGTGTTTACCAGCTGGTGATATGTGTTTCTGACTTCTATCATTTTACTATGTAAGTTAAGTTGAGATTGTCTGGTTTCACCCACATGATTTTTACTGGGGCACTTAATGCACTGTACGAAGTACAGAACCCATTGATTTTGAAAGATGTGTTGTGGTGATGGTAATCATGGTAGCAGTGGAGATTTGTCTGCAGTTTTCACATCTGTTGTTCTGTCAGGGTCTTTGATAAGAATGGCATGGCCAGGTAAAATGGGTCTACCTGGGTTCCTATGTTTGTGTAATTTGGGAAGTATGTAGAAGATCCCTCGGGTAGGTTCATGGGGAATAAAATTATAGAGTTTCTCTTGAAGATATTTTGGGAAGGATTTGATGATACCCTTAAACTCCTCTTTAAATTGTGGTGTGGGATCTTCTTTCAGTTCTATGTGCTAGAACTAAATTGTGTCGAAGAGTTGTCAGTTGACCTCTTTAACATGGTCATCATGGTTGAGGACTACGATGGCATATCTTTTGTCTGCTGGTTTCACCATGATCTGGAAGTTGGATTTCAGTGACTGATAGCTGTCCTCTTGGCAGTGAAGAGATTGTGGATGATCTGATGTTTGTTAAGGATTTCACAGTCAATTTTTTTTTCCTGAAAGCAATCAATGTAACGATCAAGAGCATGGTTTATCTGCAGTGGAGTGTCCATTCACATGGCTCTTTTTTTTCTTATGTTTGTTGGTGAGGACTTGATAATTTTGGGTGGTGTCATCAACTCAAATGCTTGTCTGTCTCACCAACAAATGTTGGTCCAGTAAAAGATATTACTTCACCCATATTGTCTCTAATGACCTGGGACCAACACAGCTACAATAACACTCCATACAACTTTTTACAAGTAGTATTTTACTCAGGCATCTTGGTTGTACAGCCTCATGATTTCTCTCATGCAATAGGAATGCTAATAATGTCCACAGAAAAAAATTAAAAAACAACAAATGGTCTTGCAGCACCTTAGAGACTAACAAAAAATATAGATGACATCATGAGCTTTCTTGGGCACAACCCACTTCTTCAGATGAATGGAGCAAGGGGTCCAGAGGTACAAATAAATAGCAAAAAAAGGGGAGAGATAGGGAAGGGGGGGGAAATGTCAATTAAAGTGTCCATGCTAAATGAGGCTAATGGAGTGGGCTGTAAGTGCCGGATACTTAGCTTTTGATGTCATTTGGGTGTTGACAATAATGGCCCATCCAGTTCGTGTCTTTGTTCAATCCTCGGTTAAATGTATCAAATTTGCATATGAAGGCAAGTTACATAGTTTCTCTCTCTAGCTAGTTTCTGAAATTGCTTTTTAAGAGGATAGTCACTTAGAGATCCATTAGTGAATGGAAGCTAAAATGTTCCCCAACAGGTTTCCGTGTGTTACTATTTCAAATATTCATTAATCCTTTGTCGTGGGATCCACAGAGATATTACCATATGATGTAATAGAAATAGCACTTTCTGCTATTTTCTGCATTTCTGATTTCTCAGACACAGTTTGAAATTTTCTTTCATATAAAAGAAATAAAGGCAAAAATCCCAGTTGACAGGATATTGAGCACAACTTGTTCCTGTGTACACTGACTGTAGAGTTGAGGTCAACTGTGTATTAGTTGAAATTAAGGTCATGCATTGGCATTGCATATCATAGGCTGAGGAAGGTTATGCCTCCCTGAACAACCCCATATATGGCCTGGCTCACGTCCTGCCCTGAGGCCCCTTTCTGTTTGCCTCTTCCCCCTTGGTCCCAGCCTAGACAGGCTGCTCCTCTTTTGGGAAACGTGCTGAGGCTAAGCTAAAGTAGCTGTCCTGCAGCTGGGACTTGTGGTGGCTGGAGCTGGAGGCTCTGGAGCTGCCGGGGCTGGAGCTACCCACTCTGTGCTCAGGACTCGTACCTCAGTAGCTGGCGCTATAGGGCTGGGTACACGGGGAGTTGTACCACCCACCCAGCCCTTGTGGGGATGGGGCTGCTCTGGTGGCCTGGTGTGGGGAGCTGGGTACATTTTGAGCTTCATCAGGGGAAGGAGGATGAAAGGGGTAGGGCATTGGGCAGCTCACCTCCCCGAGCCTGTGGTTCACCCACCGGCCATGAGGTTGTGTTCTAACTCAATGTACTACTCCAGTGAAGACAAGCCCTAAGACAAAGGCAAAGAAAACATATTTATTAAATAAATACAACTAAACAGAGAAAAATGTAGCAGAATATATGGAAAAACTTCTTAATTTGAGATCTTTTACTCTGTAGATTAGTCTTCCAAAGAAATAGTGGCAGAGCCAGTCTTCTGGTCATTTACAATTGGACTATACAAGGCATTTGTGCATAGACTGTAAAGAACAAACGTGCAATGGAAAGGATATTGCCTTATCAGTTGCTTCCCATCTCTCATTTCTGTGAAAAAGAAGAAATGGGATTCTGTTATAAAGGCTGATTGGGGCAAATACTTACTTGATTGCTATGTCCAAACAATCACCCTTATCATCCAGATGTATAACATTTTGAACTTCCCAAATCAAACTTGTACATAGAAGCTCAATCTGTGATTTATTTTTTTTAAGGATGGAGCAAGTTCTAATAGGTATTCTAGTGTCATGGGAGGTCAGCTATTTATAATGGCCACTCTCATGAATTGTGACATTTATCTGCAGCCTAGTGGCTTTTTTTTTAAAGTAGAGGGATGACATTTTCTTGCTTTTGAAAAGAAGCAAAAAAACCCAAAGAAATTACTTTCAATCTGATCCTTTCTACTTCAGTAGTTGCTTGTTGATCAGTATAAATGAGAACTAAACACATCCACAAGCATGGTGAAATGACTTTTATAAAGCTGATTTGATACATCTATCTGAATGTTCACTAAACTTAGTTATACTGTAAAGTGATTGTCATTAGTATTGGTAGCGGAATGTGGTGTAAATACTTTCAAATCACCATCAATTTATGCTAAAATTAATTGCTGAGCTCTTTTCCATTTTATTACTCTGGCCCTTACAATGCAAGGTCTGTCTAACTATTTTAAAGGTAAAATTTCCATTTATTTTATGATCCTGTTATGACATGTCTACAGGATATCTTGCACATGGTTATGGTAACAGTAATCCTTTCAAAACAAAACAGTGCCATCTAAACAGAACATATACCGTAATTCAAATGGTTTTATGGAATAAAATTCATTTAAGTAGCATCTCTACACTATATATACTAAGGTCTTCTGTGTCTTGTACATCATATTATGCGGCCATGCTTTCACTGTTTATAAATTATAAAAAATAGCCAAATAATAAAAGTGCAGGAATGAAAAACATTTGAAGGATAATATGGTTCTTGATATATTATTTACATTATGGTGTTTGCAGAGAAGAAACAATTGGTATAATACTATACATGTGATACTGTTTTAAATGAGCACATTATTTCAATAATACTTATTTATTTGTAAGAAATTTTATCTTAGAGATAGAACAACCTTTCTGTTGAGAGTGATATGTTGTAAAAGAGTAAGAACAATGTTTAAAGGCTGAAATTTTTTTTTTTTCATTTAGTCCTAGACCACCAATCCCTCTGTCTCTCCTGTTATCAGAAGAAGAAGCATGCAAAATAATTCAGTCATTCTGGAGAGGTTATCGGGTAAGAGTCAGCTATAGTTATTTTGCATGATGCTGAATCTGTGTGACTGTGAAGGCCTTGGGGAAAACCCTTACATAAATTTTAAGTAGCAGATACTATAAATAACTATTAAGACCCCCATGGTTCACTGGCGTTGGACATGCTTGCATGTAATCTGTCTAGTGACTCAGATCTTTTCACGGGAGTTATGGCAATGCACTCTGTTTTGCTCTCTTCACAAAGAGGTTTACAGAAAATTTTATTTTAGAAATATAGTCTTCTCTTGGGAACCCTCCGAGTTTTATTTCAGCCTTTAACTAGTAGATGTGGGTTAAAATTTGCAACTTCTATGTGTGGGTGTAGAGGCGCACATGAAAAAGATTGATGGGGGAAGTAAGAAAAAAAGTGTATTATAGAGGGCAGGAGAGGGAAATGAGACATGGCAGGACACAGAATGTATTTAGGAAGGTTAGTGGACACAATGTAAGGAAAGAGAGAAAGAGCAGGAAAAGGTGGAAACAGACATTTAAGACATTTTAGGAAAAGATACACCATAATCTCTATTAGGAAACAAACATGGAGCAAAACCAGAAAGGACAAAAGAAAGTAAAATCAATATGAGATGTAGTAAGTAGTACTAGGTGTATTTCTTATTTTACAGTTTTCCACAGAGTTTGCTCCATAGTTGACTTAAATGTGATTTTTGAGTAATAGAAGATTAATTCACCTGCTTTACTAGTAAGTTATATATGTAATTGTATTAAATAGAAAGTTGATTGACAGTGTTACAGTAAATACAGCAAACAGTGAATAAGTACACAACTGGTTTATTCCTTTAAATTGAAGGAAGCATAGAATTTAGAGAGAGAGTTTCATAGGTTTCTCCAGTTTACATCCATTATTCCTCTTGAGAGCTATTCCATGTGATATTTAATGAAGTGATACTGAAAATTTTCTTTATTTAAATTTAAAAATAAGGAGGAATTGGAAAGTAATATAACTATTACATAGCACTTTATTTTGTTTATCCTCAGAGATGTTTCTTTTTGGAAGGTGTAAATAATCTCTAAACTTTAAACCTACTTTGCTTCACTGCACAGGGAGTTAGACTTCTGTTTCTGTAAATATAGGGTGTATTCTAAATAATGATTGATATAGAAATTCTGTGCTGCTTATAAACAGACTTCAGTGTATGAGAATACCTATAAGAATCTTCCATCAACAGGAACATGGGGAAATGCTTTGAATATTTATTCTCAATTAATAGATTCCTATGATGTTTTATACCATTATTTGTTTTCCTTGGATTTGTTTTTTAACTTATCTGACTTTGATTCCCACAGTAACATTAATTAGCATTGACAATCCTACTGCAGGCATCCTTACAATAAAATGCTGCAAAGCCAATCATTGCCAGTATCTTTTGGATGTTGGACTAACACCACAAGGTTGCTCAGATACCTGGTATTTGGTGCAAAGGTCTGAAGGTCACTGTCTTTGTCTTCTACATTAACATTTACTTTAAAAGAGTATAGTCTGATCTAGGACTACAAATTGTTAGAAGAGTCCTAAAGAACAATCAGTTGCAAGGATTAAATCAGAGGTGGGCAAGATACGGCCTGGGGGCTGAATCTGGCCTGCCAAGCCTTTCATTCTGGCCCGCAGCACACCCCACTGGACCCAATGGCAGGGAACAGCCCCAGGGCTTAGAGCGGCTGACTGCTCCATCTGCCACTCTGTGCCGGGGGTAGGGAGAAGCTTTGTCTGCTGCAAACCCCCTTCCTTCACCGAAACTTCCACTCAGACCTCACACCCTTTCCTGTACCCCATCCCCCAAGCTCCCTTCTGCAATCAGCCTTCGTCCCAGATCCTGAACCTGCTCTATAGAAAAGTGTAGTCCTTAACCACTTACCAAAATCTTAGCGTGGCCCCTCATAAAACATTATTGCCCACCCCTGGATTAAATCTATCAAACTGAATTGTTTTGTTTGGTGCAGAAGGAGGCAAAGTTTTGTTGTTTAACAGTTGCAAGCTGAAATTAGAGAGAGAAGGTGGGTGATGTGATATATTTTATTTGATCAACATTTCTGTTGGTGAAAGAGAAAAGCTTTTGAGCTAGCGCAGAGATAAGTGTTAATAACAACTACAGTACAGTAAATCTAGGGTGATGTATTTTTATAGATGCCAGTAAATAAAGAGAATGGTAAGTAAGAGTCACTCGTACTAAGGAAAACAGATACAAAATATTGTGGAAAATTGTTAATCTAAGATTTCAGATGGCATGAACTTTTAAATTAGTTGATATATATGTTAGTATCTTAGTCAAGGCTTTTCCCACCCAAGGATATTTTTGGTTATTGTTTTGGAAACTCATTTTTTATTTCAATAAGTTACAAGTTTTTATCAAGAAGTGATTTAAAACTTTTCATACAGACATTGTTCAATTGAACTTAATTATATAATTCATACAATCTGTAATTCTAAAACACCCTATTATTACAGTGAACACCATCAGGTAATATTGACTATAAATAAAAAGTTGTGGCCTCATATATCAGATCATATGCTGCACTGTGAAAGAGGAAGGTCATAACTTCCACGGGACTTCTCAAGTTACTTTTTCAAGGACATGAAATTACACACCACACACATTGAAGAGTAGAGGGGGAAATATTCTGGATGCACTGTTTGATTTTTCAAGAAGAAAACAACTAAGAAATTCAATAAAGTGAAAGATAGCTCCATGTGTAATAATAACATTCCACAATGTGAGGATATAAATATGAATCCTTGTATTTATTTTTGAAGCTACATCATCTTCGATGGAAGAAATGACAGCAAACCCTGTTATATTTTTTAAAAAACTTTTCTCAGACAGATCTTTTGTGTACCTTTTGAACTGTTTTTAGGACATTCGTTGTTAAATATATAGGGTATGTCTACACTACAGCGCTAATTCGAACTAACTTATTTCGAATTAGTTAATTTGAAATAAGCTAATTCGAAATAACGCATCTAGACCCAAAAACTAATTTGAATTAGCGTTTTGCTAATTCAAAATAGCGCGTCCACACTGATTGGACGCTGGGTCGCATTTAAGGGCAGCTGAAACCGGTTCCGGCAGGGCATCAGGTCAATAGTTGCTTTGTGTGGCTGCTGTCTGAAGCTATCTGAGGCTCGTGCTTAAAGGGACTCCCCTGGACAGCTGGTGCTCAGCTTTTCCGCTTGCTTGCCTACCTCGCCGAGGGACAGCAAAGCGTTTTCCTCTCCACCTACCTGTGTCGGTGTTTCCCATTGGGGACGCCGCCACAGTTGGCACCATGGAGCCAGAGCTCGCCCTGGGCATTCTGCTCCAGTTTTCGGACTTGCTGCTGTAAGCCTGCCACCAATGGCTGGAGGCTGCCTGGCACTATCTGGTGCACGTCAGCCCCCTGTCTCTCCCCCTGGCCTCTATGGGGGCCATGGAGGAGCCGCAGCAGTGCCCGGACGCCAGCATGCCCTGCCACATCTGGCGTCTGGACACCAGCAGCGACTGGTGGGATCGCATCGTCCTGGAACGCTGGGGAGACCAACAGTGGGCCTAGAACTTCAGGATGAAGAAGGACACCTTCCTGGAGCTCTGCGAGTGGCTCGCCCCTGCTCTACGGCGACGGGACACTCGCATGAGGCCCGTCATCCCCCTCCAGAGGCGTGTGGCCATTGCCCTTTGGAAGCTCTCCATGTCGGACAGCTACCGATCTGCCGGGAACCAGTTCAGCGTGGGGAAATCCACCGTTGGAGCAGTGCTCATGCAGGTACGGCGCACACCGGCCACTGGGCCAGGGGGGAGGCGGGCTGCAAGGAGAGAATGGGCCGCCCCAGGGAAAACCAGGGGGGAGGGGAGGAGGCGAAACTGCCCCGTACGGGAGGGTTCAGTCTGTCCTGGCCGTACTACACGCCGCCTGCGGGGGTTGCTTCCGGGAGTGGGGCGCGGGGCAGTGCCAGGGAACAAACACTCCCAGCCACGTGGGCGCCCCAGTGATTCGTGGTGTGCTGTGTTTCTCTGCAGGCGGTCAAGGCCATCAACTGGGTGCTGCTCCTCAGGGTGGTCCACCTCGCTGACCCGGATGCGGTCATCCAGGAGTTCGATGCCCTCGGCTTCCCCAACTGCAGTGGGACCATCGATGGGAAGCACATCCCCATCCGTGCCCCGGAACACCAGGCCTCCCGGTACATCAGCGGCAAGGAGTACTTCTCCGTCCTCCTGCACGCCGTGTCTGACCACCGGGGCAAGTTCTCAGACATTAATGTGGGCTGGTCCGGCAAGGCACACAACACCAGGGTGTTCTGCAACACCTCCGTGTGCTAGAGGCTGTATGCCAGGACCTTCTTCCCCGACTGCCACATCAGGGTTGGGGACATGGACATGCCCGTCTACCTGGTGGGGGATGTGGCCTACCCCCTACAGCCCTGGCAGGCTCACCTTCAATGTCAGGCTCACCAGGGCCCACATTGTGGACGAGGGGGCCTTCAGATGCCTGAAAGCCCGATTTAGATTCCTCCTCACCCGCCTTGACGTCGCCGAGCACAATATCCATCCCGTGGTGGCAACATGTTGTGTGCTGCACAATTTATGTGAGCGGAAGGGGGAGGCTTTCCTGCCAGCCTGGATGGCTGAGGCTGAGCTCATGGCTGGCCAGTACACGCAGCCCCGCACCGCTGGAGTAAGTGGAGTAAGTGGAAGGACGTGAGGGAGGAATGGGGCACGAGCCCCCGGTGGGGAGGACCGGAGAAGCTCTGAGGGCTTCTCAGGGTGGACGCTCTCCCTCAGGGCCTCCTGGATCCTGACAGCCCCCCGATGAACCTCCCGGATGGCAGCCTGCAGCAAGTGCAGCCGGGCTGAGGGCAACGACCCCACGAGACGCACCGGCGTGCCCAGTGGCAGGCTGCCTCACTCCTAATACACTTTAAATGCAGAGCTGCAGCAGGGGTAGGTCCCAGCCCCGGCACAAGCCGGGACTGAGCCGTGTTGCTGGCCAGCCTACTAAAAAATTTACTGGCGGAGGGGGCGTGGGAGAGTAATGCGTGTAGTCTATAGGATTTTGCTTTTCTGTTAATTGGTTAATTGACACTGTTACATCCCTACTGCTGACTGGTCTCTCGGTCAATGGGAGCTTAACTTCTTTAGCTTCTGAAGAAGCACAATGAAAAGACTCAATTTTCTTCTTTAAAGGAAGAATTCCACAATTTTAAAATTATCTATTTCAACCTTCTTGATAAACATTCATAAACTGATGGGAGAAACAAAAAAACCCACCCTCAATCTTGCTTTCTTCCTCTTTTCCTTTGTGTGCTAAAAAGCATTATTAGAGATAGGAAGTTTAAGGACTGGTTCCAAAGGGAGTTGAAGTAGTAGTGAGAATCTGAGATACTGCCAACAAGTAATCCAGAAGCCTGAGTCTTATTATACAGAGGTAAAAAAGAAGATTTGAGATCAAATAGCATTTAGAAAGCCTACTATATTCAAAGTATTAAGAACTGTAATATCACAGAATATAATAATGAACATGTTATTACTAATTTTCGACGTCTTCTTGTGTGGGTTGTGAGAAGGAAGGAATACAATTATTTTTTAAATTAAAATACATAATAATTCATCATAAAAGATAGTTATAGTGATTTACACCTTTGTGTGCTACCGTTCTTTAACCTGATCCTGAGTGGAGCTAACTTCAGTGGGACTAGAGGGTCTTCTACACCTTGCAAGCCCTTATTGATCAAGCAAGCTCAAGCAAACATGGTAGCTTAATTATGCCTTAGGAAATACAAGCATTGTACACATGAAAAGTGAAATAAAGCTTAGGTTATGAATAGGGGAGCTGACAGCCTCTATGGGCCCCTGGCAAGATGAGGTGGGGGTCTAGCTCTGCACTCCTAGAAGTGGCGGAGCCTCAGATGAAAGGGACAAGGCTGGAGTTAGCCAGAGACGTAGCAAGGGTGTTATGCGCCCAGGGGTGCAGCGGGGCCCTGCACCTGGCATACGGCTGAGCCCAACCCTGGGGCTTTGGGAAGCTTGTGCCGTGTCTTTCCCCACTTCCTCCAGTTTCGGGCTGGGCCCCTACACGCACTAACCTGCTTGTGGAGATGGAGGAATATTGGGCTGGGGTTGGAGAGGCGGGGAGGAGGCTCTGCCAGCGGTGGGCGGAGGAGGAGCAGGCGAGCCTAGGGATGACGGGGAGTGAGGGTGGACTAAATTGGTGTCCCCCTAGCATGGCGTTCAGGGGCAACTGCCCCCCTGCCCTCCACTTGCTATGCCACTGGAGTTAGCTAGCCCTCCATAACACCTAGAGCGCAGCGCACCACTTCCCCAGCCCTCGGAGCTGCACGGAGTGTGTGGCAGCAATTTAAAGGGCCTGGTGTTCCAGATGCTGCCTCTTTGAATCATCGGGCTCCTTGGCAACTGCCCCATTTGTTCCCCCCATTGGCAGACCTGGTCATAAATAAGAAGAAACAAGGGAACAATTGGTGAATCTTTGACATACTGATTAATAAATGTAGCTTAGAATGCCCAAACCCAGAAATTGTATTTAAAATATTTCTTTTTGAGACTTATACTAAAATAATTATATTAAGTACATCTATATTTTCTTAAGATAATTCTCTGTCCATTTATAATCCTGGTCACAAACCTGGTCGAATTGTTTACATCTATTTTGGGAGGTTGGAAAGAATTAATTTAAAAATGTGTTTCAGTTATGACAGGCTTGTATGTATATATTTTCAACAGGCACAAGTGTGACTGTCAACAGGTGTTTAAGTAACCTAACCTCTGCCAAATATGCACATTAGTTAAATTTATCACCACTCAGGTGTCTTATATTAGAGACAAGATCACAAAATGTTAAGCAATGTATAATTTCATAATAGGTAGTATAGACTAATTAGCACTAGGAAGGCCTTACTGGATGTATGTACTGGAATTCTTTTGTATTCTTCAACGTTAAGTGGCTTGAAGTGGCTGACGGAATGCAGTCTGCATTTCAAAAAAATGTATGAGATTGGTTTATGAAATCAGAGAGTAGGACATAGAGAGGAAAACAGTTAATGGAGTAATAATGTTAATAATCTTGACTCCTCTACTTGTTTTTGGCTTTGCTCTGGGCCTCAAAAACAAAACTTAAGCACATTTTGCTTCATGCAGTGATTTGCAAATGTACATGGTAAGGATGTTAAATTGCATTTAATCAGCTAATCGAGCAGTTGATCGAATTTCCATTGACTACTTAATTAGAAGGTAAGGGGGGCAACTGCAGAGCTGCGGCTCTGCCTATTAAATGTAGTAAGAGCTGGAACCATGAGCTGGGATGCTGTTACTACATTTAAAAGGCAGAGGCGCAGCATCTGGGACCAGGCATGAGTCAGGATAGCTGAGTCCCGGTTCGTGCTCGGTCCCCCGCTGCACTTCTGTCTCCCCTATCTCCCACGGAGAGAGTGCTGGTGGGAACTGGCTTTTAAGCTGGCTCCCCCCAGCACTGGCCCCTGCTCCCCTGCCTTGCTGCTTCTCATAGAGGCTGCAAAGGCTCAGGGGGAGAAGTGACTACAGGCAGTCCCCGGGTTACGTGGATCCGACTTATGTCAGATCCCTACTTACGAACGGGGTGAGGGAACCCCGCACTAGCTGCGCCCCCTCCCCCCCCAGAAGACCGCCGAGACGCTCCTCCACGGCGAGAAAAGCTGCTCCGCGTCTCCCTGGTCTGCTGGGGGGGGGCTCCCCCAGCAGACTAGGGAGACGCGGAGCACAGCCACGGAGGACGCAGGCGGCGAGAAAAGCCTGGTCTGCTGGGGGGGGGGGGGGGCGCAGCTAGTGCGCCCCCCCCCAGCAGACCAGGCTTTTCTTGCCGCTGGTCAGTTTCAGCAGCGGCTGAATCAGGACGCCTGGGGTAGAGCAGCTGGGGGGCTGCTGGGTTGGTCCCACAGCGCTGAGGTGCGGTGCTACTGGACCAACCCAGCAGCACCCCAGCTGCTCTGCCTCAGGCATCCCCAAGTCAGCCGCTGCTGAAACTGACCAGCGGCTGACTACAGGAAGCCCGAGGCAGAGCTGCTCTGCCCCGGGCTTCCTGGAATCAGCAGCTGATCAGTTTCAGCAGCAGCTGACTTGGGGACACCTGGGGAAGAGCAGCTCGGGTGCTGCCGGGTTGGTCCCCGCAGCGCCGAGGTGCGGCGCTGCGGGACCAACCCAGCAGCACCCCAGCTGCTCTGCCCCAGGCATCCCCAAGAGCATCTGAGGTGGTGCCGGGTTGGTCCCGCCACGCCAAGGGTCGGCGCTACCAGACCAACCCAGCAGCACTCCAGCTGCTCTGCCCCAGGCATCCCCAAGAGCATCTGAGGTGGTGCCGGGTTGGTCCCGCCGCGCCAAGGGTCGGCGCTACCAGACCAACCCAGCAGCACTCCAGCTGCTCTGCCCCAGGTGTCTCCAAGAGCAGCTGGGGTGCTGCCGGGCTGGTCCCGCCGCGCCAAGGGTCAGCGCGACCAGACCAACCCAGTAGCACTCCAGCTGCTCTGCCCCAAGTGTGTCCGATTCAGCCGCTGCTGGTCAGTTTCAACAGCGGCTGAATCTGGACACCTGGGACAGAGCAGCTGGGGTGCTGCCGGGTTGGTCCCTGCAGCGCCGAACCTTGGCGCTGTGGGGACCAACCTGGCAGCACCCCAGCTGCTCTACCCCAGGTGTCTCCAAGTCAGCTGCTGCTGAAACTGATCAGCGGCTGATTCCAGGAAGCCTGGGGCAAAGCAGCTCTGCCTCGGGCTTCCTGTAGTCAGCCGCTGGTCAGTTTCAGCAGCGGCTGAATCGGGGACACCTGGGGTACAATATGTACCAGTTCCGACTTACATACAAATTCAACTTAAGAACAAACCTACAGTCCCTATCTTGTATGTAACCCGGGGACTGCCTGTAGTTGAGTAGTGACTCAATTACCTGATAAGCCTAGGCTTATTAGGTAGTCGACTACTCAACTAGTTGCTTACATCCCAAGTACATGGATGAAAGCTCTTTTCAAAAAAATATAAATGGTGTGAATTGAATTGGAAACCGTTTTTGCTTAAATTGGCATTTCTGAATCTCCAGCTGCTGACCAGTATTCTCCTGAAAAATAACATAATTTGTGACACCAACAATTTAGAACCTTGATCAGAGAGTGCAAAGCAATCCCTTCTGTTCAATTATTGTGATGATGTATATTTAAATACATCTGCTCAAATAAGTTGGGGGTGGCTTAGTATCTTAAGCCTCAGGTTTAACGTATCTAGTTTCCATAGCACCATAGATTCAAAATCCAAGGGAGGTAGACCTATTCTGTCATTCTTTTAATGTAAAATTGAGTTTTATATGATTTGTTTTATGCTGGTCTTTCTGAGAGAGACATGAAAAACAGGTGCTAGCTACGCTACATTGGCCATTATACACCTCAGGACAATTTTTAATGAGCAGATATTTCTCTAGTGTCTTTGATCAAGAATGGTCTTACTTCCCCTATTATGCAGTGTTCTGTGCTCCAGTTGGTTTCTAACCCAGAGCTGAATGCATTTCTTTGTTGCTATGTGTAGATATGACCAAAAAGTTACTGTATTGAGAGTATTGGATGAGGTAGGATTGTAGTATCATGCCTACAATTTGTAAAATATTAAATGATTCCTTAGAACAGGGGTAGGGAAGGGCCAGGAGGCTGGATGCAGTCCCTGAGTTGCCTGGATCTGGCCTCCAGAGCTTAGGGCCTCCACCAGCATTGAGGAGCCCACGCTGGCTCTCTAGCCCCACCTCCCCGCAACCCCTGGCCCCCTGACTGACTTTTCTGTGGTTCAGCAGCCCCCGAACCAAAAAAGGTTCCCCATCCCTGCCTCAGAATCAAAGGCATTATACAAATATCAAATGCCATTATTTATTGCATATATATTCTAATTGTTTATACTCAAATTAAATAAAACATATAGATGAATTACCTTTAACTCTGACAAGTTGTTCTTATACTTCTGCTGTCATCGGTGATGTCTCTTTTCACAAGATACAACCACTGCCAAAAGGCTCCAAATAAACATGTGAGTCAGGGAATCAACCAAATATTTGCTGCATTTACAGTAAATGTAGATTCACTCTAAGAGATCTGGGTTTTTTAAAAGAAAAGCTGCACTCTGACTTCAAAACCGGACTTATTCAATGCTTCACATCATTCAGTTGACTACACATTCATCCCCATGCCTTGATTAGCATCATACAAATTTGCCTGCTGGATGTTTTGCAAGTTATTGTCTAGTTAGAATTATATTTTGTTTATAAAGAGGGAGCTAATTTGCTGGTGTATTGCCAAAGGTATATTAAAATAATTTTCTGAATTATTAAAATGTTTATATACTTGGAATTGAATCCTTAACTGAAGTTTAGGTACATATATTCCTTTTTTCCCTCTCATTTCTATTTAAAATTGCTTTTTTCTATGAGCACATGTTTATTTTTGCTTTTAATATTGCTTTTAATATTGGACCCCTGAATATACAGAGCCTCTTTTACTATGCCTGACCATATCTCAAAGCTCTTATCTTTACTGGGGTTTGATTTTTCATTCTGTGGCTAACATTTTGTGTCTATCAGTCTAGGGAAGGATGTGTGAGATGTGCAGTTTTACTCCGATATCTGAATGTGTCATCTTCAGAAGATGACCAAATTCTATCAGTAAATTCTAAGGACTGGAAATCTCAATGGTCATTGATAAATCATGAGATCTCTCATATGGCAAATTAGCTCTTGTGTAGCTGTGAAGTGATGATGAGAACTGCAACAGCTGCAATGCTATAGAGCAAGTCATATTCCTAAATTCTTCTTCGAGCAATATTCCCGTTAGTGCTGCACTCTGGATACTGGTGACCCAAGATTTTTCTAGCAATGCCCTGCTGCGCATGTCCATGGTGCCTACTTATGTCTTTGGTGTCTATTAGGCACAGGCATAGCATGGCCCCCTCATTTCCTTCTCTACTGTCTTCAATGGCAGACAGAGCACTGTTGACTCAGCCTTTCTTCACCTAAAAAGCCAACAAAATGCGTTAATTTTCTTCAGTTTTCACCTTAATTCTAAGTTCTGACTCCTAGTCTACCTGTTTGCAAAAAAAAACCCCAAAAAACAAAACTAAACCTTTTTCGTCATTCTTCACCCCGTTTTCCTTATGCCTGGCTCCCTAGGCTTCAAACACTGTGGCTCCTGCCGTGAAGCCATGCCAGCCTCGGATGGTCACTCATGCTTCATGTTTAAGTTTCTTGGGGAGGCAGAAGTGTGCGCATTGCTCAAACCTAATGGCTAAAGCATAACGAGACCATGCCAACAGGCTGAAGACCTACTTATACGAGAAATCACTTCAGCCCCCATGTGACGAGTTGCCTTCCAGGAGGAAGGAATTAGACAAATCCAGAAGTAAGGACAAAATTCATCCCTCTACCTCGTATGACAAAAAAAAGCAAAAACTTGGGTTTCCCTGGCGAAATCTCTGCCTCCAGCACTGAGCTCATCTAGAGTGAGCACAGGCGATAAGCCTGGTACCTCTGGTATGGCACTGCCTAAACTTTTGGTACCGTACAAGAGAGCTCATTCAGAACACAGACAGAAGGCACCAGCACTGACAGCACTGTTACAACCCCTTTCCATGGTGCTGACTCAACACCACAAGACCATACTGAAGCTGACACATCAGACCACATCAGATGCAGCATGTACTATATCAACTGGCAGGCTGGAGCCCAGTCCACTTTCCTGTGTATAGAAGCATTGAAACTATGGAACCAGTGCATTATGCATCACATCACCCCCATTGCCACCTGTCTCCCAGGGGTTCTCAGCATAATGTCAGACAGCCTCAGCCGCATCTTCTCCAATCATCATGAATGGGAGATAGGCTCTCGAGCTCTCCGGAAAGTATTTTTCAAATTGAGACAACCGGACATAGACCTGTTTGCAACTAGGGCTAACTGAAAGGGCCTCCTGGTCTGCTCCAAATCAGCCCTGAGGAAAGGATCCCTAGGATATGCTATCTTCCAGAAATGTGTCGCAACTCTCCTATATGTGTTCCCACCAATTCCCTTGATTCACAGAATAATCACAAAAATCAGACAAGACCCGGCTTGTGTGATTCTGGTTGCAACTGCATGGTCAAGGCAAACTTAGTTCCCTTAATTTCACAGGTTAGCAATAATGGATCCTCATATCTTTTCCCCGCAATGCGATCTCCTCACTCAATATTATGGCAGGGTTCTCCATCCCAATACAGTGAAATTCCACCTCCAAGTGTGGCTCCTTTTCATGTCTCCAAAATGCCAAAAATACCTGCTCAGAAAGAGTAAAACAAATACTAATAAACAGTAGAATAGAATCCAAGGAAAACCTGCCTGTACAAGTGGAGCAGATTCTTCCAAATGGGTCAAATGGAACCATCCCATGACACCCGACACCATGCCATCCCCATCATACTGGATTATCTATTGGAACTGAGGGAAACAGGGTTCTCGTTCAACACCATTAAGGTCCATGCAGCAGCGATAGCAGCCTTCCTCAGAACCAACAACGGCAACTCAATTTTCTCAGACCTGCTTACCAAATGCTTCCTTATGGGTCTCCAAAATACTTTTCCATTGGTATGGCCCCCCAGCTCCTACATGGGACCTAAATCACATCCTCAAAAGCTTAACTAGACCTCCCTTTAAGCCATTAGCAACCTGTTCTTCGTTACACCTCTCCATGAAAGTGGCCTTCTTGGTAGCCATAACTTCTAGCAGGAGAGTTAGTGGCACTAATGGCAAACCCATCATACACAATATTTACCAAGATTCTGGCCTGCATATTTATACCTGCCTCTGGAAATTTCCACTACATGCATCTGACGAAGTGGGTCTTTGCCAACAAAAGCTTATGCTCCAACACTTCTGTTAGTCTGTAAGGTGCCACAGGACTCCTCGCTGCTTTTGCAGGTTCAGACTAACACAGCTACCCCTCTGATACTTGACAATATTTACCAAGGACAGAGTTACCTGTTGACCTCACCACAAATTCTTACCAAAGGTCCCATCGCCATTCCACATTAACGAACCTAAACACTTACCTGCATTCTGCCCTAAACTGCATGCTGATCCATCTCAGGTGGAATTACACACCTTGGATGTTTGAAGAGCACATGCCTTCTACCTAGATCGAGCAAAGCCATGGAGAAAATTAATGAGACTCTTAATCATTCGCTGAACAGTCCAAAGGTCAAGCAATCTCTTTACAGAAAATATCCAAATGAATCTCATCTTGCAGCCACACATGCTACACCAGTGGTTCCCAATCTTTTCAAGCATATGGGCTTCTTTTCAAGCTATTAAAATTGCATGGACTCCCTTCCCTGGGGAAAAAAGAGAAGAGGAAAAGAAAAAGAAAAGAGAAGTAAGGATTGGGCCCACCGTGGTCCACAGGTTGGGAATCACTGTGCTATACCATTCACAAGAAACAACCACCACTGCTCACTCTACCAGAGTGGTGGCCTCCACAACAACCTTTCTAAAAAACATGCCTTTAGAAGACATTTGCAAGGCAGCCACTTGGTCATCGGACCACACCTTCGCAAAACACTATGCTCTCATCTCCATAATCACTCCATCCATGGTGGTCAAACAAGTGATACTATCCTCAATTTCAGGGGCAGGGCTCCAAACCCACCTCCACGATACAGACACTGCTCTGCAGTCACCTAGAGTGGTGCACCCATGGGGACACACATCTGACTGCACAGGTAAGTAACTCTTCTTTATTGACCATATTCAGCACTTAATTACACCCTATGCTACCCCTTGGTCCAAGTTCTGTGCCAGCCTACATTCTGTGCTCCTTCAGTGGGGTAGCACAAAGTATAAGCCATTACAGAATTAGGCCTTATGGACTTTACTCTGCCTTTTAGGCATTAGCCCACCAACAGCTACAGCATCTCAGGATAATTTCTGAGAGGCATTCTTCTTGCAGAACAGTGCCCCCATTGCTGTGCACTTTCAGAGGGTGATAGGATACAGCCAAATGTGCTCCTGCTCCTTTTCAACCTTATTTGCGAGTCTCTTTCCAGGCTCCAGTAGGGTGAACGGAGAGTAGTTCCAGCACTTTGATAGACACTTACAGGAGGGACAAAAGGAAAGGATCTCCTTGTGCACTCCCCTTCTCCTTTACATCCAGTTGGGGCTGTAAGGACCTGCTCTATGTTTAGATTTTTCTTCTTTAGCCATTAGCATCATTGTCTTTAATCTTAATATATAGAGATTGATGATAGTGCACCCATGACACCCAGCTAAACACATTTTAACATAGGTTCACTTCACTTATTCAACAAATTTGCAGTAAGAAGTTGCTGTCATTTCTTTGAAATAGAGAAAAACCTGTTCCTTTACCCTCTTCTCATTTTTATTTTCTCCTGCCATTCCTTCCTCCCACCCCTCAGCACATGGAAAAATTGATTCCATGCAACTACAGGTTGAACCTCTCTAGTCTGGCACCTCAGGACTTGACTGGTGCCGAACCAGAGAATTTGGCGAACCACAGATCAATATTGTCTAGCATAGGGGTGGACAAGATATGGCACATGGGCCAGATCTGGCCTGCCAAACCAATGGATGTGGCCTATGGCCCACATGATCCAATGCATGGGCCACCCCGCCGGGACCCTCAGAAGCAAAGCAGACAGCTGCTTCAGAGCTGCCCCACAGCACTTTACATGGGTGGCTGCTCCTGTGGCTCTCTGCTCTGGGCCCTGGAGGAGGCTTTATGGAAACAGGCCAATGGAAGCTGAGAGATTTTGCTAGGGATGGGGGCAAAGCACGCGATTCCTGCCCCTCCCCACTCCCAGCACGTGGAGCAGAGAGCCACAGGGAGAAGTCAGCCATTTTGAGCAGATCTGGGGCTGTGGCAAGCAGGGGGCCTGCTTTGGTGTCATGCAGGGCTGCTGGTGGGAGCCACCTAGGTAAGGACCTCCCAGCCATAGCCTGTCTCTGGCCCGCCAGCCCCACCAGCCCCACCCTCCCCCAAATTACCTGCCCAAGGTCATCACCTCCTTCTGCCCCAGATCCCCATCCAAACCCTCTGCACCCATCTCCCCTCCTTTCTCAGGTCACAACTCCCTTCCAGACCCTGTAACATATCCTACACCCTCCCCCAGGCCAGAATCCTCTCCTGAACCCATATCCCCTTCTGGACCCTGCACCCCAACCATCTGTGCCAGGACACCCCCCTTTCACCCAAACTCCTTCTCAGACCCCACACCTCTCCTGCACCCCAGTCCCCTTCCCCGAGCTTCCTTCTGCACCCAACCTCCATACTAGACATGGCACCCCCTCCATAAACAAGTGCGTCTCTTGACCACTTACCAAAGTCTTGGAATGCCTCCCCATCAAAAATTATTGCCCACCCCTGGGCACCTCATTCCACGAGGAGTAACGGTAGTTCGAACTAGGAAGCCTAGTTCGAACTACCTAGTTCATGCCACGTGTAGCCACGCGGCACGGGGTTCGAACGAGCGGGGATTTAAAAATGGTGGCGCCCCGCTTATGCAAATGAAGCCCGGGAAATTCAAATCCCGGGCTTCATTTGCAATTGCGGTATGCCTACATTACCCCGCTAGTTCGAACTAGCGGGGTAGTGTAGACATACCCTCACAGATTTGTCAGACTGCTCTGTTTATTAGCAAAGCCGCTCTGCTAAATGCACCGAGAAAATGTGTGCGCCATACAAGGTTCAAACCCCTTGATTTATACAGTCAAAAGAAAGCCAAAATTAACAGGATTAAAAGAGGGGCAAAACTTCACATGATTACTGTGAGGCTAGTCAAGTATCTTCATTTCCACATCAAGCGCACAGCAATCTCCTGTCCATAGCTCCTTGGTTATCTCAATTGCTTTCTCCCTAACACCTAGTTTTCCTTTTCCTATTAACTCAGGCCCACCTCGCTAGCACTCTGATCTGCATACCTACAAACAACATTAATGTACTTTTCTTCTTCCTATTCAGAGACAAACAGTATTCCTTCAACTTATTCAATTATTACAGCATAATTCATCTTTCTCTTATAGTATAATTCTTTCTACTTTCACAGGTGGCTGTAAACAAACTTTATGGGACTGCAGAAAACTTGGCCACACCCATGATAAGTGGACATTTGGCTAAATAAAATTTTGCCCTATCAGAGAGTGCCAGACTAGAGGGGTTCAACCTGTAATTAAGTGAAACTGATATAGTAAAACTTATATACAAGAGCATTAGAGAAGCACAATACATCTGTTGTGATTTAGGAGACCATCTAGTGTATTGGCTTGTCCTGTGTAACCTACCTTTGGAAGGAATTGCTAATGAGGCTCATAGAAATGAGTTTTGAATTTTGCAACCATGAAAACACAGTTTTGTCTATTTTTTTTTACTTAAAGTGTTCATATTAAAGAGTAGCAAACACTACACTGAGTGTTGTAGAGCTAGTTTATGGGAGCAAAAGTAATGTAGTATTGTATGAAATATATGTCAGGTCACTGAATACAATTCTTCACTGTCAGCATTCATTTTGTAACCTTGCATTACATTACACAGTGTAAAAAGTGCCTTCCTCTGAAATAGATTCAAAACTACTCCAGGGTTTTAGCTATTATAGGTAGCTTTCTTGGTTGCAAGGCACAGGAAATATATTCTTAGTGGAAAGAATATTTTTTGCTAAATTACATTCATGGTCTCCCTTAAAATTTTTGTAACTAATGGAGATAGTCATGCTCTCAAGATCTGTCAGAAAAGAAAAAAGAGGAAGATTAGAAATATAGCAGACTATTACCGCATAGATTAATATTAATTACAATATTATCTAAAATTAAATGTGGAGGCTTTCCGGGAACTGAATTTGTGGGTATATTGGAAACAAGAATATATTGAGGACACCACCATTGAGAAAGGAAAAAAGGTTTGTTAATATTGGTTGTTAGCAGCTATTAACTTTGTAGGACCCTAAATCACAATGCAATTTGTTGTACCTAGAGCTTATAAAAAAAACAGAATCTGCTTTTTGATAACTATCATAATTCATGTACCACAAGATAGAGGTTTAGCTACACTGGAGAAATCTGCTTAATTGTCTTTGGCCAGCCTGATAAAAACGGTTTATGGCCTATTCCTGCGTCCACTGAAGTAAGTAGGGCTATGGGTCTATCCTCAGAGTTTCTGAAATTCTCTGAGAGTTGCTCTAGCATTGGAGTTAAGAATTGTGGGAATGCTAGGATAGACCAGCTGCTGGCATGTTATCACTAGCTTATCTTACACTACTTTCAGCAGGTAAGAATGACACAATAATAAAAAGTGAGGTGTGTCAAGCACTTCTACCAAATGGGAGCTGCACCACTGCTAGACCAATGGTTAGAGCATTTCAGAAAATCTTAAATATATATGTCGTCTGGGAATGTTGTCATTGTCTTCAATAGCAGCAGGCCATCATATGGATGATTGACAAAGAATAGATGTCATGAATGCATGTCAGTTACGCTAAATAATGGATTAATGGCATTCCTTTTTGTGAAAGACTATTTAAATTGTAAGGGTAGGGGGGATTTGTCTGCAAGCCTTTTTGCAGTTGTTAGCAGGTGGGAATCGGTTTGCTAGCATTAATTTCCTGCTGTATGGCTCTTTGTTTGCTTCATGTTCCTCCCCTGTGCTATTATGGATACTTAGTGGGTTGGTAAAGGCATTAAAGCTTTTAAGTACAGGGTTTAATTTTTTAAACAGTTCAGGAAATATGTAACTATCTTCCATCACATAGAATTCAGAGGATTCCCTGCTATTCATAACTGACATATTTCTGTTTCAATTGGATAGATCAATTATGTGTATTTTGCTCCTCTATAGACTGAATTTTTTAAACCTTCAGGGCTAGATTGTGCTTTTAAGTCTAGCCTGTACAATTAGCAACCTATGGAAAGAATTGTGTCTCTGAAAGTCATTCTTTCTGTTTTTCTTGAAGCCATATAAGTTACCTTCTTTATTTACATAGATTTGTTATATAAAACATTAATAATTCATTTAGTATGGACACAGGTACATGTCTTTCATGAGCATGTTTTTCCTTTCCCAGGTCCGCTGTGACACTGAGGTGCAAGAACTGCGGCAATGGCAAAAGCAATTGAGAGAGGACAAAAACATTACTAAAAGAGTACAAGAGTTCTGGACTAAACAAGAAAACAAAGGTAAGTTGTCCAGACTAGGGATTAAAGACTTAAAATGTTTAACATTTAGGGTGTATTTACACAACACCCTAAACTCGAAATAAGATACACAATTTGCTCTATGCAAACTGCGTATCTTATTTTGAATCTATTTCAAAATAGGCTATTTTGAAATTTGGTGTGTCTACACAGCACCAAATTTCAAAATAATGTGCTATTTTGAACCATTCCTTATTCCTCGTGCAATGAGGTTTACCGGGATGGTGAAATAGTGCCCCCTTTATTTCAAAAAATATTTCAAAATAAGAGGCGGCTTGTGTAGATGTGGGGTAGCTGTTTCAGGATACCAGAGATATCCTGAAATAGCCATGCAGTGTAGATGTACCCTTAAATTACAAGCTGTACTGATGTATATAACCCCAAATACAAATGACAATCTAGGCCAGACATATATTTTACTGAAGGACTTTAGTGCGCCTTCAGAATTCCTGGTTGCATTTGTAACTTCAAATGCTACTGCAAAATACAGAATTGGGACAAGATCCTCAGCTGGTGCAACTTGTCATAGTTCCATTGATTTCAATGACAAATGACACCAGCTGAGGATACAACTTAGTATCTCTTAGGCCCACGGGTCTCAGACCTCTCTGCTAAATACCACCAATCTACATTAAATACTGATGTTGCTTGCTTCTAGCAGGGTTCTAACATGGTTTTCCTGAGCTGGAGAACTTTTCTCTCTGAGAACTGTTATACTCATGTATGTTATTCAAACTTTACTTTTTATGCAGTGTAGTTATTTGTAGTAGAAATTGGCTGGCACAGTTCTCAAGAACAGAACAGGATTTTTTCCCCAGGGAAATCAGGTTAGAATGTTGCTAGTAATAACTGTATAGCTGTTGGATCCCACCATGCACATGGCTTTACAGCTAGAGTCAAACTCTACCTTTGCTCTGTCTGCATAAGTGTGAGCACATGCATATAAATTAGAGGGAGATTAGCTGTGAGAGAGAGAGGTGTGATAGCTCTTTTCCATCTCTCTACTAATATAGAATGGTGCCTTGCAATACACCTCCAGTGTCTTGTCAAATCTAGTTGTAAATTCTGTTTGACTCAGGAAGCCAGATTCAGAAGTGGCATATAAAAATAACACATTGGTAAGTGGGTGCAAATGTAAAGGAATCTAAGTTGGTTTGATTCGCATGTTGAATGTGCAAGAAAATGTTATACCTTTTAAGTTTAGATTCACTTAGGGTTTGATTCTTATGTCATTGTGACTTACTCTACCCTTCTGTAATTCCATAGACTTTGTAGTTACTCCAGATTTCCATTGGAGTGAATGAGATCAAATAATGTTCTTTGTTCCACTGACCTCATTTTGACACTATTCTGAATTTATCTCTTTATGTTTAGATCAATCAAATTATAGCAAAATAATTAACTCCTTATACAGTACATATGAAATCAGTCTAGATCATCATGATCCCTGTGATCTATCAATAGATACTTTAGAACTGTTCAGTTAGGATTTGTCTACATTGTGCCATTGTACCAGCACTCTAACGTGTTGTGTTCTAACTGCCCCACAGCATCCCTGCTTGTGTGAACTGAAAAAGACCTAGTTCATATTGCTGTAGTTCTGTTTTCAGTCATATCAGCAGGGATGCTCTGGGGCAGTTAGGGCACAACTAAGTGTGATCACTGGGTAATGATCAATGGCTCGATATCTGGCTGGGAGTTGGCCTCAAGCAGAGTGCCCCAAAGGTCGGTACTGGGGCTGGTTTTGTTCAACATCTTTATTAATGACTTGGATGAGGAGATGGATTGCACCCTCAGCAAGTTCGCAGATGACAATAAGATAGGGTGAGTGGTAGATACATTGGAGGGTAGGGATAGGGTCCAGAGTGACCAAGACAAATTGGAGGTTTGGGCTAAAAGAAATCTGATGAGGTTCAACAAGGATAAGTGCAGAGTCTTGCACTTGAGATGGAAGAATCCCAAGCACTGTTACAGGCTGGGGATCGACTGGCTAAGTAGCAGTTCGTCAGAAAAAGATCTGGGGATTACAGTGGATTTGAAGCTGGATATGAGTCAACAGTGTGCTCTTGTAGCCAAGAAGGCTAATGGCATATTAGGGTGTATTAGGAGGAGCATTGCCAGCAGAACTAGAGAAGTGATTATTCCCCTTTATTTGGCACTGGTGGAGTCACATCTGCATCCAGTTTTGGGTCCCCCATTACAGAAAGGATGTGGATGCTTCAGAGGAAGTCCTAGCGGAAGGCAATCAGAATGATTAGAGGTCTGGAGCACTTGACTTACGAGGAGAGGCTGAGGTATTTAGGCTTATTTAGTCTACAGAAGAGAAGAATGAGGGGGGATTTGATATCGGCCTTCAACTATCTTAAGGGGAGTTCCAAAGAGGATTGAGAGAAGCTATACTGAGCAGTGAGAGATGACAAAAAGAGGAGCAATGGTCTCACATTGCAGTGGGGTAGGTCTAGGTTGGATATTAGGAAAAACTATTTCACTAGAAGGGTGGTGAAGCACTTGAATGGATTACCAGATGAGGTGGTGGGATCTTCATCCCTAGCAGTTTTTAAGTCCCTGCTTGATAAAGCCCTGGCTAGGATGATTTAGTTGCATATATTGGTCCTGCTTTGGGCAGGGGATTGGACTCCATGACCTCCTGAAGTCTCTTCCAACGCTGTGATTCTATGGTGTACATAGGGCAGTTAAAGTGCAACATGTTAGAGCGCTCCTATAATTGACACCTCTCTCTCTATCTGGACTTCAGGGACATGTAGACAAGTGACAGTGAAAAAATGTGTTGGGCTGTTTTTTGGTTAATTTAACTTTACTCACTTGAATTCATGGAATAAGCTTACATAGAGTTCAAATTACCACAAGGAGTGATCGAAATAGTTAGAAATTCTGAACACAGGTTTCCCCTGATAAATTCAGATAACTATGTTAAAATGGAGGATTTTGAATAATCTATTTCATAATTAGTAATGTGGAAAAAAGTTCTGTTAATTAAGTAGACTATATCATACCAGAAAACACAATGAGTTTTGGAATAAAAAGCTTGTTATTCTCAAGCACTATCCTGCATTAGATATGACATTTTAAAATGTCTGAATTTAATAATTGTATTAAATTTAGATACATACAATTTAGATTCTGCCTATATAAATGATTAACCACATGCAATTCCTACAATAACCGATATTATCAAAGACCTTCTATGACTATTGCTAATTCCAAAACAGTTCTGTTCCCATAATAAAAAAATGCTATTCTATGAAGTTGTTTAATTATAAAATAATCTGTGCTTTGTAAATGGAATTTATAACAACCAAGTCATTAAGGTGCTGCAATTATTTTTTCACTGATGTTTATTCAGTATCCTATTTGCATCCCTCAGGCTATGTCTAGACTGCAGGCTTCTTTCAGAAGAAGATTTTCCAGAAGAACACATCCATATGTAGAAAGAGGTTTATCGCTGTCAGAAAAACCTGTGCGTTCTTTCGACTTTCTGTTGAAAGAACGCAATTGCAGTGTGGACATAAGTGTCGGGGTTTTTTTCAGAAAAACATCAGTTTTTTTCAGAAAAACTCTGCAGTGTAGACATACCCTCAGTCACAAGCTTACTATCTATATCATGAAAATTCTTTGGTTTTTGTCTTGTGTTTGCCACCTATGCCCTGAGATTTTCACCTGTTTGTATCTTAAAATCTTACCATGGGAACTGTGGCTTGAAGATAAACACTCAGCTGTAAATGCCCATTACTAATGATTATCATTGTGATCATATAGTTGTCATAAGACCTTTGATTCCAACTTTGCACAGTTTCATTGTTTTCCTTATTTATTTTCTTTGAATAATGCCCACAATGTAATAGGCATTCAGGCCCTGATCATGAAAGATTTTTCCAAAGTTGGACCTCTGACTTGGGTTGAACCGCACTGATTTCAGAGGAGCTTCATGTGAGTTCCTCTCTGGGGTTCATTGCCGTCTTTATGCATTTATTGCTTAATATTAAAGTGATTGCATATATTGAAGAGTTCCTCATCTAACTGTAAGTTAGGTTCCCTAAACTCTCCCTTCTCTGTCTGCCAAAGGCTATTGAGGGTGTAATAGAGCTTCTTCATTTTCCTAAAAATGTGTGAATGTACAGAATTGCTTTCTATTTTTAGCTACATATGTGCATGCCTTGCATGGTAGTTACAGTCAAGGTGACATTGTAATTATAGTTTTGTAGTGAAGCGTTCTGATAATGTATGTTAAACACCTGCTAGTACTTCAGTCAGAACTGGAATAGACTACCAATAAAAGGCAATCAATGAGTAACAAATGATTTTTTCCACTAGATTCATTTTAACACATACATAGCTATATGCATACAATATGATTGTGTGTATAAATATCTTAATAAATAGTGCCATTGTAATTAGATTTCATCTTCCTTGTGAAAATAGAAACATATGAACTCATTTTATGCAACAACCATGCAACCAATTCTACCCAAGTGTTTTGTGTGAGGGTATTTTCAGCTGTTGTATTGGATTTGTGGTGTAATACAGGGTTTCTCACATTACAGTAAGTCAAATTCTTCTAAGACAGCTACAGTATTAAATTGCCATAGCTGCATCCATCCATCGGTTTGTTTGCTGATTCATTCACTCTGAATGATATATTTTAAAACCTTGTAATAATAATTGTGAAAAAATATTGAACAAAGTCCAGCCTGCAGAAGGTTGGTAGCATATTGTTTATTGTAACAAAATGCGCTAATTTGTAAACTCACTTTGCATCTAGAAGCTGTATTTTTGGTTTGGTGATAATCATCCTAACACTAGGGATGTGAAGGACTAGTCGACTATCTGATAAGCAAATGCTTATCGGATAGTCGACTGGATAGTCAACTACTCTTTTCCCCACCCTTGCTGCCTCTATCATATAGAGAAGAAGGGGGTACTTCAAAGTGGCAGTGCTGCACGGAGCCCAGGGTCAGCTTCTCCATGCAGCGCTGCCACTTTGAATGCCACAGGGAGCCCAGCTTTAGGCTCCCTAGGGCTGTTGCTACACTTCAAAGGCGGAGGCGCCCTATTGACTAATCGAGTAGTCGATGCAAAAATGCACTCAGGGTATGTATAGCATGTGTGTAAGTCCCATTGAATTCAAAACAGAACTTTGGTAGAACTTAAGTGATGTGTAGGCTTTGTGTCACCCCACTGTATAGAAGGCAAATGTTGCATTTTATAAATGAGGCTCCATTTTTAACATTGAGGCAAAATGGGATTGTAATTTGTAGCTGGATATGTCAGGACTTGTTTCTGGTGTCTCTTCCCCCAGTTATCTGTCACTCTGATTCCTGTCATGTATTCAGTAATAAAACACATATATTGGAATATATTTTCATTGTAGTGCTTGAAGACCTAAATTCACAGCACTTGGTAGCATCAAGAATTTTCACTTAAAGGCTATGTCTAAACTACATCCCTCTTTCAAAGAGGGATGTAAATTAGGCAGATCGAACGTGCAAATGAAGCGAAGATTTAAATATCCTGTGCTTCATTTGCATAATTGCGTCACAAAATTGAAAGTGAAACCACCATCTAGACGCGGTTCTTTCGAAAAAAAAAACCTTTTTCAAAAGATCTTGTACTCAGAGGCGGCTTTTTAAAGGGGCAGCCGAGGAGCCCGGGGTCACCTGGGAACTGCCCAGCTGACCCTGGGTTCTGGGGAAATGCCTTGCAGAGCCCAGGATCAGCTGGGGAGTCCCCAGCTGACCCTGGGCTCCATGGCTGCCCCTTTAATATGCCACTTTGGGTTTGGGATTTCAAAGTGGCAGCGCCACACAGCTGGGCAGTGCTGCCACTTTGAAGTACCCCTTCTCCCTCCCCTTTGCTGCCTATACCTGATAGACTAGTTCACTAGTTGACTGACTATCTGATACGCATTTGCTTATCAGATAGACGACTTGTCGACTAGTCTTTATCTTCCCTTCTGGGGATCAGCTGGAGTGCCCAAGGCGTTACTAAGGAGGATTTCCAAGGGGCAGCGCAATGTGGAACCTGGGATCAGCACTCTAGTTGGGCACTCTAGTTGATCCTGGGTTCTGTATTGCGTTGCCCCTTTTATGCGCCACCGCGGCGCTTCAAAAGGGCAGCACTGCATGGAGCCTGGGGTCAGCTGGGGACTCTAGTTGATCCCAGGCTCCATGCAGCACTGCCCCATTGAAACGCCGTGGCAGCATTTCAAAGGGGAGGTGCACGTGATTAATCATGATTAAATTTTTTAATCGCTTGGCAGCCCTAGTAAATACTTAACTGGACAATCTAGGAGACAGGCTCACAACTACAATTAACAAAAACAATGTGAAATGGCAAGCAATGCAGCAGTTTTACACCTCTCCACAAAACACAGGAATTAATTGTAAACAACAGTATCAGTACATTGCATTTACAATGAAAGACACGTTTCAGGCTAAGGTGAGTCAATGGACGTTCACTATTTTTTCTTCCATGGTATAAGTAGAATTTATTGAAAAAATTGGGATGAAAATCACAGAGGCTGGGAAGCATTAAATAAGAGATATCTTAACAACTAAACATCTTTCAGTAAAATTTTCAGTAGAATTTTACAAAATGTTTCTGATATGAATTCTTTCAAATCTTCTAGTGTTATGTCAAGAACTTTTCTAGTGCTCTGGATCTAAAGGTGCTTATGTATAAATGCTTCTTCTAATTTTTTCCATTCATGTTCAGAATAAATTTTGTTATATGCACCAAGACATGTGTGGATGTGCATCACCAATAGAAACACATGCTGCCAGCTATGAGCACTGTGCTAATCAACTGGGCAGCATTTGAATCTCTCCTCGGTGGCTGCCCAAGCACTCATCTCACCGGGAACACTAGTGTATATGTGGGGATATCTATACATACTATTGTGTTATCTACTATATATTTGAGGGGTTCTTTGTCTATGAGTGTGTGTGTCTGTCTTCTTGAACAAACAGACACTCCTCCTAAATGACAGAGTTAGGATTACCAAATTCAGTATGCAGTTTCCTCTTATCATAACTTAAAGCAAGATAAGGGTTTGATTATGCCAGGAAAATGGGATGTGCCTAAAATGGGATTGCTTCTCATAAACCCATACCGAAAAGAAACAGAATCACCAGGCAGGTGAAAGGGGCTCGCTGGGACTGCCCCAATCCCGAGTTTCCCACCCTAGCACCCTGAGGGAGTGGATAGGGCTGAAGCTCCCTCCTACCCTGATTCATACGGGAACATTACTGGCTGTTTCACTTCATCAGGGAGCAGGGGAAAGTGCACAGTTTGCTGCATTCCTCCCTCTGCCTGGGTAATGGAGTGCGCGGGACAGATGAATCTGAACCTGCCCCAGCAGGGGACGGGCACCCCTTCCCTGTCTGTGTCCACTGGAGCTGTAGTGGTCATGGAGAGACACTTCTCACCCGGCCTCAAGCTGCTATAATAAGAGAGGCCTGGGGTAGTCCTCTTTCCCCAGGGCAGCCTGCATACTGAATCCCTTGTCCCCAACCCCACACCAGAGCAATGATTCATTGATTCAATGATTCATTTTATTTTCCAAAAAACAAAAAATAATTGACTTAAGGACTGAGCAATGGCAGGTATTCTAATTATTTGGATATGAGAGGTATCATTAGCTGCTATATTCAACTAGAAATAGGTGTGGTATGCAAATTTAGGACATGTTGAGGGCAGAAGTGGAATTTGCATCAGTGAAGTACACATTTCAATATCATGACTGGGTCTAGGGCAGTTCTGTGATCTTTTGTGATGGAGTCTTCAGTCATGTCAAATTGTGGCAATTTCTTATAAGGCTGCACAGAGTCACCATATATGCATTAATATTTATACTGCAGACTTACACAGAAAAGGTCAGGGTTTTATCTCCCAGCCTACACAGTTGCCTCAAGGATATTTTATAGCTGCACACACTTCATTTTGCAATGTAAAATAACACAGGTCAAAAGGAAAATTTGCATTTACATATATAATATATACATGTATCTGTGCAATAGTGCAGTAGAGTTCTTGTTTTAATAGCTGAATGAAAGGGGATTGGATTAAATGTTCATTAATTATATAAATAAAACAACTACAAAATAAATATATTATAGATACATTTTCCTTTTCCAGTAGGCTTAGCTGAGATTCACGGAAAACTTTGGTAAAACCTGCTTAAAATTTTCTTCTAGGACCTATAGAATTCCATAGACTCTTAGGCTGCGTCTAGACTGCCCCCTTTTGTGCAAGAAAATGTGCAAATTAGGTGAAGCGGTGAATATCACCACACCTCATTTGCATACTTAATGAGCCACCATTTTGCACAATGGGCTATTGCCAAAAAGGAGCCGTATACACAGCTCCTTTTTGCGCAAAACTCCCTCTCACGCAAGAGCCGTTCTAGCTGAAAAAGGCGGCAGAATGGCTCTTGCACAAGAGGGGGGTTTTGCACAAAAAGGAGCCATGTAGACAACTCCTTTTTGTGCAAAGTGCCGGCTCATTAAATATGCAAATTAGGCATGGCCATATTCACTGCTTCACCTCATTTGCATATTTTCTTGCACAAGAGGGGGCAGTCTAGATGTAGCCCCAGGGTACATCTGTACAGCAGAGCTAAAGTCGAATTAAGATACGCAACTTCAGCTACATCAATTGTGTAGCTGAAGTTGAAATAGCTTAATTTATCTTTTGGCATTGTCTACACAGCAGGAAGTCGAAGGAAGAACACTCTTCAACTTTCCTTATTCCTTGTGAAATTAGGGTTACCATGAGTTGGAGAAAGAAGTCCTCCAGCTTGACATTATTTTGAATTAGACTTGCAATGTAGATGCATGGTATATTATTCCAAAATAACACTGATGTGTAGACGTATCCCTAGCCATGGTTTTTAAATGGTTCCATTTTTATTTGCTTTTTTGCACGTATCTGTATTTTTGAAGGACACAAACATGGATCATTCTGGAATATCTGAGAACTGTGGTTTCAAAAATGCCATTAGAATCTATAAACAATCCACCTAATATGATGTGTTTCAAATGTTGTCTCTTAGTAACGTCACCTATATTATAAATTAACAAAATACAGGGCCAACTTTTGCCCTCATAAATCCGAGTTATTCCATTTATGTCAATTGCTCAGAATTTGCATTTCTGAAGGGACCATTCAGCCTGTTTGCTAATCCATTTTAAATGACTTAAGCTGAGTGTTTGTGTTCTGGGCACATTTTTCAGTGTGTTAGCATTTATATTATCTCATCAAAGCATGGAAGCTTTTTACATGGTTAACTCCCATGGAAATCAATAAGAGTTATGCATGTATGTCTCCTGCTTAGTGATGGAAAAACAAGCCCCTAAATTAGGGTCATACTAGTCAGAGAGAGAAAACAGCTATTTAGTTTATCAAGACCATATGACTACGTATTTATGATAGTCTCCTGAAACAGGACATATTTGATATTAAACTGATATTACACTTATGGCTTGTCTACACATTATTCCTCCTGAGGGAATTGTGTGCCAAAAAAAATGATGCACACAGTATTTTAAAATTCACTGAATAAATGTGGTTCCAGCATGGCAGTGGGGAGCACCAGCCACTGGTTTGCACTGAAGTGGGAGATCAGCCTGGAGCCCCCACCTTCCCGATACAGGGACTTGGCTTTGGGGATGACACAGTGTAAAAGCCAGGCCTGCCCCAGAAACATCCTGGGGCCCTCCCCCTCTAAGCCCAGAGCAACCAGGTGTGAGTTGGGCATGTTCAGCACCGCAGGATCTAAGTGTGGACGGGCTTTGTGTGGGACAATCTGGAGTGAGAAGTTTCTATATTCTGCATGCAAATGGCTCAGTGAGAGAGCTGGATGCCATGGGGCTCATTGGGAATTCTGGGTGCAGGGGAAATGAGACTCTACAGGGGATCCAGGTGAAGGAGGTTGGGGTTCAATGGGCAGTGGGGGAGTCTGGGTGTGGGGAAATGGGGCTCAGTGTGGGATCCAGGTGTTGGACCGGGGCTTGATGTGGTGCAGGTCCAGGTACAGTTAGTTGGGGCTTACTGGGGTGAGGATCTGAGTGTGGGGAGCTCATGAGGGGATCCAGGTATGGGGATTCAGTGGGCACCCTCTGCACACATAGGCTACGTCTAGACTGCAAGTGTCTTTCGGAAAAAGCTTATTTTGAAAGAGAGCGTCCCCACAGGAAAAGTGCAACAAAAAAGTGATCTGATTTTTTTTAAAGAGAGTATCCACACTGATGGGACACTATCTCGCATTTAAGGCCACACGGAACCAGTTCAGGCAGTTGCTTCCGGGTGCTGTTGCCTAACACTAGCTGAGACGCATGCTTAAAGGGACCCCCTTGGACAGCCATTTCTCAGCTTCTGCTGCTTGCTTGCCTGCCTCTCCAGGGGACAGCAAGGCTTTTGAAGTGCGTGCTCTAGTTGCCCAGCTTTTGGACACCACAGCATACTCCTTGCCATGGAGCCAGAGCTGCCTCTGGGCATGCGATGGCTGCACACTGCCACGCTGCATTTTCTGCAGCAGTTTGTGCAGGCTGCCTTCATGGCCCTGTAGGAGCTTGACACTGAGCTCATCATTGAGACCCTCTCCCTGAGTGTGGGAGCAAAGCCCTTGCAAATGCATCCCTCAGTGGAGAGATGGTTCTGGAGGCTGGAAACCAGTTCTGATTGGTGGGACCGGCTGGTGATGGAGAGGTGGGACGACCAGCAGTGGCTCCAAAACTTCTGCATGAGGAAGGCCACCTTCATGGAGCTATGTGCCTGGCTCGTCCTTGCTCTCCGACGACGGGATATCCAGTTGCAACCCGCCATCCCCCTGGAAAAGTGGGTCACCATCACCATCTGGAAGCTCGCCACCCCGGACAGTTACCAGTCCATGGGCAACCAGTTCGGCATGGGAAAGTCCACCATTGGGGCCCTCCTCATGGAGGTAAGGCACTCTCAGGCTGCAGTCCCTGGAGTGTGTGTGTGTGTGGAAAGTACTGGAAAGGGGGAGCCTAGAAAAAGAGGGCTGGGGGTGGGATGCAGGAGGTGGCCTGTGTGTAGCAGGGGAAGCCCCATCCCCAGAGGGTTCTGCAGTTCTGCCCTCACACAATGCTGTGGAGGAGATGGCCTCATGGGGGTGGCTCGTGGGGTGTTAGAGGCAGGGGGGAGGGCTTGGGGACCTCCCCAGGGCTCAGGCACCCCCTCTGATTCTCTGTTTTGTGACCTTTGGCACCTTATAGACTAACCGAAGTGTTGGAGCATAAGCTTTCATGGGCAAAATGCATCTGACAAAGTGGGTCTTTGCCCACGAAAGCTTATGCTCCAACACTTCGGTTAGTCTATAAGGTGCCACAGGACTCCTCGCTGCTTTACAGATTCAGACTAACACAGCTATTCCTCTGATACTCTGTTTTGTGAGTTTCTTTGTCTCCTTCTGAAGTTGATGAGGACCATCAACTCCATCCTGCTGCGCAGGGTCATCCACCTGGGAGACTTGGACCCCATCGTGGCCGTATTTGCCACCCTGGGCTTCCCCAACTCCAGAGGGGCCATAGATTAAACCCATATTCTCGTCCGAGCACCACAACATCGAGCCACCCAATACATCAACCGAAAGGGCTATTTCTCGATGGTGCTGCAGGCCCTGCTCGACCACTGTGGACAGTTCACAGACATTTTCATCAGATGGTCAGGGAGGGCGCACAATGCCCACATTTTGAGAAATTCCAGCTTCTACAAGAAGCTGGAGGCTGGCACTTTCTTTCCTCAGCGTGACTTTTGGGTTGGGGCTGTGCGGATGCCACTGTGCATCGTGGGGTATGCAACCTATCCCCTCATGCCATGGCTGATGAAACTGTACACTGGCCACCCAGCAGGGACCAATTCAATGCCCACCTGGACAGGGCCCGCATCCAGGTGGAATGCGCCTTTGTGTGCTTGAAGGCGCGGTTCAGGTGCCTCCGGACCCACCTTGATGTGGGAGGAGCTCAACACCCTGAGATGGTCTCCATGTGTTGTGTTCTCCACAACATTGTGGAGAGCAAGGGGGAAGCCTTCCTACTGGAGTGGGGAGCATAGGCTGGCTGGGAGAGAAGGGCCTTTGAGCAGCCACACACAGCTGCCATCTGCCAGGCCCATTAAGTGAGGCGGGGGAGGCCCTGAGGGAGAGTTTCTCTCAAGGACCCTAGTAACTCTCCCCAGGGCCTCCCCACTAGGGTCCTGTACCTTGCATCCTATGCCTTTCCCACAACAACCTCTCCCTTCCCCCTTCCCTCTACACTCAATAAAAACAATAGTTTTGTTTTCAAAACATTAATTTGTATTTTTTTTTCAATAAAAGTAACTGGGGAAGAGGGGGGGCTGAGAACCTGGATAGGAGGAGGAAGGAGGGGGGCTCAGAAGCTGGATGGGGGAGGGAGGAGGGAAGCTCAGGGCTGGAAGCGATGCGTGGTGTGGCGGGAAGTTCTGCCTCGGTTCCAGGGGCATCGGTGACATCGAGCATGGGTGGGGCCTGGGACAACAGGGAGGTAGGCAGGAGGGGAGACTGGAGTGGGGTCAGGCCTGGCAGGGGGAGGGGAAGGAGGCGGAAGCATAAGCATAGCAGGGAAAGGGGGCATAGGCATGGCAGGGAGGACTGGGGGGCAGGAGCAGGAGGGCTGGAGGGACAGAGGCAGGAGCAGGGACAGGGGCTGGGTGTGCCATCATCTCCCGGATGGTGGCACACGTTTTTGCCCTGCTGCACCAGCTCAACCCACATTTGGATCCGCCATCAGGTGACCTCCCTGACCTTCTGGGCCAGGGTCTATTGCATGTCTTGGAGGATAGCCATGTGCTCCCTCATTAGCTCCTCTTGGACCCTCGGTGCTTGCGGCTCACCTTGCTGCCAATGATTGCCTCTCAGTGATGGCTGGTCCGGCTATGGGGAATAAAGAGGGAGAGACGGTCAGTCATCCATGCAGACACTGTCCCTGAAGCCATGCCCTCCTCTGTGAGCTGTGAGCAACAGTCCTCGGGTCATAGGTTAGTGATGTTCCAGGAGTAAGGCCATGTGTAGCCTGCACAGCGGGCCCTGCCTCATAGGGGCCCCGAGGTGCCCCGAGGATCATGCTTCCCGCCCCCTCCTCCCATCTCACGAGCAAGCAGGCAAGGGAAACGTCCGTCCACACTCGGATCCCATGAGTGGAAGAGGGCCCTGGAGTAGCTTGGCCTTCCATGTGCCCTTGTCCCCAGCCTGTTTCCAGTGGTGGGTAGTGGTGGGAGGGTGTCACCCTCCGGGCTCAGCTGTGTGTGGCCCCCCCAGAGCCTGTGAGCAGGAGGCTGGGGTGCTCCAGGGCTGTCTCATGGGGCCACAGGGCACAGATTGCCACTGCACGTGGTTCCTCGTGCATGGACTGCAGCACGATGTCCAGGCTGAGAGACAATCACACCCCATCTCCTCAGTGCCTGCCTCACCCTCCCCAGGTGTGTGAAAACTTAAGAGCACTCACCTGCTGATCCCTCCCTGGGCTCAGAGGATGCCTGGGAGACATCCAGACCTGGTATACCAGTTTCAGGGTGAGGGTGACCGTGCTGGCCATCTCCTCCTCCTCCTCCTTCTCCTCCTCCTCCTGGCCAGGGAGCCTTGAGTGGGCGACGATGGGCATCTCTAGCCCTGAGTCCAGCAGTAGGGGTGAGGAAAGGGCTGAACCACTCCTCAGGATGTGGTGGAGCTCTGTGTAGTAGGGGCAGGAGTAGGGTTCCATTCCAGAGCGAGAGCTGTGTTTCCTGGTTCTGGCATAGCCCTGGCGGAGCTTTTGTACTTTGCTCCCCACCTGCTCGAGGCTCCTGGGGTGGTGAGTCCTTGTGGCCGGAGCCTCAGCCATCCATCCGTAGATGTCCATGTTCTGCCATCGGGAACAGAGATCCTGGTGGGTCTCCTCCTCACCTCGCACCTCCAGGAGTCCCAGGATCTCCGCCCCAGTCCATGATGGTACACGCCTCTTCTGGCCCCTGGTAGGCTCCTGGGAGCTCTGGTCGTGCTCCCTGTGGGTATGTCTACACTAGAAAGTTAGTTCGAACTAACGGACGTTAGTTCGAACTAACTTTCCTATGCGCTACACTAGCGCTTCGCTAGTTCGAATTTGAATCGAACTAGCGGAGCGCTTAGTTCGAACTAGGTAAACCTCATTTTACGAGGACTAACGCCTAGTTCGAACTAGCTAGTTCGAACTAAGGGCTGTGTAGCCCTTTAGTTCGAACTAGTGGGAGGCTAGCCCTCCCCAGGTTTCCCTGGTGGCCACTCTGGCCAACACCAGGGAAACTCTATGCCCCCCTCCCGGCCCCGGACCCCTTAAAGGGGCACGGGCTGGCTACGGTGCCCGTGCCAGGTGCAAGCCTGCCAGCACCCAGCTAGCAGACCCTGCACCTGGCACGGCACAGAGCCACCCACCCGATGCCCCCCAGCCCACCCCCTCTTGCCGGGACCAGGCTGGCGGCTCCCGGGAGCTTGCCCTGGACCGCAAGAGGCGGGCACCTTCCTGGGCTAGTGCGGACATCGTGGACCTCGTCCACGATCTCCGCACTAGGCACAGGAAAGTGGCCGGCTAGGGCAGGAGAGCTGCCAGCCTGGCCACCCAGGACCAGGTGTGCATGAAAATCAAGGGGGTCCACTGAGACCCCCGACACTGAGCCCTGAGCTTACAATGGCCGTCCTGGGTCAGACCAAAGGTCCATCTAGCCCAGTAGCCTGTCTGCCGACAGCGGCCAACCCTAGGGACCCTGGAGGGGATGGACCGAAGACAATGACCAAGCCATTTGTCTCGTGCCATCCCTCTCCAGCCTTCCACAAACTTTGGGCAGGGACACCACTCCTACCCTCTGGCTAATAGGACTCCATGGACCCAACCTCCATCACTTGATCTCACTTCCCTTTAAACTCTGTTCTAGTTGTAGCCTTCACAGCCTCCTGCAGCAAGGAGTTCCACAGATTAACTATTTGCTTTGTCAAGAACAACTTTCTCTTACTAGTTTCAAGCCTGCTACCCATTCCTTTCCTTTGGTGTCCTCTAGTCCTTCTTTATGGGAACTCAGGAAGAACTTTTCTGAATGCACCCTCTCCACCCAACCCCTGCTTTTAGAGACCTCTATCCTGTCCCCCCTCCGTCTCCTCTTTTCTAAGCTGAACAGTCCCAGTCTCTGTAGCCTCTCTTCATCTGGGACCTGTTCCCAACCCCTGATCATGTTAGTTGCCCTCCCCTCTCCCAGCCTTTCTCTTCCCCTCTCCCACCTCCTTTTCCCAGTCTCCCCCAGTTTTTTTCAATAAAGACAGAGTCAATGTTGGAAGAAACGTTATCTTTATTTTGTACATCAATAAGAAGGGGGGCTAGGGAAGGGCAAGTGGAAGGAGGTGAGGGAGGAATGGGGTACGAGCCCCCGATGGGGAGGACTGGGCTGGCTCTGCGGGCTTCTGGGGGTGGAAGCTCTCCTGCAGCCCCCCAATTACTCCCTCTCCCCAGATGGCAGCCTGCGGCAAGTGCAGCCGGGCTGATGGCCGAGTGGTGTGATGTGCCCAGTGTGGGCACTCAGGGCACTCCAAGCCAGAACTTCTTTGCAAGCGGGGCACCCCTTAGAACTGTGTGTCCGGGGTGGGGGTCGGGACCCTTTAAGCGCAGCCCTCGGCTAGCCTGAGACAGTATCTCCATGCTCTAAGTCCTCCTTTTATGCCCTGCCGGCACTGCTTCCGGCCATCATTAAGCCCTGTTCAGAGTCCACTCAATGTGGACTTACTAGTTCGAACTAGCAAAACGCTAGTTCGAACTAGTTTTTAGTTCTAGATGCGTTAGTTCGAACTAGCTTAGTTCGAATTAACTAATTCGAACTAAGTTAGTTCGAACTAGCGCTGTAGTGTAGACGTACCCTGTGAGGGCCACAGAGGTGTCGGGGGCTTGTGGCTCAGTTATGGCTCCCAAAGAATGTGGCAGGTGAGCTGTTCATTGAGGTGCAGCTCCCAGGTCTGTCTTCCTGCCACAAGGCTTGTCCCAGGTGCCTGTGGCTTTAGGAACTGGCAGGAGACAGGAACTGTAGAGTTGTGATGAGTTTGGACGGAGTTATTTCCTGAAGGCCTCTTTTTTCAACAGAACTCCCTCTTCCGTGTCCACACATACCTTTTTCCATAAAAGCTTTTTCGGGAAAAGCCTTCTTCCCCGTAGAAAGAGGTTTTGTCGAAAGAAAGCAATTGCTGTGTGGACGCAAGTATTGTTTTTCCAGAATAACAGCCATTATTCCGGAAAAATGCTGCAGTGTAGCCCCATGTTTCAGCACCTACCACATTCTTTTTCCCTTGCCTTATTCACCTTCTTCCTTCCCGACTTCCTCTTCCCCCCACCTCTTGGAGGGGTCTCCGTGAGCTGCACATGCTAGCGAGTACTGTGCCTGCAGCGCTCATTGGCCATTTTTTGCCAATGGAAGCTGTGAGGATTGTGCTGGTAGTGTAGGCAGTGTGTGGAGACCCTCCTCCACTCAAGGGGTGTACCATACAGACACACACAATGGCACCAGCAGCCAGCTGCTTTGAGTGGCTTGTGGGGCCACAGCAGGCAATGAGGCTGCACAAGAGTCCCATTGAGCTGCAGGACATTGGTAGCCCAGTGTACAGTGAATGTTTGGGGGGGATGGATTTGGCCTGCCCCAAAGCACAGGAATTCTCTGTGGAGAAGAGCTGTGCATTTTCTGAAGGCTCACAGATTTCTTGCAGAATTTCCCCAGGAGTAACAAATTGCACTGTAATGTAGCATACGGTGAAGACTGCCAGAAGAGCTTCTCCTGTTGGTGTGGGTTCTTCACATGCCCAACAAGTGATAGCTATGTCAACAGGAAGAGCCGTCCCACTGACATAGCACTGTCTATGCCATGGGTTAGAACAGTATAACTGCTTTGCGGCAGGATATAAATTGTCTACTCTCTTGAATGACATAATTATACCAGTGTAAGTCTGTAGTGTAGACCAAGCCTTAGGCCATGTCTTCACTTCCCGCAAGATTGACACTGTGGCGCTCGATGTTCCATAATTTGATTTAGAGGGTATAGGAAAGACCCGCTTAATCGAATGCTGAGGGCACCCCCATCAGCTTCAGAACTCCAACTCCTCACAAGGAAGAAGGGAAGTCGACAGGACTGTTTCCCCTATTGACCTCCCACTGTGAGGATGGCACCGAAGCTCAGCTTAAGGTATTTCAACTCCAGCTATGTTTTTTAATGTAACAGGAATTGCATACCTTAAGCTGACCTTTGGCTGAACGTGAATCTGACCTTTGTCTTTCAAAGTGAATAGACAAAAACAGAAATCAAGTATGTCAGAATCACAGCATGCTACCATGTAACATACTCCTTTGCTTTTTAGGTCAGTGGGGCTGGGGATACAACAGAAAAAGTGTGATCAGTCCCTGAGGACGAATACTTTACGATTCCCTTGGGTGTCACAATAAGAAAAAATCCTAATTTTAGTATACCTTTAAAGATGTAATGTTTATTACTACATTACAATAAATATTCATTGAAATATTTTATTTTAACCCTGTTATTTATTTAGTGTTGCAAACAGTGTTGAAACTAATGATAGAGAAGATAGCTTTTAAAATTGCAAGCTGTAGAAGAGCTTCTAGAAAATGCTAACTCAGGCAGTAATGTGATGCTGTTGACACTACTAGAATGATCACTATACCTTCTATCAAAATATCTGCCAAATAATCTGTAATGTGAGCTAAAAAAACAGATTTTGTTGTGTGGCATACACATGCAATATACACTTGATTTCAGGAGTACCCATTGAACAAATATTTACATTTTTATGAATCTATATTTATGTAATCTTGGCATGTGCCATAATGAATGTGTCAAGAAAGGAAACTTGAAATTATGCATTTAAGGATTTGTATAATTTAACATAATTTAACATTTTAAAACATATTCTTATTTACTCTGTTTTCAAAGGAAATAGAGTTAATAAAGCACATTTGAAAATGTAAAACTATGTTCCTGTTTTCAAAGGAAACAGTTATGGAAATTAAAAAAATATTTCAATGAAATCTTCTAATAATAGGATCCCACAAAGCCAGCATGCTAGCCAAAGGGACATACCAAGGAGAGGGCTGTGTCCTAAGCCTCATCAGTCTCTCTGGTTCCTAGGGGCTTGTCAAATGCTAAATCAGCACAGCTGCACCTCTGTAGCACTTGAGTGTGGACACTATCTATACCAGTGCCTATCTATACCAGTAGCTAGATTGATGGCAGAATTTTTAGATTTTGGTCTAATCATTTGATTGCAGGGATAGAGGCAATCTGGCCCTAGTTCTTCATCCCACAGTTCTTGCTAGAGTGCTTATGTGTTAATCCAGACTTGCTGATGCCTCTTTTCTCCGTTAACCGTGAATTGTTTTACCAGGATATAGTTACTCTAGACTCCCTCAGACTTAGGCCGTGTCTAGTTACTACACCACTTACACTCACACCGGCTTTCCCAGGGTAACTTACATCCCCCTTACAAATTATACCTGAAATTGGCCCACGAAGTCTAAAGGAATCATCATGGGTACAATTCATGTGCTGAGGAGCCAAAAGAGAAGAATATAGCCATTACCAGGAAATCATAAGTAAACTTATTTTAACATATGTGTTTGTGTACTTTACTCTCACACTTTTCCTCAGAGATTGGTAAAGGGGTGCAAGTGAGTCTAATCTGAGTTTAGGCTATGTCTACACAGCAGCGTTATTTCGGAATAAGGTATTCTGGAACAGATAATCCAGAATAGTTTATTTTGAAATAGCGCGTCCACACCGATTGGACGCTGAATTGCATTTAAGGCTACCCGGAACCAATCCAGGCAGGGCATCAGGTCATTAGTTACCTCGTGTGGCAACTGCTTGAGGCTATCTGAGGCTTGTACTTAAAGGGACCCGCCTGGACAGCTGTTTCTCAGGTTTTCCTGCTTGCTTGCTTACCTCTCTGAGGGACAACAAAGCATTTTCTCTTCTTGCTCTGGTTGCCCTGACTCAGGACAACACAGCACTCTCTGCTATGGAGCAGGAGCTGTGTCTGAGCAGTCTTCAGCTCTTGGAGCTTTTGTTGCAAGTCATGCAGCACTTTGTGCAGGCTGCTTCCCAGGCTCTGCAGGAACCCAACCCCCAGGGCTTCTTGGAGACCCTCCTCGGGTATGTGGGGGAGCAGCTATAGGACCTGGATGCCATCCACCAGGGCCTGGTCACTGTGCCCCACTGCATCTGGTGTCTGGACACCAGTGCAGACTGGTGGGACCACATCGTTCTGGAGCACTGGGGAGACCAACAATGCCTCCAGAACTTCAGAATGAAGACGGTCCTCTTCCTCGAGCTGTGTGAGTGGCTCTCTCCTGCCCTGAGGTGACTGGACATGCACATGTGGCCCGCCATTCCCCTCCAGAAGCGTGTCGCTATCACCATCTGGAAACTCTCCACACTGGACAGTTACCGATCTGTGGGGAACCAGTTTGGCGTGGGGAGATAGACTGTCGGGGTCCTGCTCCTGCAGGTATGGCATTCTCAGGCTGCTGTCCCAGGAGGGGGGTGAAAGGAGGGAATAGGCTTCCCTAGGGAAAGAGGGGTGGGAGTAGTGGTGGTGCAAGTCTCCCCCCCCCCCCCCCGGGAGGGTTTGTTCTGTCCTGCCCGCACAAAACCCTACCTGGGGTAGCTGGGGGGTTGCTCTTTGTGAGTGGAGGGGAGATGGAGCATGAGGTGGGAGGAGAGGAAGTCTCAGGAGCCCTGGCACCCCTGTGATTCTCGGTTTGTTTGTCTCCTTCTGCAGGTGGTCAGGGTGATAAACAGCATCCTGCTGCTCAAAGTCATCCGCCTTGCAGATGTGGATGCCATCATTGAGGGGTCTGGTGCCCTGGGCATCCCCAACTGCAGGGGGGCTATTGACTGGACATACTTCCCTATCCATGCCCCAGACCACCGGGCCTCAATGTATATTAACCGCAAGAGATACTTTTTGGTGATCCTGCAGGCTGCGACTGACCACTGGGGCCAGTTTATGGACATAAATGTTGGGTGGTCAAGGAAAGCACATTAGCACGTATGTGGTGTTCAGGAACTCTAGCGACTGCCAGAAGCTGCAAGCCGGGACTTTCTTCCTTGACCGCCACATCAGGGTCAGAGACGTGGACATGCCCCAATGCCTGGCGGGGGATGCGGCCTATCCCCTGAAGCCGTGACTCATGAAGACCTACACTGTCCACCTCTACCTCTTATGACAGGCATTTAATGCCAGGCTGAGCAGGACCCGCATGGTGGTCAAGGGTTCCTTTAACCCCCTGAAGGTGCAGTTTAGATGCCTCCGCACCTGCCCGGACCTCAGGGAACACCACATTCTGCATGTAGTGGCTGCGTGCTGTGTCTTGCACAAAGTATGTGAGAGGAAGGGGGAGGCCTTCCTGCCAGGGTGGGGGGCAGAGGCAGACTGCTTAGGTAGGGCCCATGAGCAGCCCGTACACAGCTGCCATCTGGCAGGCCCAACAGCGACATTGTTCCCTGGTCTGCCCCAGTGGGGGCTTCTGCTTCACCCCTCACTGCCATCCTTCCACTTACGCCTCCCTTCCCCCCCTTCCTGATGAACAAATAAACACACTTTAGTTTTTGGCAAAACTTAACTTTCTTCATTTTACAAAACTGGGGGAGGATCAATGAAACTGGGAAGAGAGAGGGGAAAGAACCTGGGAGAGGGGAGGAGAGAGGGTGGAAGAAGGGAGGTGGTGAGAACCTTGGAGGAGGTTTGGCTGTGTAGATGCTCACAAAGTTATTTCAGAATAGCGGTCATTATTCTGAAATAACTTTGCTGTGTAGACATACCCTTACTTTCCACATCACCTCTGAATTTTCCTCCTTGTTTCTGCCTGCTCTGCTCTGTTACCTCTACTGATCTAGTGCCACCTTCATTTCTGACCTTTCATACCTTCTTTATGCTTTGAGTCCAAAAGCTTTCTCTGCAGCTTTGCCATTGGGACAACCATCCAATATTTCTCTACTAACCTGCCACTTACTTATTTAAAATGTCATTAGAAAACATCTCCTTTCTTCCTTGTCTGTACTTTTTAAATTTTTCTCCTCCTCGGTTTTATTTTGACTTGCACTGTTATTTAACTCTGCAGAGTGTTTTGGAATGTAGTTATTAGGAAAGTTTTGAATGAAAATGACTGGAAAAAATAAAGTGGTTCTGCGCTGTATTATGGAGTGTATGCTGTATGGTATGAGAGTGCCCTCATAGTCAAAGGCAGGAACTTAAAAAAAGTTTCAGTGGGTCTTCAGCTGTGAGACATTATTTTTCTTCTAAAGTGCTAGATATAGAGAACTTCCCTAATGGTCAAGAAGACAACCAGATAGCTCCTTCTCAAAAACAAAATGTCACCTTGTTTAGTGAAAATTACTATAGGTAGACACATTAATTTTGTAATGTTGTTAATGTTGATAAATGTAAAGTAGTGCACATTGGAAAAAATAATCCCAACTATACATACAATAGGATGGGAACTAATTTAGTTACAACCAGGGCTCTCCGCTCACCAGCTGCGCTGTCTGGCGATGTGCGCATGCATCGATCATTCTGCACATGCACAGATCGCTCAAACGCAGCTCTTCATTTGTCGAGATACACATTTGTCGAGCCCTGGTTACAACTACTCAAGAGAGAGATCTTGGAGTCATTGTGGATAGTTTTCTGAAAACATCCACTCAGGGCACGACTAAGCATGGCTTCCGAAAGAAGATATGCAAATTTGGCTCGAATTTGCACATCACCTTCTGTTTTTTTTCCTGGAAGAGGCTTTTCTGATATTTGGCCTATCTACACGGGGCCAAATATCGGAACACCCCTCCCTGTAGGAGAAATAAGAGGGTTTTCGAAAGAGGTTTTCTTTTCTGATATTTGGCCCCATGTAGATGGGCCAAATATTGGAAAAGCTTCTTCTGGGGAAAAAAATGGAAAAAATATGCAAATTCAAGCTGAATTTGCATATCTTCTTTTGGAAGCTGTGCGTAATCTAGACGTGTCCTCAGTTTGCAGACGCAGTCAAAAAAGCAAACAGAATGTTAGGAATCATTAAAAAAGGGATAGAGAATAAGACAGAGAATATTTTATTGCCTCTATATAAAACCATGGTACACCCCATCTTGAATACCGCGTACAGATGTGATTGCCTCATCTCAAAAAGATATATCAGCATTGGAAAAGTTTCAGAAAGGGCAACAAAAATGATTAGGGGTTTGGAATGATTAGGGGTCTCATATGAAGAGAGATTAAAAAGACTTGGACTTTTCATCTTAGAAAGAAGAGACTAAGGGGGGATATGATAGAGGTTTATAAAATCATGACTGGTATGGAAAAAACAAATAAGGAAAAGCTATTTACTTATTCCCACAATATAAGAACTAGGGGTCGCCAAATGAAATTAATAGGCAGCAGGTTTTAAACAAGCAAAAGGAAGTTTTTTGTTCACTCAGCACACAGTCAACCTGTGGAACTCCTTGCCAGATGATATGGTGAAGACTAGGACTTTAACGGGGCTCAAAAAAGAGTTAGATAGATTCATGGAGGTTAGGTCCATCAATGGCTATTAGCCAGAATGGGTAGGAATGATGTCCTTAGCCTCTGTTTGTCTGGAAATGGCTAACAGGAGAGGGATCACGGTATGATTACCTGTTGTGTTCCTTCCCTCTGGAGCATATGGTATTGGCCACTGTCACCAGGCAGGATCCTGGGTTAGATGGATCTTTGGTCTGACCCTGTATGGCCATTCTTATGTTCTTATGTACACCTAAGCCTATAGAACCTAGATCTCTATGTGCTACAGTAATAGAAATAATAATAGATTAGAGGGGAGCATAGAATTGCATTCAAGGCTGGATTAGGAGTAGACTAAAATACAGATTTGAGTCTTGAAGATGAATCAGGAGTAGGATTTGAATTTAGATTAGAATTAGTCTACATGTTTCCAAATCTGTTTCTATGAAAAAAAATTGGTTTATCAGAAAAAAAAAGATTGGGTTTCTGAAAGCCAAATATTTTTCAATTTTTGAAATTTTGTACTGACAACTGCAAAAAATTTAAAGAAAAGACTCAACATTAAAAAAAGTTGGTGAATATTTTCAAAGAAAAAAACTCCTTTACTAATCAAACTAACTTTAATTTCAATATCCCTAAAATTTAGAAAGATGTTTTTGGGAAATTTTGGCCCTAAATTGCAAAATATTTAACAAAATGTACAGGCAGTCCCCGGGTTACGTACAAGATAGGGACTGTAGGTTTGTTCTTAAGTCGGAACTGGCATCAGCCGCTGCTGAAACTGATCAGTTTCAACCGCGGCTGAATCTAGATGCCAGTTCTGACTTACATACAGATTCAACTTAAGAAACCCAGGCGTCCCCAAGTCTGCTGCTGCTGAAACTGATCAGCGGCTGATTCCAGGAAACCTGGGGCAGAGCAACTCTGCCTCGGGCTTCCTGTAGTCAGCCGCTGGTCAGTTTCAGCAGCGACTGACTTGGGGGTGCCTGGGGCAGAGCAGCTGGGGTGCTGCTGGGTTGCTGCAGTAGCGTGGCTCCTCCGCACTACTGGAGCAACCCAGGAGCACCCCTACTGCTCTGTCCCAGACGTCCTGATTCAGCCGCTGCTGAAACTGACCAGCAGCGGCTGAATCAGGATGCCTGGGGCAGAGCAGCTGGGGTGCTGCACGGTTGGTCCGGAGCGGCGCTGCGGGACCAACCCAGCAGCCCCCAGCTGCTCTACCCCAGGGGTAGGCAAGAAAAGCCTGGTCTGCTGGGGGGGCACTAGTTGCACCCCCCCCAGCAGACCAGGGAGACGGGGGTGGCGGGACCGCCCAAGTCCTCCACGGCTTTGCTCCGTCTCCCTGGTCTGCTGACCTGGGAGACCCGGAGCAAAGCTGCAGAGCACGCGGGCAGCGGGACAGTCCAGGCGCGTCGCGGCTGTCCCACTGCTGGCGTGCTCCGAGGCTTTGCTCCCCATCTCCCTGGTCTGCTGGTCAGACCAGGGAGATGGAGAGCAAAGCAGCGGAGCACGCCCGCAGGGGGACAGCTCAAGTGCGCCCGGGCTGTCCCACTGCGGGCGTGCTCCGCGGCTTTGCTCCTGTCCCCCTGGTCTGCTGGGGGCGTCCAGCAAAGGCGCTGGACCCCCCTAGCAGACCAGGGAGACCGGGAGAAGCTTTTCTTGCCCCGGAGGACACGGGTGGCGACCCGCCGCCCGTGAGCTCCGGGGCGAGAAAAGCCCCATTCGTAAGTGCGGATCCGACATAAGTCGGATCCGCATAAGTCGGGGACTGCCTGTACTTATAATACTAGATTTGTGGAAATCTTGCAAGAGTGACTGTTCTTATACAATTAATTATTTTAAGGCTAAAAGCCTAACAAGAGAGAGTCAGAATATAACCAGAATATTAAGCTGTTTTCCATTTTAGATCCAGCATAGAATCAAAACCAGAAGGGCAGAGCCTTTCCCTACACCAAACTACAGGGGATCCGTATTTGACTTTCCAACCTGGGCTGATCCTTGGCTGGTTTACTGTATTTAGTTACTCCACTATCTAGTGAATGCTCGTACAAATCAAACTTCCTTTTAACAACAAATACATGGATTCTTCATCGAGTAGTGTCCCCGAGGGTGCTCCACTCGAGGTGCTGGGCTCGTCCCGGCGCCGCAAACCGGAGGAATTTTCACTAGCAGTAGCCCCCCTGCCGGACCGCGCATGCGCGAGCCCCCCTTCGCGCCTTTCATCTGAGCGCGGTCCGGTCTCGTCAGTTTCTCTCCAACCGTCCGCAGCCGCAGACGGAGTTAGTGTAGGCTCCCTTCTCCTCTCTGAGGGGAAAGGGAAGAACCATCCTAGTTGTTGTTAGTTAGTGTTAGGTAGTTATCTGTTATAGTTGTAGTTCCCCCTTTATTAAAAAAAAAAAAAAAAAAAAAAACAAGAGAAAGAAGAAAAGAAAAGCCGCTTTTCTTCAGCGGCCGGTCAGGGTTTCCCTGACTGAAATTGACAAAAAAAAAAAAAAAAAAAAAAGGGAAAAGGAAAGGACTCAAGAATGCCAGGATCACCCGGCTTCAAGAAGTGCCTCCAGTGCCAGGAGGCTATCCCCATCTCAGATGGACACTCCCGCTGTGTCCGCTGTCTCGGGGACACTCATGTCCCGACCAAGTGCTGTCACTGCGCGAAGATGACAGCTCGCGCTAGAAAAGATCGGGAGCTTAGGTTGAGAGTCCTTCTCTTCAATAAGGCTCTCCAAGCTCCGGAGGTCTCCGAGCCGCACTCTGCATCTCCTCAGCAACCCGGGCAAGCCCCCAGGACCCACGGGACGCCAAGCGCCAATGCAGGCAAGCCGGGGAGCTCTGGCTATGAGCCGAGACTCCCCGCGGGCAAGGCAGCCAAGGGCCGTAGCTCTTCTGCCCCGACTACAGCCGGCCCCAAAAGCTCCGATCCGATGCTCAAGAAGGGATCGAGAGCAGAGTCGGTGCCGGCAACGGCTCTAACGGCGATTGCGGAACCGGCAAGGGAAGCCCCGGCACCGGGAGTTCCGGCGCATGCGCGCTCGCAGCCAACCATGACGGCACCCGCAGCGCCTTCCTTAGGTGCCACCCTGGGCTCCTCGGTGCCGGGCATATCGGCACCGGATGCACCTCCCACGCAGGAGTCTCTGCCAGCCCAACCTCCTGCTTTCACCCTGTCGGGGGATCAAGCTGCACCGAGCCTTTACTCTGCCGTTCATGTGGCAGACGTTCAAGTGGCAGAGGCTTCTCCTCTGTCAGCTGTTCTCACGCAAGCACCTCTGCAGCCTGCCTGCGATGCCTCGGTGCCAACCAAAGCTCAGCAAAAGACTGCCAGGGTCCGGACACCATCAATAACTCCGGACAGTGTCGCCTTCTCACCTGGACCTGACTCACCTACCTCGTCCAATGCTGATTACCATCGTCACAGTCACCGCTACTCGACCTCCAGGGAGCCCTACTATAGGTCACCTCGTCGCTCATCGCCGCGTCGATACTATCGGGATCGCTATTCGGGGTCGCCCTCACACTACTATAGGAGGTCCCTTTCACCAAGATCCCCACGCCGTACAGACTACCATCGGCGATATGGCACATTGAGAAGATACAGCCGCTCTCCCTGTCGCAGTCGGAGGGAGGACCGCTATTATCATGAGTACGCTTCTCATTCATCTCGCCGCAGAAGGTATTCGCGATCGCGATCACCGCATTCTTCTCAGCATCAATCTTCACACGGTCTGGACGAGTCTGCTCCTTATGTACCGCCACCATCCTCGGCTGGGGACCTGGATTCGCAATATCACGAGGATAAGCAGGAACACACTTCTCTTCAAGGGCAGCAGAGCCCTGATTCCCCGGCGCAGCGTTCCTCATCCTCGCAGGATGATGCAGTGGTCCCTCCGGACTTGTCTACTACGGAGGACCACAAGCAGTTCCAGGAGCTCTTTAAGAGAGTTGCGCAATCCCAGGACGTTCAGACCGCGGACGTGCAACAGAAACAACATCGATTGCTCAAAAATTTACAACCTTCACAAAAGTCGAAGCTCGCTTTTCCTTTTGATGAAGCTATACTTGAGATCGCCAACGACATCTGGCAGACCCCGGCCACTTCACTACCAACTAACAAGCGGTCGGATAAGAAGTACTTCATCTCTCAGAAAGATATGGAGTTTCTCTTTACACATCCTCAGCCTAACTCCCTTGTCGTGGATGCCGCACAACAGAGAACAAGATCATCTCAGACCAAGAATCCCTCAAATGACAAGGAGGCCAAACGACTGGATATCTTGGGCAGGAAAGTATATTCCTCCTCTACTTCTGCCCTGAGGATGTGTAATTTTGCGGCACAGCTGGCAAACCACGATTTCGATAACTATTCGAAGCTGATCCCTCTATTTGAGCACTTGCCGGATTCCAAACGTCAGTTGCTTAAGGCAGTGATACAAGAGGGCTACACAGTCGCCCGAACAGCCCTGCAGATCGCCCTTGACACGGCTGATGTAGCTGCTAGATCCGCAGCTTCGGCCATAGTCATGCGTCGGGCGTTTTGGCTGCACCAAGCCGCTGTCCCGAAGGAGATGCAGGCCAAGGTGGAGGATTTGCCCTTTGATCGCAAATCGCTTTTTGCTCAGTCGACAGATCAGGTCTTCCACTCGGGCAAGGACACACGTACGACTCTGAAGACGCTGGGGATGTTCACTCCCCCCTACAGACGTAAGAGATACATACCCTACAATAGACAAAGACCATTCTCATATGCGGCACCACGCGCCAGGCCATACGAGCAACAGAGGCCTAGGCAACGGCCCCAAAAGCGTCGCCAGCAACCCAACAAGACGCCTGTCCAGCAGCAGGGCCGACAGCAGGTTTGATGGGTTGATCGAGGGACTTCGGACCACCCCGTTAACAGAGACTCCGGATATCACAAAAGGCGTATTCCATCATCGTCTCAGACCTTACCAGCATCGTTGGGCTGTCATATCCACTGACCGGTGGGTTCACGACATAATTACTTCAGGATATGTCATCCCCTTCACCTCTCTTCCCCCTCCCTCCCCCCCTGCCCCGTCCCTTTTCAGGGACCCCTTTCACGAGACGCTGCTACGTCAAGAGGTGTCACGCCTTCTCATATTAGGGGCAGTGGAAAGGGTGCCGACACCCTTTTTGGGGAGAGGGTTCTACTCTCGCTATTTCCTCACCCAGAAGAAATCAGGGGGTTGGAGGCCTATCCTGGACCTACGTCGGCTCAACCGACATCTGAGAAAGCAAAAATTCAAGATGGTCACGTTATCTTCAATTATCCCGGCTCTCGACAAAGGGGATTGGTTCGCGTCCCTCGATCTTCAAGACGCCTACTTCCACATAACTATACACCCGGCGCACAGAAGATTCCTGCGGTTCACAGTGGGGTCCGACCACTATCAATATCGCGTGCTGCCTTTCGGACTATCGGCAGCCCCACGGGTTTTCTCCAAGACCCTGGCGGTAGTGGCGGCCTACCTGCGACGTCTCGATATTACAATCTTCCCATACCTGGACGATTGCCTGCTAAAGGCTCCCACACTCGACGAGGCCACAAGGGCAGTGTCTACAACTACTGCTTTGTTCACAGCCCTAGGGCTCATAATCAATGTCGAGAAGTCCTTCCTAACACCTACTCGCGACCTGGAGTTTATCGGCGCAAGACTCAACTCCCTAACCGCGAGGGCATACTTGCCGGTACAGAGGTTTCAACTCATACAGGACCTCGTGCAATCAGTATCAATTTCTCCAAAGTCCCGAATACTTACCTGTCTGCAACTACTGGGACACATGGCGGCCACCACGTATGTGGTTCCGCATGCCAGACTCCATATGCGAAGTCTTCAACATTGGCTGTTCACTGTGTACACGCCCCGGGTGCGCAGTACGAACAGAGTGGTTTCTCTGCCCAGTCAGGTGCGATCTTCCCTGGCATGGTGGGACAACCCCGTCAACATGCTAATAGGGGTCCCCTTTCATGCCCAGAAACCAGCTCTACAAATCACTACAGATGCCTCTCTACTCGGCTGGGGCGCCCACCTTCGGGAGCTCCGTGCGCAGGGTCTATGGACGTCCCAGGAATCGCTTCAGCATATAAATTTTCTCGAACTAAGAGCAGTCTTCGAGGCTTGCAAGCACTTTCTGCCCATCATCCGAGGACATTCCATACAGATTCTCACCGACAACATATGCACGGTGTATTATATCAACAAGCAGGGGGGGTCACGCTCCCGCTCCCTATGTGCGGAGGCTGTGCGCCTGTGGAATTGGGCTATTCAACAAGGTATCACCATAACTGCAGCATACCTCCCTGGCAAGGACAATGTTATTGCCGATACTCTGAGCAGGCATTTCCTCTCACAGCACGAGTGGGAATTGCATCCCGAAGTGCTCCGCGACATCTTTTTGCAATGGGGTTTTCCCAAAGTGGACTTGTTCGCCACTCGACACAACAGGAAATGTCCTCAGTATTGCTCACGAGCAGGCATCGGCACGAACTCCCTCGGCGATGCCTTCCTTCTGGACTGGGATCACCACCAGTTACTGTACGCCTTTCCTCCTCTCCCACTCATTCCAAGGGTTTTGGAGAAGATAGCACTGGATGGTGCAACAGTGATTCTGATAGCACCTTTCTGGCCCAGACAGATTTGGTTAACGCAGCTGTCAAGAATGTCAGCGGCCTACCCACGACGACTACCGCAACTGTCCAACTTGCTATCCCAGAAACACGGCACGGTTCTTCACCCAGCCATCGACCGTTTGCACCTCACAGCATGGTTCCTAGTTGGCTCCAAGCTTCGGAACTTTTATGTTCCCAAGAAGTGAGACGCGTACTGGTTAACAGTAGACGCAGTACAACACGTAAATCCTACCTCTATAAATGGCGCCGTTTCCACTCGTGGTGTTTGGCTAAGGATCTTAACCCTCACTTGTTGTCTATACAACAGATAATGGATTATGTAATGCATCTAAAGACGACGGGGCTAACTATTTCGTCCCTGAGGGTGCATCTAGCGGCAATTTCAGCCTTCCGTCTTCCCGTGGACGGCTATTCGGTGTTCGCCCACCCTATCACCAAGAGATTCCTGAAGGGGCTAGGCAACTTGTATCCGGCCCACAGGATCCCACCAGAGCCTTGGGACTTACCTCTGGTATTGGACGCTCTGACTCGCACACCCTTTGAGCCGCTCGCAACGTGTGATCTACGGATGCTCACTATGAAAACTGTGTTTCTGCTTGCCATTACGTCGGCGCGTCGAGTAAGCGAATTAGCAGCTCTTTCCTCCGATCCGCCGTATACGCAATTCTTCAGTCATGCGGCAGTCCTGCGTGTCCAACCAGCGTTTTTGCCAAAGGTCAACTCTGCTTTCCATATAAATGAGCCTATAATTCTACCGACTTTCTACCCGAAGCCTCACTCCTCATTGGAAGAAGTACGTCTACACACACTAGATGTCAGGCGAGCACTGGCCTTTTACCTCGACAGAACTCGAGTCTTTAGAAAATCTCAACGGCTTTTCCTTTCTACAGCCGAACGCTCCAAAGGCAAACTGCTTTCTGCACAGCGCATTTCCCGTTTGGTCGTTGCTTGCATCACGCAATGTTATGCCTTGCGCAACAAGTCTCTTCCGAGCGGTCTTCGTGCTCATTCCACCCGGGGTATAGCTACATCCATTGCCTATCTTCGTGGAGTACCATTGCAGGACATATGCCGTGCAGCAACCTGGTCGTCCACCCTCACATTCGCTAAGCACTATGCCCTTGCGAACATACTTAACTCCGATTCGAGGGTAGCTCAGGCTGTCTTGTCTACAGCCCGTAAGCGATAGGTCCGAAGCACGCAAGTCACGCTGGACCACTGCTGTGTACTCACCTCGAGTGGAGCACCCTCGGGGACACTACTCGATGAAGAAAAGAGAGTTACTCACCTAGTGCAGTAACGTCTGTTCTTCGAGATGTGTGTCCCCGTGGGTGCTCCACGTCCCACCCTCCTCCCTGCTTCGGAGCCTCTATTTATGTCTTTCAGATGCTTCCGGTTGGGAGGAAACTGACGAGACCGGACCGCGCTCAGATGAAAGGCGCGAAGGGGGGCTCGCGCATGCGCGGTCCGGCAGGGGGGCTACTGCTAGTGAAAATTCCTCCGGTTTGCGGCGCCGGGACGAGCCCAGCACCTCGAGTGGAGCACCCACGGGGACACACATCTCGAAGAACAGACGTTACTGCACTAGGTGAGTAACTCTCTTTTTCTTCCTTTCAATCTGTAGTCATAGATCCATTATATTTCATTTGCTATATTATACCACTTCTATTACAGTCACTGAACCTGAGCTAGATTTAGGGTCTAAATAGTCTGCTCTCTCTTTCTTCTAGTACATTCATTTTGAAAGTGGAGAGGAGAAACATAAAACTCAAAACGAAATATGATGTTGCACTAACTTTCGATTTTATCACAAGGGTAAGAGTCACCCCACCCATATAACTTACTTGATTTAGTAAATCTGATGGGATGAATTTGGTCTAAGATGTTTGACAAAAATAAATGTGCTTACTTTCTATGTAGCAAAACCTTCTAAGAGGTCTTCTAAGAGGCTGTGGGCCAACAGCGGTTGGACTTTACTTTATTTGAAAATATTGTTCCCCACTGACTTTGTTACACAGATAGCTGAAATTCTTTTAATTGGAGGCTAGTTAACAGGAGTGCTAAACCTATAGTTGCCTTCATGTTACCTAGCTTCAGGGGGTAGCTGAGTTAGGCTGTACAAAAAAAAACAATTGGTCTGGTAGCACTTTATAGACTAACAATACATGTAGATGGTATCATGAGCTGAAGAAGTGGGCTGTACCTACGAAAGCTCATGAAATGATCTACATGTTTTGTTAGTCTTGTTTTTTTCATGTTATCTATGATTCAGATTGGCAGGATGTTACACATATTTCCTTTTTCTCAGCATGCCTTCCTGGGGCTAGCTAGCCCTTCTCATTTTGCTAGTGCTAAAGGGCTGTAGCGATATAGTAGCCATTTTACAGGTGGCTATGGTTGGCTGTATCTTCATGTTTTCTAGCTGATAAGTGCTCTTCGCTCCTGTCATGTTTTATTCCGGAGGGAAATGATGTTCTCTCTAGAGGTCCTAAGAGTTGTTTGATGACCAGATTGTATTTTTAAAGCACAGAACTTTATCCGGGTGGTACAGAGCAGCTGTGTATCAGTTTAAGTTCGCTGGGAGGAAGCAGCTGGCAGTGCAGGGCTATCACCTATCCAAGAAGTCCAAGAGTTTAAGGTATCTTGCGCATCTATGCCAGGGCTAGGAACAGTCTGAGCCTCATAAAACCTGAGCAATGTACAGAGAAGGAGCAGTACAGCTGTGACAGTATTGGAAATGAACAAGTATGTGTTGTGCAATGTAAGGATTTTAAAACCATGCAGACTTTATTTTTTGGAAATCTTTAAAGTCTTTATTCATCACTTGCATATGCAATCTATCATGCCGACATTCTTGTCTGTTACATTGGTTGTCTTTGCGCTGGTGTGCTTGTGGAAAAACAACTGGTTTGCTATGTCAGGTGTAGCGGTTTGCATCTTAAACTTCTTTCTTGCTTCCCAGTTGCTCTCTTTCCTTCCTCCTCTTTTTGTTTTGTAAAATAACACTGTGACGGGGCAGTCACAGAAGACCAGTTGGGGCTCCTTCCTGGTATGCTGATAAAGCCACTGATACTCGCCTTCTTGATCTGTGGGACTCCTCACCACCCTGTTCTGTTGAGCTAGATCAGTGTTTCTTAAACTTTTTAAGACCAAGGAACACCAAACCATTTTTTTTTAAATGTGGAACACCAAGGATTTTTTTTGTTGAGAAAAAAAAAAAAAAAGGTGTGTGGGGGGGGAAGGGTCGGGGGAAAGTTATTGAGGAAAAAAGGGGTCGGGGAAAAGTTATTGAGACAAAAAAAGGTTGCCTGCCCCTTTAAGGGTGGCCATTTTCAATTCTGTTGTTCTCTGCGGCACACCTCCGACTGCACACCGGTGTGCCACGCCGAACACAGTTTAAGAAACACCGAGTTAGATCTTTTGGTCTTTCCCAGACCAGGCACGAACTCAGACTACCACTCTCTCCTCCCCCCAAGGAGCAATGTAGATACTGAATCACTTCAGCTCTGGGAGAATGCAGTTCCAGGCACAGCATTCAGGAAACCAATACCCAAATGTAATCAGAACCCCACATAATTCCATCTTTCACTGTGTGAGAGTCTCACACATTAAAAGCCCATTCAGGTATGCCCCCTTTAACAATGAAAGGAGGATGTGCACACTGATTGCCCCCCAGATAACAATTTACACTGGACTTGATAGTAAGTAAAAGTAATTTTATTAAGTACAAACGGTAAGATTAAGTGAGTGCAAGTGAAAACGGACAGAACGAAGTAAATTACAACTTTAAAATAAAAGAAAATGCATAGCTAGTTTTAACACACTAAAGCGGGGTAAGGGAACCTTTTATGGGTTGGGGGCTGCTGACCCACAGAAAAATCAGTCAGGGGCCGGAGGCTGGGGGGAGGCAGTGGGAGGCTGGAATGTCAGCGCAGGCTCCTCAATGGTGGGGAAGGCCCAAGCCTCAGGGGCCAGATCCAGGCATCTAGCTGCTGGGCTTTAGGTTCCCTAACCCTGCACTAAAGCTTATTGCAACCTTACCCTAAAACTGTTCTTATTTCAGGTGAACCTTCAAGCCAGGGAAGATCTCTCCCCTCCCCCGGGAAACCCCAGGCTATTCTCTTGGGTGTGTCATGCCAGCCAAAGACAAAGGGACAGATAACTTCCCATTGTTTATAGATTCCATTCCACTTTGGGCGGGAACTTGTTGTTCCCTCTCCTATCTTCTATAGAAAATTATCTGGTGAGACCCAATAAGTTGATGTGGTCAAATGTCTTCCTAAGACCAGCCACTGGGTAGACTGAAAGGACAAAGAAGGTTGTTCCAAAGCTGTTAAATTGATCCCCCAGTCATTAAGGTGACCGATCATTCGAAACACCTTGATGGCTTTCATTTTTCACATTTTAAACCAAAAACCATTCCATACCCCATATTTCTAACTTTACACACAAGAATGACCAAAATAAGATATACAGACGCAGCAGATTGTGACATTAAAATTGATAGGTTACATGAGATATTTTGTCCAAAGCGTCTTTGAGTTATGCATTTGTATACATAAGACAATTTCATACAGCATGGAGGTGTCCATCTCAATCACAAAAAAATCATTTTTATTGGGAAAATATTAGAAGTAATATTACTTCACCTGTGAACATTTTTGAATTAACTATGACGCTAGCAGCTAAAACAAATTAATCAAATATGTTAGCTGTGTAAGATAACTTTGTGTGATGAAGGCACAGCAGGTAACTTTTGAGACATAGAACAGAATGTTCTTTATGTGCAACTTGGTTTCATGCTGTATTTCTCTTTGGAGAGTGCAGACGCATTAATATTCCCAGAAATAGTTGTTTTCATCTGCTTTCTTACTCTTCTGTATTGAGATTTTTAAAAGAAATGTCTTTAAGGCAACTGTCGGGAAACAGAATAATAGGATATGCTGCAGTTTACTGTTAGGAGTAGATATATCTCATGGTACCTCAGGGACTGGTGATTGTGTTCTTAATTAATTTGTTAATGATCTGGAAGATGTGATTAACAGCACAGCAATGAAATGCACAGATGATATTAAATTGACAGAAACTGCAAAAACCAATGGTAACAGGCAGATAATACAAAGGGTTCTAGCGAGGTTAGAGACTTTGCCAGAAAATAATAAAATGAAATTCTTCTCAGGAAAATGCAAGCTCTGCTATTTGCAGGGAGTGTGATGGTGAGAGGAGGAATACATATATTCCAGCAGAAGGAGAAACCTTGAAAGTAGCTAACCTGACCCCTAGTTTGGAGTGATAGTAGGCAGCAAATTACATCTTTGCATCAGGCAAATAGCACAGATCAACATAATTTGAATCTGTCACAGAGCAGAGAAGTAATAGTCACTCTTTAAACAGCTCTGAAGTGGCTACACTGAATTGTGAGGAGATATTTGCAAAATGAAATATATCTGCTGAGGCTGGTACAAATAAGGAGGACATGAATCAGCACATGTTCGAAGGGTGTAAATACAAAATATAGAGGAGGTTTGTTGAGTGTGGTACATTGTGTCTGTGGGGGAGGAGGGTGGCGGGTAAGAGAAATCAACAAAGCTAGCAACGGGAAAATAATTTAGGCTGAGTATCAAGAAAAACTTCCAGGCTCCCAGAGCTACACACAAGTAGGAATATTAACTTATTCATGTACCTGGATGGATCAGTGTCAATGGAGCCATTTACACCATGTTTGCAGGACTGGGTCATTACACTGGGGAATAGTGGAAGGGAAGCATAGTTTGGGATACTTTTAACTAGATTGAGTACAGTTTACATGTACTGTAAATAACAGTCCTGCAATTAGCAAAAGAGAGAGCCTGAATGACCCTTTATTTTTAAAATACAGTATTTACAGCTAATTTGATTTCTAATTTTTCCTAAAACAAATGCTCTATATTCAGAATTGTTTAAAATGGGCATCATAAAAACAATTGCAGCGAGGAGTCCTGTGGCACCTTATAGACTAACTGAAGTGTTGGAGCATAAGCTTTTGTGGGCAAAGACCCACCCTGGCTGACAAAGTGGGTCTTTGCCCACGAAAGCTTATGCTCCAACACTTCAGTTAGTCTATAAGGTGCCACAGGACTCCTCGCCACTTTTGCAGATTCAGACTAACTCGGCTACCCCTCAGATACATAAAAACAATTGTTTGCAATGAAAAAATAAGCAAAAATCACACACTTTTTATATTACACAAAAAAAGCCTTACAAACCTCTTTGACACTAAAGAATAATCCAAGAACAAACCATGTAGATAGCTGTGTATGTGGTGTTTTTATCAAGCTAATTCAAAATGCACAAGATGTTTAAAAGTTTAATCTTGGCAGTAACAGCTGAGAATGTGATGAAAGTCATAAGACTCAATGCAGAGTCTGCTGCATGGTCCACGCCCCTGAGTCAGATGTCTTTGGAAAGCTAAAACCTTTGCAAGTTACATTACTCATGGCAGAAAAAAAAAGTGATAGTTTATATCAGTGTTTCTCAATCAATGGTACGAGTACCCTTAGGGGTACTCGAGAGAAGTCTGGGGGGTACGTCTACACAACTGAAATTTGGGGAGAACTGAATTTTTGTTCTAAGTTTTACAGCGCTTTATTATTTTTGTACTTTTTACACCCAAAAATTTCATTGCCCACCTGACTACGATTAAGTAGTCCATACTAATAACAACTTAAATGCGAGATAACGTCCAACGTGTAGACTGTCTTTGAAAAAAGCATATTGCTTTTTCGTTGTGCTTTTGCTGTGTGGACGCTCTCTTTTGAAAGAAGCTTGCAGTCTAGGCATAACCTTAATGTTGACCAACAAAGGGGAAAAAAGAGCTTGTGCAGAGAGAAGGCTGAACGAAGTACATTTTTAAAAAAAAGATGTGGGGCTGTTGGGGGAGGGCATTCTACTTGTTTTTACATTTGTTTTCTCTGGAAGACTAGTGACCAGAGAACTAGTGAAATCGAAACATGATAAAACTAAAAGCGAAACAGCTGAAAGGGATTTTTTTTAATCATTTAGGTTTTTTGGTTAACCTCTTTTTGTTAACCCAACTCCAGGGTGTATAAATGCTTGAACACCCCTGCCTCTTCTGTTAAGGTTTGAGGACTCACAATACTCATTTAATACCTCCAACAAAGCCAGTAACAAAACCAGACTAGACACCTCTGATGAAAATCAAATAAAATAAAATGACCACCTCCACCCTTTATGGCTACCTTCATAAATGATAAGGAAGCAAAACACCAATAAAAAAAATCTTCAGAGCTTTCCTGGACTCCACAAGCAGTATATAGTTTTACTACATTGAATCGCATTTTAGAAAATGTAAACAAAAATATTTCCTTTTTAGTCAATAAATATTTGGAATATTCCAGTGTGCATTTCCAGAACTCTTTTTAATGTGATTGGCAGGATGCAAAATATGGGTGAGAAGGAGGGGTAATGCAGAGCTTTTGTATTGTTCATGCTTTTAGAGGCCACAAACTACTGTTAAGTTTTGCCATATTATTTAGAGAGCAGCAGAAATGTGCATATTACATCACAGAGAATACATATTGCTAGAATATAGTAGCCCAGTGTCTGAGAGTCTGTAATGCTGAAATGCTGGCTGTTCCCTCTGGGGGGTGCTGTTGCCTGAAATGCTGGCTGTTCCCTCTGCGGAGCGCTGTTGCCTAAAATGCTGGCTGTTCCCTCTGGGCTGCCCATGCTGCATGGGGAGTGTGGGGCCCAAACGGCCGCTTGCACCCCCGTGGCAGCCTGGCTGAGCGGAGCAGAAGTGAGCCTCGCACCACGGTGGGAGGGGAAAGGGGGTGGAGGGTGATGTGTGGCGTGACAGTGGCTCCAGGCCCTACCCCCTGGCCTTGAATGTCACCGCCCTGCCTCCCTTTGCCTCCCGCCATGGCCCTCGGCTGACTTCTGCGCCGCTCAGCTGGGCCGCTGCATGGGAGCAAGTGGCGCAAGCGGCCGTTTGGGTTCCGCGCTCCCCATGCAGCACGGGGAGTGTTGAGCTCAAAAGGCATTTGGACTCTGCGGTCCCCCGAGTGAGAGGCAGGAGGGGGAGGAGAGCTGAGAGAGAGAGAGAGGGAAGTAGTAGTAGGAGGAGAGAGAGAGAGACACGGAGCGAGAGACCAGAGGCTCAGGAGAGAAGACCGACGTGGAGAGACCTGAAAATCCCATCTTATGACGGGCTAATTGGCTAGTATTGCTAGAATGGCCTAGCTGCGAAGAAAAATATCCGTGCCCCCCATATTTTACTGAGTCGTCAGGCTACATGGGTGCAAAACAGCAGCCAGCTAATTCATATATTCCAAAAATTTCAGCCATTCCACCTCCACTGTCAGCAAGTTTCTATAGTAGGGTGTGTCTATTTGTCTTTGTATCTATATCAGCTCTGGGGCCCTTAAATAGTTGTAGGCAAATTGTTTGTGTTGATTAAAGGAATGAAGACCCAGGGTAAATACAGCAAGCATGATGCATATGAATGGAATGGAATTCCAGAAACACCCTGCATAAATCTAGTTGCCTTAAAGCAGAATTGCAAACTGCTTTTCAATAATGATTTTACTTGATAACATCTGGGCTAATGTTGCTGTAAGGTGCCAGATGCCCTCCACTTCCACTGCTGTCAGTGGCCCGGGGGTACTTCAGCACCTAGCATTGTTGGTCAGGCTTTGTATTAGTTAAAACTAGTTTCTATCAGCCTGTGACAAACTAACTTGGGTCACTCTAGGGTATGAAAAAACACTCCGCTCAGAATCATAAGCAGAGGGGTTTTATGTGGATAGGAGACCTCATATTTATATATATAGACATACGATTTACAAACTATTTTGGCTCAGAGAAGAGTCTGCACAAAGGTTCATCATTCTGCTATGCCTTTTACATGTATGCTGTGTGAAATCACCTTTGGAGCAATCAACAGCAGATGCTGCTTTGGAAAGAGGCACATTTGGGACCTAACTTCTGGCTTATAGAATGTTTCCTTCACTGTATCAGTTTCCTATCATTGTTGACTGAGGATCTCTTGAAGCAAAAGAGTTTACTGTTAGTAGCCTAGCTGGAGACTTCTAGGACCCAGGAGCTAAAATAAAAATTTAAAAAGTCACTGTCTCTTTAAAAGCCAAGTCTTGTTCCAGCATGACTGTTTGCAGCTCCAGTTTCATGTTCAGGCTGCTTTGGCATTTCACTGGGATGCTAGGGTGATATTCCATTCTATATATATATTTTACCATAAGCCCCTGCTAATAAGCTAGATGGAATAGGTTTTCTTTAATGGGGCTTAATTTCCTTATAGTGTTATTGTACCAGTCTGTCAAATCTGTGGCATTTTTTATCACTTTCAAGTTGTAATTGCTATTTTAATTCTCCTGATTTCTGTTATTTAAAAAAAAATCAAGTGCATGGGCATGCAAACCTTTTGTATGCTTAGGATATTGTCTAACACTGGTTATACTGCGAGGTAGTGCATGAAGTAGGTCATACTTTGTTCAGTCATGCTGAAACAACCAAACCAGAAGATTTCAGTCTTAATTCCAAATTTATCTGGTAGGGTTGCCCATGAAAAATTACCTCTGTTGTCTCACAGAGGTGGTAAAGATGTATGTATTTAATGCATAAATCAATAGAGCAAAATGTTATTATTTAACCCTGACATTTTAACCATGCAGTTTTCAAAATTCTGTAGCTAAAAACACTGTGTGCTTTGAATTTTTCCCTTAGATGCTCACTGAAAAGTGTAAAACCAAGCAAATTCAAATTGCTCTTTCTCTTGCCATCTGTAAGTATTGTAGCACGCAAGTGGTACAATGTATAAAATGACCCACAATTCTGAACACATACCAGCACTTGTACTGATACATAACCATGTTTTTTATGTAATAGAAATAGCACCACACAAATACTGCCTTACCTGCTCTTTCAAGACAGGCTTCTGCTCCCATCCAGGTCAACTGCAGAATTCCCATTGACTTCCATTACCAGAAGAGCAGGATTTTGTGAATTACAAAATGCATTTTCACTGTGAAGATTAAAGAGGTTCTGATGTATATTTTAAAAGATGAGCCTTTATTAATCAGTAAAATGATAGAATTACAGTATTGACACTTTAAAATGGGATAACAATGGGTTAACAATTTAAAACTGTACTAGGGGGCTGCTCCCTGCTCACTACACCCACCAACTCCCTGCTCTTTGGCTGCTTTCATGGCCAGAGAGCCTGATGACATCATTCTGTCCACGCGGCAGAAAAAACTTGTTTTTATAAATAGAGAGATAAAAATGTGATTTTGAAACATCAAAGATATGATACCTTGAAAACATGGGAGTAAACAATGAAGTATTATACAAGCGCTACCAACCCCAAACACTCAAAAATCATGGGTCAAGCCGTTAAAATTTGAGATTGTCTTAATGATGATTTGAGATTTTGTTCTCTGGAGTCTGAGCCTTTTGATTACATTCATGGCACATTTTCAAGCTCTCCTTTTCAACCAGCAAGACAAGAAACTTACTTTAAAAAAAAAAGAACATAAGATTCTCATTATTATTTGATTATGGAAATCCCTAGGCGCTCTAGTCAGGGACTAGGAAACCATCAGAAACAAGCACGGAACAAAAAAGATGATCCCTTTCTCTAGGAGCTGATGTTTAATACAAGAGCACTAAATATCATGATTCACAGGATAAAAACCATGAGTTGGCAACATTGCACAGAAGTAAGATTTCAGGAGTGTTGGTTTAACAAAGTATCTTAAATTAGCTGTTGTACATTTCTGAGGCTGACTTTCATGCCTCCTATGGCACTGAAGCTTTTTGGAGTTGTGTTAGAGTAGAATCTGGCCATCCCACAAGGTTTGCTTTGACTTTTGCAGTATATATTTAATTTTTCAACTGTGTTTTCTACATTCTCCTTCCTCATTCCTCCCCTCCCGCAATGATTCCCAAAAAACCCACTCCAGTGAGAAGTCTGCTCTCTTCAACACAATAGAATTGCAATCTTGGTTGTCTGGGAAGTAGGGGCTAGAGCCTCAGCTAGTGTAAATTGTTGTTGCTCCACTCCATAGATTCTTCAAGAGCACTATGGCGATTTACACCAACCACAGATTTGGCCTAATATTTTCAATTTAATTGCAGTAAGTGCAGCTTGAGGACTAACTGCCTGAAAAATATATTTTTCCAAACTTAAGTTTCCAGTGAAGAGGCTTAACAAAAGGGATTTTCCCCTATATTCCCATACATCTGAAATTCACGGAAAGCTTATTTTTTTCGCGCATCTGAGAAGCAAGGGAATGTCTGAAGCTATTGAAATAATTCTTTGAAATCCAAATTCAGGCTGACATCCTGTGCTTCGTGGTTTAGTGTGATGAGCTTTGAAAATGCCATGTCTAAATAACATGGTCTGTGATAGAACACTGAAGCCTCTGACTAATAGCACTACTACTGGGCACCTCCAAAATACCTAACCCAGCCTTTTTCATTTTAATGTTGAACAATATGTGTTAGGTTCAGAGTTTTAGGAAATACTTAAAGGCTGCGTCTAGACTCGCATGATTTTGCAGAAATACTTTTAACGGAAAAGTTTTTCCATTAAAAGTATTTCCTCAAAAGCGCATCTAGACTGGCAAGGATGCTTTTGCGCAAAAAGTGCTTTTGCGCAAAAGCATCTGTGACCAGTCTAGACGCGATTTTGCGCAAGAAAGCCCCGATTGCCATTTTAGCCATCGGGGCTTTTTTGCTCAAAACAGTTCTTCCCTGTCTACACTGGCCCTCTTGAGCAAGTATTCTTGTGCAGGAGGGCTTTTTCCCGAGCAGGAGCGTGAAAGTATTTGCGCAAGAAGCACTGATTTTGTACATTACAAAGTCAGTGTTCTTGCGCAAATTCAAGCAGCCAGTGTAGACAGCTGGACGCACCCAATGAGTAACCCACGGGTGGGCAATAATATTTTTACCAGGGGCCACTTCAGAAATTTTTTAAGTGGCCCTGGGCCGCACTGAAAGGGGTGGGGCCTCAGGCGGAAGAGGCAGGGCCAGTGCACTTCCCTGCTTCCCCACCCACAGACCATGATTGGTCAGGCGGTGGGGGAGCAAGCAAACTTCATGCACTTCCCCCAGCCCCTGATTGGCCTGGGGACGGGGGAGTGGCAGAGCCTGGGGGTGGATCCGGCTTCCAGAGGCCCTTTTGCCCACCCTGGAGTAACCCCGTAGTATTCTGGGAATATTAAACAAAATAGCTGTCCATTAGCAAATATTCCAATGGATAATGGTTACATTCATCATAGTAACTTGGAATACATTTTAAACAATGTTTTAGCATCCAGTAAGCCAAGTGACATATCAAAAAAAGGTTTTGTACCAACTACGCATTGCATATGTACCTACATTGCCTTTTCCGCTGTGGGGTCTGGGGTGTACCTTGCAATTTCAGCCATATTTGGATTTATTAGAAAACTTAATTTTAAATGTTACCAAATGTGGAATTTCCCCACCTCCAAAAGTGTTTTGGTATGTTTGCCCATAAACTCAGGGCTGGATTAAGGGGAGAGGCTAACCGGCCGCGCAGTGCCCTTTAGAGCTGCAATCAGGTGTGGTGCCTCTTAGAGCTGCCATCAGGCGCCGCGCACTCAATTGCAGCTGTAAGGTGCGCAATGCACCGGGGGGCAGGGTCACGCTTGTGCCGTGCACCCGGGGCAGAGCTGCGCATGTGTTGTGCGCCCACTTCCTGGGGAACAGGAATGGCTCGAGCTGGGCCTGCATAAGCTGAGATCTTTCAGGCTGGGGAAACTTGGTTGAATAGTTTAAATAAGAACACGGACCCATTATGTCCAGAACTATCTGTAACTGTAAAAGGGTTTTTTTAAATTGCACTTCTGACAGGTTAATGAAGCTATCCTGGACCTGAACCTTCCTGAAAGCTAACAGTTACATTTCCTTTCCTGCATACAAGCTTCCCAACTTATCTGTTTGATCTCTAGCTGGAAGAGCTGGACTCTGTAGCGCCCTACTGAAGTGCATGCACTGGATAATATACAAAAATATTACATAAAATGTCTATTAAGTTTTCTTTAAGAACAGCACAATATAGAACATGGGATAGCAGAGAACTTCCCTGATTGCATGTTTCCCCATTGAGACAAGCAATAATCTGCCATTATACCACTTAGAGCTTTGAAAGGAGCTTTCACTAGAGGGTAGAGCTTTCTACAATACTATGGGGGTGGAAGGCGGGGAGTTATTCACTGAGAATTGTTTACTACAGCAAGCAACCCTGTGCTCTTTGTTTGGCTGATTCTCCCTCCCTCCCCCCCAAGTTTGGCAGGCCCTTCTAGATCACATGGATCACATTCTTGTTTGCACTGTGATACAGAGAAAACTATTCTTTATTGACCTTGCTGTTGTCTCTGGTGATTGAAAACAACAGATAAATTTGGTGCAAGGTTTGATCTGTCATTAGTATAGATTTAAAAATTCTTCAAAGTCAAGAAACTTCAGCATATTTCTACACTGTGCGTCCCAGCTGAACTGGCCTCACAGGTTAAGGGCTGTTTAATTTAGAAGTTTTTGCTGAGGTGAGCTCTGGGACCCACCCACCTGGAAGGGCCCCTAGAGCCCAGGAGGCAATCTGAGCCCAAATGTCTGTGCCTCAGTTAAAAAGTCTTGAGATTTAGCTGGCACTAGTTAGCCACAGGTTGTAACTACAGTGTAGATGTCCTCAAAGAACTGCTTTCACCTTTATCTGATTCCCCATCCCCAGTGACCAAGTCTGAGGACTTCTAATTAGGAAATAAATTCTGCCTTCAATTACATAGGCATAGTGCCAATGAATGTCAGTGGGGATTGTTTATGACAGGGGAGGGGAACCTAAGATCTGGGGGCCAGATGCTGCCCCCCAGTTTTGCCAGGATCCAGCCCCCAAGTCTCAGGGCTCCCGTTAGCTTGGGGAGCCTGCACTGGTGATCCAGCCCCCCCCCCCCCCCCCCCACTAGCCACCACAAGTCTGGAGCACACAAAGGCTAGGTCTACACTATCGCTTTTTCCGATTGTTTTTCTGGAAGAGGCTTTTCCCCATTTGGCCCCATCTAGATGGCAGAAAAGCCTCCTCTTTCAGAGGAGCCCTTATTCCTTGTAGAACGATGTATACAGGGCTCCCCACAAGAGCGCGCTTGCTCTTCTGCAAAAAAAAAGTGGAAGAGCAAACGTGTTCCCTGGACATGGCGAAGTTTTTATCCTGGAAAACCCCGCAGTGTAGATGTACCCAAAATCTACTAGTCTGGGTCCCTCTGGGCTTTGGTGTGCAAGGGGAATGTGAGGAATGCCTTTCTCCCTCTCTAGGCCCCAGCCTACACAAGGGGAGAAGTCTGAATTAAGATATGCAACTTCATCTACGTTAATTGCGTAGTTTAAATTAAAGTACATTAACTTGAATTTTGGCACCGCCCACACTGCGAGAAGTCAAAGCGAGCAGTATCCTTTTGGCTTCCCTTACTCCTTGAAGCAGGACTACAGGCATCGATAGGAGCGCCCTCTCAGTTAAAATTATGGTGTCTTCACTAGACCTGCTAATTTGAACCCTGGAAGATTGACTGTGCCTGCTTCAATCTTATCTGTAGTGTAGGCATGGCCAGTAAGGAGCCACATCAGTGAGGCCCTTGACCCAAAAAAGGTTCCCCACCCTAGTTTGAGGATCTGTGGACAGAACTTTTTTCAGGGAAAAAGATGCTACGCATTTCTAACAATAATTACTGTTTGGTTACTCATTTATGAGGCAGGCAGTGTGCTTACAATAGAAACTATTTCAGTGCCTGTGTATTGCAGAAAGTTAAACATTTAATATTTTGCTTTTATATGGTTGCAGTGGGAAGCAAATTAGAGTCAGAAGAACCTACACCACATTGTTCTGGAGTTTCGATTTTGTTTCTTTCGCCAGCACCGCAAAATACAGAGCTCATGGAGTGAAGTTTCTTGTATGTTACCTGGTTTGGATATGCTTCTAAAGTTACATGCTTGTTTTAATATGTGAAGAGTTGTACATCAAGATGGGTCTACATGAGGACCTGGTTTTGCAGTCATTCTGTACACTGCAGGCAAACATTTATCCCTAGCATAAATGAACGCTATTCTGAGGTCAGTGGAATTATGCCCACTTATAAACAGGAGCTGAGTTTGACCAAAGGCTTTGCATTCAGTTCTGAATGCTCAGAAGTTTTTGGCTAAACAGAACATTCCCATTGCAATAAATGGTAGTTTTGCCCATACAAGATCTAGGAGTAAAATGAAGGGGCAGATTCTCAGCTGCTGTAAATAGGCATAGCATCCTTGGCTTCAGTGGATCTTCGTTGTCCGATATGTTGTGCATCCACAACTCCAGTGAAAGCTGAGATTGCTCAGTACTCCTGAAGGCAGTTTGAGGGCCTCGTGTTGTCATGTCTGGGCCAAGAGAGTATGTTACACAACTAGAGCAAAATGGCAGCACTTTAAACCCATTTTGCATAAGTATAGATAACTACAGAAGGTGCAAGACAGTGGGCATGCAGGCTCTGAGTAAAGGCCTCACAGTTTGCCTCACACAGCTGTTTGGATCTGACAAAAATCTCATTGACTTAAATGAGGCCAGATAAGATGCACAATCAAAACTAATCGTGGTACCATTTTGCCTATACTTCACACAGACTAGTTCTGCCTATAATATCAATAGACAATAGGATATTTAAAGATTAAGGTAAATCACAAATGTTGTAAGTAAATAGTAATGCCTTTATTTTTGTTAAGAACAGCATTTTGAAAATAAAACATTTGCCCATGCTTTACAACCTTTTCAATTTATTATACTTATATACAGTCATTATGGTACACATTGATTGTCTTGAAAGTCCTTCAGAGGTGTACTTAAGATATCAGTATGCAACAACCAGCGGAAAAAAAGGTACATTATAAAACACACATTAATACATTTAATAAATATATATTATCTATCAAAAATGAGCCTTAGCGCTCCTCAATTAATAAAAAGCACCTGCTGTGTATTCTTGTGAGCTGGTAGAATAGTCCAATTGTTTAATTATAAAAGCTACAGTGCTCCCCTTTTGCACAGCCTTTGGTTAGACCCAAGGCATAGCCAACCATGATACCTGTCAGAGTACATACAAACTAGCTAGTTCTGCAACAGCTGAAATCTTTCTTATTCATAGAAACAACTATGTGCACTTAGCACTCCATTCTACAAGGTGCTATATACATTTCCTGGGAGGCTGTAAGCACCCTCAACTCCCACTGCAATTGGGATTGGGTCCTTAATGTATGGCTCTGAGCTGTTTTCTAGCCATTGAATAGAAGCCACTTCTTTAAAAAATGTTTTTTAATAGATAGGTCAGAAGGAAATAACCATTGTCAAATGTAAAAAGGGACAACATGGTAGCTTTTATAGTATAAAGATAATTATAACAACAATCCTGAAAGGTTTGTGTTTACAGTTATGTAGTATTTTGATCACAGATGCTCTACATTCTAAAAGGCAGAAGTAAACAACTTGTTTACATTAATAAAAATAAATTAACAGAAAGGTGCCTTCAGTCACACGTTATTTGTAGCATTTGGTATTAGACTATCAAATGGCAAAAATAAGTTGCTTATTCTAGTTGTGTAAAGTTGGAAAATGAATAAACTTCTTCTTCTAATTAATTAACACACTTCCACCAACACAAATTGCAGACCCAATCCTGCATGTTGTTACTAATGTGAATAGTCTTAATTCACATACCAGTTCAATGGGACAAATTGTGTACGCAAAGATATGCAGGATATGGCCCTTTGCTTTGGGCCTCAAACACCTGCTGGCTTCCTTCAGAGGAGGACTGGGCCCTTAATTTGTTAATCCATTCCCATCTAGAAAACTGAACATAATGTAAACATTTGTAAAATAACTAGCCTGGAAAAAAATTGTCCAAGGTCTACAAAATGTGTATGGTATGTTTCAGCTATAGCATGAAGCATGATAGATCTTTAAGAGAAAGCTGCCCTCCCATTTATGCCATGGTCATCTTATATATTTTTACAATAAATACCTTTCAGATAATTTTACATATTAAAAATTTATTTTTTAAATGAAACTTTTGAAGACACACATCACCACTAGGTTTTATATTGCTCCAAATTATGCAGTTTCTGGGATAGTAACAATTAATTATCAAAAATATCATTTTATCTGATCAAGACTAACAGCTAGAGGTACTTCTAGATCACTGGATAGCATGCAATATCCACCCCTAGCCTACTCGGTCTCTTAGACAATCTAGTTACCTAAACAAGAGATTAAAAACCACTTTTTTCCCTTAAAAGCAAGCACATGCTTCCATTTTGTTTCTACGGGGAACATCAGGCATGGAACTAATATATTCCTTCAATCATGCATGATGGAAAAGTATGGTTTCTGAACCAGTAGGGCTGTTAAAAATAAAACCCTATAAGGTGATCATGGCAAGAATGGCAATATATATCTTGGATGTAATGCTTAGAGCCTGATGCTGCAGCACTTACACCTGTGAATAGACCTTTTGATGTTAATTGGGTCTACTCATATTGAGTACAAGACTACAGGATTAGGTCCATTTAGTGCAGAAATGAGGTACATGAAGAAACAGGGAATCTTCTAAAAATAAACAGCTTATCTTTTTTTTTTTTGCAGTATGCAGCAAATAGTGTTCTTCTGTGAAACTACTGCGCTATTCAGTTTTCTTTGTATATTTTTATTTTTATTTGAAAATAGAATATATATATATTTATTACAGCATATGCAAAATGTTACCCTTATACATAACCCACACCCTCATGTAAAAAGAATTGCTTTTAGTGTCTAGGAAAGCTAGGAGTAATGTTGACCAAACAGGATACAGTGACTTTCAATGTTTGATATGTATTAAATGCTAAATAATAAAGGAATGATTTGCTTTAAAGTAACAAAAACCATGGCAAGAATAATGGGCAGTAAGAACTTGTTACATAACCTAGATAAGCCTTGGTAAAGAGTTGTCTGTCTTATCCCAACTCCAAAACACACACCCACACACACACCCACACAAAATCCTGAACCTCAACAGTGGAGATTCTACTAGCTAATACATATACACATTAAGATGCACAGACTATTGCAGTCAATGAGGCTATTCCCATGAGGAGGGGTTACAGAATTAGGTCCAAAAGTAGGAAGTGAGGGCCCAATCCTTAAATTACCAAGCACCTCCTGGAAGGTGATCATTACCTTCCCCTTCCCTAGGCACCTTATAAGATCAGCCATCAGAACAAACCTAAAGTTGTGTGTAATACAGTAGGTTTCCTTTAATGTATCATCCTATCTATAGAACATCTTTTGGCAACCCCGGGCCACATTCTCTTCTCAGTAAAGAGGCTTTGCTGAAGTTTGTCTCTCCATAATTTGACTTGGTGCCCACAAGTGCACATATGTAAAACAATATAAGGGGTTTGAAAACTTGTGGTTCTTTGCTTGAACTCTGGAGTGAGACTGTATCAACAGGGCACCTTGAACTGCAGTGGCTGATTCTACATTACTGAGGTGATCTGACTCTAAACTCTTACCCTAGGGATGCTTCACAAAGTTGCATGAAGCATGCACAGTCATTTCCTTTCACCACAACCAAACTTGATACTTTTTTCTTTAAGTGGATCACATCTCATTGCTGAATAATGGTAATTTAGTTGCCACAGACTGACTATGCTTGACCCTAGATGACATTCACATCAGAGATGGATAACAGAACAACCAAGACACTTCACACAACACTTGAAATGAAGAGGGGGGAAAAAAAGCAGGAAGAAACCCTGCATACTTTTCACACTGCAGTGGCAATCTCTTATGGCAGCATGGATTACGTTAGGTAAGGGAAAGTTTCATGAGGCGGATGCGGGGAGAGGGATATTTGTTTTTTGCAAAGAGCTGACAACAAACCAAGGTCAGGCTTGCCTCACACACTGAGTTACAGACAGGTTATATCTCACATTTAAGAATGTGTGATGTCCTCTCTTCCATTTCAAAGTGTGCCTATTTCTATTTTAAATTCATCTTGAATTGTGCAGTTTTGTTTCTGTGATTAGCTCATCAGTTCAACAGTGTTCACGTTTACATAAAACCCTATCTTGGATTCCAAAGCTCCTGGATGTCTGGCTGTTTTGTTGTAGCATTATTGATTCCTCCCTTAAAAAGACACACTGCCAGGGAATAACATTTTAAACAAAGATTCTTATCTTTAGAACCTCTAGCCTTTCACCAGAGGTGTCTTCCAGTGTAACTTGGTGGAGCAGTTGGTATCTGGAAATAAGGATAATAAACTCATAACTAAAAGTTCCAGCCTGTTCAGAAATCAATGTAAACAAATGCTACAATGCATGTCTAGTAGTAATAGCATTATTAGTTCCACAGAAAAAATGGTACAACTTGAAGATGAGTTTCACTATACAACACACATACCTAACCACAAGAAAAAGGGTGAATATCTATCTATCTATCTATCTATCTATATATATATATATATATATAGATTAGTCTCTTTTGCTTTACTAAAGTAATCATCTCTAACTACTGTATGTACAATTGTTCTCCAGGAACAAGCTTTGTTCTTACTCCAGAAAATCTCTCTAACCTTTCATCCTTAAGTTGCCTCTTCCCTAATAAGCTACTTATTCTGGTATAAGGGAATATAGGAATGGATTAATGCAGGCTTCCAAAAGCATGGTGCTCATTATGGGCACTGCAAGTTACTCTGGGAGCAAGAAATGAACTTATTTACATTAATTTGAATCCTGTATCACCCACTGTACTGCACAGGAAAAGAAAATCCTGAGATCTAATAACTCTTGTTCCCTCCCCATAATAAATTCAAAGTATACTTACTTAAAAAGACCCTCAGTCAAATCACCTTCCTTGTGAGTTTTTTAATGTGTAGACTGAGTTATGGAATCAGCTTATGACTTAAAATAATGAAAACCCAACTTACATGAGTGTAAACCAGCTCATGAGTAAATTTAAGAAGCATGTAGGTATGCATGGAAATGTGGGAATGAAATTCTCCTTTTTTTAGCAATTTATACACAAAATGGGAATGAGATTTAAAGAGGCTGTTTGGCATCAGATCTCTAAGCCATTCTTGCAATGTCCTTGATTAACAGTGTTATCAAAAATTAGCATGCCAAACCATTGTTTGAGAGGAAAAGTAATTCACGTTAGCCTAAAGGTATTTTACATGTCCCCTTATGTATTTCTTTTCAAGGGTGGCACACCTCATTGGTGTTCACCTTGTAGTGAAAATACAAATTTTACAAGGAAAGTGAAAATGTAGCACCAGCACTATCTGCAACAGATTCTTATGCCAAAAAATATACTGGGGTGTATCCAAAAGTGTAAACTTGCAGAATGCTGCAGAAATCAGGCTGTTATTAACTGTCACTTAAGTTACATCTAAACTACACCCCACTGTCGGCAGAGGGATGTAAATTAGATGTTTGAGAGTGCAAATGAAGTGGGGATTTAAATATCCCATGCTTCATTTGCATAATCACGTCCTGGTGCTGTTTCAAACAAATGCCATTTCGAAACTGAAAGCGCGGTTTAGACACGTTTTTTCCAACAAAAGGGTAATTTTTCGAAAGATCATTTTTTGAGGAGTACAGGATCTTTTGAAAAATTGCCCCATTGTCAGAAAAACCGCGTTTAACCTGCACTTTCAGTTTCGAAATGGCACTTGTTCGAAACAGCGCCAGGACACGGTTATGCAAATGAAGCGCAGGATATTTAAATCCCTGCTTCATTTGCACTTTCAAAACGTCTAATTTACATCCCTCCGCTGACAGAGGGGTATAGTTTAGATACAGCCTTAGTTATAATCATCCAAAGGAGCCACTGACAGAAAACTTGGTTCTTTCAATCTAAACTGAATGGTCAAGGAAAGAAGTCTACACAAATTTTATTTGAATAATTTCAAGGGGGAATGGAAGCATTACATGCATACTTGCTGCTAGAGATTTCATTTATAGTGTTTTCCTTCATATTAGCAAGCAGTCTTAACTCAGAAGTTCATTCAATAAGTAGCAGTCGCACTTTTGCCAGTATACACACAAGACTCCTTAACATCATCACAGTTTTATACTTACAGTCCCACCATTTAGCACAACTGCCATCTCAGTTGGCTGATAAACATTGCTTCTAAAGGGAGCACTAGGTCGGCTTCCCAAGCTGCCATTGCGAAATCCTGCAGTTCTTAAAGCTGTGTTCAGAATAAAAGACAGTTTTATTCTCATGCAAACAAATCAAATCCTTCTTTTCATGTGCAAAAATAACACATGCTTTTAAAAATTACAAGAGTGATCAACAGTGAAATCCTGATCTCACTGAAGTCAAAGGTAGTTTTGCCATTGATTTAAAGCCATGATTTATTTCATCTCTTATTTTTATTCTCCCCCTCTATGTTATATTTATATATTTTGGGTTGGACCTTAGAGTTCACTTTTAAAACTAAATAAATTACTTGGTACTGTATAAAAAGAAAGAATTTAGCTCCCCAGTTATAACTGCTGATGTGTTTTTCATTATTGTTTCTCACCAGGTAATCTCATTAGTCTGCGTGTGCAATGGGGTAAAGTAAAACATTTCTGCATTCTCTCATATTCAGAAAAAAAAAGTTCAAAATATTGTTTGTGCTAGTAAACAAAACCCTTTGAGCATTATTTCAGAGGGTGCCTAATGCATAGTTTTCTAAATATCTCCTACAGTTACTTTGAAAAACTAAAAATACTACACAACCATTGCTTTTAAATTAGGTTGATCATGAAGATTTCTTGATCAGAAGATAGAATACCATTTATCTAAAAAATATCTGGTAGTCTCTCCAGTATTACAGTCATGAATTTAACTGTATCATTTTTTCTTTTAATATTTACATATTAAATGAGTTATGAAGAGAAGAGGTATGGATATTTACCTCTGACCAGTAGGGCAGAGATTTGCGTAACTATCTGATTAGTTCAGAGGTGAACAATAAGCTTCACTGAGCTCAGTGGCAGCCAGACAATATGCCTTCATTTGTATATGCAAGCTGAGTCATTACAGTTGTTTCCAAACCTCAGTATTGCTGATAACTAAGAGGTTGTAGTCAGAAACAAGTTGGTTTCATCCACTCATTAATTAGAATTTTTCTTTTACATTTAATTCAAGATACAGTTCCACAGTCAATGGGTAAGATCCTGCCCCCAGTGAAGTCAATCCATGCTTTGCCATTGTTTTGCTACTGACTTCGCTGTAGCTAGAATTTCACCTAAAATGTACAGCAAGATTTAAATTGAGCGTAATTCATAGACTGTTACTAAATACTGCCCTCAGTCTACTGCTACTCACATCAATAGGAACGGTGCACAGAGATAAAGATCAATATTGATCTTTTATCCTACAATAATCTATTACACAATTTTTACACCCTGACCCTACAAACATAGAGATTAAATTTAGTTTTTAATAATACTAAAAACTTCTTCGGAAAGCACTTTAAAAAGGATGGATGAAAAGCTATTTAAATACTAGTTATTATTATGCTAGTCACAGATCAGTATTTAAGACACTTCTTTAAACATGTCCATTGTCCAGTATTTCTTTTAATATATCAATTAGCCCTCTCTCAATTTTTAGCATAAATTGTTACACTGTTACAGTTTTAAATTAATAGAATATACTATTTGAAATTAAGATATTATGTATCCATTTTACATATCTATTTGCAAATAAATCTTAACAGGAAAATGTCATTTTTTTCAAAAACCAATTACTGCAACTAACACCTAAATTACTATACTATAACATGGGAATTTAGAAAAAACTTAAAAAATAACTAATAGTCTTTCAGCACCTTAGAGACTAACTCAAAATGTAGATGGTATCAGCTTTTGTTTAGGTCAGGGTTTTCTTTTTTTTACAGTTTGCTTTGTGCATTTGTCTAATCATTGGGTCTGTATGCCTTTAGCACAACAGAGGAGAAGCTTTAAAAATCTAAAATTGTCTGGGAAACTTGGGTAAGAACTGAATCCTACATGCAGTAGCTCAGTTCCAATGCATTTCACTGGCTGGAAGAGTGGGGGAATTCATTAACATTGTCTGCTTTGTGTAAATTCTACCAACATTCACACAACACACATGTATGCACACTATAGCTAAGATGACTCTTATGTTCTTCTGACACTTAGGCCAAGTTTACATTAAAAGTTAGAGTGATCCAGCTGTCACTCCTATAATTGTAGTGACTGGCTACACTGAAGCAATACAGCTGCAATGATTCTAGTGAAGATGTGGCTTTAGGGCCACATGACACAAACAAATATTTGTTTTTCATCATAACACCTAATACCAGGAATATCAGATAAGGAGGTAGCTAGATGTTCCTAGCAAGATTATATTGCTTATTCAATGTAAAATTTTAAAACACCTTCAAAACTAAGGTAAAAATAAATAATGCAAATTAGTAATACAATTTAATGAAGCAGGGGATAGGGGAAATTACATATATCTAATTATTTTACTAAGGAAACACACTATCCACAGGAGATTACAACAGTCTCCATTAAAAATTACCAAACATGGATAAGAATAATAAACTGTTTTAAAATAGCCTAGCTGAGCTACATTAGAATCGCTAGAGAGAGGTAAAGGGTCCATTTTAAAAGTGTAATTGGAAGATTTTAACAAAAGTTTTCAAATCCTCACCACATAAATGTTAAAGACAAAAATATAGTAATATTATCTCTCTATTTAAATAGCTCAATTCTGTGTTCTCTTGTATCTGTGTTAGTCTCTAACAGCTTCACTGGAGGAACTATTGCTAGCCCATTTTACATTAGGCTACATGAGTGAGGGAAAATATTAGGTCCAAAATGTCTAGTAGCTTCAACAACAAAAACTTAACAACAGTGATGATGCTTTCTGTTGCTAGTTCCTTAAAAATATACAGCCCACTTCTTACCCAGTTATAATGAAAACTGCACTAAAGACCTTCATCATTCAGCTTTGTGCCATAAGTAGCCACATAAGTATCCCTTTGTCCTTTCCATGACCAGAATGCTCAGATTTTGATTGTCTCTGCTAGGCAACCAATTTTTTGCTGGCCCCTTGAATAGCCATTTAAGGCCAATTTCACTGTGATTTCAATTGGATCTATTATTCTTCATTTCCTGTCACCTAAAAAGTTCCACTACTGTGACAAACAAAGCAACTCCTTCATATATATTGTATACACTAGGTTGAGGAGCATTCAATCAATACTTTTCATCCTTATCTACATATTTTCTATCCAGAATGTAAACACTGAAGGGCAGATCTTTGTCTTTATACTTGTCTGTTAAGCTCCAGGCACACTATTAATATCGCAGGCGCAAGGAACTTTTTTTGGGCTAAGGGCCACTGACCCACAAAAAAATAGTTGGGGGCCACACACAAGTGAGAAGCAAACAAAAACAAAAACCTCACCCCACTGACATGGTCCCAATCAAGGAGAAAGACATTCCCCACATTCCCCTTGCACAGCAGAGCCTAGGGCAGGCCCAGCCTAGTACACGGTGGGGCGGCGGGAGGGTTGGGGGGTGGGGACTCTGAGCCTTGGAGGACAGATCAAGGCAAGCCAGGGGCCCCATCTGGCCCCTGGGCCTGAGGTTCCCCACCCGTTATTAGGGTTGCGAGGTGTCCGGTATTGACCTGGACAGTCCGGTATTTTTGCCTCCTGTCTGGTAAAAAAATGCAGAAAATACCAGACACCTGAAATGACTGGTATTTTCTGAGCCAGGAGGCGAAAATACTGGACACCTGACAACACTACAACACACTTGGCAACTGGGCCCAGCCCCTGGCCCTAGGACTCCCTGCTTACCTGGTTCCGCAGGGAAGCTGCATTCTGGCTCCATCAAGAAAACAAAATGGCCACTGGCAAAAAGCCTAAAGAACTGAAGCAAGGGGAAGCAATGCCTTCCCTGTGTCTTAGTGCTCAACCACTCCACTCTTGCTATCTCTATTCTGACACTGCATACTCTTAAAGCTGTTTTAATGCTGGGTTTTTATTTATTTATTTATTTTTTGCTTAACTCTCGGCGTTTTTCAACAACTTTGGTCTCCTCCTCCCCCCCCCCCCCCCCCAAACAGAATTTTTTCCCTGGTGTTTGGTATTTTTGGTTAAACCATCTGGCAATCCTACCCGTTATACAGTATCAAAAAAGACCTTTTGGACCCATCTTTATGAAAGAAAGTATATATTTAAATGTATCATCGATTATTTTGTGGCCCAAAAATGCTTAGCACTCCGTGCACTCAACCTTTGTGAATCAAATGTTTTTGGACATGAGAAAAAAAAGCTTTTTTGATCTGATAGAGTTACTACTTATTTATACTGGTATAAATGAGGAGAAAAAAATGAGGCCGAGTAAGCAAACAGCATAAATAAATTCAGTTTCCTCTTGTGAGTTTTAGATCATATTATTAAGGAAATATTTTACTTGTAGCTTAATCATTATGATTAGAGCTAATTAAAATTTTTCTACTGACTTTTTTTTTTTATATATAAAACAGAAAGTAGCCTTTTTCTTTCAAAATGAAAACTGAATATCTGACTTTCATTTGAATTGTTTGAAATTTTTGGATGAAAATTTGAAAGCTAAAAGAACATTTCAACCAAAACCCAGAGTTTCGTTTTAAATCAGATCACACTTCTAGAATTTTTCAATTTGCCATTTTTTAAACACATCAAAATATTTACTTTGGGCTTTTCAGTAAAAAAGTTTCATGGGAAACTTTGAAAAGAACAACAACAACAACAACAACAAAATAAACCCCTCTGTGTGGGGAGAATCTGGCCTTTTGAACAAGCTTTCTCACAAACCAAATACTTTGAACAGAGCTGGGCAAGAGGCCTACCTAGAACTTCCATCGGACCCATGGCAGCTTCTGACCCTGCCCCCTAATGTGTTGCCTGGGAGCCACCAGGGGGGTATGAGCCCTCTCAATTCTTGCTATTTAAAGGCTCTGCCTCTTCTGCCCAAGGCCCTGCCTCTTCCAGGGCAGCTCATGACCACTTCAGAAATTTTTGAAGTGGCCCCCCTTCAAAAATTATTGCCCACTCCTTCACTAGAACAAATTTATACTATTTTTTCCATACTATAAAACAGGCCAGTATAGGTCCTTTTATATGGTAAAATCTTACCTGCATTATGTTCATCCATTGAAAAGGCTTTGTTTTCCATGTAGCTCCGAGGAAGTTGGATATCTTCCTCAAAAGCAGTTTCACGCATTCTTGGTTGTGAAGTATCAAAATAATTGGGTGTGTTTTCTTGCTGGGATGGAAGAATGGTGCAATGAACTTCTGGGATAGCATGAAAAATAATAAACACCCAACCATTGGACACCAGTGCAATGGCAAGAGTGGGGTCATTCCATTTGTCTTTTTGCCTCAATTCAGTATTGCCAAACAGATACATGGTCATCCAAGCAACCCAAATCAGAATCGAGAAAAAAATGGTTATAATGAGGCAACCTCCATTTTTCTTCCACTTTTTAAACTTTCCACATAAAGTGAACAGAGAGACTCCCATGGTAACTACCATTAAGAACATAACATAAATCAAGGCCATAACAAAATCCACTGGCTCATAATTGCAGGCCAACTTCTTATCTCTCACAACTGTCAGAATTAACCACTCTGTTGCAATAATGACCTGGACCAGCATAAGACAGATTGCCATGCCAGCTAGGTGCCAGCCAGAAGGACTTTTACCATGTCGAACCAGTCTACGTAGTCTCCAAGCTTGAGCTAGCAAACAGGAGAAGCACAATGCAAAGATAACTCCCCACAGAAATCTTCGAGTGGAACATACTGTTTCATCTTCCTGGATGATGAATGCAAAAGTCAGCCCAAACAGTCCTAGAGTTCCAAAGAGAAAGAGGAAATGCATTCCCAGTGGGCTCTTCTTCTCTTTGTCCTTGATGAATGGCAACCTCACTAGCAAAATCAGCATCAACAGCAATGTCGTCAGCACTCCTGCTCCAGCAACTGCCTCCACTACTATTCCCCAAATGGCATCCAGGTCACACAGATAAATATACTGGGGGAGAAGATCCAATCCACACCCTCTGGACGTACTCGAGTTTTCAGAAGAGCCATAACTGATGACGAAGAGGAGGAGGAAAACAATGGCTGAGTGGGTTTTCATTTTTTCTGTCTGAGACAATAAGATAAATAGACACCACAACTGTTTAGTTCAGCTGATTATGCTTAAGCTTTCCCTTAGAAAACACCATTAACTACCCAGTTCCCTTAGAAAACGCCATCAACTACACAGTACCTTTCTAGATCTCATTTTAACTGGAAGCACAGCTTGCACAGCATGGGGAGTAGTTTGTTTAAATTGTTCATGTCAAGGAACATGTTTACTCTTATTTGCAGCTTCAACTGCTTCCCTAACTCATAAAAGCTACGGTCCTGTTGGATTCAAAATTTGAAAGGATTCCCTTTTGTTTTTACACAATGTGAAGGCAACATTTCCAAATGAGGCAATAGGGTACAGCCTCAAATACAACCTTTATTTTTGCTTAAATTAATTATTTATGAAGCAATGAATGATAAAGTACCTGCATTTATTTAGTAATCAAATGTAATAGAGAAGATGAGAATGAAAAGTGTATAAATTACACTTCCTGTTAAATAAACACAGGGCCTGATTTCAATATCAATACAAGAGATATCTGAAGCAGGCCACTGATGAACCTTGCACCTTCCCATTTCAGAGGGGATCTAAAGGAAATCAGATCCATTCTTTTACTTTATTATCACTGTTTATACAAGACACATAAAGTTTGGATTTAAAACAAAATGCTTTTTTTTTCTCCAGGTTTGTCCGTGTCGGGTTAAAATTTCATTCTCCTTCAGTTTGCATCTTCTCACACAATATTCTTTCCCTTACCTTCACACCCTGAGATCTTCTGCATTTATTCCATGGAATGCTTAACACAAAAGCAGAAGTACATTGCACACATGCAGCATTATTAATCAACTGAACACGGAAGAATGACTTATTGTCCTTGGCAAATATAAAGCCACTGAACCACAAAAACAACAAAAATGGAACATCCTGGTCTCTGCATCTTCAAAGTAAACAACTTTAAATTTTCTAAGACAACATATTCAGTCATATTATACACAAATGCATAACCAGAACTAAAAGTTTCTGACTAATTTGCTTAGTTACATGCTGCCTATCTAAATTCTCCCTGAACTTGAAGGCTGTGTCTACACCGCAAGCTTCTTGTGCAAGAATGGCCGGTCTTGCGCAAAAACTGGTGGAGCATCCACACTACAAGCCCGTTCTGGCGCAAGAAAGTTTACAGTAGATCATCAGAAGAGAGGGCTTCTTGTGCAAGAGTTATTTTTCTCCCCACGAGGAATAAGCCTTTTTGCGCAAGAGCTCTTGCGCAAAAAGGCTAGTGTGGACGAGAACAGGGCTAAAATGGCCATCAGAGCTTTCTTGCTCAAAAGAGTGTCCACACTGCCATGGTCGCTCTTGCACAAAAGCACATGGCAGTGTGGATGAGCTCTTGCGCAAGAACTTTTGCGCAAGAACTCTTGCACAAAAGTTCTTGCACAAGAAGCCTGCAGTATAGACGTAGCCTTAGAGAGCAGTGTTCATTTTCATACCTTCTTACAAATCTGTACAGATACTTTACAGATCAGCAATACAGCTAGTTCAAGACCTGAAAATAAGATGACATGGCTTGGAAAAGGACTAATGTAACTATAAATTTAACATAATGATCAAAGCTTTTTAACTCTACTTCTGCATTATCACACTGCTACAGCATGTGATTAGTAAAGATAAGAACTACCATGATTTCTTAGTTTATACTATACTTCTGTAATGATCAAAGCTGTAAATATGGACATATTAAGCAGTTTTCAAGACTAATATTGTTTATTTCACTACCTGAGTAATTAACCATGTCCATTTTAGAACTCTGCTGGGGTCAAAGATTTGGAAAACCGTATTTTCTGTTTAAGGTACTAGGAAAGTAAATATACTAATACAGCAGTACAATGCCTTTTCTATTCATCTGTACTACAAATAAGATGTATTTAATGTATTTGAAACAGTAATGTGGTTACAATTAAGTATAGCAATATGATTTGGACAAACAAAACAAAGTGTACATGCTAGCTGGAATTACATAATTGTCCTCGTGCTCCTAAATTTCTATTATCACCCAAATGGGCTTAACTTGAGTAATGATGTACTGAAACACCACCAGGGCTAATGATTTTCAACCAAACTGTGGGGACGTATTCTGAATACACTCTTTCAATGCCTTACACATATGAACAGTCCTTACAATGAAATCTCATTAACTTCAGTGGAACTATTCACCCAAGTAAGCACTACTCATAGGAGTAAGTTTGCTAAATCAGACATCTGGTTGGGCTTTTGTAACTAATCCAGAGACACCAGGCAAAGAACACTACTAAACTCATTCTGCAGAGAATGAAATACAGGAAGGCAGGGAGGAAATCTTTACTGAGACTGTGGGATATGTCATGCCTATAATCCATTAGTGTGCCAGTGAACCCTGTTGACCTTGATAATTCAGGTCAGTCTCAAACCATACTCCTAGAACTAAGCCAGGATGGAAGGTGAATAGTCAGCACTAACAAATTCAGGCCAGATTGAGAGATGTAGGATCAGTCCCTGCATAATTATGATAGCACACTGACTACTCTAGGTTGCTGAGTAGTCTTGAATCAATCTAGAATATACATATATTTAATGGTCATGTCCTCAGTGGTATAAGACTGAGGAAGAAACACATTTCAGGCTTCGCTGCACTCTGTTTAAAACAAAACTTAATTACAAGTCTGAAGTCACCAGACAGGGTTACCATCAGGATTTGAAAACAGATAAATAGCAAATCAGAAGCTTCGTATCTATAGTTGTGGAAGTATTAATACAATCCAGGGCATAATTTAAGGTTCAAATGGATTAATGAATGAAAAGTGAGACACACAAAACATACTATTGTAATTAACTCTGCCAAAAGTCATAGTCACTTGGTTAATATGTTTTGAGACACACAATGCTTAAAGGGCCCAATTCTAAGAAATACTGAGCGCTCTCAACTCCATTTACAACAAATTGAACAAGTGCTCTTTTAAAGGAGTCAGTACAATATTGGAAACCCAAGCAACAGGTCATGTGGATCATTATGCAGATTTTACTCTACATTGATGTATGCTGGGCTTGGAAAGAATATGATACCTTACCTTTTAAATTAAGGTCACTTTAAATTTGCATTATCCCAAAGTAGCCAAATTACAATGTATACATATACTAACTTGCTTTCAATTCTAGCTTTGTTGATTAGTTGCTCTCCAAAGACCTGAGGATAATTAAATGCAACTATTTCCAATTCTGAGATATTTTCCAGTTCTGGTGACTTTATTCATGTCATGTCATCCTCATGTGATTGAGCTATTTTAGGACAGTCTGTTTCCATGGAGATTGTGCTCCAAGGGTAATCAGTCTTATTGTCAGCCCATCATTTATTTCCTGTTCCTATTTAGATAGTCTTATCTCCCCTACAGGAAATGGTAGGTTTCTTTGGAGAGGGAAGTTTCCAGCAAAATCAAACTCAGAAAAAGCCAAAGTTGTGAAACTTTCTACTGGGAGTTTTTTCAAGATGTTCCTATATGAGTCATGACTTTTGGGGGAGCTGTGTTCTCTAGAGCTTGTCGTTTTTTATTTGTTCTCTTTAGAAAGCATCACAATATCTATAACAGTAACTACGGAGAAGTTTGCAATTGCTGCTGAGAGGTTTATTTCCCCATATCAAATTTAATTATTGTAGAATCATAGAAATGTAAAGCTGGAAAGAATCTGGAGAGGTCATCTAATCCAGCTCAGCCTGGACCAAGTACTCCTAACACCACTCTTGACAGGTATTTGAGTAACTGGTTTTCAAAAGTTTCCAATGATGGATTCCACAACCTTCTATAGAAGCCTATTCAAGGTTTTAGCTAGCCATCTAGTTAGAAAGCATTTCCTAATATCTAATCTACATCTCCCTTACTACAGCTTGGGTGAGGGGTAGCTAAGTGGTTTGTGCATTGGCCTCATAAACCCAGAGTTATGAGTTCAATCCTTGCAAAGGCCATGTATGGATTTGGGGTAAAAATTTGTCAGGGATGGTTCTTGGTCCTACTGTGAAGGCAAGGGACTGGACTCAATGACCTTTCAAGGTCCCTTTCAGTTCTAGGAGATAGGCAATCTCCTAAACTATAAATTAATGATTAAATCAATTATTTCTTGTTCTATCTTCAATAATTAAGAAGAAAAATTGATCACCATCCTCTTTCCAATAGTCCTTAACATGTTTGTAAACTTTACCATGCTCCCATTCAGTCTTCTTTTCTCAAGACTAAGCATGCCCAGTTTTTTAACTTTTCCTCATTGGTCAGGTTTTCTAAACATATTATTTTGTTGCTCTCTTCTGGACTATTTCCAATTCACATCTTTTCTGATGTGTGTGTAGCCTACTAAGATATATTTTTCCTATCTTTTTTTTTTTTGGCACCCAAAAATGGGCAAAGTACTCCAGCTCAGACCTCATCACTGCCAAGTAGAACGGGATAATTATTTCTCATGTCTTACATATAACACTTGTTAACACACTCCAGAATACTGGGTTTGCAAATGCATCACATTATTGGCTTATGTTCAATTTGTGGACCCACTATAACCCCCAGCTTCTTTTCAGCAGTACTACTGCCTCATCAGTTATTTCCCCATTTTATAGTTGTGCATTAGTGTATGGTATTACTGAGTCCTATCAGAGGTCTGGTCCACACTGGGCCTTATAACAGTGCCTAAAACTATTTCCAAACATGCTTAAAGTCAAAGGACTGGTTTACCCCATAAGCATAATCATGTAATTTAACCTGTTTACCACACACGTAGCCCCTAACTTGGTTAAAACTTGCAGTGTAGAATGGACCTTAATGGTATTTCATAACCAGGCTAAAACCTCACCTAAAATGTGTCCTTAACATTGTTACAGAGCTCTGTCAGACAAGAAAAATTCATGTGATAGCATAGGGACATAGCAGAGTCCCAGCTTGTTCTCTTTTGTAATTCAGATGGGCCCAAATGGGAAGTCTAAACATGTGCCTGGCAAGAAGGTTTTTGCGAAGGAGCAAAAATCCTGTCCACACTGGATAAACCAAACCAACCCGTGTCACAACCATGCAGCATACTCAAGGAGGCCTTGTCTACACTGGACTTTTGGGGAGAAATCTTCCACTATTGCACTACCACCAGTGCTCTGAGCAGGGTTTGAGGAGCCCAGGATAAAAAAATAAAAATAGGGCCCTGTTTACATTAGTGCTGCTAACATTGGAAAAAAGTATCAGTAATTATGCAACATGGGGAGATTTCAAAAACATATAAGCCTATAGATACAAACAGTGTCAGAGTATCCAACACCCAAGAAGCTAGAATCACCCAAGGAAAAACAGCTCTGAATGGGGCAGTTATAGCACAGAAGCAAACCTATTGTAGAGTTATTTTTCCCAAATTAAATGTCATGCCATCAGTCCAACCCAGTATGGAACCATGGGCATGTGAAAAGAAATATGTATACTACTATATTTTAGATTAATCTGTAAATACCTCCCTACAAGAGTAACTGCAACCCAATGAAACAAAGTCAGAATGGCTTGGATATCCAGAAACAGGCTCCAATTTTGATCTCAGTTATACCAGCCCACATCCAAACTAACTCTGATTTTTAACTAAAAGTGGAGTCTGGCCTCAGTGTATGATTCACAAGAGGAATGGTGGACACCACACCACTCCAGAAATGACAAAGCACACTTATAAACTAGGGATGAAATAGTATGGTCAGTTAGCCGATAAGCAAAAGCTTCTAGGTTAATACTATAGACTACACGCATTTCCCCCTCCACCTCTTGCCAGAAATTTTGTTAGCAGGCTGGCCAGCAGCCAAGCTCAGTCCTAGCTTGCACTAGCTCAGGGAGATACCCCCGCTGCAGTTCTGCATTTAAAGTGTATTAGGAGCCAGACGGGTTAGGCAGCCCAGCTCAGTTCTGACAGGTGCCAGGTCCAGGAGTTCAGACCACTCCCTGCAGACAGGGGCTGCCTGGGGACTACAGAATAGTCGATTAACCAATGTGAATAGTCGATTAACCTCATACATTCCATTAACCAATATTTAACATCCCTATTATAAACCACTAAAAGGAGATTGAAGGGCTAAAAGCTACCTCCCACAAGTTGTTTAAGAAACTGACAGTAAGAATGCTTCTGTCAGGCTGACCTTCCACAGCTAAAGGAATTGAACTTGTTCCTTTGCTGATTTAAATCTGCCCAGCTCTGCTGAGCATCTGGCCAGTCTAGCGCATGTAAAGATACTACTTTATTTTTAAAATAAAATGTGCATTGACACTTGTCAATCAAAATAAAGTTTTTCAGACATTTTTAATGGTTACATAATGTACCATTATTAAACTGATTAAACTAGCAAAAATCAATGCATTTTACATGTTAGGATACCCTTGGAAAACCATCCAACCCTCTAAATGTGAACAGGAGAAAGAGTCCTATATAAAAAGCTATTCATGATACAATTCCCAAAGCCGTTCTCTCTTATGGGTGTAATGGGGTCTTTACTCCACACAGGAGTAAAAGGGGTAATGGTGGCTATATGGGCCAATTATTAACCTAGGAGAGTGCAGGTGAAGAAGAAAACCTAATTAAAGGAAGGGACTCATCTGTCAGGAACAGGCAAGGCTTGTAGCCAGCCAGGTAGCAGGCTACAAAGAGGGATGGCTGTTGCTATGAAAGGCTGCTGGTGAAATAGGAAGGTCATGGTTAAGAAGAAGTTGGAGTATTTTGGGGCTGCAGTGAAGTAGACTGCAGCGACTCCCTAAAGTGTAGGAATTATGAGGCTGGCAAACCCAAAGAGGGTGGGAACCAGTGATGTAGGAAGAAACTCAAGGAAACAGCAGCAACGGGTAGAACTACACAGGAACAGTGCCTGCTTGTTATAGTATCCCTGCGGTGAAACGTGGTATTAAGAATGGGCCTTGGTTTCCCTACCAGCAGGATGTTGGAGATGCCAGGCAGCCAGCTGGTCTGGAAGAACTGGGATTTCACCAGAAGGGGAGGACTTTAGTGACTTGACTAGAGGGCCAAACCATGAAGAGGAGAGTGCAGATCTGGGTTTGAGCAGAGCCGCAGACTGAGAGAGGTCACCATCAGAGGGGAAAGCATGAGCTGACTCAGGGTGGTCAGCAGAAAGCCCTGCAAGCAGTGTGCCCTCAAGCACATGGGTGCATTTCCTTTCCATTAGTTTCAAATCACTAACACTGCCACAAAGGAAATGTTGCTGTCACCATCATGAAGCATTATGTAGAGATGCTTATGAGTTGCAAATTAATCATAACATACAATTTGTACCCAGTCCTTCTATTGGATCTCAAAAATAAGCTTCAGGGCTGGTAGTGCAGCAGCAGCTAAGCTGAGATCAGACTACTTGAAGAGATGTATTGCCAGAATAATAATTAATAATGAAATTGTGCATTGCATGCAAAAATGAGACTCTGATTTAGTCCTGCTCTGCATAACACCACAATGCTTTTAAGAGATCAGAGCCTCACTGCTACAGAATTTGAGATTCCATTCAAGAAGGACTATGTGGAATAACTATTACTGTATCTTAAAAAATATCTTGGTGTGCTGAATATAACTGAAATTCTAGTATTTTAGCTATTCTGGATTCCTTTTAGTTGTTCTTTCTGCCATCATCCAGCCATGTATAGCCTGCAATTATAAGGTCTAAGGAGCATTGGGGCTTTGCATTAAAGTGATTATGCACTTGATCACTTCTCTTGCTGGCTTTTACTTCAAGGAATGTCCCTGTTGACATGAGAATTACAATTATGGACTCTCTTTCCACTCTGTTACCAAAAGATTAATTGTAAATTTGTTAGCAGTGGGGAAAATCCCTCAATATGCAAAGTCAGTATATCACAGCCAACTTGCGTGTAAAACATCCTGCATATTGAAATATACAGTTTGCAGAAATCTTTTACCAGTATAAGTGCTTTGACATAAGAGATCCTGTTACCTTTGGGATAAACACTAGATCAGGTGTAAACAAAGGTTTCAAAGAAGTGCTAAGTAAGTTCCTGCCCCTATCTGGCTATTTAAGGGCATGTTTAAGAATTTTCTGTTAACTAGACAAGTCATCTAACCCCCATCCTAGCCCAGTGGCTCTCATTCTAGAGGTAAGTGAACCCCGTGTGTACACAGGTCTTCTAGGGCAGAGGTGGTCAATAACTTTAGCTGGAGGGGAACTTCAGACATTTGTAAGTGGCCCTGGGCCACCCCAGAAGAGGCAGAATCTCAGGCAGAAGGGGCGGGGCCAGAACACTTCCCTGCTTCCCTTCCCACAGACCCTGATTTGCCTGGGGGTGAGGGGAGTGTGTGAAGTCTTTGCCCCTGCCTCTCTCTTCCCCCTCTCCCCTCCCCAGAACTGCCAGCTGTTCTGAATGGTCAATCAGGGCCTGGGGGCACGGGGGAGCATAGAAGTCTCTCACTCCCTGAGCCCTCTCCCCCCACAGGGGGAAGCGCACAAAGTCTCCTCCTGCCCTGCAAGGGGGCACTGCACTTAAGAGTCAACCACCAGCTGAGCAACATCTGGCAGCTGAGTAAGTGCGGCCCACCCCTTGCAGGGCAGGAGGAGACTTTGTGCACTTCCCCCTACCGGCAGGCCTTGATTGGCCTGGGAGCAGGGAGAGTGCACAAAGTCTCTCACTTCCTGCCCCTGCCCTGCAACGGGCGCATGGTGCTTAGAGTCACCCCTGGCAGTTGACTTTAAGTGCCACATGCTGCTAGCAGGGGAGGAGTTTTTGTGCGCTTTCCTCATCCCCGGGGCTAATCAAGGCCTGGGGGTGGGAGAGTGGCAGGATGCCAGATAAACCCACTTGGCAGGCCAGATTTGGCCCATGGAGACCCTTTTACCCACCCCTGTTCTAGGGATTACCTAAACTCATCTACATCAGTGGACCCTGCCATGGCGCCTGCGGGGGCATTTGTGTGCACCCGCCAAGTTCTCAGGGCTGGCCCCGCCCCAGGCATGTAGTGCATGCACGGTGCGGGAGCCGGCCCCGAGCGCATGGCACACGGGGAGCGCAGCGAATTGGCCGCCCGCGCCCCGGGTACGTAGCTATGAGGAGCGCCGGCCCTGGGAGTGCGGTGAATTGGCTGCCTGCGCCCCGGGTGTGCAGCTATGGGGGGCGCCAGACTCGGGAGCGCGGCAAATTGGCTGCCCGCACTCCGGGTGCACGGCTATGGGGAGTGGCGGCCCCGGGAGCGCAGCAAATTGGCATCCCTGCCCTCGGGTACACAGCTATGGGGAGGGGTGCCGGCTTTGGGCGCACGGCTGTGGGGAGCGCTGGCCCCAGGAGCGTGGCGAATTGGCCGCCCGTGCCCCCGGTGCGCGGCTATGGAGGGCGCTGGCCTTGGGAGAGCGGCAAATTGGCTGCCCCGGCGCACAGCTATGGGGAGTGGCGGCCCTGGGAGTGCGGCAAATTGGCATCCCTGCCCCCGGGTATGCAACTATTGGGGAGGGGTGCTGGCCCTGGGCACGTGGCTATTGGGGGGTGCTGGCCCTGGGCACGTGGCTCTGCAGGACGCTGGCCCCAGGCTTGCTGCAAATGGGCGGCCCCGCCCGTGGTCACGCGGCGCATAGGGTTGCTGGCCCCAGGCATGTGGGGGTGTGGTGTATGCGTGGCCCTGCCCCCGGGTACGGCCACGTCCCCTGGCGCCCGGCAGCTTCAAATTTTTGGGGATCACTGATCTAGATATATGCCTAGCTTTACAACAGGCTACACAAAAAGCCCTAGCACTAGCAAACTAACTGGTCATGCAATGAGTTTATATGGCTTATATATGGCTACTATACTCTGAAATGAAAGTGCAGTATTTATACTCCAACTGATTTATAATTATACAGTACAAATGAAAAAGTAAGTAACGTGTCAGCAATAGGGTGCGGGGACAATTGTGTTCCTATGTCTGATTTTGTAAGCAAGTTTTTAAATGAGGTGAAGGGGGTGGGGTTTGCAAGACAAACTCGTCAAGGGGCACAGATGTCTGGAAAGATGGAGAGCCACCGTCCCTGCCAAACTGAAGTTTCCACTTCAGGCATCCGATGAAGTGGGCTCCAGCTCACGAAAGCTTCTGCCCAAATAAACCGGGGACTCCTTGTTCTTGCTGAAACAGACTCGCAGGCAACCCTCGGAAGCGCGCCCCAGACTAACGTGCAAAACAGCTTCCATACAAGTAGTGGCACCAGGGGAACAAGGCCTCCAGTTCCAGAGACCAAACAAATACTGGGGGAGGGGGACCCAACCTAGGGCTCTTCTCCATTCAGCCCAATTCCCGGGGGGAGGCAGGCGGCAGAGCAGCGGTCAGATTTTTCTGGCTTTGCTGCAGCAGCCAAAGCCCTCGGGTCACGCAGGGGATGGAGCACTAGGGAGCAGCCGCGGCCTCCTAGACATACACGCAGCCGCCTGCGCCCCCGTCCCCCCTTAATCCTGCCCGCAGCCGCCTGCTCTTTCTGTCCGATCCAATCGCTTTTCCTTTGTGCCAGACTCTGGCACGATCCCGCCTTGCTCAGCCTCCTTCCCGCCTCCCGCCGAGCCGCACGCGGCCCCCTCGCTGCCCTATATCCAGCCTAATCCCGCTGGCTGCAGCCTGCTGTCAGCCACCCGGCTAATTCCGCTGGGGCTGCGGAGGGAGGCTGGGGCCGCAGTCCGGCCGCGATTGTCTCCCGCGAGCGCTGGTGTTTGGGGGCTACCCGGGCTGCGCGTGGAGCGAATCACGCTCCGGTGAAATAGCTTCTCGTGTAAACGCTAAATCGACTCGCAGCGAACAGCGTCTCTCCGCGCTGCGGGCACCTCCAACCAGCAGGGGCCTGAGCGCACCGCACCCCCAGAGGCTGCAGCACTCAGCCCCGGCTCTTCCGCGCCTACGTCTCTAGCCGGGGGGGCGTTTTTCATCGCACTCCGGGTTTGCAGTTGGGTGCAATGGCTCGCAGCGCCCCGGGGTAGAGAGTGACACAGATTTCAGCGTCTGACTCCCCAGCCCTCCCACTAGCCCTGGATCGGGGCCTCTCCGCATGGTCCAGGCTCAGCTCCTGCCCCCGGAGGTGAGATCCCGGGGGCGAGAGACCCCCCACGTCACCCCCTGTCCGGCTTGGCAGCCGGAGATTTGCCTCCCACCAATATGACCCCCCCCCCCCGACAAATGTCCCGCGGCAGCGGGGACTGCAAAGCACCAACCCCCCAGCAGCTCCCCGCGAAACAAGCGGGGGGGAGGGGCGGCTTTGCAAATCAGAGCAAAGGGGATTAGAAATATTCAACCCCTCCCCTCCAAAAAAAATAACAGAACGGGGGGGAGGGGGACAGAAGGGCTCATCGGAGCTGGGCGGGTCCGGCCAGCAGGGCTGGGGGGCTGCTCCGTCCCCGCCTGCCCCACACGCCTCGCTGCTCCGCCGGGCCCGCGGCTTCCCCGAGTCAGCCCCTTCCCTTTGGCCCTGCTCCCCCCTCCGCTTTCTCCCGCGCCCCAGGGCTCGCCCGGGTCCAGCCCCCCCAGGCCAGGCTCGCCCACGCCGCCGGGTTGCCACAAGCTCCGTCCCAGCTGCCCCCAGTTCCAAGGCTCGCTCGCCCCAGCCGCGCCGGGGGCCGCTGCCCGCTGCCCGCACTCACTCGCTGCTCGCTCTCCGGCGCGGCGGTCGGCGAGGCGGGGCCGGCTCCTTTACAGCCCGCGGGCCAGTCCCATTTCTGCCCAGGCTGCGCGGCGGCCCCGGGACGGGTCTGCAGCCAAGCGCCGAGAGCCGCGTGCAGAGGGCGCAGCAGCGCCCGCCCCGGCCGTGAGCACAGTGCGAGGCTCGCCGCGCTCTGGCTGAGCTGCTGACAGCTCCGCTGCGGGGCTGCCGGGGCTCCCCCTCCCACCGCGCCGCCCCGCCCAGCCCCAGCCTGGCCGGGCCCCCTCCCGCTCGCCCGCAGCCGGGCGGAGGGACATGGCCCCACCCACGAGGGCAAGGGGACGCGACACACGCACGGACACACAGTACACGTGTGTGGCACACATGCATGTGTGCAGTGGCACCTCCCTTCACAGCACACAAAGCCACAGCAGTGTCATTTTCGGGGTCATCAGGACTTAACGCCCCCCTCACACACACACACACACACACACACACACACACACACACACACAGACATGCATTGGGAGTCACACCCAGGGACAACACATGCACTGATACACATGCACCTATTCCCAGACACACATCTATTGTGTGACACGTTGCACACAATACACACCTTTGCAGATGCTGTGCTGAGGAATGCAGAGTAAAGTCACAGACAAACTAGATAAGCTGCAGGTGGATAGTGTGCACAACCACAAATGCACATCCCAAGACATATAGTCAGGTATGTATAATGTGTGTGTGTGTGTGTGTAACTGCCAGCCTTTGCTGGACATCAGAGTTTTCTAAATATTAGGGTTTTCTGGGTGTCTGTATGTCCACACTACCAGGCTACATTTGGAAAAGTCTAATATTTAGAAGAGAGACTCTTGTGTCCAGCACAGCCTGGCTGTTAAATGCTTAGAGCCCTCTCAAATGCAACTGCACAGCAGACACCAGCTTTGAAGGCAGCTGAATATGAAGGGAAGAAAAAGGTTTTGTGACTCTTTATTGTGTGGGTGATATTTACTAGTTTGCCTAGGGCAGCAAAAAACACAGGAGCCAGGCTTTGTACTCTAGTCAGTCAAGAGTGATTTTAGGAAGTCTTCAGAATTTGCCTCCCACCTCTGGAGGCAGTTGTATACTTCTAGGTTTACACTCTAAGTCCATCTACACAGCAGTGCTAAAGCTGAATTAAGCTACACAACTTCAGCTATGTCAATTGCATAGCTTATGTCAAAATAGCTTAATTTGGCTTTTGGCACTGTCTACACAGCAGAAAGTAGAAGGAAGAACACTCTTCCTTTTGACTTACCTTACTCCTTGGGTACGTCTAGACTGTGGGGAGGGTTTGGGATACTTGAAGTATCCCAAAAAAACTCCGCCTTCAGGGAATGTGTTTGCTCTTCTGCTTTTTTTTGTGGAAGAGCAGACATGCTATTTCAGAAATCCTGTTTTCCTGTTCCACAAGGAAGAAGGAATCTTCCGAAAGAAGAGATTTTTCTGAAATTTGGCCCAGTACAGACGGAATTTGCATACCTTTTTACGAAAAACCATATCAGTGTAGACATAGCCCTTGTGAAATGAGGGTTACCATGAGTCGGAGTAAAAAATCCTCCAGCTCCATATTATTTTGAAATAAAGGCTTGCTGTGTAGACGTGCACTATGTTATTTCAGGAATAATGCTGCTGTGTAAACATATCCTAACAGAATTGTAACCCATCTGATGATGGATTTGGTTAGTAGTACTGGCACATGGTGTGTTGATTTGCGTGGGACAGAGCACATGCTTCATTTCCTCCAGAGAAAGCCAGACATCTTAACACTATGTTATTTCAGGATAACAGATTAAACAGAAGCTATTTTCCCTTTTAAATAGTTGAAAAGTATGATTCAGTAAAAGCCCTGTAAATGACAATCACTATATTGTGGGAGATTTATTTATGGTTTCGCTTCAATTGCTAGCAAGGAGCCAGCCCTCCTCCTGCAATTAGACATAATCTCATCAGGCTGGACCAATCAGTGCCCATCCTGGATGTGGGGAATCACCCCTCACACTTACATCCCCCCTTCCCCTGCTTTTCCCATAAGGACTCTTTTTAAAGAAAAAGTGCTGCTGTTTTGATATGTGCTTTCTTCTCCAATGGTATTGCCTCAAACAATCTAGAATCAACTGTAACCTTTAACCTCAGCATATGTGGGGTTGCTGAACTGTTCAGCTTGGCTGAGAGAGTGTAAACACAATTGTGTGGCTGGAGGGTTTTTTTTGCTTTGGTATGGAAACGATCTGAGTGATATGGAGGAAAGGCAGCTTTTGGCACTGTCTACACAGCAGGAAGCTGAAGGAAGAACACTTTTCCTTCGACTTCCCTTACTCCTTGTGAAATGAGGGTGACCATGAGTCGGAGTAAGAAGTCCTCCAGCTCGACATTATTTTGAAATAAAGGCTTGTCGTATAGATGCACATTTTGTTATTTCGGAAAGCTGCTGTGTAGACGTACCCTAGGGGTGTGTCTAGACTACATGCCTCCTTCGACGGAGGCATGTAGATTAGCCAGATCGGAAGAGGGAAATGAAGCCGCGATTAAAATAATCGCGGCTTCATTTAAATTTAAATGGCTGCCCCGATCTGCCGATCAGCTGTTTGTCGGCAGATCGGGGGAGTCTGGACGCGATGCCCCGACAAAGAAGCCTTTCTTCATCGACACAGGTAAGCCTCGTGAAACCAGGCTTACCTGTGTCGATGAAGAAAGGCTTCTTTGTCGGGGCATCGCGTCCAGACTCCCCCGATCTGCCGACAAACAGCTGATCGGCAGATCGGGGCAGCCATTTAAATTTAAATGAAGCCGCGATTCATTTCCCTCTTCCGATCTGGCTAATCTACATGCCTCCGTCGAAGGAGGCATGTAGTCTAGACACACCCTAGGTGATTCCGGAACTCAGCTTCTTTATCAGAATTGATGCACTCTAACTAATACTTACTTCTTCATGCTTCATTGGCACATTTCAAAGCACTTGACAAAGGAGGTTAGTAGCATTATTCACATTTTACAAAGGGGGAAATTGAAGTACAGAGACTTATGCAAGTTACATAGCCCCCTTCAAGGGCCAGAACTGCATGTGCTCTATGTGAACACAGCTCTGAAGAAGGGGCCTTGGTAAATGGTGGAAAAATAACCCTACACAGAGGTTAGCCAAGATGGTAGTCCCAGTCAGGGTTTATGAGTCCAAAATAAAGGGCATAATAGATTCAGTGTGCAGCCAGACCCTTGGAAAAAGCTGGTCGAGGCCCATGGACACCAACTGCCACTGACTGGTTGGTACATGACTACCAGACAACAAGGTCTGGGCCAAATTCTGGTCCCCCATCCCTTTGAGAGGAAGCTGCTTTTGGCTTGTGCACTGGGTTCCATATTCTGGCCAGCTATGGAAGGAGAAAACCACCAGCCTATTCTATTGGCGATGCATTTACAAAGCGGTAAGAGTTCACAACATATTCTGCTCTGAATGAGACCAAGAGCTCTCCAAGGACCCCCTTTATCCTGAAACCAGCAGTTCACACCCCCTTTGAGAGGACTGGCATGGATTTGATAGAACAGTACAAATAGACACCAATGCACACTGATAATTGTGGATAATTTGATCTGGTTCTCCATGGCCGTTCTGCTTCATGTGACCAATGCGGTGACCATACCAATGGAATTCAAGAAGGTCTTTTTGAGGGAAGGGATCTCCAAAGATAAGTTCACTCTGGTCTAATATTAACTTCAGCTCATGACTGATACAGAACTTGCGTGAGCTATGGAAAATCACATCTCTGAGAGTATCTGTTTACCGCACTGAAACAGATGGGCTAGTTGAATGTTTCAACAGGACCTTGAAGGTCATGCAGAGAAAACTGGAATCTGAAGACCCTTGCCACTAAAAATGCTTGTTACCACCTCGCCATATGTGTGGTTTCCTTGGCCTCAATGGATTCTCACCCTTCAAATTGATATACAGGCAGTCCCCGGGTTACATGGATCCCACTTACATCGGATCCCTACTTACAAACAGGGTGAGGCAACCTCGCACTAGCTGCTTCCCCCCAGCAGACCAGGGAGACGCGGAGCGGCTTTTCTCAGCAGACACCTCAGCTTAAGAATAAAGGACTGAGGGAAGTGAGGTGTGGGAGAATAAAACTGAGCTCTGCAGAAATGTTTGGCTAGAGTTTCCCCTACAATATGTACCAGTTCCGACTTACATACAAATTCAACTTAAGAACAAACTACAGTCCCTATCTTGTACGTAACCCAGGGACTGCCTGTATGTGAAAAATCCTGGAGGGTGGGGGGAATCCTGGAATCCATTTGCAAAACCTGGTAGGAGCAAGAGCCCAGTATAGTATGTCCTCCACTTCCGAGAGCAGCTGAAGAAATAGGGGCTCTCACAAAGGGACACCTCTTAAAGGCCTGCTTTTGATACTCTTGGGCCTTTAATAGGGACACCCACCCATGCAAATTCCATCCTAGTGACAGGGAACTGTTGTTATTGCCCACCTCAGAGTCAACATTAATGGCTAGGTAAAATTGAGGTGATTTTCCAGACAGAGGAGTGGATTAGCAGATCTGAGAAGAAAAAGAGAGCAGAAAAAAAATTACGGCATAAATCTTCTGAAGGCCTAGCAAGACCAGGAAATCTTATTCATGAACAGAGGATCCAACACCATGCCAGGCCCCTGGAGTGGAGTGGAGACCATGGACCCACCAGTGGATGCCAGTGCTTTGGTGTCTCAAAGGCCATGTCTAGACTACATCCCTTTTTCAGTAAAGGGATGTAAATTAGGCACGTCAATATTGCAAATGAAGCCGGGATTTGAATTTCCCATGCTTCATTTGCATAATGGCGGCCACCGCTTTTTTCATTTAGAAGGGGCATTTTCAACAGAAATGCCCCATTTCAAAAGATCCTGTACTCCTCATTTTTTGCATATGTAAATGAACCCTTTGCTTTTGCTATATTGACCACGTGGCTTTACTAGCTGCATGATTATGTGT